>NC_087553.1:27503194-28128194 GCF_036250125.1 Pseudopipra pipra
CCCTGTACCCTGTATAAAATTAAACTGAATTTGTTTAATATGTGGTTTGCTCTCCCCTCATCAGTTAATGTTTCAGGATGTCATTCAGCTTCTATCTCTGCGGCTTCCTACAGATAAATGAAACTGAAGTTTGTGACCCCAGCAGTTCCTTCTTGGACAATAATTCCAGTTAAGTCAACTGTCTGACAATCTCTAAACATAAGCAAAGTGCTAGTGTTTTAAAAATAAAAGCAACATGCTTTATGAATAATAAAAGTAGTGGCTGGATTGGTGGTTAAAGAAAAACCTGACTGTTCAAAGCACTACATTCAGTGCTAAGAACTGCTGTTACACGAACATGCAGCTCGCATAATAGACTGAAACTGTATTTTTGACACTGGCAAATTCTGTGCCAACTTCCACACGTTTGTCAAGGTAGCTGGTACTTGAGACACACAAACTAAGAAGCAGAGCTGTAATGCCGCTGGACAAGAATCTCATGACCAAGAAAAGATCCAGGCAAAGAGATGTCTTCCTGCCGCTGCCCTCGCGGTACGCGGGTCTCCTCTGTTCCTCTCGACTCGAAGCCGAAAATCCCCCGGTGGGTTGCCAGTCGGACAGACGGCAGTTCTGGGCGGGCCAGGCTGACCACCGGCGGGGGCGGCTGGCCGGGAACTGTGCTCCCTGACTGGGAAGCCAAGCGAGGGGATGAAAACCACTGTCCAGCGCTAACGCCGCTCCGGAGCCACGCAGGAGGGGAGCCTTCCCCCTGCTGAAGTGCCCCGCCGGTCCCCAGCGCGCACACAGGCGGCGGCCGGGCGGGCCGGGCGGCTCCGAGGACGGGGGTCCCTCTGCGCGGCCGGCCCGGCCCCGCCACCCAGTCCAGTCCAGCCCGGCGGGGCGGGGCCGGCCGCTACGGCGGGAGGTGCGGGGGCTCCGAGAGCCGCCCCGCCGCCGTCAGGCCCGCTGCCCTCGCCCAGCCCCGGGGAGCGCGGAGAGGCGCCCGCGGCCTGCCCGGGGACCGCGTCCTCCCCGGGGGCACCCGCGCCCAGCGCCCCGCCGGGAACGGGGACACGGCCGCCGCTCACCCGGAAGCCTTTCTCCCGATCCGCCTTGATCTCAGCGTCCAGCTGCTTCAGGGTGGCGGTAAAGCCGCGGAAGAGCAGATAGTCCCGCACCAGCTCATCCGTGCGCTCCGCCGCCGCCGCCATAGGGACCCCGCGGCGCCGCCGGCTCCGCCCGTGGGCGGGGTGGGGCGGGGCGGGCAGGGCCCGGCCCTGCGCGGTGAGGACTACAGCTCCCAGCATGCCTTGCCCGCCCTCCTTTTCCCGCCTGTTCCCTGCCCCTCTTCCCTCCCCGCCGGGGCTCAGAGCCCGCGTTTTTTCCGCCTTCTGATTGGCCGCCGTCCGGCGCGGCTGCGTCGCGATTGGCCGTTGGCCACGTGTGGCTCATGTTGCCTGGCGCTCGCGGCAGAGGCGCGGCGGCCGAGGGCGGCTCCGGGCGGGGCGGCACCGAGGGACACACCCGTCCCTGCAGAGTCCGGCGGCGCCTCAGGGGCTTCCCCCGGCCGGCCTGTCCCCTCCCGGCTGCGGAAGGAACAGCAGGGGCGGGCCTTCTTACCCCCAGGCTGTACTTGCGGTCGGTAGCGGGGCAGCGGGCGTTGGCCTTCCAGTGGCAGGCCGGGAAGGGCTTTCCATACGGGCGCCTCAGGCTCTGTCAGGCCGGCGGGGCAGCTGCAGCAGGCCTGGCTGCGCCTGGATCTGGCCCTGTTGTGCAAGTGTATGTCTGATATCGTTGCCTGCACAAATGTCACAGTTAATTGGGGAAAAAAATCCAATGTTGTAAAGAAGTCTGTCAGTAACATCTGTGGAAGGAGAGGAGTCAGTGTGAAGCCAAGCCCTGGATATTTGATGGAAACGGGGAGGTGTGCAGGAGGTGGGAGGCTAGCTTAAGCTGTGTTGCAGTTTACTGTTAGTGTTTTAGTAAGTACTTAACAGGCAGGGATCTGTCAGGCAAAGAGAACATTTCGAACTCCATGATTTTCTACACAAAGATGAGCTGGAATGCCCTTGTCAATCAGCCACATATTTTTGTTTGTTTGTTT
Source organism: Pseudopipra pipra (assembly GCF_036250125.1). Lineage (NCBI taxonomy): Eukaryota > Metazoa > Chordata > Aves > Passeriformes > Pipridae > Pseudopipra > Pseudopipra pipra. The sequence goes on from NC_087553.1 coordinate 27,505,278, forward strand.
TGGTCTGACCACTATGCAGGCTGTAAGATTTCTTTTTCTTCACTTAGATATTTATTCAGTATAAATAAATGTTGCATTGCAGCTTTCGGCAGAGACAGCTGGAGACTGTAGGAAGATACATGCCAGAGTGAGTCTCAATCCCCTGACACACCTGTAAGAGGTAGAACACTGTATGGCAAAGCAGCACTTGCCACAGGCACACCACCGGGTTCCTCTGGCAAGACTCTTCAGCAGCTTGCGGGGAAGAGTTTTATCCCGGTCAGACAACTGTGCCTCAAAGGTGCGGAGCAGTGACTACTTCCCTATCCATCACTATAATACATAAGCATGTTCAAACTTAACCAGGTTTAGGTTAGATTTATGAGGATGACCACTGTATCTTAATGGGTACTGGTGTGTGTGTAACTTCACTATATGCACCTTTCCTGGATCTCTTTAAAGCTGCCAACTCAGCATAAGCAAGTTGTTCAGTTTGTAGTTTCTGGGTCATGGGTTTATCATGTGCCTTGTCTGCACTATTCTTACAGGCTTTTTTGCTGCATTTTTCTAGCTTTGCGTTTTCTTTTATAGTGTTTTGGAAACAAACCAAGGGATCTCATGATGGAGTTATCCTGATTTCACAGCATTTTGCTCTGAAATCAGAATAGTGAGTTTAGGGACAGAAGAAGTTAGAGGGGAGGGAGAAATTAATTCAGCCTTATGAGGCTCTGTCTTCAAGACACTCTGGAAAAATAAGATCAGGAAAAAAACAACCACCAGTACTGTTTCTTTGTCTCTTCTAAACAAAGAAACTATTTAATCAAAATTGTTTATAAAGATGAAATTTACTCAAAATACTACTGAACAGATTGATATTGCTATGCTGGAGGCAGAGAAATAAACATCAGGAGTCTTTTCTCAACCCTGCCACCAATTCATTTGGTTACATTGTTGTTTGGTTACATTTTCCAGTTTGAAAAATGGAGAGGACAATGATTGTTTAGGACAGGAATTGTCCTTGTACAGGGCTATGAACATGCCAAATACTTCTATATGAGGCTTGTGCCTGCTCAGGCCCTTAGCTCTCACGTAGGTTGAGGTAAGAGTTTGGTTTCCCATGTTCTGAGCAAGATGCAAGTTAAGCTGAAGTCATCATGATCTCAGAAAGCCAAAACTAAACTACTACTTCCTTTGCCTAGTCTAAGGAGACTATGTTCACATGCCAGTTCTTAAAATTGCTTTTTCATAGTATCATGTGCCGCTTGTGCGACATCAGGGGGTCAAGGAAGTTTAATATCTTGAAAAAGCCTAAATACAGAAGGTCACTTGTATCCTTAGTGTTTAGTGTCTTGCTAAAATATCTGTTGTGAAAGCTCTGCAAGGTAGACATCCCATGTAAGGTGATCATGGATGGTCTCACCACACACATAAACCTTCAAATATTTTGGAGATGTGTATGTTTAAATGCACTGGTCATATGTTTTCAGTTATGTCTGGTATAAATGATGGAGTGATGTGCAGCACTGAATTTATTCCAGTTTACATCAGCTGAGAGTAGAGCATGGCAAAGGCTTCTCCTAGCAAAATTCTCACAGGAAATCATTACTAAAATCTTATGCCTTAAGTTGGTAGGCATCCAACAAGGATTCACAGCATGGTATTTCTGGACATGCTCCAAGAAGAGAATGATCCAAAAAAGACCATTTGCTGATGAAAAAAGATCAGAGTTAAGTAGCAAATGTCTTTGAGACTGGGTGTGATGTGTATGTATTGCATAATATATACAAATATTTATATTCTATGTTGAAGTTTACTGTGTTATTATTTTCCCTTTTCATATGTATAAGGGTAGCTGGTGAAACAACATCATTTTTTTCACAGAGACATGGAAATTACTGAAGGTCAAAATGAAGGAAAAATGAAGAAAAAAATCAAGGCATTTTCAAACATGAATCTGGTTAGAGCAGAGAATAATCAGTTCTGTTTTCTTCTTATGTTTAGTATCAGGTTTTGCGTAAGGCTAAGACATCTATCCAGAAGTTGGAGCAAACCTTGTGTTCTTTGCTGAAGATGAAAGGTAACTATGCAAGTATTTGCTTGGACAAAGTGCCTGCACTTGGTTTTTACATATTTGTTAAACAGAGACAGATAGGTGCACAGCTGAGCATCACAGCCAACTGTGGCTTTAGTTGTAGCAATAAGCAAGGGATAGCGAAAAGTCTATCAACCCACTAAGCACTGCATCTCGGAAATCCCCCTCTAACTCAGTGTTTCCTACTCCCTCCCCAGCCTAGGTGCAGAAAGGAAACAAGTATTTCCTGCTATCCCATGGCAGCAGGCCTGAGTGCCCTTGGCACAGTGCTGCCGATTTGCCCCCAGCAGGTGTGGCCTGGTGTGGGTCCCCATGCTGGATCCTTAGGCTCTCACTAAGGAGCCTCACTCACTGTGGGAGCATGTGTGCTCCTCCTGGCCGCAGCACTGTGGTGCAGTGCCAGTCACAGCCGTCAGGAGCGCCCAGCGGTGTGAGAGCTTGAACTGCAGGCTCCGGTGTGAGGTAGGATTTCCTAGTGTAGGAAATGGAAGCCTCTGATTAAGAGTTCACTCTGATAAAAATGGCTAAGAGAGATGGTACAGTTTTGTTTTCTTTCCGCTTGATCGGTCATCTTCATGCCCTCCTCTGTCACAGCCTGTGACACGAGGGTCAGCATGTGCTGTCAGCAGCTGAGGCAGCTCCTGCTGTGGGGCTTCACACTCTCAACAATGAGCCTTCTGTTTACTGATGCTGGCCACTGCCTCCACTGGCAGCAAGTAGGACTAAGGGCGTATAGGGTGGAGGCTTTGGACATATTTTTTTGTCCCTTCAAGTGTCCAAATTCTTGTCAGCTAGAAGAAAAAAATTGCTGTTTATGCAACTTGCACCTCCAATAATTTACATCAGTTAGAAGTCTTACAATGAACAGTCTTATCTGAAACCACATCTTTGGATGACCCGTAAAAGTCAGTAATAGGTAGAAAGAATATTTTGACAGAGCAAAACTGAAGGGATCACAAGCGGTGAGGCTGGCCAAGCGGAGCTTGGAGGCAAGCTTCCCCTTGTATTGACTTGCATATATGTAAAATTCATACTGCTTGTGGTAATCACAGCTGGGATGTCAGGGTTTTTTACATGCAATTCGTTCATTATATGGTAATCACAAAATACTATATTGACTAGTGCATGCCTGAACTTTGATTTGCTTGTTATTTTCACCGTCAGTTCTGTCAGATCAGTGTTAGGAACAAGGCATTGATTCTAAGTTCCTCAGTGTTCATAATCTCCCAATGATGCTAGTCACATTGTAGGAGAGGCAGAGATTTCTTCTTTCACATTATTTTCCCTCATGAAAAGCTCTGGCTCATGAAGAACCAGTTATTGAAAATACTCTGTTTGGTTGGGGCTGAGGGTGAGTGAGAAGCCAAAAGTGCCACTGATGTAACAGTAACCTTTCTGCTGACAACAGAGAGCTACAGTCTGGAGGATGGGAACCCATCCAGCTTGGAGGAAGTCAGGGAGGAATATGTCAAGAGGCAATTCAGCAATCACAGGTAAGGGCTTATACCAGTCAAGAAAAGATGATAATACTTTGCACTTGCTTCCATCCCAGCATCTCTGAACCTCTTTGTCATTGTTACTGTATTTCCAAGCAGAGGTCTTTCATCATGAGAAAAGGACGAAGATATTTCCCCTGGACCCCTGTAATCCCATGTAGTACACAAACATTCTAAGGACGTTGTTGGTCTCATTTCCAGTCAGTGCTTTTACTTTCTTTCCCTTCTATATAGCTGATCTCCACCAAGGACTTCTCATTCTCCTGCAAAGCAAAAGAAGGAGGGAAAAGCTGGCTTGGGAAGAATGGCCCTGGACTCTGGAGTGACCATGACAGGGGTCCAGTTAAGAAATTGTTCATGTAGCTTTTTTCTTTTGTGTTCCTTCCAGCATTACATCAGCCTCAGAAGACGTGAGTGAAAGTGACTCTGCCATCTGGTATTTGATTCAAGAATGTGAAAAACAAACACTGGAAGAAGATGGGAAGCCAGAACTGATCCAGTTTTCAGACACTTCTTCCCCAGATCTAGTGGAATTTGAACGGTAAGTGCACCCCATGTTGCCTTCAGTTTTTCAACTTGTTTGCATTGACACTGTGCATTGAGTCGCTGCTGTTCATACAGCCCTGCTGGAGCCTGAATCTGCCTTGCAGAAGACTTGTGCCAGCAACTTTGGCCCTGCTGGTGATGGAGCTGATCACTTCCCAAGTCCTTTACCTGTGACTTGCATGTGAATGAACTCTCAGCATCATAGCAGTCCCCAGCTTTCAGGCCCTGGTAAATCCCTGAGGATTTTTCACCCCTTCTCAAGAAAAAGAAGAAAATTTCTTTCAACTGTTTCAGTCCCTGTGTGGCCACGCTTTACCACTGTCCATATGACTTTCAGAGTACAATGGAACATACTTGCTAATAGTAGTGCTTTAACAGGCAAGCTCAGGTGAAATAGGAGGTTATTAATCCAGGATGATTTATGCAGGTGTGTGTCCCTGATTGTTTGTGGTATCAGTACCCCCATAAAGTTGTATCCCTGCAATGGGGCTAGATTTTAGGAATGTAGGAATTGCTGCACCAGATGAAATTGTTAAGAGTCTAGCTGTATGTGTTCTAGGGAGGTACAGGAACCAGAGGCAGAACATACTTTCCCCTACAGTGATGCTCATCCTGCCTCTAATAGCATTGTTATGAGAAGCTTGAACACTGTTGCCCCTTCCCAAAATAGACCCTTAGCTGTTTGCAGCTTGGAATACTTTTTTAGTGGGATCAGAGCAGGCTAAGGCTGCATTCAACTAAGGAAGATCTTGTTGCTCTCAGCCTGCAGGCTTCAGAATAGTGGTGGTCTGGAAGATACCAGAAACCATTCCTCAGAATGTCTGCAACACCGGGCAGGAGGGGAACCTAAACTCTTGCATGTGTGTTACACTTATAACTAGTGGGTGTGAGTCCATAACCTCCTCTAGGATCAGCTCCCTAAGTGCCTGATGCAGGACCTAAAAATCAAAGACCACTGTTCTCCTGCCAGTGGTCCATTATTTTAGCCAGAGATTGTAATGGTTTTTTTCAAAGTTATTAATATCTTAAAACTGAGTATGTTATACACCACATTCTTCCCCTTCCCCTAGTCAGACAGCACTAGGAGGTTTTATCTTGCTTTTCCAACAGGATGATTATTTGATTGTAAAGATATGAGAAATAGATGAATGTGTAATCTATCCTGTACCATCAAGCAGTCAAGTTCACCCTAACCATTCCAGAGTTAAGAACATGCAGTGCAGAAGAATCCACATCTGGCATCCTCTTCCGCAGCATCGCCACCACAAACAAACACTTCCACAGTTCCTTTTCTTTTGGTTCAAACTGCTGCTTATTTCTAAAATTCCCTTGGATCACCGTGTTTTTCATCAAATGGAGCCTGCAGCTGTGCCAGCAGATGGCACCAGCCTCCCACTAAGGCTCCTTCTTTTTGCTCCTGTGAGAATCGGAGGTGCCTGTAGTAAGATATCGTTTACAAGACCTTAAAATGTGCTGAATCAAGATTTTCAGGGTTAGAAAGCTCTGCTTCCTCAAAGACTGCATGACAGAGCTGTAAACACCTGACTTTCCCATTCTTCACTGACAAGGTAGACTAGGGCCTGTACTGTGTGAACTCTGGCTCTTACCATGTAGTCTTATGGCATGTTGCATTTGGTTCATAGCTAATTCTTGTCAAAAAATGATCTTTTATAACAGGCATAAAACGACAGGGACTCTTCAGCAAAGAAAATAGCAGTCTTTTGGTGATTGTTTAATCACATTATTTGGGCAGCATCAGAAATGCTTTGAGCTTCAACAGGCTGAGTTTTCTCCCCATGTCCACCAGCAGGAGCTACATTGGTAGGACTGCGCAGTACTCTGTCCGGTGCAAAATGTGTCCGGTGCAAAACTCTTTCCAGTTGGGAAGGAAATAGTTGAGTTCTGCTTCAAGCTTAATTTCTCTAGCAGAGCAGTCTAATGGTGATTCATATTCTTCTGCCTGAGAAACTCCAGATCCTTTGTTTGGAGCTGGATATCCAGAAACCTTAGTGAGTGAAATACCTTACATGAGAACGCTTATTCCCCTTCCAGTATTTTGTCTCCAACAATGGTGAACAATACTCCAGAGTATGGAAACGAGTTTAAACATGCTTATGTGTGTGTACAAAATTATCTTGTCAATATTGGATTGCTGGAACAAATATTAAAAAATAGTACAGAAAAGACTAAACTCTTTTGAGTTACTTTGTCATGCAATACTGTTCAGTTAATCAGGAAATGTGCTCATTTGTGAATCATTTTGAGCCCAAACGTAGTAAAAATGCCTGCTGTTTATAGAACTCTTGTTTATACTCCTTTGATTTTGTTATTTTCATTTGAGAAGCTCTAAGCATTTAATTAATGTAAAATAACCTTCAGTGTTGCTTTCTGAAGTAGACATTATTATCCTTGGTTCACTGTGCCACACAGTGCTAACAGTACAAGCAGGCTTGTTCTGAGATTTAGTGACTGGGTTGAAATTATGACACTTACGTTCCACTACCAGTTTCACTACAGACTGCTTAGAATTCAGTCTTAGGGATGCATTTCCTCAGATGTAAAATGCAGGAAATTTAGCTCCCATGCTTAAGTCAGAGCATCCAGACCTGGGGTAGTCTCCTTCTGTCTGCATGTACAAGTACCTAACACCTCAGACAGGGCTTTAAAGTGTAGCGCAACGCCAGTAAATGTCTAAAAAGTGACTTGCAGTGCAAAAGGCTCAGAATACAAAGGCAAGTAGCTGAAAATTGATTAAACTCCAGAATGAGGTCTGTCTGTGCAACAAGTACAACCTGCAGTGCCTGGGGCTTTTGTTGTGAGGCAGTCCTGCTGAAGCTGTGGCTGGAGCCTGTTTTTTGCAGATGAAATCTTGGCAGAACAGAGTTGCTAAAATCTTCAAACAGTGTTGGGCAATCTTCAATAATTGTATGAAGTCTTAGAGGGGGGAGTCAGTGAAGCAGTTACGAATCAGAGCTACTCCTACTACCCGCTCTCCTGCTGATTTTCAGTAGATGGCTGCCTCATAGCCTGCTCTTAAGAGATGCTCCCTTTCCTTTCATTCCAGATACCTGTATTTTTATAAGCATACAATGGACCTGCTGATAGAGCATGGAATTGTTTGCACTGGAGAAGTGCCTCTTCCTGAGGTCTCCACAGCTATTTCCCATTTCTGGCAAGAGCTTTCTGAAGAAAGCAGGGACAGCATCTTGCAGTACTGTAGTCAGAGAGACTTCCTCGTGGATTCCAAGGCTTCTGGCCAAGAGCCTGCATGCACTGAAGGGAGCGTGAGGGACAGCGGAGGTAACAGTGAGGAAGCCAGTGGTTCCTCAGTCTCCACACCAGAGGAAGTAAGTGCTCAGTAACATACATAGTCTGCCTCTGAAACTCCAAGCCTTCAGATAATAATTGGCTCTGCAGCTTTTAATTGAAAACATACAGTAGTTGTGACTAAGCTTTCTCAAGACCACCTGAATGCGTAAGTGGAGACAATAAGCAGTCTTTGAGTAAATGTCTGCACCAACTTTTCTCTTGATAAGATACATAGCAAGCTATAGGAGTGCAGTGGTAGTAATCCTGTGCTGAGTAACAGTTAAATGTACTCATAATTTGCTCCAGGGGCAGGGAGCAAGAACAAGAGTTCCTGTACTCTGCAAACTCTCTGAGAAGCACAGAAGATCCAAATTCAGAAGGAATACCCAGTTTGCCAAGGCCTGCTCTGTTTTGGGCTGGGTGGGGTTTTTTCATCAAAGCACTTGGTAGCAAAGAGACCAGTTCAAGTGGTACAGGGCCAATGACTGCCTGTACCGTGCACCTCTGCAGAGCCAAGAAGTCAGTGATTGAGTAGACCATGGCATTTGTTAAAAAGAGATTGATGACGTGGATTAAATAACTGCTAATTCTTTAGAAATGGTTCCTGGAGCACTGATTGCTGAAGCAACTAGCTGCTCAAAGAGATATGTGTCATTTTATTAGCTGCAACAGAGGGACAGATGTCTACCTTTAGCATATAAGGAAATTGCATTGATAATTTCTTTTTGAGTCACAGGACACAACTCACATTGCTCGTCGCCTTAGGAAATGTCATGGGGATGTTGCATGTACAGCACTTTCTGGCACAGAAAATGTGTGAACTGCATTATGGCAGAGTGAACTAATGAGCTTATTAGTCTGTCACAGGGAGCATCTAAACTCCTTTGTGAAATAGAATCAGATTTGGAGAGACTGGCTGGTACAGCTGAGATCTCCAGCCATAAGCAGCAGTCCATGGTCAAGCCTCAAAAGCACTGATACAATTCATGGGTTTTACTGATTTTTTTGGGAGATGTAATATTAAGTCTAATTCCAAGAGGTTGAAGCACAGGCTTAAGGGAATGGACCTTCACCTTGTGTTCTTAGTCATGAAATACAGTTATTCCTTATTATTCCTGTCTCCACAAAACCTCTTGGTTTGCTCTAGCTGTAAACATACCTGTTAAATATAAAGAAAGAATATCATGTTTTTAAAGACTTTACTATTAAAAATTATGCCCTAGGTAAAACTTTTAGGTGGCTGGATATGTTGACATCTGAAGTGATTTCTCTGCTAGGTAATGTTTGAAGATGCATTTGATGTTGCTGCTGGTTTCCTTGACAGAAGCAAGACTCAGGGAATGTCTAGCCAGAGGTAAATTACAAAGTTACCCCTTTTGGTAGACACAGTAAGTTAACAGCCCACTGTCAATACTTCACAGCAAGTATTCTGTGGAGTAAGACAATAGCCTACCTCTCTTTTTTGTGCCTAATTTTTAGTAAATGGTTAGAATAGCAGCCTCCAGCAACTGTGCTCACAATAATACTTCCTTTTAAGGTGCAAAAGTGAAATGACTAATGGTCATTTAAAGCAGAATCAGTATGAATCACTTATTAAGAGCAGCCTGTCACTTCAGGATAACTGGGGCCCTTCTGATTTTCTTCACCACTCTGCATAGCTTTCCATTTTTTCAAGTTACAATACTTTGTAATGTTTTCCTTTTCACTCTCTCACCAGATCTGTGAGGACCATGAGGCATTCCCTGCATAGATCAGCTAATCATAAACTGTACTCTTATTTAATGAGACAAAAATGATAATTTTTTAACATTTTCTCCCTTAGCTTTTTCAAGTACCCTAATTCAGTCACAAAGAGGCGATTAGGTTCAAGTGTGGTTGACCTGAACAGTAACACCAAAGAAACACGGGGCCTATTAAATAATATCTCTTTCCTCTTCAGGTCAGATGAGTTACCTTGAAGAGAACATGTCAAATACAAAGCTGGTACTGTCTTTGATTTTTCCCAGTAGACCAAAGAAAAAAAATGGTTGCTTTCTTCAAGAGGAAAATCACTTTATGACTCATCTTTATTCTTGCTACTTAGTCTTTGTTAGGATTGTTTCTCTTTGCAAATAGTGTTTTTAATCTGTGAGGGGTTTAATTCCGTTTTCTACTTATATTTCTACATTTAGAGTGCTCTTTAGTCTGAATCTCTTTCTTTCACCACCGTTCCAGATTGCACTTTCAGAAGAGAATGAATTTAAATAAGGTTGTTTTGGCTGTTGATCAGAATATACATGAATGGATAAAAAAGCTTAACAAACATTTATCTATTAAATAACATTTATTAGGTCACAACTGCCATTTGCATTTAAAATAAGATTAAATATTCCTTAATACTGCAATGTGTTGCCATCATCTTTACAGTCTGTTTTAGGTCCCAAATCATATTAGTATTTCAATAGTCAACATTTATCCTGTTCCTTCCCTTGTAATTCTGGACAGAGGTGTGATGGCAGAACTTTGTAAAATCCCAGGAAGAATATAGAGGTAAGGTACAGAATGAATACCTTAGCTTTTTACCACAGTTACCTGAGTACAAACCTACATGTCATTTCATCACCACAGGTTACTTCATTCACTCAAAAACTTTACAAAAGAAGTTCTGAACAACCCTACAAAATACACTACCCAATAACCATAGTTGCTCTCTGTTTTAATGGATGTATACTTTCCCCCAAAACAATGTTACTAAAGCTGTCACGTATCAGTGGATCTATTTGTTGTGACACTGGTTTCTTGAATTGCTGTTCTCTGTTCTTGCATGTTGTCCTTGCATTTGTTAGATAGTATCTCATGAATGCATCCACCACCACTCCTCTCTGCCTTGCTTGGCTATTGTCTTTAACATCGGAATCATCTTGAAAACAATTTGAATTTTTTTTTTTTAATTTATAAGTAAAATGTGGAGGAGAGAAAGTAAAGAGAAGGGAACAGGAAATTAAATACACTATCTGGTTCTATTTTCAGTTCAGCAATTGCAAGCTGCAATTCTGATAATCCAGAGGATCACCACAGACTCTATCTGCTGGTCACTGACTTCCTAAAACGCCTCTTCTTTGCTAATACACAGTTTTTCCAGGTAAGCCTTGCCAAAGGATTCCTTACAGAAGGAGCAATGTATTTCTGTCAGTATCAGAAAGGGATTTCTATATTCTGTGCTTCTGATCATATTGTCCAGAATGATTACAAATAAGAACTTGGGGTTCATCACTTCAGATGTGTCAGTAGGATTGCCTTTGTAAGAAGCAAAGTGTGAGAGGTTATTATTGCTTTGAGTATTATTCAAAATGGCAAATGACATGAGGAATTTTAAATTTTTATTATTATTATTTTTTGCATGAAAGTTCCTTGTGGAAAAGCTTGAGTGATCTCCTCTGAGCAGGCAAAGCTCACTTTGCAGTTCTCCATTAACCCCCAGCTGCTTCGTTCTGAGCTCAGTATGACCCACCTTCATCTGGGTGCCAGGTTCCCTACCCTGAGACCTCTACTGGCAGGCCTTAGGAGCAGGGTATCTGTGTTCTTGAGAGAGCTGATAAGCAGTTCCTGAGCTGCCTCTTGACTTCAGCCTACTGTTGCAGGTTTGCTGAGCCAACAAGTCCTTGTGTTTGCAGCGTTCTTCCTCCCGTTCTTATCTTCCTGCCAAGGAGGTGGCTCAGAGCTTGCATGTGGGTGAAGAACCAAAAAATATCCCTCAGCCAGAGCATGCTTGTTTTGGTTCAGAGTCAACTGTGCCTCCACAGTAGCCATTGGTTTGCTAGTTTCTATTGCCTAGCTCCCACCCAATCTCTGGTACTTGAACAGATGCTCCTTTGAATGAAAATAGAGGGTTTGTGATGAGGGATAGTTGTAACAGAAAACAAAGCAAAAACTTGTGTTGCACCACTGTCTGAATCTACAGTGACTGCTGAGTGCCATTTGGTTCCTCCATCTCAGGGAGACAGTAGCACTAGACGAGGTACAGAAAATGCCAGCAGGCACAGCAAAGACATTGAACAGAAACTTTAGAGTAGGACTTTTCTACAAAAAAAAGACTGAGGGGTACTGCAAGACCATTTTGTTCCTGCACGGTGTGGATTTGGTACACAGAATGATTATTCATTGTGTCTAACACCAGAAGAACTAGAAAGCACACAATAAAATGAACAAACAACATGTTAAAAACACTTACATTTACAAGTTACCAGATTTAATTCCAGGGGCATCAATCCATGGGCAATTGCTAAATCTGAAGGTCCAAATACAACTTCCAGCTCAGGAGGCCCTCACAGCAGCTTGCTGTAATGTAGGAGCCTATATTGTGAAACAGAGCACATTGTGTGTGCAGTCCTTGCACTTTTTGTCTAAACTTCCGCTCCTGGCCATTGTCAGAGACCAGGCACTGATCTACGCAGCTCTTTGGTCTGTGTATTTCTATGTTCTGCATAAGGGCAGAGCTCTTCTTGTGTTTATGTAAATGACCATGAACTGAGCAGGCCTAGAAAAGAAAGAAAAGCTTTAGGCAAGATATGGTATTTTCCAGTTTTAAATTTCTTTTGTGAGTGTCATGCCTGGCATGGTCTCATTTTGTCCTCCTTGGTGCTGCATCATTGAGCCCAAGTCCATCTCACAGCTCCCAGATGAGGTGGTATGGGAAGAGGTAGTGTCTCTTTCAAGGCACATTTAAAATAAGACTAAGAGAATGGGAGCAATGGGAAGACAGGCAGCAAAAGAACCCAAAGTACTGCAAATTGGCAGTTGACTGTACTCTGTGGGTCCAAAAGGAAATAAAAGGCTGCACACACTTCTTTCATGTTCAACTTTTAGTTGTCTGTGATAAGACAACAAAAAGGGAGTTTGAGTGGAAATCACCAAGGCTAGATAATGTGAAGGTCACAATCTGTTTTGATTTAGACTGCAGTACAGCACATCTAGACAGTGCTGCCAAGAGGCAAAAAAAAAAATGACTGACAAGATATTTTTTGTTTTGAGAGCAGAAATTTGGATCCATCTCAAAGCAAACAGATTGAGACAGTTATGAAAGTGGTTGCAGAGCAGGGATAGAAGATGTTCCAGCTAGCTTGAAACACACCAACTCAGGCAGCAGCAGAGAGATCAGTATAGGCTACTCACCTTGCCCCAGAATTTGGGCCGCTCAGAGCATCAGAGACTCCTGGACTTAACAGGGAAAGGAACCCGTCCTGCTTACCTTATGGGTATGACTGAACCCCTGCAGACCATTCCCCTTCCCTTGAAATGGTACCTGTGCTGGCACTATGCTAGCCCAGGAGTTTGGACAGTCCTGGGATACATTATCTCAAGGTTAAAGTAAAGTCCCGCTACACTGTGCACACACCTTGTAGAAGATACAGGGGTGGGTAGCAGGTACAGTAAGTACTAAAGTAAGGTGTGTGATGTGCATCCGACTGAAATACAAAAGGCAGCCTATGGTCTCCTTTCCTTTCATCTGCAGAGTTGATGAGGTGATGGGTTTTACTGCTGGTCATTCATGCCAGTGCTATGTTATGCCATTTCTAGTAAACTTTACAGGTACGAAGTACTGCTGTTGGATTGTGTATGGTCACTGTTTTGTAGCCACAGAGCTACTGAGCACAGCTCCTCTTGAGCTGCTGCTCTGGCTCTCAAGGCTGCCAAGGGCATGCACCCCACTGGTATAAAAAACTTCAGAAGGACTTGCACAAGATAAGGGAGGCAATAATTTGGACAAGGAAAGGGAGAGCTCTTAAAAGGGTGGTGATGCAAAAATAAGAACAGGAGCGTGCTTCCGTGGTACATGATAGAGAAATATTTCCGAACTTGAGATTAGTTAAGCAATCTTGTAATTTTTCAAGAGCTGTTGTCTTAAGGTCACATCATAAGAGAAGCTTAGCAGCAAAGGCAGTAAAGAATTAATTTAGACTGAGGTCCAAAGGTTTTGCCTAAATGAAAGTCAGTGGGTTTTTTTCTAAATAGTACTGAGCACCTTTGTGTCTTCAAAGGAACACTTTCTTTTAAAATTATGGATTTTAGATGAGTCACTTGACAAGCAAGTGGGATTTAGTGCTCCTTAAGATATACATTTTTAAACAGCACCTATTTTTAAAAGCAGTCTTTCCCTAAAGAGTCCTGCATCAATACAGAAGATGGACTAGAGGGACTGCAAGCATGAACACTTTCATCTTCCAGACTTTGATTTCTCAAGAGCCGCTTATTCTCTGTAAGCTGGTGAAAGAGAAGACCACTTCCTTCTGTTGCTAAAAGTGGAGCAAAGCCTGAAGTAGGTAGAAGTTAAGGCCTCAAGAAGCTCTCATATCTTCAGAGCCTGTTATGTGACACACTTGCTATCACAATCAGTAACAGCTGTCTAAATGACAGAGAGTGGAGCCTGGTGATTTCAGAAGGAAATTGGTTGAAAATCTGAGCCGTTCTTCATCAGGCATCTCAGGCACTTGACAAGTGCTGGTTGCTGATTCAGAGAGGAGGGAGGGCTCACAGTACAGTAGCTGACACATCAGCTCTTAACCAAACCACTGTATATTTGAAACACAATCAACTCCACTGGTTTTTAATCCTGCTTGACTTGGGGGGGGCTTTCAGGAAGAAGATCTTCCATACGATTATGAGACTGTGATGCTGAGGTGCACTGAGACCTTCGATGATGAAGATTTCTAAACAGTACCTCTCTCTGCCAATGTTTTGCCAAGCAGTGCCAGGTACACCAGGCACGTGAAGAGGCTTCACCTCCTTCAGTGAAGCACTTCTCTGAGCAGTGCGTGGAGACACTGTGTTGAAGTGGTTTGTTACCATTGACTTCTCCTTCCCTCATTAGTACTTCTTGATATATCAGTTGAGTAATTTATACTTTTTAAAAGTCTTAAAGGTTTTAGCTATTTATTATATCTTAATAAATGTTTTTATCCATCACTATTTAATGTTAAATCTCGCCTCACAAATAAACTGAGGCATGTACAGTTAAGTGACCTTGCCTAGCATAACCTGTGGAAGAGCAGCAGAGAGGCCACATCAGTGGCAGCCTGCACACTACCATAGGATGCAAGTCTCAAACTGCAACCTGTAAAAATCACCACCCTGACAGTGGTGGTGCTTTTTCTGGTGCTGTTTTTTAGCTTGGGCTGACAAGGAAAGATGGATTTCCTCACAAAGAGTGGGATGAAGCTCTTCTGTCTCTTTATGAGGACAGCAGCAGTGGGCACCCACTCCCAAATCACCCAGAAAAGTGCAGGCACAATAATATACTTTGGATTATTTACTTTTGAAAAGTGTGTAAAGCTGAGTGATCAGCCCTGTGCTCTTCTTCCATATCTAATTCTTTGATGAGTAGTGCTGCTCAAATAGTGTCTTAGAATTAATGTGCTGTGAAAATGAATAAAATCCTTCACATCTCAGAGCTATCATTAAAGGCTATTCTGCAGACTTGAACAAATTGTGTTCTGATAGTGATTATGTTGAAGTCATGCTAACAGCCATCACAAACAGAAAGGATAGAAGTTTTATTTTAAAACCTAAACTAAAGCTGGCACGCCCAGGTATCGATTGGTCTTCAGCAGCCAGGCTTTTAGACTGAACCCAAGAGGGCTGGGCTGTTGCCCAGCATTGCCTTGGTGCATAAAAGATGATACATTCAGGCAAAAACACAGGAGCCTAGTACTGAAGTACAAGGGAAGAATAAGGGCTACAGAGCCCCTTCTATCCCTGCAGTTGAGGCTGTGATAGCACTCCATGGTGGATGTTTGCTAAGCTGCTGTCTTTTAAATTGGGGGTGGAGGGGTCCTGTTTGGGTTTAAGAGCCCTTCGGAGTTCTCCAGGGTGCAGCCTTGCCATTTCGTGGCCTTTCTAGTGTGTTTCATTTGTACATACTATCATTGCTTTGAGGCTATAAAGAGTGATGGCTTCCCCTCCTCTCCCTCTCATTCCAAACTACTAACCACATGCATTCCCTGGGCAGTCTGGGTTTGGGGACATGTGCTGGTTGAAATGCATGTACAGACTTTGCACAGGATCCAAGGTCAAATTATTCTTTCCTCTAGCTAATGCAAGAGACATATATATGTACCTATAGTAATAAGTGTTTACATTAAGTGTTCTGTCTCTTTTCTTATCTTTGTGTAGTTTTGGGGGGACACTTTAGTTTTTCTCAGTATTGAGGTTGCTTTTTCTAAAAGCTTTTCACTGCAGAAATCATACAGACTTTTCTCATAGAATCATAAAGGCTGGAAAAGACCTCCAAGATCATCAAGTTCAGCTTTTGAGTTAACACCACCGTGGCCACTTGATCATATCACAAAATGCCACATCTGCTCATTTTTTAACACTTTTAACACTTACAGGGATAGTGACTCCACCGCTTCCCTGGGGAGCCTGTTCCAATGTTTAATCACTCTTTCAGTCAATAAATTCTTCTTGTATTTGACCTGAACTTCCCCTGGCACAACTTGAGGCCATTTTTCCTTGTACTAGGTGCCTGGGAGAAGAGACCAACCCCCACCTCACCACAACCTTCTTTCAGGTGGTTGTAGAGAGCAATAAGGTCTCCCCTGAGCCTCCTTTTCTCTAGACTAAATAACTCACCTCCATCAGCCACTCTTCCACTCATAAGACTTGTGCTCCAGATCCTTCACCAGCTTCATTGCCCTTCTCTGGACTTGCTCCAGCACCTCAGTGTGTCTTGTAGTGAAAGGCCCAAAACTGAACACAGGATTCAAGGTGCAGCCTCACCAGTGCCAAGTACAGGGGGATGGTCACTGCCCTGGTCCTGCTGGCCACACTATTGCTGATACAGGCCAGGATGCCATTGGCCACATTGGCCATCTCCTGTTCTATTTGCCACACAACATTTGGTCAGGTTTGTTACATTAATGATTCTTTCACTGTGTCCATCTTAATTACTGCATCAGCTGAGGTCAAACTTGGCAATACTGGCACGTGTTGAGTAGATAAACTTCAAGGGTTAACAACCTTTTCTTATGCTCCCTTCATCACCACCCTTTTGAAGGCCAGTCCAGGACAGAAGTTAAACAGTGGAATATTTAATTTTCAAATTATTTTCAGCCTGCCACCTACAAGAGAAGACAGTTTTAAGTGGACACCATACACTATTGTAAGTGCATTCCCTTAATCATTAGACATGAGAGCTTCCGATGCTTCACCAGGAGAATTTTAGGTTAAGACTGGCCTGAACAATCATGCAAAACAATAGGTGTGTTGAGTTAATGTGAAAACAATACCTCCCTCAAATAGGAGCAGGCTTTGTGGGCAGTGTAACAACACTAAGGAGAAGATGAAGTGCACATTACTTTGGTTTCTCCTCTTGCATGATCACAGTTTACAAGAGCACAGGCCAGTCTGTAATGTGGAAAGGTGGTTTCCTGTCCTGCAGAGCCAACTCTACAGAGACAATAGTTGTTCTGGCCTGGTGTGTGTGAGGTCTGCTCTGCCTTGGCAGTGAAGCAGCCCTAATTCCTGAACACAGTATTGTTAGGTGTGCACATGTTCCACACTGAGCTCAGTGGTTGGTCTGATGGAAACGTTTCATAAAAAAATCTGGAAAAATGTAGGCTAGCAGGCCACTGGGGCAGTGAGGTGGGAAGGAGTTGGAAGCAGAAGGGCAGCAGAGATGGAGGAGTGAGAAACATGGACACATCAGTGGAAGTGCTGCCATTGTAGGGGTTTGGGCAGACCAAGCTGAACAGCACAGAATAGGACCCAGTTGCACAGCCGTGTGGGAGCCCCTCACTTTACAACACACTGAGCATAACAAAGGACACTCCTACTGCCCGGGTCATGTCTTCTTGTGAGAAAGCTATGAAAATGAGCCTCTGATTAGCTGCTCTAGAGCCAGTGTACCTAGGTACAAGCAAATACCCATCACTGTTTCTCCTCAGCCAGAACAGCAGGAGCACCTGTCTGGATTTCCCAATTAGCTATCTGCCTCTCTGCAAAGCTGCAAGCAGAGTGACCCCCACACCTGGCTGACATCAGTAAGTCTTGCTGCACTCAGGACTCAGTAGCATGAAAGGGAAATGCAGTTGACAAGTAGCTGGCTGTTGTCCCAGCAATCTGGAGCAGCCTTCAAGTGTTCAGTTTTACACCTGAGGATCGTCTGCTTTTCATTTTTTCATTACGTAGCAAATAAACAGAAGCTGTTTTGCTGTGGTGCAAAGCCAAAGCTATTTCCAAATCTCAAGTGGCCACATGCAGTTAGGAGGAGTGGTGGCCCTGCAGACTAACCCCTGCCTACTTCATTTTAAAATACAGGATTGTCCCCCTGAGACAAATAAAAGGATATTTTATAAATATATAACTAACATATCAAAGGGGGAATTTTAAAGGGCATTTAGGAGCCTAAGATTGAAACAGGGATGTAAACAGCTTCTGAAAATGTCTTCTAAGCCTTAGCAACAGGACACAGCTGCCCCCGACCAGCATACCACCACTCCCAGCACCACTCCCTCCCACCCCTGCAGCTGTCTGCACCTCCAGAGCCATAGGTGTGTTTGGGTAACGTGCCTCTTCTGGGGATGTGTAAAGTCGTGCCCAGCTCTAGGGAGCTTGCAAGCCAAATACAAGATGGGGACATACAGACATGGCAGCAGGCTGGGTGTGCAGGGTGACAGCACAACAGATAGACAGTGTTCTCCAGCTGTGGGGTGGGGAATAAAAAGCCAATTCTAGACTGATTTTCATAATCAACTTGTGCCAATGATATTTTTTTTAAGCAAAGCTAAAGCAAATATAAGCCTCTGGCACTTGCCAGCATCCTAACATGTCTTATGGGGAAAAGCAAAAAGATATGGCTGTAGCCATATACCTAACATGGAGACAGCAAAATTACTGAGGGTTCCTCATTTATGGGGAACACACCCTATTGATGTGACTTCTGTACCTCATCCATTAGCTGTATGTCCTGTTCCCATTTAAACCTCTAGCCCGTGGTGGGTCTGGCCAGCAGCAGCCTGGCAGCTTCAGCACAGACACAGGACCACAGTGATGTAGACCTTCGACTCACTTTCACACATGTGCTACAGCACAGGTAAATTTGAGAGAGATGATGAGTAAGGCCATGGATTTGCCTGCTAGAGAGAGCAGCCTGGGATTATAGGCTGGCTCTAAATGAGCCTAGAGGTATAGTCAAGGTTGGGGATGATGAAGAAGATACCAGAGCTGAGATGCCTGGGACCAGTGATATCTAAAATATGTAATGGTGGAGGGGGAGTCAGATATACTTCAATGTACAAATCATTTTTTCTCTGAAAGATATAACAACCCCAAGATGCAACAAAGACACGGCAATTCCAATAAAACAATTGCCAACAGAGTCTCTCCAATCTGCCCATAACAGCAAACTATTTATACCATAATGTTTCTTTCTTTAAGATGCTAACACTCACACAATTGATCTATTCAGGCTTCATTCCCTCTCCAAGCAAAAAAACATATTATATCTGTTACCAATAAACAAGCCACCTATCACTACAGCTGCAGTGTGGAACCAAAGAACAAGACTGTAACAGGCTTTTCATTGAAACCACACAGTTTTGTTCAGTCTTGAGACAAGAGAGACTGAAGGGGCCATCATACCGTGGCCTTCAGCTGTCCAGCTGAGGGTACAGAGAAGACAAGGTCAGACTCTTCTCAGAGAAGAACCATGAAAGGACACGAGGCAACAGACACAAGGTGGAGCATTAGGAATTCCAGTTAGGCACAAGGGAAAACACTTTACACCATGAGGGTGGTCAGACCTGGAAGAGGCTGCCCAAAGAGGCTATAGCTCTCTATCCATAGCTCAATGGGACACAGTCCTCTGCAACCTGGTCTAGCAGGACCATCTCTGAGCAAGAGCTGGCCCAGGTGACCTCCAGAGGTCCCTGCCAACCTGAATTACTCTGTGATTCTTTGAATACTACCTTCCCCTCACTATAGAAACCACCCTGAGAAATATCATTACAGCATACATTTTATTTATTTAAAAAAAAAAAAGGAAGTATAAATCTCAATGCAGGAAACACAAGGTTGTGCTACAGCAACAATGTTATCACACATCACCAGCAACCAGCACCACATGCAGTCATATTGTATGTGACCATATAGGTTAAGGCTGTCTCTGCTGATAGGGACCAGGAGCAAGAATCTGCAAACGTGTTTTCCAGAGAAATGCTTGTCACCACACAATCACCGCACCAGACTGACAGGTACAGTGGGGGTACACAGGACATAGCAGTTACAGGAACATATCAGATTGTGAACAGAAGGATTCCTTCTTCTTTGTAGGGCAGGGTGCCCTGTGGGAAACTGGCTTACCTGAGACTGCTCCCAGCACCCCAAGTGGGATACATTTCAGTGAAGCTGGGTTAGGCCAAGAATCTAAGTAAGGTCTCTGGAGTCCCTCTGTGGTCTAAGGAGGGAGAGGCAGGTTCAGAATTCAATGTATCCCATTAATCTTAGATAACTCTCTTACAACAACATTCATTTGACTGACTAAATTATTGGAACATGGAATGAGATGAATCATGACCTAGAGGTGCCTGCTCCTTCCCCTTGGCCAGGATGAGGTATAAAACACAAGCTGAAAGGTGAGTGTTGCCATTACAGATCTTAAAGGTGGTAGGGATTAGCCTCAACCCAAGGGATGCCTGAGAGTGTTACAGGGCCCACATCAGGGATGCCTTCTCCATTGACTCCTTGAGCTGCCAGATGAGGGCACAGGAAGCCCTCTGCTTCAGCTGAACAGCTGGTCCTTGGGGTGCCCAACATTCAGTGCAAGGAAGGAAACAGAACATCTTGCTCAGGCATTTCTTGGGCTTTGGTGTTCCCTGAAGAGGGATTAGGTTCTTCCTAGAGGTGGCCAGGCAGAAGGAGAGAGGAAAAGAATGACTCCCTCAAGGTCACCAGTGGTGCAGGGAGCAGAGCTGGGAAGAGGAAGACATTATTCTCCTGTTCCACCCTCAACAGCTGCCAGCTCATGCTCAAATGACGGGGGCTGCAGACAGGCTTTCAGACCTCTGCTTCTGAGATGAGTTCACCTGTGCTGAGGCCAGGTCCTTATATCCTTGTATCTGCACCGATCTCAGAGTCTCTTTCTGAGCTTGCTTTAACGGTGCATTTTTGTCCAGCAGCCTTCAGTTCATCCATTCTCTTGTTGCCAGACAGTCTTTTGGGGCAAGCAGGGAGATACCGAAACCAAGAGACAGCACAGTATTTGGTGCCTATGCCAAATGGAAGATCATAGACCTTGGAAATGAGCAGAGAGCTCTCCATCCCACCCTTGTGGCTATGCTTCCATGCCAGTAGCCCCCGCTCCTCCTGTGTTCCTGCAACAGCAAAAATGAGATTGTTGTGTTTAAAACAGCAGGTGTTTGAGCACAGGACTACTTTGTGTGCCTCACACCCACTTCTCAAATCCAGCAGGCCCAGCACAACATACAGATCCCTTGTACTTAAACCCTTCTAGCTCCAAAGCTCTTTAAAAATATTCACTAATGAGCTTCCAGACAACACATGTCTTCCTGCAATGGCTTCCAGATAAGCAGTCTTCTCCACTGCTTTCCACGGGAATCAAGTATACCAAGACAAATTTTTCACCTGCCATGGGGGATCCAAGTACTGTTCAAAGTAAGTCATACAGTGAAGTGAAAGCAAGGCTGGATGTTAACTGCCCAGATACTTTCAGAGTGGATTTAGCTAGCAATTACTAGTCAGTCACAGGTGTTTACCCTAGCTAAGGAATTCCTAAGGGCCCATAACTGTTGTGGCAGCTGACTTCCTCTTGGGAAAAGGAGTGAGCACACCTGTAAATTCTGGAGGAGCTGAAGGTTGAGGGCTACAGGAAAATTAATGACCCAAAGGCTTTCCAATAAGCCTGAGACAGAAAAAGAATCTGGTTAACAGATTCCTGCTCTTTTCCTGTAGCAGAAAAGATGGTTTCGTCCCCTATTCTTATGCCATCCCTCCCCAGGCTTGATGAAAATCCGAGGCTCTTTGTCCCTCTGAGGGACAGCTGCAGGTACTATATCCTCTCTTTGGTCATCAGATTTTCCTATTGCTTTCCACTGCTGTGGCTCCGTTTGAGCAGCTCCCATAAGTAGGCACATGTTGGCTCCTTCCACTTCTTGTAACTGCCTTTCTCTTTCATTTTTACCAGCAACATGGCTCTAGGCTGGCATTTTCCCTAAAAGACATGTTTCCCAAATAAACCTTTTCCTCAGCCTGGATTGTTCCTGACAAATTAGTTAGTTTTTGTTATGCTGCTCTTTTCAGTGACATCTCCCTTCCTCACCCCTCCCTGGGAGGAGTACAGTTTCATGGTGCTTCATGGTTGCTAGCGCAACTCTTGCCCATAGAACAGTAGTCACAAAGACAAAAAATACCAGGAAACAAACCCTAGCACAGGCACAAACCAGTAGTACATTTCAGCAAATCCTACCTGGAATGGTGTTATCAAGGATAAACCCCAGGAGTCCACCCACGAACATCCCAGTGGTGAGGAGCACCTGGATCACCTGGTCAAGCTGGATGATTCCTAGCAGAAAAACAAAGCTTTAGATAGTGGTGTAGTGGGACACATGTTTTACCAGCAGCATACCTGGTGCCAAGAGGCTGCAAACTGCATGCTTGCTTGAACTAGACTTGCAAATCCCAAAGCAGATTTGGCAATGAAAAGGAGATAGATCTCACTGCCAGTTTCAGACCTACAGTTTTATTCTACATGATTATTGACTGATATGCAGTGGGCAGGAGATGACTAATAAATACACTAAGAGCCTATTAACAGTGCAGATCACAGCCCTGTCCCAGAAAAAGCCACCTTCTGCTCCAAACACATTCTGCACCTCCATGACGTAACAGCTAGCAGTTTCCCACAGGAGCACGAGCTACAGTTTCCAAAGAAATATGAATATATTTAGCATGGGATTTCACCACAAGCTAATCAGGTGTGATGTTTCCCCTAGAGGGCTGATAGGCACTAGCAAAGCCCAGTGGCACTGAGCATCTGACAGACCATCCATGGAGTGTGTGGTTTGTGGGCTGAGCTCTTTAAACAGCCCACCCATCATGCCATGTATATTTTAAGAGAAGACACTACGGCCTTTGTGATGAACACATTAGTCACACAAGACACAGTGAAGGGGTAACTGTTGGAGAACTGGAAATTTCAATAAAGTGAACTTGACGGAATTTAGTAGAGGAGTCTGATCTTGCATTTTGGAAGCACAAAGTTTTATTGTGTATGAGGACATAAGAAAGCCTCATTCATCAAGACCTTGGTCAAGACTCAGCTCTGGAGTATTCTCTTGCCCCACCCCAAGACTGTGTCCCAGGGAAGTGCTCTGCAATCCTTAGCTCAAGAGGAATATGGTGAGGTGCAGTTGCTGATCAACAGAAGAGATTTCCACACCAGAGGCGTGCATCAGAGCAAAAGGCAAAAACAGCCCTCACAGAAAGGAACAGGACACAGTCAAAGCATAGGTTTCAGGATTTTATCAGGAAGAGTTGCATTTTAAAGGGTTTCTCTGGATCAACTTTGCTTCAATGTTATGCTACAGAGAATGCTTCTGATGTCATTTCTTACCTGTTTCCAGCAGTGCACTATTTTTGCTTGCCCAGTTGGGAATTGTGAGGCCAGAAAATACAGAAAATCCAAAGATAAAGATGTTTCTTGAGGAGTTCATATCTGTATACTGCACAGAGAAATTGTACACATTACATTCAGAATTATCCAAAACTGTGGATTATTGTTGTGTTCATGAGACATGGTGGGATGCAAACACTGCAGTCAGACAGACCTGGTGCTGCTGGGGCATTTGTGATCCTGTGGTCACTGCTGCCAGACAGCCCTGCCCCAGCCAGGGAGCCCTCTGCGATTTAGCCCTTCTGGGTACATCCCCATATCTTTATCCAAGGAATTGTCAACACGAATGTCTGCATTTGCTGCAGTGTGGTTATATCTGACACAGTCAATCTGACTTGAAACTAAAGTCTCTTTCTCTAGGGATGAAACAGAGTTCACACAGCGTTACCTGCAAATTGGAAATCCCCACTGCCGTGATAACTCCGAACATCACGAGGAACATGCCTCCGATCACTGGGCTGGGGATGCTGGCAAGCATCGCCCCGACTTTCCCAAAGATGCCACTCAGGAGCATGGCACAGGCACCAGCAATGATGACCATTCGACTCCCTACCTGGGGCAAGAGGAAGAGGAGGCAATCACACACCAATCAGCGGAGAGAGGCGAGGGATGGCAGGCTCCAGCACCAGCCTGTTGGGCAGAGGTTGCAGCTCTGGCCCAAAAACTCAATGGCACATTCAGTTGAAGGTTTGGATACCACTGTGGGTATCTGAGATGTCCAAAGATTTCTCAGGTGGTCCTGGACATCTCTGTTTAAGCAGAGGAAACAAGTCCCTTGTGCTTCCATTTGTTATGGAAAAATGTGTTTCCCACATTAAAAAAGAAATTAAATCTGCCTTGTGCTCTCAGCATCCCCATCTGTCCCAGCCAGAGTGTTTACACTGATTTAAAGTTGACTGAGATGCCACTGTATTTTCAGCTTTCTTAAGAGTGGACAGAGTAAGCAGAGGTGGGATCTAAGGGAAATATCTCTCCTGAATCAGTAAGGATGGCATGTCCACCTGAAGGACTTAGCGTACATGGTGAGAACATGTCCTATAATCTGGTAACTATGAATCTGGGCAGCATCCCATACATACAATATATGCAGCAAACTACATGTCAGGAAAGAATTGGCTCAGGTATATGATCAGTATGCACAGACTTCCTAGTGACAAGGTACATGTCCTGACAGGCTAAACTGGACTCCATGCAGACATCCAGACATCCTTGGTGCCGGAGGCAGCCACCTCAGTCAAACACTACCACTTCAGTCTGTGAAAAATGGTTATTGTGAGTGAGGTCTATAAAATCCAGTGAAATAAGCAATATTATAGAGTGGAAGCTGTAAGTTAAATTCTGCATTTATTTCCTGAATCACAGCTCTTTTGGCATGGCATTGCTTATTTGACAATGATTTGAAAATATTGTTTAGTTGGCTGCTGGATGTACCTGTCCTCTGGCTGCAGAGCTTGGTGAAAATTTATGATCTGATTGTCCAGCTTATCTCTGGAAATTTGTTTACCTTATAAGAGCAATTAATATATTCAAGGGATTCACAAAACTTTATAGAGAGGTAAAAAACACAAACCTTTGCTATCACATTTTATAATCCCAAAGAAATAGTCTACCTTTCACATGACTGCCATCCTTGGTTTATAAAAATTCTGGAATTTGAAGCCCTATTAAATATTTTCTTTCTCCTTCTTTCTTTTCTTACTATTTCCCTTCCCCTTCCACCTCCCCTTCTTTCCCTTTCCTTTTCCTCTTTATAAATATATTTAGGAAGTCAGAGAGAGACAGACAGACAGTATTTGATAAAGTCAGTTCTCAGGAAGTTTCCAGCTTAGCTTAGATGTAACATGCTCTCTTTACCCTTACCTAAGCCAGGTGCCATGAGTGAGTGCACTAATGCCACATGCAGACCATAAGCAGAGAAAGAGAGGGACTGGCCACCTCTGTTAAATTATTCATAGTGCTGCTGAGGTGGTCACCAATGGGCCAGGGCACAATTTTCCAGTGTGCCTTTCAGGACGTGGGCTAAGATCACATTCCAGCTCCAGCACATACCCGTGTGCACCAGTCTTTTGTACATACACCTGCAGGGGAACCCTCCAGGAGCCACCCCAGCCACCCCGCTGCAGTGAGGCTCACCTTGGTGATGCCCAGGGCCCCCACATTCTCGCTGTAGGATGTGGTGCCATTCCCTGTGCCCCAGGCCCCAGCCAGAAGGCAGCCGATGCCTTCCACCCCAATCCCGCGGCTGATGGCGTGCTTCGGCGGCGGCGGGGCCCTGGACAGGCGGGCACAGGCATAGTAATCTCCCACGGACTCCAGCATGGAGGAAATCACCCCGGCTAAGATGCCAAATATCCCAGCCAGGCTGACTGTTGGCATTCCCCACTGGCCTGCAAGTAAAGACCTTGGTTCAGGTGTGGGGGGCACATTTGCCCTGAAATCTAGGGAGGAAGAGCAGCAGGAATGTTTGCAGGTGTTTGCCTGATTTTTGGCATTTCGTCTCCCCCTGCTAAGTCATAAGTGGAGGTGCAAGCAGGAGCAGGCAGGATGGGGAAGGGGGGGGGCAGTGGTACCTGGGTAAGGCAGCCGAAACCAGGGAGCCTGTGACAAAACGTCCCCACGAGTGTCCGTGCGAGCCAGGTGTCCGTAGGCAGTGGGGTCCACAGGGAGGACATTGGTCACTGTCAGCACATAGCAGAGCAGCCAGCTCAGGGAGAGCCCCAGCAGCACCTGTCCCCAAATGCAGCAGTGGGGTCTGGTTAGGGTATGGCTGCATCTCCAGCACGGTTGTGGGGGACAAGCTGTCGCTGTCTCCCTGCCTGACTCTTTCCCCTGCACAGGGAATGGAGGCAAAGAGACAGCTGGGGCTTCTGGTGGCCCTTCCTCCTTCTTTCTCTCCCTCCCCAGGGTCAGGGACATGGGGACCTTTCTCCCCCTGCCCCTCGCCACGTAGGCTTGGCTGGGAAGCACTAACTCATCTGGACACCTGTGGAAAGAGCCGAGGCAGCCCGCAGCAGGTGAGGCCAGTCACTCCGTCACAATCATCCAGGGTCTCCAGGAACCCCAACGTACCGGAAAGATCTGGAAGAGGTAGACTGGAGAGAATTGGCACTTCTTGCCTTTCTGGTAAGATGGCAGCAGCACAGGGACATCTTTCAGGTACTGAGAGAACAGAACTATGAAAAAAATAGTCCTAGGAGGAGGGAAAACGAGACCATGAACAAAGTGGGTACCCAGCTGCCCACCTGTCCCCACATTAAATGAAGACCTGCTACCCAAGGACCCAGGACTCCAGAGGAACAAAAACAACAGTCTTTCAGCACCAGAGGGTGGCTCCCCACTCCAGCAAGCCAGTGGTGGAACAAGCTTTCCATCATACTCTAATGATAGATCCTGCACATTTGCAAATATCTCTTTTCGCCCTATTGTTTCAAGACTGACATCCCAGGTAATGCATCAGTGAGTATGATACAGTTGCAGAAAGCTTAAAAATGACACCAAACTGAACAAAAGACCTGAGAGACTTGCAAGGTCCAGGCAGGGCCTGAATCTCTGTGTAATTCAGATATACTAGAAATATAGGATCTATTGGTTTCCTGATTTCAGGTTTACCTATGCTGCTCTGCAAGTGGCAAAAGGCTCTTAAGTGGCACAGAGTAAAAGAAGAGGATTTGGCTTGGCTGTGCCAGTCCCTGTTTAGAAAGAAAAAAACATGGTGGGACTGTGAGGCTGCATATGGTGCCCACAGAGCCACTTGTGGTTTCTAATGCTACAGACCAGAGAGAGTAGACCAGAGCCCATACAGGCTGTGTGAGTGCACACTTTGTGCATTTGCATGAACAAAGGTGCTCAGCAGCCTTATGAATCACTACAGAACCCTTGTCTGTCTCAGGGAGGTGTTGCTGCTTATTATTCAGGTTGCCTGACACATTCCATTAACAAACGCTATTTTCAGCTGCTCATAACTCTAGCTAACTTTACCTATTTGGGATGAAAATTTCCATGGAAAATGTCTGCCTCAGGCCAAATATTTTTTGAAAAATATATATCAAACCTATTTCTAAGAGTGATATTCAGTAAATAGACATAGTATATAGCCTGCATTGAAAAGGTCATTTTGCCTTGACCAGTAGCAGGATTTACTTATGACCTGGAGCAGAAATTTGAGATTTAGTAGAACTTCTTTGGGGCAAAGGATATTACTGTTTCTCACAAAAATCTGCTCAGGTACGCTCAGTCTGCAACAACGATCATTCACTCCAAGTCCCAGGCAGTCAGCAGAAACATCTCAGGCTTTACCATTTGCAGACCATAAAGACTCTGAGCCTTCTGAGTAGGTCCAGGCCTTGCCTGTTGATGAACTGTGTGTGCACCATTACCAAGGAATAAGTCACCACAGTCTAAAGAATTTTTTTGAGGCAACAGTGGGGATCTTCCATCATGGAAGCTCTGGGATGTGGTGGGGCTGAACAGCAGGGCTGAGACTACATGGCTCATGTCTTCCACCTCCATCGCCACTTTCCCTCTTTCCCTAATGACACCCATGGAGCACGGAGAAGGCAGCAAAAGAGGACACAACTGGGACAGTTCAGAGCACAATGATCAGGGTGGGGCTAAGGTATCTGAGTCAGGAAAGAAAGTACTGGGATTATGGGTAAAAGCTGGGACAGAAACTAACTGGATGGAACGGGTGACTTGGGTTGAGAGCAGGGACAAAGGCTGGAGGACTGGGACCCCATTAATGGAGTGGCATGGTTGGGCAAAGAGGTCAAGCATGACTCTGAGGTTAGGAGCTAGTGTCTGGAGAAGAGAGACAGAGAAAGGAGATAGTTCAGACAAGGATATAGTTTGAAGAGGAAAATTCAAACTGGTTAAGCAAAAGGATTAGGACAAATCACCAGAGTTGGAGAACGGGACAAGCCAGAGATGTGACGGGAAAAACAATGGTGGCAAGAGAGCTGAGTTTCAAGCAGGATTTGGAGTCCTATGGGGTGTTGGTGGAAGAGACTAGCAAGATGAGGAAATGGGGGTGGAGAAGAGAGGTGGCTTTTGGGGTCTGGGAGGGGAGGTGCAGGGAGGAGAAGAGATCGAGAGAAAGAATGGACTGAATCATGTCCTACAACAACATGCTGCCTTCCCAGGGCTACACTCAAGCCCAGGTCCTGAGTCTCCAAGTCAGCTCTGAAAACACCAGTAAATGATGGAGCCCATAGAGAGGTTAACAACCTACTCCTCTTGCATCCTATCCCAAGCTGAAGTCTACACTAGGGATCTGAAGGTGGCAAGTCTGCAGGGCAACCATGCAGTTGCATTTCTACTTTTTTAATTCATTTCTCAAATACCAAGGAAATTCCACCACCCAGCACACTCTGTACACTCATGCAAAAGGGCATGCACACAAATGTCCCTGAAAGAGCACTCACTGCTGCAAAGCTACATGTGCAGACATTTCCAAAGCCCCCAGGCCCTCTAGAGATAACAACTCCTCCTCCTCGTGTGAAAACAATACATAAAGCACCAGCTTTATGTAGAATACCTGACTCTGAGTGCTCAACTTTGTCATTCTAGGAATGTCTTTTTAACTTAAATGATGGGTGTGCATAGCCAACTGTGACAGAGACTGCCCACACACTGGAGAGACTTGTTTCTCTACTGACCTATGAACTTTGCATTTTCACAAAAATCAGGTTTTTAAGCTCATTTTTGGGTTTTGCTTTGTTGCTGAGGGCTTTAACCTACTGAGGGGTGGGGGAATGACTATATCACACATCTGCCTTGTCACATGTCAGTGACAAATAAACCTCATACCCAGGGAAACTCTGCTACAGACTGTGACACTTGGTTTCATATTAGAGGCAAGTGATTTGCATATGCTCGGGTTTCCTGGAAAAGAGAGAGACTTACATGAATGCTATGCCCCAGTGCTGCCCAGCCTCATTCCCAGCAGACTCAAAGAGAGGTAGCGCAACCAAGGTGATGGTGGGAGCAATTGTCAGGGGGCCGATGAACCTCATCAGAAATCCAATCAGGCCAGAAAATCCAACGAAGATTTGAAAGCAGGAAGCTACAATGATAGCTCCTTGCACCTGGAAAAATGGAGAAAGAAAACAGAGGTTGGAAGACCCTTGCCTTCATAAGTCAGTGCAAATCCAGTGTGAGAGCCAGGCTCAATATCCAGTCACGGACTGGCACGGAGATCTCCCACTGAGACTGTCTCCCACAGTAAAACCTGGCTGAACATTACATGTGGGGGTGGACCACCAAAGTAGCAGCACAGCACCTCTCTCTTTGGCTGATAGATTTAGTCCTCACCAGGGCTAATTTTGTTCCAAAGATCACCTTCTCGCTGTTCTCTTGGTCCACCCAAGCATGCATCAGCTGCCCTGCGCTCTCCTTCCTGCTGCCCCCAAAGCAGGGGAAAACCTCTTGCCCTGAAAACAGGAGCAAGGCTGTGATCTCTACTATCTCCCTTCTGGGAAGAACTTGAATCACTTCAGCACGCCGGTGGGGCAGGTGAGTCATTACAGCCTCTGTTTTTTCTGAGTATCAGTTTCTCTCCGGGAACATATTTATCACCCTGAACTGCCCTGTGTTTGACAATCGCTGCTAAGGAGCCAGCAATTACATTCTGAAATGCTGCTCACTTCAGCATCAGCTTCAGGCAGGGGACTCAGGGGTGGGGCTGCTCTCTGCCTTCTCGGATTTGGTGATAAGTCCAGGCTGGGTCCTCTGTGGTGCTGAGCACCTTCCCTCCCCCAGCTCCAAAGGGAAACACAGGGTCTGGGTGAACCACTCAGCCTGAAAGGAAAAATCAGCAGTGTCCTTGTGACAGATTTATGTGTATCAGCAAAGAGAGCAGTCTGTGCTGCACAGCAAATCCTTGGTGAGCTCTTAATGCTTCCCAAGTGGTTTGCAAAGCACACCAACAAATGGATCGACAGAGGCAAATTTAGCCACTTGCTCTAATAAGACAATTGATGTAGAATGAGGCAGTGAGATCCCTGACCTTTCCTCCTCCTTTCTGGCTACCTAAGATGCCCTTTCCCTTAATATTTACAGTAGGTTTTGCCTTGTTTTTCTTTTTGCTAGGTTTCCTGTGCTTAGACAGGGTCCTTTTCTTGGAAACATTTTCCCTCCCTCAAGGCTAGCCATGCTTCATGGAGAAGGGATCTGGCTGGACCAGTAGAGACTTTGCAGGGACCATAAATCACATGAGGAGGTCTGTATGTCTCCTGTTCAGCAGGAGTGAAGCACCTGCTTTTTTGACAGAGAATAAATGCTTAGGAAGCCGCAACAGGGAGAAGGCCAAGGTCCATTAGGAATAGTTTCTCCAGCATTGGAAGTTTCTCCAGCAGTGATGGCCATGACATGGTCAAGCACTTTTCTGAAAGCAAAGAGTCCTGATACAGAGTGGGTGCCACTGAAAATGCAATATACCTCTCGCATCCGTGTCTGCCAGACTTCAATGAATTCTGGTGAAGAAGCATTCACCAAGGTGGCATTCTGTGTCCAGGCAGGGCACTTCCAACTGGGGAGAGACAGCATTGCCAAGGTGGGGGTCAGGAATGCAAAAGTCCCTCCTTGAATAATAGGCAACCTTGAAGGAGAGCAGAGGGAAAAGATAACAAGTGAGGATGCTAGAAACTCAGCTCCATAGGGTCAGAGAAAGGAAAGCAAAATAAATTTAAAAATCATGCCTTGTGTTTTCTGGCTTACAGTAACACCTCTCTGGGAAGCCCTCGGGCTAGCAAGGAGCTCTTAGCTCCAGAGGAGCTCAGCACTGGTTTTGTGCAGAGCTTTATAAAGCAGAGTGATGCTCCTATGAGCTACACCAGCCTCTTCTCTTTCCACACATGAAGAAATGGAGACACAGACCTAAAAGGCCTGACTGGCTCCTCTAAACCCCACATGCTTTAAGCCCCCACTGCAGTGCAAGGTGTCTTAGCCATTCCTCTAGTGTACTTGAAAAACCCAAAGCTGCCTGAGGGCTGGCATAGCAGCCCTGAAATAGCAAGAGAAACCTCTGAGGTGCCTCTGCTTCCTTCTCTTTAGAAAGTATCCCTGGGAGGAGCCCCCAAAGCAACCTCTCCTTTTCCCAGGATCTCTCATGGCACCTGCTCAGAAATGCAATGGGGCATCAAGCTGGGTGAGTACTTTTGCAGGTCACAGATTTCCCTGAAACAGAGGCATTTCCACCATTCTCTGGAAAGCACCTGAAAACAAGAGATGGCATAGCTGTAACAGCATCATGTCTCTGTCACCTAAAACAGATATTTTTACCACTGCAATTACCATGTACAACTGAAGCACTGTCGAAGCTTGGACAGTGAATTATATTTGAGTATCAGTTATCTTTGGAGTCACCTACTTATGGTATTTGGCCAAATATGTTGTAGCCTTCAAACAATTTTGCTGGGCAAGGCAAAAAAAAAAAAAAACCACACAAAAACAAACAAACAAAAAGAAACAGAGAAGGCCCAGTGCCATGACTTAAATTAACAATAGATTTATAGCTTCTGCTGTGTTGGTCCTTGAGCTATTTCACAGCCAGTGCTGTGTATGCGTGGGCTTGGAGCAAAACGGGGTGCCAAGGTGATGCTTATGGGCACACTGAACGCTTTCCAGTGGGGTTTGCAAGAGGAAAGCTGCAGGATTAGCAAAGGAAATATTACACCTCCTCAACTTCATGCCCAGTTCCCATCTGTTTGTTCATGTGCCAACACTGTCTTTTAGCCAAAGTGGTTTCTGCCCCCCAGCTTCTCTCACAGCCTAGTTACAGGCTGTAGTTGTCACCCACCCCTGAGCTGCCACTTGGACACATCAACCAGGCCAGCCTCTGTAAGAGGAATGGTCCAGTCCCTCTTCTCCATGCCACATTAATAGATCATCTACATGCTTCTTCTCCTCTGAATTAATCTTAAATATGGACACCAGGAAGTGTGCAAAGCACTTAGCCAAGGGCTCCCCAGGGCCTCGGAGAGTGGCACAGAACTTTTGTAGGGAAAAGCATATCTCAGAACTCATTATTTACCACTTTTCTGGCTGTCTTGTTGGTGAATTATGGTCATCAACTATTACAGAATTTCAGAAAACAGTAAAAGGAGAAAAAATTATCTGCTTCCAACTGTCTGCTCAGGTTTGGTTTGCCTCTGGCCACACAGCAGGCTGTCTCACCTTTCTGGTAGGAAATAAGGCAAAACTGCACCCTCAGCACAGCAAAAGCCATTCAAGTTTATCCTATAGGAACAACTCCCTACCACTTCATTTGATCTATTGTTCTTCATTTAGCTATTCAGCCATGGGAGAGCCTCCCTGATACTCTTTCATCCTCAGCTCACATCGAGCAGGGGATGTCACAGCTCTCAGGTATTTACAGAGGAATTTGGAGGGAGAACTCCAGCCTGAATTACACTAGCAGCCACAGCTACAGTTATGCACCCCAGCCTGAATTTAGCTGAAGAACCAGATTCTCTCTTTTTAGTGGTCAGGGTGGCCCCCTTCCTCCACTAACCCTGTAGCAATGTAGGTGAAGGGGAGCACCCTCCAGAAGAATTTGTCTACAGCCACTTCTTTAGACATAGAGAGATGGAAAAGTTTCAGTGGTGAAAAAAACAGGAGGAGTAAAGATATTTTGTGGAGCTGGTGGTTAACCAGTGATTTGAAGGCAGAAGTTTTAACCAGGTCCCTCACATTCAGAAGCCAAAGAATGTGTACTTTTTGCCCTTGAAGTGAGAAACACAGGTTGCCACCCTACTGGAGTTAAAAACAGTCTGTGGAAAGAGAGAGGCAGCCCAGAGTTATGACAAGGGGAATAGAAGAAATTTTGCAAGGTCAGCAAAGATACAGGGTCTTTCTGGAAAGGAAATGTCTCTCATTAAGTGCTTCATTTTCTGGGTACTGAATGGCAACTCCACGGTCATCTCTCTACTGTCTCGTAAACAGCTCATCTGCAAAGAGGATTTACCTTGCTTACATTCAGATTGTGCCACGAATCCTTGAGCATGGCAAGTGGCACTGCTCAACAGGACATGCTGCAGAGCTCCTCCCTGAGTCCCTAAGCAGCAGCACATGCCATTTAATTTCTTCTCATTATCCCCTCCCGTAGAGTTTCCTATGGAAACTCTAGCAGAAGGATCCTTGGGGTAAAGGGCAAGCAGATACTTTTTACTGAATGTTGCAACGCCTTATTGTTTTGAGGACAGATTCCTTATGAGCCCAGGAAAAGGTGTATGAAGTATCAGGAGATGCAAAAGTCAGAACAGCGAGGTAGCCCTGCAAAGCTCTCATGTACAGTAATTTCAGGGTGCTTTGGCATGTGCCCTGATTGCCCAAGGGTAGCAAATGACTCTCACTGATAGATAAACTCAGCAGCAGAGTGGTGGCCAAGCACACAGTAACTGCTCAGCACACAGTAATTGCTCACGTGTCCCAGTTCTTGCATTTGGCCTACCTGACTCCAAAGAGGACTTGCAGCAGGGTGCAAATTCCTGAGACAAAGAAGATGGTGCTGATCAAGTGGCTCTGGGTGAGTAGATCGTGCTGGAGGCAAAGCTCTTTGGAGAGGATCAGCGGGATAGCTACAAGACCTCCCATGGCTGTCAGGAAGTGCTAGAAGCCACAGAGAAAGACTGGGTGAAGGGCACAGAACTGGCTCTATATTATTATCATGTTGTTGAGGGAAATCTGAAAACAACTCACAGATTTGTGTTTGGGTGGTACTAGTATTACCCATTCTCTCTTTTGTTTTAGCAGCCTTAATTCTCTGTTAGGGGCTGTTCCAAAGTACCTACAGGAATTGCAATGTATCCACTCAAATTTCTCCTACTTTTCGTGCCCAAAGACCTTTGTAGTGCTCTGGACTCCCCTGTCAGACCACTGTCAAACACAACCAGCTTATCTGCAGCACCTGCAGACAAAGCTGTCAGGGCTGCTCTTCCAGAAAGATGGGGATATCCCAAGGTAGAGGGAGAGAGCAATCAGGCAAAGTAAATGCAAATATTTAAGTCTGTCTCATTCACACCATAAATGATAACATTAACAGTTGGCACACTGGAGCTACAAATTCTTTACCCTCAGTACCTTTTCTCACACAGTGCAGTTATGAATAACCATAAAAACCGGATGCCAAAGAATGGAAGAATTGGGCATTGTATTTGCCAGAAGAGTCATAAACATATTTCTACAATGACCTTTAGCTAATGACTAAATATGAAAATAATTTTTCAAACTTATTTTGCTTTAATTATTAACCCTGGTTGTGAGCTCTTACCTTGGAGCACAGTGGTGGAAGTGGTGGCACTCATAAACTCACTGTGTTCATTGGTGGCATGTTTTATTAAAATTATGATGCTGCCTTGGTCAGAAAACCTTGGGTTGATAACACTCTAAATTTGAGACAACCATTTAAGGAAAAAAAGTACAAAACTCCCATCAAGCTCCAAGCACGGTCCATCATTACCCTAATCATTCTGAGGTCTCTCTTCCCCAAGGCTCCATACCCAGCATGGCATTGGTGGCACTGTGTGGTTTAACACCCCTGGGCATGGACACCAGCCAAAGCAGTGTGTGCACTTCTGCTTAGTTTTTGTTGCCATGGGAAGGCAGAGTTCAGAAGCCCTTACACAGTTTACCTTCAGCTGAGGTACACAACCAGTTCTTATTAAATATTTGGCCCCCGCCTCGGGACTCTGCCTTACCATTTGCACTTCAAAGGGTGCAATGTGGCTGTGGGCACAAGGATAACAGTCAGTGCTCAAGATGTGGTGGGAAGGGCTTGAGTTCAACAAGATCCAGCCCCAGAGCTCCAGTCGTTCCCAGTGAAGGTCAAGCACTCACAAATTCAGGTTTTACCCCCATTAACTGGCTGAATAGCCATGAAACTTCCACCCACCCCCAGCCTCCACCTGCTTCCCCGTCACACCTGAATGCCCAGCAGGATGCACAGATGCCAGGGAGGCACATCTGTGACAGTGTAGGCAAGCTTGGTCCCACCATGGCCTGTGCCCCCACCTTCCTCTGGGCCCTGGGCAGCACAATCTGGTGAGGAGCAGTAGTGGCTTCCATCTTCAACCTGGAGAACAGGAGAGACCCTTTGTTAGCCACAGGCACCCTGTGCCCTGCAGGCACCCAGCAGCCACCTGTCTTGCAGCCACACTTCATGTCTGGCAGGAACACCTCCTGTGTAGCTTTCAACAGTGCTAGGATATAAAAAAAAATAATAAGGAGGGGAAATTAAAACTGAGGTATAAAACACAGATAGAATATTTTCATATGCACATGCATGTCTCAGCCTGAAGAAACAGTAGACGGTGTCTCAGCCTCAAAGGGACATCTGGACAAAGTTTGTTAGTATCATTAAAGTCTGGCTAAGGATGAAGAAACTGCAACCAGAAGCAAGGGAGAGTGTGCAGCGGGTTCATCAGTAAAACCTGCACTGTCCTCTGGTCTCTGCCCCTCCTGACAATTTCACTCAAACAGCATTTTTGATAAAATACGCTAAAACACCTGGCTGCCACTAATTACTGAGTAAAAACATGTTTTATATTTCATTTCCTTGGTCTTCTCTTTCCAATCCTTACCAGTGTTTTGCCTCAGTAAACTCACCTGCCTTTTTTCTTACTAGAAAACCTCACTCCTGCAGAGGAACTGGGTAAAACACAGGGACACCAGTGGATGGGAAATCCCAGTGTCCCTTCCAAAGGAGCCAACTGAAATTGCTCCCCAGGAGGTCTCAGATGCCTCCCCACCCAGAGCAGCCAGAAGCCCAGGGCTCCCCAGGGAGCTGTATGTCTTGCAGAGTTAACTTTTATAAAGATGCATTTTGCCAAGGAATTTCTTTGTTCAAGATCCCTCCCCAGAGGCACCCGGCTCTAGCTGTTTCTACCATAGTCCCATTCAGATAAACCACCTTAATGGACTTAAAGCCTGAGACTCTGCTATGAGATACCTAGGGCAGAGATGCTGCTTTAACAAACATGGTGTATTTATCCAGCCTAGGCAAACTGGGAACATTACAGATACTTAAAAAGAGATAGGTGAAGGCAGAGTTAATTCCAACTGAACTCAGGCATGAACTGTAAGAGCAAAAGGCATTTCTTAATAACTCCCTGTGGAGACATTTCATTTCAGAACAAGACAGCCTGAGCCATGGATTAACAAGTGTACAGCAAGGTGCTTAAGACTGCCCATGCATGGAGTTATTTGGGGACAACTACTCCTGAATAACACCATGGGTAGATGAATGCTAAGCTAGGCAGACAGCAGTAAGCTCCTTTCTTTTCATTGCAGTTTTTCCTGAGTTAACTAGGAGGCATATTCCAGCCAGGCAGAGCCTGTGCCAGCAACAGAGCTGCATGATCATCACATGAGGCCCTGACCCTCCCCAGGAGCTGGAGAGGAGTGAGCAAGCAAGGCTCAGCAGGGGAAGGATGGAGTGGAGGTAACAGGATGAGACAGGACCAGAGGCAATAGACTCAAACTGAAATGCAGGAGGTCCCATCTTAACATCAGAAAACACCTTTTCGCTGTGAGGGTGACCAAGCACTGCACAGGTTGCCTAGAGAGGTTGTGGATTCACCATCCTTAGAGATATTAAAAAACTATCTAGACACAGTCCTGGGCAGCTGGCTCTGGGTGAACCTGCTTGAGCAGGGGGTTTGGAGAAGGTGACCTCCAGAGGTCCCTTCCAGCTTCAGGCAGCCTGTGATGCTGAGATGCTGGCAGGAGGATGAGGCAGGAGCAGTGTGGAGCAGGGAAAGTAAACCACTGTTGAAGGTTCTCAGCCCAGCTGCTCTCATGAATCCAGGGGACCAGGACACCTTCCATGTGCCTCAGGCACCAGGCACAGCATCAAGGTCCTCAACCACATCTTAAAAAAGTGCATCAGGAGGGCAGTCAGAAACTGAACTGCTTGAACTACAGGTAAAAGACCTTTGTCTTCTACCTTTTTGGGGGTGATTCAAACTAGAAGAAGTCACAAGCCTGATATGCATTATGGCAGAGCAAGTAGAAACAGAGACCCTGTTAAAAACAATGAAAGAAAACCTCTGGCTCTGAGCACTTCCCTGAGCCTCTGCCCACAACTGGCACAGCACCCCCACCTCCACTGCTCACAGCGAGCTCAGCCAGAGCTATCTAAGAAATGCGGGACTTGTATACTGGGAGGTTAAAAGCCTCCCCAGACAAGTGGTTTGTACCAAGGTAGCAAGACAGTTGCAGGACCCCACTCCTTCACACCTGCTGACAGAAAAATAAGCATCTTTTTTAGTTTCTAATGGAGATAATCCCTGCTGTGAGATACTGTGCCCCAGGCTCTTGCCCTGTGGCTGTTACAGCCAGCAGCATTCCCAGTGCACCACACACCCCTGGATTGGCATACCACTTACAGCTTTTATTTCCCTGCTGTATCTCCACAGGGTGCCCTCCCCCACTGACTCTTAAACCCCTTTTTCACCCACCTTTCTGAAAATTCATCCTACTGAAAATAGGTTCAGAAGACAAAGAAACACATTCCTTACTAGGCTAAATTTCTATTGTAATTTTACTAATTAACACATAAAATGCTGTACACAGGAACACGGCCACAAGGAGCCACGAGATCACTTGCTTTTTAGAACAGATACACTCGTGCTGCCATTTATCTCCATTATTGTTTTAGAAATAATAGAGAGAAAAGAAGTTAAAAGGGTGCCAGAGAGTAGAAAGTATGCTGAGGCTGCAGCAGCAGCAGGCGGCTGTACTGAGGAAATCATTCCTCAGATTCTTGTCGATAAGAGCCAAGACAGACTTTATCACACATCAGAATCCTTGCACCAGCCCAAGCCCCCAGTTTTCCCCTTCTCCTCCTTTCACAGGGCTTGCACCTGTTAATGCAAGAATTACCCTTCAGAAAGCAGACTCACCACAAAGCTGGGGTTATCTAGCCCGTTGACATCTTTGTCTGAGGAGGGAGTCATGCCTTCCACTTTCCTTCACCAACTGCCTTGAAAAAGAAAGACCAGTCAGAAGAGGAAAGCCTCCCAAATTCCCACTCCTCCCAGTCAAGACAGCTCTAAAGAAACGGGGTGAGAACATGCAGAAGCGGGACTTCAGGAGCCAAGCAGCGCTCAGTCCTAGCTATTCATGTGAGCTGTATTGCAGAAGCATTTCCTTTCCTTTGGCTTATGTAAGTGACTCCTTTTCTCCGGCTGATTAGAGGACCGGCATTCAAACAAAACTGGAGAGCAGCCCTTCCCTGGAATGAGTGAATCAGTAACTGATGACAGAAAAAACATCATCCATAGGTAAGGATGCTCGAGGGTATCAGGTGTCCTGGCACAGCCTTGAAACTTGTTGCTTCATTAGTGTTTCAACAGCAACTTTCATTTTATGTGTGAGTTGGGCCTCTTTGAAGATCTTTGTCCTCATCTTTAGGAAATTCAATTTCTAGATAGTTTCACTTATTTCATATGTAAACTACTGTGTATTTTGGCTTAGGTACAAACATCATCATCTTGTGTGATACTCATATTATAGCATGAAAAAAATGTGGCTTTTACTGGGAACTTATTTAAGGCAGCAACCAATGATCAAGTGTTTAGATATATTAGTTGTTTAGCTTATATAAGTTTTAAATAGAATGAGTCAGTTACAGTACTGTGTGATTTAGAATGCTGTTTGCTTAGCTTTGCTTGCTTAGCATGAGTAGCTAGAGTTACTGAAGCCTTGGCCCATAAGCTGTGGATTTTCACCAAGATATGCTTTTAGCTGAAATACAGTTAATTTTCCTAGTAACTAGTACAGTGCTGTGTTTTGTCTTTAGTATGAGAAGAATACTGATAATACACGGATGCTTTAGTTGTAATATTTATCCTAAGACTTTTTTAGTTAACCATGTTCTGCCAATGAACAAGAAGTGCAAACCACAAGATAAGAAGGCTACAACCATCAGCAGAAGCTCAACTCGATAAAATAAGGTAACAGCTTGCCTGCATGGAGACAGAAAAATAATCCAGTAAGATATTAGAAGACTTCAGACCAAAAATCACCATTGGACTAAAAAAGTGCATTAATTGCACATCAGGGGCAGGTGTATAAGTCATAAG
The DNA here is from genome assembly GCF_036250125.1 of Pseudopipra pipra. Taxonomy (NCBI): domain Eukaryota; kingdom Metazoa; phylum Chordata; class Aves; order Passeriformes; family Pipridae; genus Pseudopipra; species Pseudopipra pipra. Next base: position 27,544,443 of record NC_087553.1, read on the forward strand.
CATATAATTGCTCAGGGATTTGTTCATGGTCCTTCTCTGAAGACATTCAGCTCAAGCTGACCTGCTGCTGTACCACTCTATTAAATTGATTATTTTTATAAATTCTGATGCCTGAGACTCTGCTGTGGGAAACCTATGGCTGAGACTGAAGGAGGAGGAAGTGCACCTGACAGTGGGTGTATGTGTGAGAGTGAAAAGGGGCACCTGTCAGCTCACTGGAGCTGCTCACTGCAAAGGTGCTCTGGTCTCAGCAGTTATAGTCTTGGGTGGAGTGTGTGTGTGACTCCTTGAATGCTGTGAGAATGCTCAGGCAGCTGCTTCTTTCACACAAGTCATCATAACATGATATCAGAGAGGTACAGAAAATGTAAGACTGAAAAAAGACGACTTCAGGTCATATGATTATCTCCATGCAGCTAAGGTTCCCAGCTGGTGGCCATCAGATGGCCCAAAGCATAGTTACTCTTTTCTTAACAAGTAGCAAATGGTGTTAATGCGCCACCCCACCCCAACCCTACTTAGATTACTTTAATTTAGTGGCTTCCTGAGGCAGTGCACTTCCCAGACCAGTTGCAGAGAACTCCTGCAGAGTTGCTATTGCCTATATGCAAGTGATACCTACACAATCCATTGAGAACATCTGATTTCCACTCAGGACACAGTGGAACTGAAATAAGCCCTGGTCCCTATTCCTCCTGGAGAACTTTGGTATTCTCAGCCCTTCTCTTGGGACCAGGACTGCATTACAGGATGGGACAACCTTGCCCTAAACACTATCAGTGAAGTTATGACCTGCTGGACAGATAAATTCTAAGGCACCAAAATCATTGAATCATAGAATGGTTTGGGTTGGAGGGGACCTTAACAATCATCTAGTTCCAATTTCCCTGCCATGAGCAGGGATACCTGCGACTCGACCAGGTTGTTCAAAGCCCCATCCAGCCTGGCCTTGAACACAATGATCAGATGTTCACAGCTTTGCCAGGTTTCTTCTCTGAAGCCTCATTATATAGGAATGTCCCCATATTTTTAACCACAGAGGGTGCATTTCCAATCTCCAATCTGTGTGAAAGTTATCTTGGCACAGGGCCACTTTTCTTCTGCAGGCTTTAAACAAGAAGTCTTTTCCTGGTCAAACTACCCTGGACACTTTAACCCTCAACTCTACCAATTCCTAGCACAGAGGGAGCAGCACAAAACCTGCCAGTTGTATAGACTTACTCATCTCTTTTCATCTAATGCACTATGTGGTTGCAGTTCATTGCATATTTACTGTTTCATTGTATATATCAGCCATGTCCATTAAGCAATACCAGAGAGGATGCACCATTGCAAGGCTCTGAGAAAAGTATCAGATTTTCCTATCCCTTTTTTTAAGTACATTCCTGCTTGCATTCCTAGATGGTAACAGTGCAGTTCTCCAAGCAGTCATCTAAATCTGATCGTTCCGATATCCTCCCCTTACCATACCCTATTGCAAGAATCAGTCACTCTCTGTGCCTCACACTCTCTCTGATTGTGAATTTTCTTTACACAATATTCCTCTGGAGCTAGTCTTTCTTCCCAGTAGACTTTTATGACATCTTCCATTAAAAAAGGCCCTGCACCTCTTAATTTCAGCCCAGCACCTGTTCAGTGACTCCTCAGTCCTGCCATAACCTTGTTTTCAGGTGAGACCCAGGCATTCAGTAACCAGGGTTTCTTCTTTTCTTTAGTTGCATAAACCTGTGCAACATCCCAAAGGCATGGGTACATAATAACACCTGTGTCATCTACACTAGCATGTGAAACTGCCCATACGAATAGTATTAGGTAAACAGAGTGAAAAGAACAAAATAATAATAAGAGCAACAATAATAAATCAGTAACAATAACAACTCTTTTTCTCAAAAAAGCTGGGCAGAAAAACAGTTTGCCCTTCTGGGAAATCCTGCAGTGGAAAAAACGCGCTTTTTAGAGTACCAAAAGATTGCAGATTTTCATGAAAAACGCAGGAAATAGGTCCTACATAGCCAAAAGCCTGAATGTCAGAGTAGACCTGTTAGGAATGAGGAGTTTAACAATACCAGCCTCTGGCCAACAGAAGGTTAATAATCTCTAATCTAGTACGATGTACATGTCAAAGTCGAAATTTATGGGATTCTTGTGAAATGCCCCAGTGTGGAATATTCTGCCTTTGGAAATAAGCAAGAAAAATAGGAAGTCTCTGTGTAATGCAAATATTTGTGTATATCATGTATATATGCACATGTGGATATTTATGTATATATAACAGGATTAGCAATAAATTACTAAACTGTGAAGTTTTTCAGAACAAGGAATTTTTCAATTAGCAAAGATGAATGCTTAAGTAGTAATGCCATCAACTACTGGTTATTGATGGCAGCCTAATCATTATATGAACAGCTTTTAGTATAAATGAACAGGTATCCACCTGTTCAAGTTCTTTATTCAAGTTATTCATTCAAGTTATTCGGGAAACAAAACCAAAAAAAAGTATAATACAGCTTGCCTTTAGACTTGTGTGTCTGGCGTATCTCCTGCTATCAGTCAAGTTACCTGGCCAGCTGCTCACAACAGTAAAGGCTGGCTTGGTTTATGCCCCCGGGGGCAGAAGCAGCCAACTATCTGTTAAAAGCAACTAATGAAGGAAAAGGTTGGGAACATGGGAGACCAAGTTCAAATATTCAGACTTGACCCAATGTCTCCTGTATCCACAAGAAGAGCCTGGACCATCTGTATCCTGACTCTTGTGACAGGGTCATTTTCTCTCTTATGCTACAATTCCGCTTTCCAAGTCTTTCCAGGCCATGTTTCATAATGGATCAACCCATAATGTCACCCTGAGATGCAAACCTGAAATGTCCCTGATTATGTCTCCTCAATCAAGGAGCTTCCCTCACTCGTTACGTGTCCGTGCCTAATTGCAGTTGGGGTGACAGCAGTATGGCAACTTCCAAGGCCCTACTGGTTGATATAGATGTGGCAAGTGCCTGCCTTGCACAATCCCTAAAAGATCTGTGTAGTGACAAATCTGAACATGCTGGCAGATTTATCCATTACCAGTGGCTACAGGCAGGTTTGGTAGCTGAGCACCCTCCCTTTGACTCTGCAATGCAGGCACTGATACATGAGCTCCCTTTGCCTTCAGTGGGCATCTCTAAAATTTCCAGTGCACCTTTAAATCCAAGTCCCAAATGGGACAGATAAAGTAAGCCCTTATTCTTTCCCAAATTATGAAACAATCGAGCGACTGGCTCAGTTGAATGAGAGGCATCCCTCCATGTGGAGCTGTGCACATGTAACCCAGGGAGGTGCAGATGTAGCCAGTCATGCCAAGCCCCTTGCTGAGAGGGCAGGTTCATCCACAGTGCTCTCACAAATCTGTGGCACTGAGTCCCAGGTACTAGAGCTGGATAAAGGTGGATTTAGAGGGAACTCAGGGTTATGAAATAAAAGCAGTGCATTATAGAAAATGGATGTCATGGGGACGTTGCACATTAAAAAAAAAAATCCAAACACTGGAATCATCTTTCTGGAAAACAGTTTTTTCTTTCACAGTGCTAGCTCTGGTTGGTTTGCATGAAGGATAGACTAGCAAGAGGGCTAAGCAAGTGACTTGCAATGACTAATTTAGTTACAAAACACCTCTATGTCCTTCTATCTGCAAAACCTTCTGCAAGCAAAGAGGATCACCCATGGTCACTCGCTTGAAATTAGTACATGTGTGTTCACAAAATTATAGAATGGTTTGAGTTGGAAAGAACATTAAGGATCACCTAGTTCCAATTTCCCTTCCATGGACAGGGACACCTCTCACTAGAGCAGGTTTCTCCAAGCCCCATCCAACCTGGCCTTGAACACAAGGGCATCCACAATTTCTCTGGGCATCCACAACTTCTCTGTAGTTCAGAATTCAGTAGTAGAATTAGTCATCTTTTGCAGAAAAGTTCTGCACCAGTCACTAGGTGGACCTAGGTGAGCCCAGTGCTTTTACTGATGCCCTGCTGAAGTGCACAACCACTATTTCCCATGAGAAATGAGATCTCATCTAGTAAGTGTAACTGATGTAATACACTGCAATGTACTTGGGGTGTGCAGCCAAGTTTCCATGCAGGAATGTTTGATTAAAACACAATAAGGGAATAAACATGACCAAAGTAAATCCCTTAAGCAGTCAGGGTTCATCTCTTTCTATTTATGTACCAGGATTTCTATGGCACAGCAAGAAACTGAGTGCAGAGCCCTAGACAAAGAATTACGTGTCTGCTTCACCTTCCTCCTCCCATATCTCTCGGGTTGCCCTTTCTCCTCAAAATGACCTGGCATACAAAGACAACGGAGGCACTGAGGCACACACCTACATTCCAATTGACAGTTCCCCATGTAAACAAGAGCAAATGTTCCAGGAAAACTGCACAGGCTTCAGTCAGACAGCAGCACCCACCCAGCTGGGTGCAACACATAAGCTTCCCTGGCTCTTTTCTGTCAAGACCCCTGCAGTTGCCCAGCTCTCCCAGCAAGTCTCCCCTGAGTCAGTCCCTTCTTTCCTGCTGTCATTCATCCAGCTGAACTACCCATGAGGTGGGGTAATATATATATAGAGAGAGAGAGAGAGAGACAGAGGGCTTATTTTTGAACAATTTGGTTGCAACGGAGAGAAGATATATAGCCATTTTGGTTATTATCTTTAGAAATATAACAATATAAAAGTATAAAGATATCACTTAAGAAAATACAGAAAGAAAAGAAACAAAGAGAAAGAAAGGATAAGAGCAGATAGAGGAAAGATATGATGGATCCAGAGACAAGACTTGATGTTGCAATTTGGATATCTGTTGGTTGAAGTGATGGGCAGGGTCTTGATCTGTCAGGGGTGGAGGAAGCCCACAAAACATAAAATTCAATGGGTTAATATAAGTTAAGGTTCAGGTGGGAATGCCCAGATACCTCCCCTGAGCGGGAGGAGTTTCATACTGTCTGGTGCCACATTGTGTTTCATATGCAGTCCTCTGGTGGAAGGCCCCAGAAATTAGTCTTGAGGCATTTCAGGGGTCTTTGATGGTTTAGGACCCCTTCTAAGACCTGACCACTGTTTCTCACACCAGCCTAGGTGAGCCAGTTATGCCTTATCGGAAGGGGTGAATACCTTCAGGCCTATCTGTCAATATATCAATACCTCCCCCAGGGAGGTGGGAGTTTTACACCTGAGTCTCACCAGAAGTGAGAATATTGACATGATAAAAAGCATTATTCCACCTTGCAGGATCTGCTTCTTATCTCTCTTTTACCTTATTTGGCTCATAACCCAACTTATTGCTAAACAAAAGTCGATCTATCATGGTCATCCTCTGCTGGTGGGTGTACACCCCCTCTGCAACTGGGCTGTTCGTATGCAGATCAGAGGTTTCACCACCACATACTGAAAAACTCTCCTCCTCCCCTTTGGTTAGGGGGTGCAAACCTGGCCTCAGCAAAGCACCTCCTGCTTTCGCAAATTGTTTGAGCTTTTAACATTTCAGTCTCTCACACCTGAGTATGAGTCCTGGATCCCACTGCTGACAGAGGACAGATCAGTCCACAGGGGATGAGCTCTTCTCCATGGAGGGCTGCTCCTGCCCACCATGTGGGACAAACCATGGGGTGCACAGCTATCGAAAGACCACAAGGCAGAGCACCGTGCAGCCTTTCCTGGCTCCCCTTGCAGTTCATCTACCTGTGCTCCTCCAGGGACCTTCCTCCAGACATCCTCATGTCATGAGGTAGAAAAGTGCTTGTTCTTCTCCGGGGTTGGGGCTTTTTGGTGTTAAAACAGCGCAATAGCAAACTGCAAAGCTGACAAAGGGCTGTGCCAAAACCAGAAGAATGGTATGAGGGTGTGGGCCATGACAGGATGGAAAAACACCTAGGGGAGATTAAAGTAGAAATCCCAGTCACGGTGCCATGCTGATGACAATACACCTCTGCTTGGCTGCCTGTGCCACAGGAAGGGAGATGCTGCTTTCTCTGGCCAGCTGCACCAACATGAGGAGAGGCAGGGCACAGGGTTGGGACAAGGTAGAGGGCAGCTGTGCACCATCCCCAGGGCTGGGGACATCCTGACCTGGTGCTAGGGACCAGGATGGGTGGGACAGGTCAGACAGGAGAGCTCCAGGAGCTGATCTCAGCCAGGGTGTCAGCTTTGAAGCTGTAGAGCAGAGGCTGGAGGAGAAAATTATCAAGGGCAGGGTGACATTCATGCAGGTGGGAGTGTGTGAGAGGGACACTTTTGCAGAGGGTAGATTTAAAAGACTCAAAGTGGCACAGGAGAAAGTAGGGGGAAATGCCACTGTATTCCAGGAAAGTTTTATCCCTCAGTGGGTCCCCCTCAGCCAGCAGGGAAATCTGAGTGCGAGAGACATTTGAAGCAGCTTTGAAAATCACCAGCTGAGCTTTGCTTTGCAGGCTGCTGTGGTGGAGAAGCAGCCCTTGAAGGAGATCACCCAGAGGGAATCTGCCAGAGGAAGGTCCCTACAAGACCCTGGAGCTGGGAGAGCTGCAGTCCCTGGGCCACACCAGCTTCCCTGTTAGCTCCCCCTTCCTTTTTGCCTTCCTCACAAGGAAAAGGCTTGCTGAGCTAGGGCATGGACATTTTCCTCTCCTGAGCCCAGAGTCACTCCCTGCAGGAACATTCCTATGCTCAACTCCCCAGCTTGGTGCAGGTGACTGCCTCCGTAAAGCAGGAAGCAGGGAACGGCATTGAAATCCCACTCTGGCAGGATATTGATTTTGCAATAATAAGCCCCTTTATCTCCCTCAGCCCCAGGACTAGCTCTTAAGAGCATTAGTAAAGGAATAATCCATGTCATCTACTCAGCATTTTGAGCACAAGCATGGTTATTTTGTCCCAGGGGTTTTGCTGAGCCTGTTCATTCCCTGGCACGCGTGACAAGACTTACTGCTGCCGACCCCTGAAGGCCATGCTTGCAGCATGAGCTCAGTCCCCAGCTACTTAGCATCGGGACATATCCAGCAGTGGGGAGGGGGACTGCCTTTGGCTCTTCCCACTGTCCTCCAGCCATCGGCAGCAGAGGGACCAGCTCATAAGCAGGAGGAAGGTACATGGGTGCCGGGCTCAGGGTCAGCAGAGGGGCCACTTCAGGGTCCATCCCGTCAGACTGGACAGGTATGTTCCCAAAGCCCATGGGGCTGGCTACATGCCAGCTCCCAGCTGCCAGGAGATGGCTGGGTTTGCACCCAGGGCATGCCCCAAGGAAGGTTCCTCTGCCTGTCAGTGTTACACCGTCACACAGCCCAGCCTGCCTCAAAGCTTTTACCTTCATTGCACAAACAAACAGCAAAATCTCTGCAGTTAGAAGGGGAAAAGAAACAAAAGAATACAAAAAACTCCAACAAACCAGCAATATTCACTGAGCCAGGGAGAAACACACCTCCTCGGCCCACTCTCCAAGCGGAGCCAAGGAAAGTTCACTGTTTAAGAAGGATTAACCAGAAAAGTGAAGAAATTAAAGTATTTTCTGAGCAAGATCATTATGAGTTGTGAGAGGTTGAAACAGGTTTTCCTGAGAAATAGAGTAAATCCCTTGGAGAGAAGCCCAGAGGTACCAGCACAGCCAAAAAAAGGACTGTCTGAGAGATGGACGAACAAACAGAGGAGGATTAAGGCATTGCCACATCTGAAGTCACATGGAGGTGACAAAAAACCTCTCTGCAAGTGCAAGGAGGGTCATGAACTACCCCAGGTGGGAGCAAGAGCAGGTCCCAGTGCTGGGGAGGAAAGACAAGCAAGGTCCAGCCCCACAGCTCCCCTCCTCACTGCAGACCAGCTGGGCGTGAGGACACAGTATTTGTGTCAATGCTATTAATGAATAACAGCATTTAACCCTTATACCTGCAGCAAGTCCCAGGGTGCCCCAGGACAGGCAAGGATGCAGCACAGGAGGGGCAAAGGAGATCCCCAGGGCCAGGGAAGCTCCAGGGGATGCAAGGAGGGGAGAAGACAGCCACACTAGGGGTTGCTCCAGAAGTCACCGCAAAGCCCTGCTGGTCACACAGCTGGTGCACTGGCTGCTGGGAGAAGCCTTAGCACAAAGGCATTGCCTGATCCAAAATAGCTTGGTCTCAAGTGCTCAGGCAACGTGGGGCACCTTTTCTCTTCATGGGTGCACACAAGGGACCAGACAAGTAGGTAAGAGCAACATACATTCCAGGAGGCAAGAGCAGATTGCTACTACAGCCCCTCCAGCTATACAACATCATAAAACACCAGAGCCTTAAGTGACAGGCAGAGATGCCAAGCAGAAGGAACTCCAAGGAAAAGGAAAACCAGATTTCTCTGCAGTTCCCCCAGTGGCAAAGCTGGTGGAATTGCTGCTACGAAACCCTTCTGATTCCCATGGCTTATATCCCACTCCATGGCAGAAAATCAGCCCTAGGCTCTGGCAGAAGGGAAGAGATGAGCACAGGACAGTCTGCAGCTCAAGAGTCTCAGCAGTGAGCTTGAGCACGGATTTTGGCAGGTAGAAGAGGAGGAGGAGGAGAAGGGTTCCCGATGTGCAGCTCCAGCACCTGGAAAGATGGTAACAGCCAGTCACTGCAGGAGGGAGCTGTAAAGGATGGATCCTAAAGGTTTGCTACTTTCTCACTCCCTTTCCCACACCTGGTTTCTTTCTCTGTGGGGCTCTGGAGTCGTTCAGTGGAGGAACCAGAGCAGGGAGCAGGGACAGGGAGGGACAGGAGCAGGAACACAGGGTTTGTGCCGACGCAGAGGAGAGGCAAGCCCCAGGGAAAGAGCAGCTGCTAGCTTTGCTGCTCAAGGCTTAATGCCCTAAGAGCCCAGCTGACTCCTGCTCAGACGCAAAGGGAAACCGCAGCCACTCGAGACGCCCAGGCATCTGAAGGTGCTGTGTTTCCCCAAACCATGGCAGGACAAAGGTTCGGGAAATGCATCGCCCTTTGCCTGATGCCCTGGAGCTGCCTGAGCTTTGCCTGGAGTGATTCTGCTGAGCCTGGGACCGCCTCAGCCGGTGTAGGACACGTCAGAAAGGGGCTGCCCAGAGACGTTGCCAACGGGACCGACGTGCACAGCAACATCTCAGGTACTTAAAATGAGTGATCTCCTGCCTCTCCCTCTGCAGGGCTGCTTGGGGCTCCTCTGTGCAGGCATGGAGGGTGAAGGGTACAGGGACCTGTCGATGACGGTGCTTCTCTCGTTGGGCACAGAGGCACTCCCAGGGCATGCGTAGGCGCTGCAAGGCTTTGTGTGGTCCTTATGGCCACAGCAGCTTCTGCAATCTGGGAGAGATGTGCCGTGTCAGAAGCAAAGTCACTAGGCACAGGGAGGAAATTCAATGCTTGGCTGTCTTCCTTTGAGAGTAAAGTCCTCCTCTGTGTTAACCTCTATGCATATCATGATGGGCCAGTTCCCTGCCAGGGGTACAGGAGCACTGAACACATCCCTGTCCCTAGAGGCTGAGCTGGGACCCTTGGGAAAAAACGCAGATTGTTTTAAAAGCACAAATAATCTCCAGATGCTGAGGGAGGTTTTGTTTTTTTTTAATCCACTTCCCAAGCAAGGAATACGCTTGAGAATATTCCCCAGCAGGTGGGACACAGCATCAGGGCTGCTTTGGGGTGACTGCCTTCCCAGGGCTGGCCACAGCACAGAGCAGCCCATGTCACAGTACTGAAGCCTTCACCTTCCCAAATCTTTATGAATTCTGTGTTGTTTCCAAAATGCCTGTTGGGAACAGTCCCTGGGCTGCCTTATCTCCATATCACGGTGACTGTTGGGGAAGGTGCTAGCAACCAGTGCTGGACAATTTAACTGTAAAACAGATCCAGTCCAGGCATTCAGCAGCTACCCTGGCACCGCTGAATTTAGTCATACAGACATCTGCACTACCTGTTAACAGCATTACTGAACCTGGAGAAAGTCTGATCTTACTCAATCTGATCTGTTTCTTATCATCCCCACTGGAGGAGAAGCCTACATCATCTCAGCAAAAGCAGAGACAAACCAGACCTCTCCCTCATCTTAGCTTTACTGTTGCACTCAGAATTCCCCACAAAAGTTCCCCCTAAGCTAGATAAAGCACATTTCTGCCTGCACATTTTAAGCTTGGTTAAACTAGAGTTGATCAGAGCATTTTCCTTTAATTCAGGATATTGGTACCACATTTTCTTGGCCTTGTGGTAGTTTTTTGTGGTAGCACACAGTCAGATTGGCATTCTTTTTGGAGCCTGCCTCACTTCTGGCTCTCCCCAAGTATTAGTGCAACACAGAAAGGATGATCTAAGCAGGATAACTAAGTAGCTCTGAACAGCTGTATGCTACAAACTGGGAAAAAAATTCAAGACTGAGACAAAAAAAAATCATCTCTCTCTAGCATAGAGTACTGTTTTTATTGTTTTGAGTTCCAGCCAACAATATTGTCCCAGAATATTGTGTTATTAAAAAATGCCTGTTCTCTTCTTTGCACTCCTAAAAATTCCTCTCTGCACAGTGTACCTTTCCAGTCCCACTTCTGCTGTTCAGTAGTTGCTCACATTGGACAGTTTTTAAATGGAAGATTTATTTTCCAGATAAAGCTGCCAGACTTCCTTATGTCTTCCCTTTAGAACTATGTTAACAAAAAAAAATAATTCAGAAAGTCAGAGGCTTGCAGGTCCCACAGGAGTGACAAAGGGGCCAGGAAGCCTTTTTAAAAGCATCACTAGGGAGGCCTTTGTCACCACTTGCACTTAACATCTCCCCTTCTCCCGCAGTGCCATGCACAGCTGTCCCCCCACCACGCTATGGATACTACTATGTGGACAGAGGCTCAGGTGTCTCCTTGGGCTCGGTCCTCGTATTCTGGTGCCAGGAGGGATACCAGCTGGTGGGCAGCGAGACGCTTGCCTGCCTCCACCAGGAGAGCACTTCATCCTGGAACCACCCCCCGCCCCAGTGCCAGGGTAAGGAGCCCGCTGGCGTGACTCAGCCCTTGTGCCCACTTACAGGGTCTCAGTGGGGTGTGGGTGCATCACCACTCAGTTGCTAGCTCAGAAGGGGAGGTGCAGATCTGGCCCTCGCACGGGGGCTCCCTCACTCTGACCAAGTTGACAAGGGCAGAAGGAGGTGATAGGGTGCCCCAGCCACCCCAAAAGGGGACGGTGAAGGTCCGGCTTGACTCAGTGGGTTGCGGTCAGCATGGGTGAAATGCCATGCTTCAGCAAGGTCACTGCAACAGCATTTCATGGGCTGCAGAAGATGGGGGTTGCCAGAGGGTGAATTCACCTGGGATCAGCCCTGCAGGTAACCAGACCTTCTTTCACTCTCAGTAACTGGTGCACAAGTCATCAGGGCGAGTCAAAACCTGATACCGGCTGATACCCCACTGCACGTGATAGGCACAGGGACTCCAGGACACTGTCAAAAGGTTTCACAGCAGGAGGAAAACTGAATTTTGCAATAACCCAGCACAGGCTGTTTATGAACACATATGTAGAGCAGGTGCCAATTAAAAATGGCCCTTGCATTTTCTGTGGTACAAGCTCATCAAAGGAATGGTGTTTATTATAATGTCAAAGAACAAAATATATTGCTTTAAAAGCTTTTTCTCACACACTGTGTATTGTGTGCATACATAAAATAATTTCAGGAAAATTACCCTCAAGAAAGCTATGTATTTTTGGAGTTGCAAGCAAAATCACAGAAGTTGCAAATGCTACATAGCCTACACGTGAACGAGAATCTAAGACCTGTGGCTTTTTCAGAAACAGTCTACAGGCAAACCCATGCTGCAATAGCCAGCCAAAAAGAAGTTTGAAATGGAAGAGGTCTGCTATATTCACTTTTGCTGCTTCTCTTTCACTTACACAAGACAAGGAAATCCATTTCAAAAAGGTATCATCTCACATAAGCCAAATTAGGAACCAAAGTGCTTCAATCATAGGATACCTCTGCAGGTGCTTCACTTAAGCACCACCCCAGGCAGCTTGTCCTTTAAGCATGAAAATAAAGCAATTGATCTCAATCCAGAGCTGTAAAACCTGCTGATACACAGCCAGAGTGTCTTTGGTTCGTAAAAGTAAACCCAGCAAGATAAGAGCAATGGACTTTGTTGCAGTACGTTACAGGTATTCCTGTTGTAAAACATTAATAAATCTTAATAGCAAATCTTGTCTCCTCAGCCCTAAACGGAGGATGCAATTTGTGCACTGCTTAATGCAGAAACAAACAAAAAAAACACCTTCGAACTTTAAATCACTCCTTGGATTCTCCAAGATAAAGAGGCTTTAATATAGTTTTAATGGCAAAAAAATCCCCATCAACTTGTTCTCTTTAAAACAAAAAGGAAATCTCTGTAATTTCAAAAATCTTAGTTTGGTTATTTTGCAAGTGGTGTAAAGTTGGGTTTTTGAATCTCTTTTATTACTTTGAAAACCTAAACATACAATTTTTTGCAATGTTAGCGAATTCTTTGATATTATTTTACCCTTGAAATGGGAGCCACTTCCGTAACTTTAGATATTTACAATGTAAGCATCATTTAGGCTCCCTTTAGGGTTTGATAAGGATGTAATTAATCTGCTCTTTCTGAACATCAGTCTTATGGCAGGTAGGGATCATACACTTAGATGGACCGTACACCTCCAAGAAAATTCTGAAGAAAGTGGCTATTTTTTAGGATAAGGGTGGTAAAGCACTGGAACAGGTTGCCCAGAGAGGTGGTAGATGCCCTATCCCAGGAAATATTCAAGGTCAGGATGGATGAGGCTCTTCTAATGGAAGGTGTCCTTGCCCATGGCAGGGGAGTTGGACTAGACGACCTTTAGAGGTCCTGTCCAACCCAAACCATTATATGATTATGTTCATCAGTGTTCCCAAGTATTTTTCTTTCAAATACTCATGCTTTATTAAACTTTTCTCGCTTTTTACTTTTTTCTTTTTAACTTTATTCCATTTTTAACTTTTTTCCCTTTTTTAACCATTTTGTCCCTTTCAAATTTTTTTACACTTTTCAACTTTTTTTTCTATTTAACTTTTTATCCTTTTAAACCTTTATTTCCCTTTTTTCTTTTCTAACTTTCCTCCCTTTTAAACTTTTCCCCTTTTTAACTTTCTTACATTTTGTTTTCTATTTTTCCTTTTTAACTTTTATCCTTTTAATTTTTTTTCCTTTTGCACTTTTTTCCTTTTTAGCTTTTTCCCCCATCACTAAATATTTAAGTGAAAATGCACATCCCAAGAAAAAAAAAAAAAAAAAAAAGAAAAACCAAGTTACCACCATTTTATCTTTGATCGGGGCTTAATCCCAGCTACCTTCACGCTTCACGCAAGACACATCAAACGCTTTATCTTTGCAGTACAAAATAATCACATGAGACTAATTATCTGAAAAAAATATGAAGTTTTAATTTGATTTCTTTTGTTCGTTTCATTAACTTTCTGGTTCACTGAGCCGGCGTGGCATCACCCACGTTCACCATTAGTTTTCATAATGGTTATTAATAAATGCGCCCTGTAACATCCCTTGGGGGTTACCTGCAAGAGGGGCAGTGGCCGGGGGGAGCAGGGGGTCCCTTTTCCCCCGGCCCCTCTCACGGCCCCGCGCTCGCCCCCAGCCTCCCCGCAGCCCTGGGGCAGCGGCTCCCGCGTCGCCGTGGCCGCCTCGCTGCTGAGCGGAGCCGTCATCCTGGGACTGTCCGTCTCCTTCGCCGTCTGCTGCTGGCGGGACTGGGCGAGGAAGAGCCGCGGCGGGTGAGTATGGAGGTGCTGGGGGATGGCGAGGTGGGTTTTGGAGGAGTGAGGAGCAGCTGCGGGAGCTGAAGGAGAGGCGCTGCTGCCATCTGCTGAGACACGCGGGCTGCGCTCACTCGGGACACTCCGGTGGCCCACGTGTTCTGGACATGACCCAGCAATGTGAGCTCACAGCCCAGAAAGCCAAGTGTATCCTGGGCTGCACCAGAAGCAGCCTGGGCAGCAGGTTGAGGGAGAGGATTCTTCCCCTCTCCTCCACTCTGGTGAGACCCCACCCGGAGTACTGTATCCAGCTCTGGGTCCCCAGCGTTAAGAAAGACGGGGACCTATTGGAGCAGGGCCCAGAGGAGGGCCACAAATACAATCAAAGGGCTGTAGCACTTCTGTGAGGAAAGGCTGTGAGAGTTGGCATTCAGGCCAGAGAAAAGAAGACTCCAGAGAGATCTTATAGCAGCCTTCCAGTACTTGAACTCAGCCTCTAAGAAAGATGGGTACAAGCTTTTTAACAGGGCCTGTTGTGATAGGACAAGGGGCAATTGTTTTAAAGTGAAGGAGGGTCGATTTAGACTGAATATAAGGAAGACATTTTTTATAATGAGGGTGGTAAAACATGGGACCCTGTTATTCAGTGAGGCTGTAGATGCCCCATCCCTGAAAATAGTCAAGGTCAGATTGGATGGGGCTCTGAGCAACCTGACCTAGTGGAAGGTGTCCCTGCTCATTGCAGTGGGGATGAATAATTTTTAAAGGTCCCTTCCAACCCAAACAATTCTATGATTCTGTTAGCCTGGTAATTTATGAAAAGCTTCCCAATATTAGAGGAAGAAGGGAACAGACAATACATGGAGGATGGTTAGTGGGAATATCTCTTTTCAGAGGCTAAGTTCAGTGCAACTGACTGCACACAGCCCATTGTGGGAAAAGGGGGAGTATTCTCCTCTGGAAAGGGAAAAAAAACATGGTGGGAAGCAGGACTGGGTGGGCAGAGGTGTCAGGACCAGAGTCATCACCTCTGCAGCAGCTCTGCCCTGTTTTCCTGGCCTACAGTCCAGCAGGACCTCTTTGGTATACTGGACAAGGGATTACAGCAACAGGGACCACACAGGAAGCTCCTGCCTAGGAGTGCAGCTTTAACTCAGAGCCTAACTCCTTATTATCAGAGGTGCACAAGGACAAGGAGTAAGAAAACCCTGCAAGCCAGAGAGAACATCTCAGTCTCTCAGCAGGCACCAGCCCTACCTCTTCCCACTGGCCTGCTCTTCCCCAGGCTGGCTGCTGCTTTGTCAGCACTCCTTTTCTGCAGGGCTGAAACAACTTCAGTGCTTTCCTCTAGAAACGGAGAGAGTCAAAACCACTTGGAGACGGCTTTGCTTTAGGATACAAACATGCCAGGTCTTTCCAGGGGTGTGAGTAAATGAAAATAGCCAGCCCACAAAGTGCAAAGCAAGCATCTGCATGGGCATTTCTCGCCACTTTGCAGGCAGCAGCATAGGAAGAAAGTAAGAGGAGGACGGAAACATGACTCCTCCACCCCCGAGAGGGGCAGGAATGCTTTTGGAAGACTGAAACACTACCACCGGCGTGATTACCACCTCTCAGCCCTCTCCAGCTCTGTGTTCCCAGGGGCATTTGCAGGCTGCAATAACCTGGCTTTCCAAAGGTACTGCTCAGCACCTTCCCCTCCCACCCTGCTGCCACTGCCCCCCAGGCTCCTCTCCAGGGGCAAGAGCTGCTCCCAAAATACTTGGAGGCAGGAGCAGCCAGCTGGAAAAGCTCACATTGCTTGGGCAGTCAATCCCCCCGCTTCATCCTCTTACATGCTCCCCACCTAGCCCTTAACAGCAATGAAATGCTTGCACCTGCTCTTTTTCAAGGGGGAGATGTAGCAGAGGGCCAGGGCTCCTCTTTGCCCTGACTAAGCATCACTCAGATGGGCTGTGGGCTCCCGTCAGTGCTGCAGCCCCCTCTCACTACCTCCTCTCCCTCTTGCCTTTACCAGTAGCCCGGAAAACCAGCCAAAGCTGCCCTTGGAAAGCTGGCGCCCTGAAGTGCAGGCTGTGCCTCAGCTGGTGTTGCAGCCCAGCACAGCACCCATCACCACCCTGCCCAGCCAGCTGCCCCACAACATCCTGCTGCCTGCCATGGCCTGCCATGCCGACCTCCCCAGGGACCTGCTCCCCCTCTACTACAGAAGCTACGAGGAACATCAGGTCTTCAGCAAGTTTGGGAACCCAGTTTGAAAAAACTGCCACTCAACTTTTCTTCCTTTTCTTCTTTTAACACTATCAATTCCTTGAGCTCAGGAAAGAATTTCATGAGACCAAATTACTGCACCTGAGTTTTCAAATGGAGAAAATCTGACACTTCACATTGAAAGACTTTTTTATATATAATCCTTTTATTTCCGTCCCCTGTCCAGCAGTGCACATTTCAAACAGGAGTTCCAGGGTTATAAGCTTCTTAATTGATCATTTTAGCAAGATGCATAAAGCCAAGTCTGAGCTTAACCTACAGGCTGAGTATGTGCAGACTTTCAGGTTTTGAACATGAGTCTGATTTTCTGTTTAGAGCTCTTTTAAAGGCTGAAAGTGAAGACAGCCAGTTATCAGGAACAAAGAATCTATGTCTTTAGATAACTGGAAGCATTTACAATTCATTTCACTTGAATATAGGCTGAGATTTAAAGGATTTTTTTGTTGGTATTCAGAAGTCACCATACTCTTCCATTTCTATAGACAATCTTAGATAGCCAGCCAAGGGGAAAACATGAATTTATCTTTAATATAAAGAACCTAGCACATCTAAGAAAAAAACAACCAAACAGAAAACGTAACCAAATAAAAAAAAAAAAGACCAACAAACCAAAAACTAGCCTAAGTGCCATCAATTTTATTCAGAAAGCAATGACTCCTTATTTCTGTCCAGGATTTCCTGGGTGGAAGTACAGGGGCAGGTTCTAGGCAGCACAGGCAGACCCTGGCCTGGCAGCTTCAGAACACCTCAGTCTGTCTGTACCACAGGACAGACCTACACCTCCATAGCATGCCCAAGGCACTCTGGGCACACAGGGCTTGTTGAGAATTGTGGCATCATGGGTGCAGAGATGCTGTTTGTATCTCGGGAGGCACTATAGTGTTAGCCAGAGGAGGTGCTGGCAGCCCCAAGAACTGCTGCATGCACGGGGCCAGGAATAAGAATGAGCATCCCCAGAACGTCCTGCCATTCAGTGCTCAAGGATGCAAACTGCAATATTCAAAACAATCCTGCTACAAAGGCTAGGAGTTTTAGTCTGCTCACTTCATTTCTGTCAACATTTGCATCACATTTCGAGGAAAGAAGCCTTAAAAAGATGCAAAGTAGCACTTCCTTGAGATGAGACAAAAGCGGATGTTGGAACCACTGCAGTCTCTCCCTGGAAAGAGGATTAGGGACACTGTTTTTTCTATTTCTAATAACAATAAAGGAATCTATCCCAATTTCACCTCCTATGTAATTTTTTCACCTGACTGAGTTATGGAAAGTCTGGTTTGGGGGCTGGCTTTAATGGGGAAAGGAGTAGGTGGTAAAGCTTTAACAGATCACTTGAAAAAGATGATGCTCACAGTGGCCCATTACCAGCAGCTGCACCACAAGAAAGAAAAAATCTTTCATTTTTCTAAGGCAACTGAAGCCTTAGAGAGGATGGGGAAAACAAGACCTCCTCCATGCTTCCCCCTTTTCAGCTTACTTCCTAACCTTAATCTCCTCCTTTTTCCAGCCAAGTCTAACACACAGGGAGGGGACTAATCCTGTTTTAAGGTAAGCTGTTCTTCAGTCTCCTCCCAGATGCTCACAAGACTGTCCAAACTCCCCGTGGAAAAGGTGCTCTGCATGCAGTGCTACAGGTGTTTTGGGCTCTCACGAGTACATTGGTGCCATACCCATGGAATATGCTTCCGCTTCTGTTTCACCGAAATAGGTTTCATGGCCAAGAATTCAGTCCAGGAAACAGTGCTCCCCAGTTTCCTGTTCCTGTAGGAAAGAGCTGTTTTTTAAGAGACAAAAATCAGGAAAAAGAACAGAAGGGAAATTGAAGAGGATGGGAATGAGACTTCCTATCTGTTTCCTTCTCTGTTTCCCTCGTCATGTTTTAATGAATAGAAAAAACCTCACTACAATTTTCCTTCTCTCCAAAAAGTTTTTTGTTCAAAAAAATGCATTTGGGACTCAGTTTGCTGTTCCTTGGATCTGAGTGAGGTTTTCAAATCAAAAGTGAGATTTTTTTTTTTTGCTACATAAGATTGCTATATTGACACCTGCTTTCACTAAAAACTGAAATGATTGCATTTTAGATATAAAAATAATTTTTCAAGCATGTCCAGAAAGGTGCTGATTTTGAAGTGTCATCTAAAAAAAGTTAGCATTTTCAATAAAAAACTGATGCAATAGTTTTTCATATAGAGAATACTGTCAACTTGAAACAAGCATTTTATACAACTGGTATTTAAAAAATTATTTACTTGACAAAATTGAAAAGTTTCTTTGGAGCAACATTTTTCTGACTTTGTGTGTGTGTGTGTGCGCGTGTGTGTGCGCGTGTGCAAAGCTCAGATTCCTAACAGAAATATTTGATCCCAAAACACTGTCAGACTTAGCCAAATTCCTCCATTGAGAAGAAGCACAGCCAGGTCTTCCTCCAAAGGCATCTCATGTAGCAGAAGAACCAACAGAAGAAAGATGGGTTAAGGGTAGGAAGCCCAGCTCTGCTGCAGGTTTCCCTATCAATCCCTCAGTCTTTGCCTCAGTTCTTTGGACCAGCACAGCAAAGAGCTGAGTTCAAGCGTGAAGAGCCACTCTCAGCTTCAGCTTAGGAAGGCACCATCAGCAGAGCAACAAGAAGCACTATTTGCATTTATTTACCAAATGAGGAAGAAGAAGGAAGGTTTTAAGAGGCTTTAAGTAATTTGTAAACCAGAAGCAGCAAACCTCATAAGACTATAATCCCATGCATTCTTGCCACGTTATTCAGTGGCTCCTCTTGGAACCACCATCTACCCAACCTGTCTTCATCAGAGCAGCACATGAGGTGCTGCCCTCTCCACCATTTCACCCCTGCAGACCACAAGAGAAACTCCAGCTTTCTCCATGCTACGGAAGGGGGCTTCCAGCTGTTTAAGATCCTGGCCTCTCTACTGGAAGCTGAAGCTTCAAGAGGTCGCGTTATAATCTTTTATGTAACATAGAAACATAGAACAGTATGGGTTGGAAGGGACCTTAAAGACCATTTAGTTCCAGCCCCGCTGCTGTGGGCAAGGACAGATTCCACTAAACCAGGTTGCTCTAAGCCCGATCCAACCCGGCCTTGAACACTTCCACAACTTCTCTGGGCAACCTGTTCCAGTGCCTCACTATACTCACAGGGAAGAATTTTTTCCTAATATCTAATCTAAATCTGCCCTCTTTCCATTTTAAGCCATTCCCTCTTTGTCCTATCACTACATCAAATGCAATATCCAATGATGCAATACATTACATATCACATTTTTTTTTAATTTAAATTATACACATGGATTATCCAACAGAGAGGTGGACCCTGGAACTGAAGATAGCTGCAAGGCCAGCTCACTGCCAGTTCTGTCCCAGGCAAACGTCACAAGCAGTCACTTCCTGATGAGTGTCTGAAGAATGAGAGCAAGCATCCTCAGTTTGTTGTTTTAAACAGGATTTTAAGCTTCAGACTCCACATTGTAAACCTCAGCCTGCACTGTTTATCTCGAAAGAGCTAAACAAGTTTTGGTCACAACTTTAAGTTCTCCAGTGAAGGTACTAGCCTCCTGCGACTGTTGGCACTGGTATAAGAGGTCTCAGACCCTTTCTGAAGATCTGGGCAAGGCTAATGCCAGGACCTGTAACATCCAAATGCTAAAGCCACAAAACTCCCAAAAGATATTCATTGTAAACTTGAAAAGAATGGCCACCTTCTGCCTGTACAAGTTGTCTACACTAACATTTTAAGTGCTGGTAGGAAGAGGAGAGAGCTAAGCAAGTCCCACCCTCTCTCCAAGCAATGCTGAAATGGAGTTGTATTCGTCAAAATTTTAAGTCTGATATCTGGGGAAAAGAAAGAGCAATTTAGCAAGATTTCACAGGAGATAGCAACAGTAACTATGCAATGCCTGTATCCCACTGAAAGACTCATCTGTGTCACAGGAGATGCAACCTCTTGACCACCACACGTCAGACAGATCACTCTCCCGTAGATTTTAGATTAAAAAGACTTTTCTATACTGCTTTCCTCCGCAGTGACACCATCTCTGTTCAAATGACTTCCACACCTAAGTCACTGTATCAGACCCCCCTAAACCAGTGTTTTTCATCAGCAAAGCTGGTAACAAATCCACAGCTGCCAGGATCACTCACCTCACCTCAAACCTGCACAAAGCAGCAGTTCAGATTCCTGGATCCCCGCAACTCACTCTAGCTCCCCCTACTTGTATAGCAACAACTTCATTTGGCCATTTCCATCTCAGGAGATGTATCTTTACCACATACACAACAGCATTGTGCCTAGGGCAAAGGGAAACCCCAGAAAGAAGGGAAGATGATGATCTCGCCCATCTACAGTGCCCTCACGTGTAGATCACAGCATACTGAGGCTACACCTTTTTTTACACTGTAGCCCAAAGCAATAATGATGCTTCACCTTTTTCCTCTTTAGGAGCTTTGTTTACAGTCACAACCATTAACAGAAGAGGACTTGAGAGCTCCTTTCCACCAGCAGAACATCCCAAACTAGGGAGAAAGAGATGCTGAGATTTGGGCAAAGAGGAAGGAGCACAAGCCCGTGCCATTACTGTACCTGCATTCAGCTTGAACAGATGACCATAAACCAGTGAAGTGGAGAGCACTTCCACAGCCAGCCATGCAGGCACATGCTGCTGGAGGAGATGTAAAGCAACAATCACTCTTAAAGCACGGATTCATGCCAAACAGCACTTTATATTATGTGCTCTGGGCACACTGAAAATTCATGTCACTGGCGGCTGGACTGGAGGAGACTTCATTCCCCTCAAGAAGTTACAAGTACCCACATCATCCTTCAAGTACAGCTGGTGACAACTCCAGTCCCCTAACCCTTGATGCACTGTGCTACCCCTCAGCTTCTTGACACAGCTCAGTTCCGAGCAGCGTAGTTCCAGCACTACAGCTTTCCCCAGAGGGAATCAGTCCCAGGCAATACACCACCTGCCATGCAGTGGATTTACATGCCAGAGATCAAGACCAAACCCAAGCTAAAGGCAACTTTTGCACGCCCCGAGGAGAGGGACGAACAATAAGCACCCAAGTTTTACAAGCTTTTCAAGTGTATTTTTATCAACTCCCTTGCAAGAGTGAAGATGGAAATTGATGCATGACCCTTTCCCCCTCACCAGAAAAAGCCAAAAATCTCCACACAGCAGCATGACCAGCTCTACCAAACTAAAAAACCCAAACTAAAACAGAACAAACAAAAACACAAAGCCAAAACCACAAAAACAAACAAACAAACAAAAAACCCCAACCCAAATCACTCTCTGTTTTTCCTAAAATTCAACATCTTTAATGCTTCTGATTAAATGAGCATCTCAGGACAAAAACTTCTTGGACAACAGAATCTGTGGTGGAGAAGAAGAAAAAAGTTGAGAGTTCAGGAAGTAGAATAAAAACTTCATAATTAAAAACTGCCATGTCATAAGAGTTGGCAATAGTGTTTTAAGTATGGTTAAAACAGCCCTGTCAAGACATTGCACTTATAATGGCACATACCTGCTGACACTTGATTTACAAGTAGGAAAGAGACGATATAAAAGTAAAGGGAATTTATGCAATGGCTCCTCCCCTTACATAGAAGGTGACATTTTATTCCTTGCTGTAATCTCGAAAAACATCATTCTCTTGTTAGATATTAAAAAGTTGAGGGAAAAAAAAAAACAACTGAAGGCAGGAACCCTTACTATCAATCCAGCACTGCCGACCCTCCAGTTACCACACTTGAATTGCGAATTCTTTGAAAATGCAACACAGCTTCTTGCACCAACACTTTCATGGCTAACAACTCCCTTCCTTCCCTCAACATACACTCATACCCATTCTGGAGGAGGACTCTGGCCCATCCTCTTTCTCCAACTTCATCTTCACCAGACACCATCTACCAAGTGTGTTGCTAGTCCTCAGTCAGCAGCCATTTAGTCAAGCACTGTTCTTTGCTTAATGAAAGAAAGAGCTGCCAAGTGTCCTTATGATATATAAGACCACACACTGAGACAATCACACAGTCAAAGCAGACACATTGATGTTCTCTTTTCAATAAAGCTTTCTGTGCTGAATTTCTGTTCACAGGAAGAGTCAATCATCAAAAAAACCCACAACAAAACAAACAAACAAAACCCACCAAAAAACCCAACACACCACCTCAGGAGAAACTAGTTGACCTAGTTGAACAGAGTGAAATACCAGGTTGGTTCCCAGCTGGGGGGGTGCAGGAATCCACATCAGACAGTAAGTAAAACTAGGTTAAAAGTGGCAGAAGCTGCACCCAAAACACAATCTGAACACTGATATACTTTAACTGTTGTAATTCTAAGGTTATCCACCAAGAAGTCTTTCTTGGGGAAGCAGCACCATAAAGAGAAAAATCATTCTAAGTTGCAAACCTTTTCCTGAAAGCTACAAGTTTGTTGCTAAGGCTGACTACAGAAGCTGCTGTATGGCAGCAGGGAGTAAGCACTCTCCTGAGTGGCTAAAGCACGTTTTCCAATGGTAGCAGACCAGGGGCACAGGTTTCCTGCTGCAGATCCTAAACTGCAACAAAGGGACTAATAAAAAACTGAAGAAAGCAGCAGTTTCAGGAATTGCTGTGGTACATAGAAAGTAGTCAGAGCTACTTTGGCTTGTTTATTTTTAGGGTCAGGAAGGGTACCCCTCTAAAAGAGAATGTTAAAAGTGGAGAAATGTCTAGCAACTGGCAAAGGAGACAAAAAAAAAGCCCCCAAACCAAAGACCATTTACATGTTCACCAGCACCTCCAGATGACTGTTCCTGTTGGGCTGCATGCTCAGTGCAGGGCTACCAGCAGGCACTGCCACAGGAGAGGCTGTTCCCAGCCTGCAGCACTTCTTCCACCACCAGCAGTTACAGGGGGGCATCGTACAGGGGATGGCTGGATGACAAAAACATCATTTGCTTTTGGGGAAGCATTGGCATCAGAGGGTGTGCACATTTTCCCAAGTAACCAGGGCATGTGACTCAGCAACAATACCCATTCAGAAACAGCACACTCAGTTCTGTAACACAGACAGTAAATACAGCACCAAAATGGTAACTCAGGGGAGAGAAGAGCAAAAACATGTAGTCGCCAAGTGATGCTTAGTAAAGCAGGGTATTTAGAATCACTTTATGCAGATTCAATACTTGGTTCCTCTGTACAGTGACCAACTCAGGACTTGCTCCCACTCCCAGTCTCCCTCCATCCCCATTTAGGTGTTCACAGTTCATCAGTGGGAATTCCCTTCCTTGCCCCTGCCAGCAGTAAACATTTTTGGAAAGCTGCCAGCCTGATCTATATAGCTCACACCAGGTGAGAAATCCTTCTGCACAGGCATCTCTAGGATTTCAGGCTCTCTGCCATCCTCATGAACTGCATCAGTCACCACCCCAACCACAAGCTTGCTGGTTTTAAGTATCTCTGCCTGGAAGAGTAAGAGTTTATTGGAGGCCTTCTGTACATTAAGAGCTCTTCACCCCCTGCTGTGCAGTGATGCTATTTTACACCTTTAAGTGAAGATGCTGACTAAAGCAGGGAGTTGTAACTAGAATTCTCTGCCACAACCTTCAGGCGTATTATTGCATGCTATCTATCCCAAGTGCCATGGCATTTAATTCAGGAAATATAAACAAGTTTTTCATATTTCAGATTTAAAAAGATATCACCAATAACAGAGACTGACAGCAATGAGTAAAGACAAGAGAATCCCTTTACAAAATTTAAAGTGTGTATGCTTTTTCCACCCTTCAATACAGAAGTTACCATGCAAAGCAGTATTTTCCAATTATAAAGTAGATCCGCTTTAGATGAATAGGAAAAAAACCCAAAACACCCAATGACATACGGTCTTATCAGATGCAGTAATTAAAAACCCAACATTAAAAGACCAGAAAAGCAAACATGAAGTCATCATCAAGTTTTCTGTTTTATTTAAGATTTTAGTTTTAATTCTGAAGAAAGAGGTACATTTCCTTGGTTTTAGTTTTAGCGTCAGGTTATAACCATGTTTATTTATCTGTTTCTTTTTTCCTGTCTTTTCAATACTGCACAAACGTCCAGAAACTACAGGGTTAAGTAAAAGCTGCAGGCAGAGGAGGTCAGAGGTTGCTCCTGATGGTGATCATGTGGCCCCAATGCAGTGCTATCCCAGAGTGCCCTAATCAGGTGAATCTTCTAAAGAAAAAAAAAAAGAAAGAGAGACTGACAGAGGAGATAGAAAGACTGCAGTAAATATCACTCGTGTTTCAGCTGCTTATAATTATATTATGTATATGCTAGGTATTAAATCTGTGAATACTTTTAAAACATTAAAGTTTACTTTAAATCTAAAGCCAAAATTAAAGAAAAATCTTATTCTCCTCTCTTTAAACCACTCTTTAGCAACATGCCAGTTACTCATAGCTATAAGTGTTTTGTCTTTCAACACACTTCATCTCAAACTCTGACTGATGCAATAAAATCCCCTGCTCAAAAAAAAAAAAAAAAAAACAAAAAACCACCAACATAGCAATTTCCCTGTGTAGTGCCACACAATGCAAAATAAATGCTGGGCCACTCTTTGCCCCACATGTTCAGTAATTTCATTTAAATTAAATACCTTTTTCATTTCCTGCATTTGATTCTGCATTGCATTTTTTCCCCTACTGCAGACTGACACTTTTCCACTAGGCAGAAATACTCATGTGCAAGAGACATAAGACAGTAATATTCTCCTTAGGCATTGAGACTGCATTTTGCTTTCTCTCTCTCTCTCTCTTTTTTTTTTTTCCTTAGAATGGTTAGAAAATATCTCAAACAGTGTATTCCAAACACTGGTTCTGCAAAAACTTAACAAAAAGATATGGTCATGACCCTGTGATGGCATTGCATTTGGGGGGGAAGTTTGATCAGGAACTGGATTCTTCAGAAAGAAAGATATGACAGGGAACAGTAGGTGGGCATGGGAAGGAGTCAGGGTGGGACACTTCCTGCATTTCTAACGTTTTGGGTCTTATTTTTCTTTTTTTTCTTTTTCCTCCTTTCCTAATGACGATCCAGCGCTGAGCTCTGTAGTAGATCTGTGGGGGTTTTACTGGGGGGTCTGAAGGCTGTCTGAAAGCCTGGAGGTGGGGAATGGAAGCTGGTGGGGTTTGAAGGAGGAGAGTAGGGATTCCAACTGGCTCTGTGCAGAGGGATCTGTGTGCCGAAGGGGTTACTGTGGTGCGTCTGTGATGGTGCTGCACTGGGGCCGTCCACCTCTGTGAGGGCCTGAAGAGATTTTAGCCAATGTGGAGGATTGTCATCTTGAAGGGTGTCTAAACTGTTTCCTGTGGAGGCTGGGATACCTATGAAAAGAAGAAAAAAAACAGGGATACAGGCAAGTCAGAGTAGAAGCAATAAGTTGAGCATGAAGGAGGTCAATTTAACCTAACAAAAAGCAACAGTGAAAAAACATGATTAGTTTGTACAGAAAATGCATTATTATGTATAATTACCCTGCCCGCAAAACATTTAACATGAATTCCAGATAGGAGAAAGTTCACCCTCAGAGCACTTCTTCATAAAACATACGTTTTTCTATCAAACATCTTTCTCAAGAACTGCATCCCTGTCAACATGATCTTACCACACCAAGCTGCCAGTACACTGCATGCTTCACCTTCTACTCTGCCTACTTGAATCATGCTTCAGTCTGTCTAACAGGGAAATGCAACCAGACAGCCTTATAAAAGAGAGCTTTATAAACAAGTGGAGTACGTCCCTTTTTAAATAACAAAGTCCAGTGACTGCCTTCAGTGCCTCAGGACCAGCGGCGCGCGTACCGGACATGCCATCCAGCAGAAGGGACACCTATAGATTGACCGTATAGAAAAGTGCTGCTCCACCTGACTGCCTGCAAAGGTCTCGGGCATGCATTGCAAAGGCCTAAGTGACGCTCTAGCGGTTCCACAAAAATTCCTGGAACCTTGAGGTTTTGTGGATGGAAGCTGGAAGAGACCACCGCATACTGTCTTTTTTTTTTTTTTTTTCCAGATGTAAATCAGTTTGTGCCAAATACCCATCTGATGGTTTGCCAGTGGAGCTGAAGGAGTGAGAAACGGTTACCTGTGATGATTGCGGGGTCCATCCAGCTGCCAGGGCTGTCCCAATTCAGGCTGTCGGTGGTGGCAGTGTTGGACGTTGGTACACTGTGGTTGGCGTTGGAGGGGGAAGAAGCATTGGGCAGTCCACCAAAGTTGATGTTAATGTTCGGTAGAAGTGCCCTTAGCCCGTCCTGCCATTCCTTCATATTTAAACTCTCTACAGAACTGCTGTTGTCTGGGAGATTTACCAACAAAAAAAAAATGAAAGATAAAAAAATAAAAAGCTGAAGTTAGAAACAGATGTCCTTCTTTGGTGGGGTATGGGATTTTGCTTTTACTTTTTAAGCTAAGCATTTAATACTTTCCCTGTCCAAAAACTAGGGTCAAAGTTTCCATGATTGATGAATTACTCAGAGGGGCAGGCAGGTTTTAAACCAAGTGTAAGTAGCGGGAGAAAGATTTAACTCCTCTCCCAATACATATTTCCCCATGTCAGTTCAGAGACTCGAATAATCAAGGATACAGTGGCTCTTCCTCTATTACTAATAGGAGAAAATCTACTGGGTACTTGATGAGAATACCTCTGTTGCAACTTGGCTGCTTTATTAATGGGCAGCAGGCTCAAAAGGGTTGTTTTGTTTGATGCGTATCAAAATGAAGAAAGGCTAGGTAGGGCTTTGCAATAGAAACCGAACATGAGAAACCAGGGAGGTGGAGAAATATCACAAAAGTCTTTTGTTTTATTATAGTTTGCTCATTCTCAGCCCTACAGATGTTCTTCTGAAGGTAATGGTAATGAAGTTGGAGGGAGTGAAATTTCCTCTTGCAGTTGAAGAACAGTAGTGAAAATTCTTTAGAGATCTTTCAGAATAATTCCCGACACAGCAACATCCTCAAAACTTTGGTCAGAAGAAAACCAGGTGGACACCAAAACAGTCAAGTCTCAACTACTTGCCTAAATGTTTCAGGACATGTATTGATAAAGGACAACAGAATAATGTGGCTATTAGCACTACAGCAAATGATCCCTGAACACAAAAGTTACACCATGCTATCTAGGAATAGACTATTAGGTTCTATGATCCATCTCTTGCTTTAAGTATCTCAAAGCAAATCAAACCAGACACAAGCATTCTAGTATTTATTAGCCAACACAGAAAGTTCTACTTCATTAACTTGTGGTCAATTATATTTGAAAAGGAAGTGTTGGGTAGTATGTTGGCACAACGTCGTCTTTTTGACACATATCTAGAGTACAACTAATTTGGGGTTTTTTTAAACATCGCTGCTTATCCTAATTGAAGAAAAGACCTTGATGTCAATCAGAATTGTTATAGAGAGATACTCACACAACATCATGTTGATGCTACTTCATCGACAACAGAAGAGATTTAAGTCTTCATGGAAAATTAGAGGATATCACTAACTTGCAACTCTATGTTAGAGAGCAAAGAAAGCAGTCTCAATTGCTATCAAAACCTGCCCTGGCAATATTTGTAAAGCTGAATGCTCAGAAAGAAGGGATGTCTCGAGCAATTGCCTTTTTGTAGTTACAAGGAGGAAAAAAAACTCCGAAACCAAACAAATAACCTACTTCTTGAAATTCTGTGCTTCCATGCAGAACTTTCCTTCTCCAGGCCAAAACTTTTTAGAATAAACTTTATATTTAAAGATTCTGCTTCTGTACAGAATTACAACAAGCAACTTCAGTCACAAACCACGAATACTTCAGTCCAAGTCACCAACTGAACTTCAAAACAAATTATTATACAAATCTGCTCTACCTACTCTGCCAATGTTGGAGCAATGCATTCATTTCTAAGCCTATGCATGCTTAATGCAGCTGTTCTAGCACAATCATCCACCTACACACATAAGTGTCCTCACAGGGATAATGGCACAGATGCAAAGAGGGTACTGAGAAAATCCTCCTCTGTGTCTGGGCAAGTTCACAGAACACATTTGACCACAGAGAGTGGAAGGTTTACAGTCAACTCCTGACTGTTATCCCCACTTACTGGCTGAGGCTGGGGAGTGACTTGATCTCAGAGGTTATGGCATGAGGTACCTCCACCAGGAAGACAAACAACTCCTAAGCATTCCCATAAACAAAGAGAAGGCAGGTAAAAACCAGGTAGTGGAAGTAAAGCCTGCCTGTTACTACATGCATCGTGTTATACCTAAAGTTCAAATTTTCAGTGTGACAGGAAGAAAAAAAGAGCCCTAAGAAAACCGAAGCTTTCCCTTAAGCAAGTAACAACCTAAGATCATCTTTTTACTAACACCCTAGTGCAAAGATGCAATCAAGCCTCCAGACATAAGTGTGACTGTATCTAACAAAATGGGCAGCAATGTGCCCTGTGAGGCCTGGTGTACAAGTCTCTTTGGGTGAAAACAATGCAGGCTTAGCAGCAATTCATTCTGCATTTGTTTTGCATCAAGCCATAGTGCATACAACTGGCTTTCACTTCAATTTTAATTTCTCCTCCTGTAAACCAAATCTACTTCCTGTTCCTTCCAGAGCTCCTACTTTTTCCTTTGCAATTCTAAAGCACAGAATAAGTGCTTTGAAGAATTTAGTGCAATACATTTTTCATCAAAACCTACAATTCTGGGGTTAAAAATAATAAATCAAAATTTTACAAAGTATTAGTCAAAAATGTCCTCAATATGTTCACAAGCCTCTTGAACATTTATAAGCCCATTTGAGACAAGTTCTAAATTAACTTTTCAGAACAAAAGCAGTCAGCTCATGATCACTGCAACAGATTCTGCATGGTACACCATTAGTTTCCACTTTATTTTCTCACTGCTGCTTCCAACAGCTTGTGCAAAGAAACATAGCTCTGTTGAATTACTCACTTCTACTACAATGCAAAAAATGACACAAAAAATGCTTACTGGGTCCATGCATGAGCGACCAATACTGATCTCAATACCTGTGAGCTGGGAATCTGCATGCTCATATGATGGTCTCAGTCACAGAGATTACTAAGCCCCAACATGTCCTCAAAACTCATGTACAAGAAAACAAATGTGTAAAAAACTACACACCCGCAACATGTCATTGAGGAAGTCTAATGAAGACAAAGCCTGAAAGATGTTATAAGAAACAGGATAGGAAAATAAATGTTGTAGGGCATTAGGCCCCCTTCTTATTAGACATTATAAGAAAATACGTATGCTTTGTCCTGGGTACCAAGTGACAAAACAGAAAATTTAAAAAAATGTATTGTCTTTTCCAGACATCTGGGTTTGTGGGGCTGAAAGGTAAGCTAGGACAAAAAACACTGACCTCTGACACAAAAAGAAACCCCAAGCACCACATCACTCAGGTGTCTGTAACAGTTTTCCAGCTTCGCTAATAAATGCACAGAGTTAAAAAAAACCCCAAAAACAAAAAAAAGAAACCCACAAAACAAACACCAAACACGACCAAAGCTTTCTCAGTTACTGGTTATGTTAAGTAAAGCACCCAGAGAGAACATGAGCAATTTCCAGGCACCATACACCAACACCCAAACTGAACAACTAAATCAGCATACCTTTGCTGGAGTCTGACAAGTTTAAAACAAGACCCTAAGTGAAAATCCAAGTCCACCCCAAACACAAATGTTACTTCCACCAACAGCAGAAAATAAATACCTTCAGAATTCACTACTCATCCCTCAGCTAGTTTGTTCTTCCTGTTAAATAGGTTTATACTTCACCATGGAGCTAAAGTACCATAGTTAAAAATGAGAAAAGGTTAGCTCTCAGTTAACCCAGATCTATTAAAAAGGGCATTTGCCTGTTGCCCAAAGATCGGGGGAAAAAAACCTCATCAGGTAAATTTAGTATAGAT
The DNA here is from genome assembly GCF_036250125.1 of Pseudopipra pipra. Taxonomy (NCBI): domain Eukaryota; kingdom Metazoa; phylum Chordata; class Aves; order Passeriformes; family Pipridae; genus Pseudopipra; species Pseudopipra pipra. Next base: position 27,574,376 of record NC_087553.1, read on the forward strand.
AAGTAGAGAGCAGGTCTTCAATGAAGGTCTTCTGGCATAAGGAGTACAAAGGCACGTGCCCATGTCCAGGGATTCTACAATTTTATGGTATTATCCACCCAATCCAAGAACTATCTGCCCCCCAGATCCTCCCCAAATCTGCCTCCCTGTCACACCTCCCCTGAACTGAGTCAGAGTACCCAAGACCCCTTTCTTCCTCATCTTCCTCTTCTTCACAGCATGTACTGTCTTTGGAACTTCTCCAAGGTTCTGGGCTTGAAGGTTGCTTTGACTATGGCAGTATATTGTTCCTCAGGCCTGGGAGGCATTTGTTGTTAAACAGAATGTGTTTACTATAGTCCTGCCTTGAAAGGAGCCTAAACAAGCCTGAAGAATTTAGAAAATTCGATATGAAGTGGGGAATAGGGTTTGGTAAGTGTTAACTACTATTCTAAAGTGTGACAGACTATACAACTACACTAAAAATCTATATACTACACAGCTACTTTAAAATCTACAAAAGGCTAAAAATCCTAAAAATTCTGAGGCAACAGCCTATTACCCTTTCCTACTTCTAAAATTAATTGTTTGGAGGGAGTAATTTTTTGACTATTAGCAGACTTCTCAGTTGGACATCACAACTAGGCACATAAGAACCAATACACCACTGTTTCCTTCTCTCAAGGAGTGGAGATGCCATCTCCTTTCATAACTTCATCTTAATTTAAAGCAGCATGTCCTTGGACAGTGGGAAAACAGAAAAAAACAGGGTAAAACTCAGTTGACTGCAAAGAAAATATTTTATACACCAATGCCTCCCAGAAGAGAGAATAACCTGGTGAAGCATCACTGAAAGCACCATTATGAAAAAACATGGTCCAAATACACAACCTGAACTCCAGTCTTCTCTCGATGTGCATTTCATAATCCTGTCTGGTCTAGCAGAAACTTGTGTTTACAGGGGTGAACTAATCCCACAGTTCTAGCATTGAAATTTGACTGTCTGAGGTGGTATGTCAATGGGAAATAAAAGTACTTGCATGTGAAGTTTTCAAAGTCAACCACTGTCTTAGACTAGAAAATGAAAGAAAAATAAGCTTCTTCAAAAAAATAACTTGTCCATCCAATTTAAATAAATAATCATTTAAAGTTAACTTTTAAAAATAATACAATTGAGAAGGCTGAACATTAATCTCTACAAAAACTAGTCATTTAATAAATTTCTAAATAAAATAATTGCCCCATTATTACATTCTTCCAGACAGTCTGGTAGTGTTACCTCATCATTCTCCACCTGCAACGCTGTAACACTATTCCTTCAAATCAGGCAAAGCAGTGTGTATTTGGGGGACAGACAGTGAAGAGGATGGTGGCCAAGCCAGAACACTGTTCTGTTGTACATAATCAATGCTTTGGAAGATGTTTGCACAAGCATCTGCTGCACTGACACACGCTGTTTTGTGACTTCCAAAACTCTGACATGATGCTGCAATGTAGACCCAAAGGTGTTTCAGATGTGGTTGTGTCACATTTGTGATGTTGATGCACTTGATATTTTACATTGAGGGTAATGGGATAGCACAACTTACAGTGAGACAAGCCCACTAAAATGAATATCTGTGTACAGTGACTAGACCATTTCACATTATTGCTCCAAATCTGATACAAGCCTATGGTCAAACCCGCAGCAAAATTTACACAGTACATGCTTAAAAATATGACTAATAGAAAAGATCACAAGACTGTTAACTGTAAAGCAAGTCTATTTCTTTGTTCTGCCAAAATTATACTCCAAACTGTTACAAGAGCACTAACTGTGTAAAAACACTAAATATATTTATGCCGAGTCCTATATATATATTCTGGTCCCATTGAAAAGCAAGCAGTCCTGCAATTCTAGATTGCAATTATTTATTTCTATTTTAAGAACACATCAGTATGCTATGTGTGTGACCAAGACACACAACTGTGTCAACTACAGAAAAGCTTCAAATAAGTAAAATAAATTCAGAGGAAAATCATCATATGAGAGAAAAACAAACTTCTTAGCAATGCCACATACCTGACTGCACAGACTAGCAACAAAAGCAGCAGAGACTATCAAGGTGTATTTGGTAATAAAATAGCTATTTCAACAACCTGCCTGTAAAAAGGCCCCTGTGAAATCTTCAAGGACACTGTACAGTAACAGCTTTGAAGCCAAAGAAACATGAGAGGAAAAAAAAAAGAACAGGAAAGACTACCAGGTAGAGTTCACCAGGAGTCTTTCAACTCAATTAGAAACAAATGTGCCCCCCCCCCCCCCCCCCCCCAAAGAGAAGCATACCCTTGGAAGCGACATCCCTGGTCCAGGTCTACACTTTGTGCTACCATGTTCACAGATATCACAGACAGTACATGCTTTCCCTGAAACAGCCCATTGCCCTATTCTGAGAAGTGACAGAGGCTTCTCTATTTTCATTTCAAAATGACTTTACGCTACAGGTACTTCTGTTTTGCAAACAGTTGTCCAATATTTCCCTTTGGGGGAAAGAGAAGGCAAGGACAATTTGCCACATCCAAAAAAGAAATTATGCCCATCACATTAGATAAACTCAAAAGCCTTTAATCTAAAGCTTATATATTTAACCAACGATAAAACAGTTATGATAAGAACTGTACCCATGTCACTTTAATATGAATAATAAGCTTGTTTCTTCATGGAATTTTTTAAACCATGAATTAAATCCCAGTTAAGCTTCTACACTTTGACGGATTTCACTCTCAGATTTAATTGATTCTGTGTATCTATGATTGCTAGGAATCCTACAATGTATAAACCAAACAATGAAGTTTCATCCATTCACAGAGGTCTGAGCATGTTACTGGCAGATTAAAGAAGACTGAAACTTCCCACATTTAAACAGCAGTGCTGCCCATCAGGAATGCAAGTAGCCACTTCATATTAGGGAGATATCAAGTGGCAGGAGCACTAGAAGATAAAGCCGTTTGCAGGGAACATTTAAAAGCCTCACAAATGTTGTCTATACATGGGAAACAACTTGACAGTTCACAAAAATGGCTTTCTAAGTGTCATTCCACAGTGTGGATTTCACATGAAAGTCTTATAGTCATAAGCTCTATGAGCTAAGGAAAGAAGCACATACATTCACACACATTTATGTACAAACACACACATACAAAATTGGTTTTGATTCACAACAGACACCAGTATACCCTCAGCTTTAAAATAATGCAAGTAAAGCACCTTATATCTCAATTCCACATTGATTTCCATGGTTATATTAGTTTCACCCAATTTAAAAGACAGCTATTAAACAAAAGCACACTATTCTTCAATTTTAAAAAAATCAATTGCAACTTAACTTGCCAGTTAGCCAAGCTAGCAAGTAGAAGAGGAATATATTGAACTCTAAAGTATAGACTTAAAAGGGGAAAGTTTTTCTAAATAATTTTCTTTTTCAATAAGGATCTGACAGTACAACTGTTAAGCTTTCTGTGACTAAATAAGTGTTATGAGTCAGAAAATGTCATTTATTTTCACAGGAAATCCCTTCTACAACATTAGTATGGGGACAATATGAAGACTCATATTTGCTTGCATCTACAGTGTCAGAATTTTATTAGGTTTGAGAAAAGCAATTTCTTGTGAGTTCTTGTGATTGACTTATACTTGCCATGGTTCAGGAGACCAAATCTAATATATAATTATAGCAGCCAGCCACTCAATTTTAAGCTATAAGCAAATTTCAAATTGAGTTTCTAACTTGTTTTGAAAAATACGCTTGACTTCCTAGCAGATGATTCCAGAGTACCCCATTATTTTTTATTACTGACTTTTTAAGAGTTTATTGCTGAAAACACATAGTGGTCAACTGCAGGACTTCGTTCAAGCTGGGGTCCAATGTACTGCACACAAACCAGACAATATATTGTGTAATTCTTCCATCTTAGTCAATAAATCATCTCTTTTTTTGCTTGAGCTAACAGCTAGTTCTTGATGTTGATAATCTTAAAAACTTCCTTAAATCTAAACTAAAGCGCACAAAGACTTAAGATACTGGAAACAAAAGAAACAGGTACTGGAATCCTACACACAGAACAGTTTCATTAAAAAGCTCAGACAGCATGCAATTCCATTCATCTGAGAAAAAAAGTTCATTTTAACCTAAGCTGCTTACTCTCACATCATGGAGGGTTCCATCTCACCAGGTTACACTGTCTGTCAACGGAACAAACAAACTTTGACTTCAAATGAAAATCCCATGTGTAGAAGTGTATGTGTGGGTACATGCATAAATATACGCATAAATTAAAAAAAAAATTGAAATTTGCCCTATGGGCAATCAAATAACTAGAAATGGCAAAGAAAAAAAAAAGAAATCAGATCTTCGAAGGTGTATTTATAATTAGCAAGAGCCTACCCAGTTATGGAGATTCTGGATTCCAGGAATATCCAACCAATCAACCAATCCTCTGACCCAGACTGCAAGACCAGCACTAGCACAATGAAAGCATGCTCTGACAAATGATAAAGTAATTTTTAACTTTTCCATATCTGTAAAAACCAATTAAGGCTGATGCATATTTGCAGGTTATTTCAATCATTCTGTGGGAAAATTATATAAAGTGCAAGAAAGCCAAGTTTTCAATTTCCATGACATGAAATTCATTCTGATTACTAAATGCTGTGTTCTAATAGAGGTGACCTACTTTTTAAATACATGTGTTTTTTTTAAAATAATTCCTCTGAGGACAAGCTGAAGTTCAAATGAGGCTGTGATGTAAAATGAACCTTGAGACGGCAAAGGATGGAAAAGATCAATTTTTTTTTTGCCCTCAATGTGATGTGGTATCACTGGGAAGAGAAATACTTTTTGTAAAGCTGCTCTTTCAATTGCTCTTATACCTTCAGGATATCTCCTCCCCCAATACAATTTTTAAAAGATTACATTTGTTCTTTCTCAACAGTTTTTCAAGTTGGTGCATTTCAAAAAAAAGTTTACATGGGAAGCCTGTGAACTGTTTGTACTTTTTGCTGAAATGTATCACTCATAATTGATATTTTGTGAAATGGACTTAGCAGGAGCTTAAGTTTCAGGTCTGTGCCAAGGCACAGCCTCTTGTCAGACACTACTAGTAACAGGTGGCACTGCCAAGTGCACTCATGTCCAGTCCTTAGAAGGAAAATGCCAGGTTTTTAACAACACTAATATAATTGCACCTTTTAACTCATGCTAGCAGTTTATTGTATATTTTGATGTGCCAGTTGGTATTTCAGAAAAGCATCTAAGAGAACACAGCACCCCAAGGCTAAGGATCTGCCTGCTGGAGAAGGGAGATGCTACACCAGACAACAGAGTTGCCTCGTATGCAGAGCCATCCCAAGATCTTATGGGTTAACTGTGAAAGGAAATAACCTTTCTAAATTTTGGTGTACCAGTCCTTGAAGAGGTTCTATAAGCAATAAATGCTTATAAATCCATCCCTAAAACACAGGAAAAGGCCCAACATTTAATGCAGCTGAAGCTCCTCTGGTGACATTACTACAGACACAAACAGCCAGAAAATTTGATATGAAATATCTCCCACCTGCTTGTTTCTCTCTGTTTCTGGGAAGAACTGCTAAAAAAGCTGATGCAAACTGGGTCAGCTACTCAGGCCACTTATTTCAGCCAACTCCGCATTTATTTCAAATCCAGTAGTGTTAATGAGATTAGTCATTCCTCTGATACATTGCAGTGAGAGGTTGGAGGATTTTTTCTCACTTTTTTTCTTTTTGCTCACATTTTCTTCTTCCAAAATAAAATTACACATTTAAAAATCATCTCACTACTTATAAAAGCAGGATGCCTGTCTTTCACTGCCATGACTAATACTCTTGCAATCAAATATTTAAAAAAAAAAATCTGTAAGAGCTTAAAACCAAGCTCCAGAGATGAGGACACAGATATTTATGTATCAAGCCTTACTTGAAACAGTATCATCTATACAATCATAGGAAAAAATTTCCACAGAGTCTAGAAAACAGTTGCAGTATTAGCACTGAAAAGGCTTTGGAACAGAAGGGTGGGTGTGTGAGATGAGATTTGGGTACAGATGGAGGAGTAGCAGAACTTAAAGGACAGGTGCTGCAGATGAAGTTCTCATAGAGATCATGAGAAGATTAAACTAAGGAAGCCAGGTCTTAGTAGCAAAAGTAGAAAGTGTATAGAAGTTAATGGACAAGACACCAGAGGTAAGAAAAGAAATATACATAGCAGATTTTAATCTTGACACTGATTTAGTATTTTGAAAATTAATCTGAAATCTCACTTCCATTTAATTTATTTCAAACCTAGCACCCCCACCATGGGTGTATAAAAAAACCCACCAAACTTCTCCAAAGAAACAAATGAGCAAGCCAGAAGTTTATTTTCAAATTGAATTAGTTCCATATTGTGCCAAACACTCCCTCTTCACCAGTGAAACAGAAAATTAGTTATGATGGGAAATAAAAGGAGAATGAATTTCAGGGTGGAGATACACACAGACACAAAGTGTCTCCTAAAGAAGAAAGGTGGAGGTCTAAGAACCTCCATGGAAAATACAGGGTGCAGTGAATATAAAGACTGATAAGACAAACAAAATATTCAATGGCAAAGGCTGCACTAACAACAGTCATCTTTGTTGAAGAAAACAGGATACACAAGGATCAGTAAAAGCAATAATGGAAGCAGCTGAGGGTTGTTTACAAAAGGTACTTTTCATTTTACATTTTCAAAGAGGTTTCAAATGAGGAGTGACCCTGTTATCAGGGCAACATATCCACTTCTGAGGGGAGCGCTCTGCACTCTGGAAAAGATACAAGCCTTTGGAAGTCCCATGCATGGCACCTGCAACTATTGTATCAGCCAAGATTTTCACCAGATTTCCTATTTTCAGTACTCATACCTAATCAGAGAAAGACTTCAGCTATAGGCAGCCATAGAGCTAACCAGTGGGCACCACATTCAACTGCCATGCTTTCTGCCCAGCTGCTGGCAGAAAGCCAAACATCAAGGAAAATCCCCAAGTGAGCAAGCAGTCTTTAAAGGATTAGGACAGAAAATTAATGGACTAATGCATCTCTTACTGTTAAGAGTAAGGCAATCAATACTTAAAACAGGCATTATACCTTTCATATATTGTCAGGTCAAGAGGAAAAGTGTAGGAGAATGCTCTTTTGACCATGGCATCCAAATAAAGGGATGTGAGGCAGCAATGTTTAAGGCACATTGATTGTTGCTAGGGTGTGGGATTAGATGCATTTTGTACACAGCATTTGGAGAAATTTAATTTTTACAATATGCTAAATTCAACAGCCATACCACATGGACCAAACTCTCTTTTAAAAGGGCACAGTAGTAGAACATGCACAGAATCCCATATCATATCCTGAGACCACAGAAAAATGTAAGCTGCTATGCCACAAATTCCTTTTTTTTTCCCAAGTCTTGCACAAAACCAAGGCATGGGGTGGTTGGGGAATTTTTTTTGTGTTTTTTTGGGGTGGTTTTTTTTTGGTTGGTTGGTTGGTTTTGGTTTTTTGGTGGGTTTTTTTTTGTTTGTTTTTTTTGTTCAGGAGATAGAATCAACCCAGAGAGAGAAGACAAAGTCAAAAAGACCAAACCAAATAAGAAACGTGTGCCTCAAATAGAAATGCAGTTACATTATGAGAAAATACAAAGTCAGACAATGACTCTTAGTATTATAGGGAAAGCATGTTAACACTAATTCTGCCATCTCATCCTTTTTTGCGCACTAAATAAAGTCTTTAAATAATATGACCATAGCCAACATATAGGGATCTTCCCTTGTATTACTAAAATGTTGTCCAAAAGGTATCACTAGGCAAGAAAGGATTTGGTGTTTACATTCAATAGAAGATTTAAAGCAGGAGATGCAACACCATAGATTTTTTAGGAATGGAAGAGCTCAGGATGTAAAATAACTGGGAAGAAGTTAGACTTGCTTAATAAAACCTTCATTGCTTTGTCCTCCCTGCTACCAGCCATTGCTTCACAAAAACCTAAATGCAGGCGTGACTTGAAAACGTGCATGCTAATCAGTATCCTGATAAGGAATGCAACACCACTACCACAAACACTGCTGGGTGGCACCCAAAATTAATAGAGCTATCTAACTGTTTATCATCTCATCTTTAAATACATGTAATACCATCAATTAGGCTGTACACATTCAACAGATACAAGCCACAACACCAAAACTAAAAGTTCTTGAAAGAATAAAATTTTGATTCATCATTATATTCTACTACATGGACTTATTATATTCAAGCCCCCTGCTTTGAAGTTTCAGGAACAGCTCACAGAAACCTGCTGCGATCTCCACATCAGTCAGCTTCATGGCTAAAATATCATGACAAATTTTACAGCGGTTATCTTCAAGGACAATGGGTAAAACTTTTTTCTTCCCCTATCCTAGACAGGGTTTAATGCTTTATGCTTCCTATCTGTCTCTGTGCACAGTTGACTATTTCCTCTATTTAGATTTCTAATGTATGTATGATATACATAAATTGCCTTTGTTTAAAAAAGCATTTTGGACAACGCTTCAAGATGTATGGTTTAATTTTTAGGCTGCCCTGTGCAGAGTCAGAAATTGGACTTGATGAACTTGTGGGTCTCTTCCAACTCAGTGGTTTCAATGATTTATTTGGGAAGAATAGATACACATTTACTGCGTAACATTAGTCTTGGAAGAGTTCAAACCGTTTCAATTATTATTGAATATATAAGTGCCTACAGTTAAGTTTTTGCTCATTTGGAATTATGTTCAGGATAACTATGAAAGTAATAAATTAAATAATAGCCAGTGTTTCAAAATGTGAAGTACTTCATCCTGCATAGAACTTACAGGAAAGGTGGACAACTTTTTCCTAATACTTTTAACTCTGTGAATTTGGTCCTATGCATTTTCTATGTAACAAAATCAATGACTACCAACCACTCAGTAAACTCCAGAAATAAAACTATACATTTCTATTTTCACATTAATAGGCACACATCTCATTTTATAAAGCACCTGTCTCAAAACACACTGTTAATCTGAAACCTACTTTATGATCTCATACTACACCTATTATTTTTGAACACCCCACCAGGCAGTAGGGTAGCAAAGATGATAGTGTGTTAGCGATAGAATTACAAAGAGTTTCCTGTTATCCTACAGTAACATAAAAATAAAGGCACACACCCACCCACACTGCTGTCAGTGAATCAATCTTTCCTTTGGCATTATCTGTGGAACAAAGAATAGCGGCTGTCCATATTCTTAGGATAGCTTGCATACAATCTAGGGTAAGATTTCTTTCAGCAAGAAACACACTGCCCATGAAGAAGTCACTGAACTTTTCTCCTGAAACACAGTTACACAGTTATAATTACACAGTAAATCATCTAATCAATCTCACAGCACAGAGCAGCAATAAGCCTCAACTGTCCCTGAAAATGACAACATGTAACATCTGCTACAGTTTGCAAAATCATACTGTAGGGGAAGAAAAAAAATGCTACTCTGGGAATCAATCAATCAATCAAAGAGTTCATTTAAATATAGGCTGGAAACAAATGTATGCCTGATGAATGTAACACATTTGAAGTATATGTATAATAAAACTATGAAGTCAATTGGGTCATTTCATTGGAAACCACAGAATTAGTTAATAAATACTACTTATGAGAAATAGGCAACTAAACTCCACATGAAAATTATTTTTAAATTAGCTTAAAAAAATAAAAAGAAGATAGGTAGTGCCTGTGTCCCGCCATTTAAATTTGGTACACGTCACAAAACAGCCCTACCTGGAGCTGTGAGGTTATGAATACAGCACAGCTCTGATTCTCAAATAAACAAAAGGTAACTTCAGCAAATTACACTCAACATGTCATACATATGTATTTCTTGGTTTCTTTTGCTGTTACATCTGAAATGGCTGAATTGATGACACTTACTAAAACATGGACTAACAAAAGAGCCAAGAAAAAGGAGCTTCAGGTGTGCTACAACTAATTGCTCCATACTGCTAAATAGCTGTTATGATACGCACTGCCTTTCTAGCAGGTCAGCTAGAGTTAGTTATAGAGCACTGTATTAAAGTTTCATACTTCCAACCCCATCAGACACCTGTACTTGTAAATCAAATGAGGAAACCAGGAAAATTCTGTAATTATATACTTGATACTGATAAGATTAAAAACAAACAAAGAACAGGAATTATTTTTTCAAAAGGAATACAAAATCAATTCGTTGAGAGACCTGTACACTAGATACAGATTAGAAAAGACAGAATAATCAATAAATTGAAAACTAAGTCAGTACACAAAAAAAGAGGTATGAGGTCATCTCCTGACTTTTAAATTATTTGTACATCTCAAGCAGATAGGTCAGTAAAGAAAGCCCTAGGCACTAAATAATACAAATCCATAACCCAGCAAACAAAACCAGAACTACGAGAGTTCAGCTGATTTTTGGCAGCAGGAAAAGAAAAAGGAGTAATCTAAGTTTGTACAAATGACTCTTTTTTTCAAGATATATCAAAGCTGACACGTAGATCACCTGAGAAGTGTTTGCACTGCAGCAACTGCTGCTATATAATTGTCAGCCAGGCAACTAACAATGTTTTCTATAGTAAGAGATGAAAAACAACTCAAAGGAACTTGCCATAGAAACTAAAGCAGATGTTTACTTTGCTTTTAGCACTGTATTTGCCAAAAATATTTTGAGATCAATTGGTTCTAGCAGTTGCATACAAAAACCAACATAATTAAAAATCTATTCTATTGCCTTAAAACATATGGGGGAAGCACACAGCCTGGGCTGTACATCAAATCAACACCACACAACTTGCTCTTCAGAAGTTGTACAAAAAGATCTACAAGTCCTCTACAAATACAAAAAGGTCTACTTTCAAACTGTCAATTGCCATTAAAGTAATGCAACACTTTTGCAAACCTAGAATCAATCTGTACTATGAACAGATTTTTTCAATGCTAAAGGATTTTTCTGGTCCCCTTAGTCCATAAGATAGTCTTGTTACTGGTCCCTCAAACTGTAAGTGTTTAGAACAGAGTGGCAGAGTTGAAACGATGTCTTGCTGTGCTTCTGGAAGTTCTGTGTAGTTTAGGGGAAAGTGAGCAACATTGCACATTGCAGCTATGGATGCTGCAGGTTTTACTCCATGCCAAGAATAACTTTTTTTTTAGCGCAACCAGTATCAGTCATTTTAGCCTTAAAAATTTGTCATTGCCAGTATGAAGAGTTTTGAACTACTTGCATTTGTAGTCCAGACCATGTTTATACTTTGAATCAGCCTGAAGACCCTACAGCAGTCATGTAGCTACAACAAGCCTTCAAAGAGGACAAAGTACAGGAAAGTAATAGTCAAAATTAGCCTTGTACTAGAGCATCAAAAACACACAATGACCTTTTCTAGGTCACTGTCTTACAGTATAGCTAGTACTCCTAAAACCCGGAAAAGAAAATAATGCTGGCAACATCTCAAGAAACAGTTTGCTCCATCTCAAGACTACAAAGAGCTAACAGAGACTTTCTACATGCAGTTCATTATACATTTAATACAATTTCTTCCCCTGTTACAAAAAGAGAATCTGTGTAGGCCAAGCTAAATCGGAAACATGGAAGGACTTCAAACTCCAGAAGTGAATTTTTAATCAAGACAATTATTGTTACAATTAGCTCCTTAGTTGTAACGTTTGATGCAAGAGCCTATTAATCCATTCAGAGCAGCCTGAACTGGCCTGACTGCACATTTATTTTTCTCCAGCATCACAACCCTCACAATTAGGATGAATCCTCTTACACACATTGCAAGCATCCATTCAGTGGAAGATTAGTGTAATATTAAGGCCATCTGAAGTACAGAAATGAGCAGCACTGAATGTTTTATTGTGCAGCCATTTGGTTATGCACAAGAGGGAACAACCCAGCCAAGACATCTGGCACAAATTACCATCATTGCAATTTTTTGCACGACTTTAAGAACTCTGGTCAGCACCTGCATGTCAACAAGAGAGTCACAATGCGATTCCAGGGCCTATTCTTAAGGAAAGCCAGGCTGGCAAGACTGAAGAACCAAAATACCAATCTGCTTTGGCACAAAATTAAGCGGGCACAGAATACTCCACCTTCCTTATAAAGCTCAATATTACAAGGCTAAATATCCAGTTACCTTTTTCTTTTAATGGAAAGGGTCTATTTAAAACAATATTCCTCCCCCTGTTCATAAACCTAGTATGATAGTCAAGAGATACCACTCTACCGATTGTAGCTGGCTACACTCTTTTTCTGTCCTGGCTCAGAGAAGCTGAAGAGCATGAATTAAGTCATATTTATGGCTGTCCCAATTCACCTACCTGATATAGGGATCCCTCCCAGACCTGTGCTGTGTTGTGGTGGGAGATTCAAGTCCAAGAAATTACTATTTGAGGTGGGATTTGCTGTGTGGTTCAAGTGCATGATGCTATTGCGTGGGAAGGCCATCCAAGGATAGCGAGCTGCTTGGCCTGGAAAACTGAAGGAGTTGTAAACTGCTCGATGTTGCTGAAACTGTGGGAACCTCTGTGGCATGACTGGAAAGGTGCTACTGAGAGAGTTGGCATTTGTGGGTGCAGCAGGATGCAGGAATCCAGAGCCTGGCCCTTTGGCAGTTGTAGTGTGTGGGGTAGGGTTCTGAAGAGATGTGGGCGAAAGGGAAGGTTGGTCTTGGACTGACAGTTCCTTCTCAATCAGGTCTGCTAAGGCTTTGCGGGTGATGTCAAAGGGGTCAAACCCTAAGTCGTCCTCTTGCTGTTTGGAGGAACCAAACCCAAAAGCTGCTTGCCAGTCTGTGGAGGAGGATACTGGTATAGTTTCTGTCAGAGAGGAAAGGAACAGGATTTAGAACAAGAATTAGTAATTATTTATCCATATAAAAGTTTTAGTCTGTGTATCTGACTGTGGTCTGTTATCTTTCATATAATACTTCTTTATACATTCCCCAAAGACACCTTATTCATCAGCTTAGAATGCCATTTTCAGATCAAACTGTCATAGATTTCTACTAAAGGTGAAGTGTTAGAACTAGCAAATAGTATTTTTACTGCAGAAATGCTGTTCCTGAACTACAGAAAAACCTTATCAAATAGCTATTTTCAGTAATAAAACCCAAACAGAAAGTCACCAATATACACTCACTTAGAACCTTCTTTACACCCATATTAATTCATGAAAGTGTGAACAAGCAGAGTTTAAATAAGGCTGTTATTCAGTTAAGTATTTTGCTTTCAGTATGAAAGCTGAGCAAGAAAGGTGGGCAGGAGACGTTCCTCCTCAAAAAAAGGAATCTCCGAACAGTGGTTTAAAAAACCAAACCAAAACCAAACCAAAACGAATCCACAAGAAGTTCCCTACTCTGTATCATTATGAAGAAAACAAGCCAAATTCTTGAGCAGAGATATTGATAAAACAAAAAAAAAAAAGGAACTGCATTACAAGACACTGTTAAATATTTTGAGAGTGTTGCAAAAAAAAAAAAAGTTATCAGAAATTGCCTGCATTTTCAATTAATACTTCATTTCCTGATACTCTTAATTTTCTTATTCAGGTTCAGTGAATGCTGGGTCTGCTTTCACAGTATTTTCCTCAAAACTGTGGTCATGCAAGCTAAGTACAAGGGTAGTATCACTCGCAACATTAACTCCCTCTGCTGGTAGGGACCTGGTCTACTGCTTTAAGTAGGTTCAGTATCCTCTCTTAGAAAAGAAATTTACACTTCTATTTTTACTCTAAAATTCGTGACAATAAAGAGTTGCTTGATCGACAAAAACTTGTCCTCTGCATTCTTATTTAAATAGCAACCATCATTTTATATTAATTACGATCTCTACTACCTGCAAATTGTCTCTCATTGCTACTTAATCCTCACAAAATTGGTACATAAAGCAAGTAATTCCCTTGGTAATAATATTGCTTACAAAAAGATAATAAAAAAATAATATTGCTTACAAACAAATTATGACATCCAGAAGCAAGATAAACATCAAAAGATGACTAATCACTAAGTAAACCAACTCTGTCATAAGGTAACATTTACATTCTATTTTTTACTGATAATGTTTCATTTAATTTTCTAACAATTCCCTCAGATATCTAATTTGTAAGCTCTTAAATACTGGTAACCATTCCCAAGACTATATAAATACACCTAAACCTGTGTTTCATTCATATGATGTGGTATTTCATAGCAAAGTACCTGGAAAATACAGGTATATTTTTCAGTTGATGCAATTAACCATATTTTTATCTTTTTTGAATTTATAGAAAATCACTTCAGAAAGAGAAAGATTAGGCACCTTGAGGTAACTATACAGGATACTAAAGAAAATTCTGAATTCTACAGAACAGCTTCTGGTATCAGAATTACAGATTACCAGACTGATATATACTAAACCCTCTATTTTCTTAACTCTCAATAAAAACCTTTAACATTAAATACTAAAGCATACATGTCACATCCTATTATTTAGACAGGTATGTTGCTAAAAAAACCTAAAATAAGCAGTCTAGTACTTTAGTCATACAACTTGAAAGGTCTGTAAAGATTCTTTTAGAAGCAACCCTTAGGTCAGTGCAATTCATTTGTAATTAAGTGGCAAATTTTAACCATTTGTGAAGGGTGAAAACACAGTATGGAGCAAGTCCCAGAGTTTTAGGTTCTGCACAGTTTTAAACCTCAGCTGCAAAAGCAAGCAATACCCAGCCATATAACCTGTGTACATACCTGATGTGAAGAGGCTCTGTGGTTCTGGTGCTGTGGGCCAGTCACTTGAAGTCTGTGGAGAGCTGGGGAATGGAGGAAGCCCACTAGGGATGGGATTAGGGTGCCGGAAGTTGTCAGAGAAGAGTGACTGTGATTCTGTTACAGCCCCTTCAAAAGGAGACCGTGCACTGTGATTAGATGAACTGATGGGTATAACTGGATTGGGTTTTGTTAAACCAGGAGGTGGTGAAGGTGTGTCACTGTTTGTTATCTACAGGCAAGAGAGGAAGACAAGCAATTAGGATGAGTGTTATATATAAAATATTCTTCACTAATTCAGATGAAAAATTTCCTCAAAGTTTTTGGCCACAATTAGGTTAGCTATATAGCTCAGCACAAGGTCAAACAAAAATCAATTTTGCAATTGCATTTTTAAATTTTGTTTAAAATTATGATATACTTCAGAAAGTACTTGGTTCTCCAACTACAAATTGCACCAAGTCCTCAAACCCAATTGTTACTTTCACAGCATTTATCTTTATGTCTTACCTGCTGAGAGCTGTCACCATTTCCTATACTGAGAGAATCTGAAGGTTTATCGATAGGGCTGCAAAAGTGGGAGGGGAAAAAGACAATAAGACACTCAAGTATTTAACGTGAATATCAATATTTGCTTTCACAGTCGAAGACAAGCCTTAAAACAAAAACACAGCAAAATTAATAAGTAGGAATTAAGAAGGAAAAGAGTCCACTTATTTTTTATGAGACTGCTTTTTTAATCATAAGCATTCCAATCATTTGTCATATACTGTAATACTTCTTTCCACCACTCTCCACTCTGCTTGTTGACAGCTTAAAGGAACAAAAGAAAAGTTCTGAACATGTTCATAGCAACTCTATGCCATACAAAAACCCAGGACTCTACTGCTATGGCAGTTATTTTGTAATAGTCCGTTCCATCTATGATACTATTGGAGAGAAACTTGGGAAGATTTATTTTCCAAATATGCAAGTTTTCAGTTCCCATGCAAGTCCTAAATAAATCTGGGGAGAAATAAAACATTAAATTAACTAGTCCTGGTGGCAACAGCCTTTATGCTTTTGACTAGCAGAAATTAGTTCCAAGGTAAGAAAACTGAGTTTTGAGATGACAGAATGGAAAAAAGACATAGCATAAAGAACTCATAAAGAACTGCCCAAAGTAAAGACAATATAAGATACAGGAGAAAACAACCTCAGAAAGCTATTCACTGCAGATTACCACGACTTGGTTGATATGGCACATCTCAGGATTCAAGATACTGACAGGCATCTGTGAATTGCCTTATTTTTATGCTAAATAGCACACTAATGAAATGGTATTAGTTCAAGTTCACATAAAATCTTAGCTTTACAACTTCAAGGTACTCATTTTTATCTACCTATAAGAGATGATGCACAAGCATCAGGTTGTGCAGACCAATATGCAGATCCTATAAACAAGGACCAGAAGAACATTAATTTCAGTTCCATTAAGAGGCCACAATGGGATACAAGTCAAATTACAGTCATGATGTGTTAGTACAAGACAAATATATGTAACAATTTTTCTTAACTGGGTGCAGACTTCAGATTTTACATACATCTTACTGCTGGAAAGTTCAGCTACTGCATACAGCCATATAGTAAGGCCAACAATTCGTAAGATTGCTTCCCCTCATATTTGTTGCCCTCGTCCCAAAATGACTAGTCGAAACCCAGCAGAACTACCTCTTCATTCTAAACAAACTGTGTAAGAGTAATCTACCCACAATTTTTTTTGGCGAAAAAGACTGAGTCTACCTCTAATAGACAAATGAAGCTGGAGTATTTATGACTATAAAAGAAAAATCCAAAGAATATACTTGCAAACGAGCATTTCTCCAGTGAAGATTTACAAATACTTTCTATTCAGTGATCCAACAGCATGAATAAAGTTCTTGTATTTGAAACAAACTGCTGGTTGGTAATTTCTCAATAAAGCAAAAACATTTGCTGTAGACTCTTCATTACACAATAAATTCTGATTGTAGAGTTGATATTCCAGTCAAATTCTTTTCCTACACCTAGCAAAGTCACAATGCTGCAGTTTCAAAAGTTATGTGGTGAGACAACTTTTAATGACAATCTAAATGGTGGAAGTGTTTATTATGCTTGAACCTGCCTAAGGAGCAAGACAAGCTTCCAGCCCTCAGGAAACCTGCTACAATAATTTTACTTACAGTTAATACATTATTTTCAGGAAAAAAGGAAGCTGTACATCGCTGAGACGCAACCACAGGCTCTCTGATCACTCCTCAACAGGACTACCATTAAGCCTAACAAGAAGGTACCACTTTCAACAACACTCTCAATGTTAATAGATTGGTTCAACATTGATTTAAAATGAAGATCAGCTACCTAATCAGAAACACCATCCCTTGAAATATTAGGGTTTACCTTGTTGCTTTCCCATCCAACTTCTGAATGAGCCTAACCCGTATTACCTCAAGGGTCCATAAAAAACAAAACAGCACGACTATAGACTAAGACTGGAACTGCAAGTGATGCTTAAGATGGAAGAAGACACTAGTTCTATTCAAGGAGGGCACCAAAGAAGAAAAAAAATGTTGGCTGGCAGTAAGAGCTTACTGAAAGCAGATGAATTACTTCCTCTACACAAAGCAGCCTCAGTTGAATTTGCTGCCCTGTTGTTCTGTAACTGAGTGGTAATTGGGGAACCCTTACCTCTGCAGTTGTGTTTCTGGAACACATCACTGTAAGGATATGACAGATATTCAGCCCTAACATTTAACTTCCCTCTATTGAAGCTTTTCCAAGCGACAAGCCTCCTGATGTACAGCAAATAGTGTGTTACTTTTGTGGAAGCTTCTGCATAGAAAAAAATTAAGGGATCAGCTCTGACTGGGACCATGCAGCTGTACAAGCTGTTGAACCCCTGGTTATTCCATTCCACTCAGCCCTCACCTGCAACATCACTTACTAACTTCATTTTAGGGTTCTCCTGCACAATCTGCCAATCAGTCTTTTTGACATGGGCTATGCTAAGCACAGCTTTTTGTGCCCTGATCAGGATTTGAATCCAGTCTCCAAGCAGAGAGAGACTGAAGAATCATTCCCTCCACACCAATCAGTGAGAGAGAAAGCAAGCTATCTGAAGTATAAAAGGCAGCACAATTACCCGAAATCTGAGTCTGCACCATCTGGAGTCATGTGTTCTGGGTCTGTGCCATTTTCTAATATGGGAGGCGTTTTCCTGTGTTCCATTGTTAAACCGTTGGCTGATTTACTTGAACTCTGTAATGATGGCCAGGCATCTTTGTTATTATTGTTGGGTCTGGAAAAAGGCAAGAGTAAAATAAAAAAATAAAATAAAAAAAAAAAGAGTTCAAGTTATGAAGAAAGTGTTTAAAAATTGTAAACACTGGGGAAATAAATCCTTGTGCCAGACAATCTATAAGAATAGATTTATCTGGATATTATTTCTCAGATTTTAAATTTTAAAAAAATAATTAGTGGAATAGGTAGGGTAGAGAGAAAACCAGAGGGAATTCTGCTTTCTTTGCTGAATAGATAGCTGCTCTGCCAACGCTGAAGTCCAAACTTGTCCATTTGGAGGAGAGAAAAAATATTAAAATAAAAATTAAAAAAAAGCCATCAACAGTTCAAGTGTCCAGACCTCTGCATACTTCATTTGGAATTACTTGCTTTAGCCCTGAAGTATTTTTAAGTTCTGTAAGTCACGAGCTAAATCTTTCTTTTCGGATACATTTTATATTCCGGGCCCTATCAAGCCTGGCCACAACAGATGAAGTTTATGTTTTACATCTACACAAGACTCCACAGCTTTGCTAACAGACCATGAGACCAGTCAGACCACCACACTGTTCATTCAAGTTACTGCTCCCTTCATTTCCAGCTTAAAGCCATAATTACTTTCTTTTTATAAAGTAAAAATAAAGTTCATTTCAGAGTGCACATCAGAACTGAAAGAAGTTCAAGAGAGGACTCCAAGCCCAAGTTTTGCTGAAAATTGTTATATTCCATACAAATTGAAGCAAGATGGAATATAATCCATAACTGAATGCATTCAAATACAGTGTTATCTGCTAACCCTGCAATTTTATTATAAGAGATCTGCTTTTGTGTTCTTAAGTTTTTATATTAACTTTAGCTTTTCATTTGCTTACTTAGGAGCTGGTTTTAGCATGCAAGTGCTGTCTAAGGATGAAGCTTTCGCAAAAAAAATCTTATAACATATATGCCCCTCCTAATGCTGCCCTTCATTAGTATGTTCTTATTACATGGTCTAATATTTACTCCACATCTTTGGGTCAATTTTGTAATTTCACTATCAGAATCTGGAAATTCCTGTAGCTGCTTATAACAACATAAGCTGCTTATAGCAACATACTCCTATTCAGATAAAATTAGTAGTAGTAGCGACCCTCAAATCTCAGTTAGTGTGAAAGATTTGCTGTTCTGAGTCCATCTTTTCTTTATACCTATAAAATATGTACACAGATGAGAGCCTTGACCTGAGGTACAGATCTCATCTTGGCTTTGTACACATTTGGACTAAGAGATATCAAGTTGATCAGATATAGAACATCAAGGAATGAAGACATCAGAAGCGCAATGTCAATAATTTAATATTCTCACCCATACAAAGGTGAGCTGTAATCTAGATATATCAGGAGTTTCAATCCATTAACAGATTTATTTTAAATATGCAAATTTAGGTCCAGTGCAGTGCATAAATGCATATAAGCCATCTCTATACTAAAACTAACTTTAAAATGTCAGTTAGAAGTCAGTTTTGCATCCAAGGAGGAAGGCAAAGAAATTGGTTTATGTTTTGGTATGGGGTTTTGTGCATGTGGGTTTTTTTGTTTTGGTTAAGTTCAAAGCTACATGCCTCTCAAGGGCTGTTCTCTAAAAGACCAGCAGGTGCTTAACAAGTGCGTTGACTTGTGGCATAAGAAAGCTTTAATTTCAGTTCTTTAGGAAAATGTCATCAGGAAAATAAAAAAAGCTTCATCTGTTTTAAATGTAGAATATATTTCCAACTGAAAGAGAACAAAATCACTATGATTATCACATGACATACCAAGAGAAGCGTAGACAAAGTGGTACTGGGTGATTTCAGGAGTTGCCTTTAGCAGAAAGAAAAGGTCTGCAAACAGGACTTTTCGAAATAGAAGACGACTGCAGAAAAACTTATCAGTGTTTAAGAAGCTGTTTTCCACTACTGGATATTTATAATTAAACATCTGCTACTTAGAACTCAATTTCTGTTCAATTCCAGAATGAATCAAATCCTGTACCCCAGAAACATAAGAACAACCACAGATTTGTCAGAGACTCTGACAAACTGCCAGAAATATTAATATCATATCAACAAATCAAACAAGAACCCAGTAGGGTAGAAAGCTGTGAAAGAGAACAACCAGTTCAAAAGCTACATTTTGTACTGATGGGATGGGACTTGAAGAAACATGTCAAAACCCCAGCTGCAAGAAATTCACTTTGCAACCCTAAACGTGGTGTCTAGCCCTTATCAAAGAACAGAGTCCATGTTGTGATGATGCTGCTCAGTGACAAGAGAAATTAACTCCAGACCACTTGATGCCTTTAGAGTAACATGCCATTTTTTCCCGTAAGTGCTAAATGTTAGCACCACAGACTGGCCAAGTTCCAACTCCTAATTGCTCCCCAAAGGTTTAAAAGTTTGCTTCAGCTCCACATAGAGCATTCTTCCCTTGATGGTATAATTTGTTTTGCTGGGATCTAATGAGGTTTCATATTAAAATTATTTCAGACTTTGAGCATAAAATAATCAATACCCAAATGCAAGAACTGGTGTATTTGCTTTATTTGCTGCACTTCACCTTCCAAGTCAAAACTGAACCAGTGTCCAAGAAATACGAAGTGGTACTGTCCTTAAGAAAAAAGATCCAACTGGAAGTCCTGACCACTTGCAGTCAAAGAGTATATGACACTTCCTTCAGAAGTTAAAGATGATAATCCCAGTACACCATCTAGGATACCAGTTCTCAGAACTTATTCAAGCTCCACTGGTAACATTTTAGATCCAGTACCCATTTTCTTGCTTAGGCTGCTATGCACTGGCAAACTACTGTCTGAAAAAATCAGCAGTGGATAAACTGCTACACAGCATAAACTCTGATTACAAGGCCAAGGTGCATATCAGGTGCAATCTGACTTTCACATTCCACTCTGCCCATCTCCTTTGATTTTCATCTCCATAAAAATAGTACGAGAAGGAGCGGAGGAAATTGTCAACAGTTTTCATTTCTTTGTCTTAAATATGACATTTGAATGAATAATTAAGGTCTAGTGACCTTAGACTTTCATTTATCTTTGTGTGACTATATCCTCATATGGACAGAAATCTTTTTATAACTTACTGAACAAATTACTTCAATGGAACATTATATTACCAAGCCATAATAAGTGATATCTGCAATTAAAACATAGTGAAAAAATATATGGACTGCACTACAAATCATGATGTATAAAACACAAATCAAGACTACAAGGTGTCCCAGTTATGAGAGTACAGACTGCGTTCATAACGACACCATACCAAGAAAGAAGACATCTGGTCTTTCGCAAATATTATGCACTTCTGCAAATAGAAAACACGAGATCTTTTTTCAGAATAAGATTATCTTTTTCTGAACTACTGATCCAAACGCACACAGCAGAAACACATCTTCCCTAAGGAAGCCTCACACTCACTTTATATTAGAAGAAAGTGGTGCATGTGTTCTGGTTCCAGCCAGGACAGAGTTAATGTTTGCAGTAGCCAGGAGGGGGCATGGCCAGGACCTGGAGATTATTTTATACCACCTCATTTTCCAGAGATAGGGATGGAGTCCCTTCTGGGTCACATTGCATGGTGGGAGTGGTCAAGTACTCTTGGGGTTTTCTGCAGGGTGAGCAATCACTTGTGAATTGTTTACCTCTTTCTTAAGACAAGACGCTCTTAAGCTCTGTCAGGGGAGGTTTAGGTTGGATATTAGGAAGACATTTTTTACAGAGAGCAATCGGACATTGGAATGGGCTGCCCAGGGAGGTGGTGGACTCACAGTCCCTGGAGGTTTTTAAGATGAGACTGGATGTGGCACTTAGTGCCATGGTCTAGTAACCATGGCGGTGTTGGATCAAGGGTTGGACTTGATGATCTCGAAGGTCTCTTCCAACCCGGTTGATTCTATGATTGTACCCTCTCATCGGTATTGTTGCTGCTACTGTTGGTTGTCTTATTTCATTGCTGTTTCAAGTAAATTGTTCTTATCTCAACCTGTGATCATCACCTTTTGTGCCTCCAATTCTCCTCTCCAGCCTGCCAAAGAGGAGTGGGCAGGAGGACAGGGGGAAGTGAGAGTGGTGCATGGGTTTGGAGTAGTTTCAGTGGGAACACTAAACTGGAGAATACCATTCCTAAACCACAATATGTCCCTCCACAAAGAAAATTTGTATCAGAGTTTATCACATAATAGGTACTAAAAAAAGCAGGCAACTTAGGGAATGCAGTAGGAATAAGTTTTCTTTCAAATAACCAGAAAGCAAGCATGGCCAGTTAGTCCATCATCAGTACTTACGCATCATACCTCTGCAGTGCTGTCACTTTGTTCTTGTTCTTGTCAACTGTACCCGTAGATAACTGGAGAAAGTTGGGGTTTAGTTTGTATAATTCTTGCAGTAGTTTCTGTTCGTATTCCTGGTGCTTACCCGCCTAGGAAAATAGAAACTCACAGTGAATAAATCCTGGTTTAGTATATATTTTTATAGTTATAATATTTTTATATACAATATACATATATACATCCCAAAGCTTAATAATTTAGCTTTCATAACTCAACAGGTCACTCCTGTCAAATTCAAAACAGTGCTTCTCATTCTCAGCACAGATGTGACCTCAACAAATCTAAAGCTTGCCTAGAAATCACTTGGATGCACCTACCAATTTATAACTTCTGAGACTTCTAAAGAAGAAAAATAGCTATAACCTTATTAGAACTTGATACTCAGTTCTAATTAAGAGCTTCACAATATACCTTAAAATTCACAAACAGCTATATCTCCAAGGCAGTCTGCATTTGATATATCAACCCTACCAAGCTTTTCAGAGGATGGGAAGGAATGAAGAGTTCCTCTTAACCCAAAATTTCTTCCACAACAGAATTAATTTTTTTATCAGCTTAATAAAATAGCTGAGGTGGTCTGAGTGTTAATTGTGATGTGACAAACAGTATATTCTAAGCAATAACTAATATATCATTCTTTTTAATAACTGAAAAACTGAAATATTCTTTGAATCGATTGAGAACAATTTCTTGCTTTCAGAAATTAAGGAGGTCCAATCCAACTCTAGAATATTAGAATTTGGCAAGGAAGAGAGTATTTTTCAGTCTAGCTTGCAGATTACACTCTGGGGCTAAATATATAAAACAAAACCAAGAAGATCTATGCCCACATTTAAAGTGACATCTGAAACAAATTCAAGATGAGCATTCATGTTTTTTTGTAGGTTGTTATGACACTCAAACCTAGGAATTATTACTTGCAAGTTAAGTATTGTTATGAGTTCAATCAATGCAAAATAGAACAGTGAAAGTGAAGTTGTCAACAGCTTTTATCTACAGTTTCTAGATACTAAAAGATGTCCTTTAGCAAAGGAAATAAGTGCCAAGATTTATGGTCAGGTCTTCTGAATCTTAAGTCTGAAATATGCAAGTTATTATCTATCAGTATTCTTCAGTATTGATTTCAAAGTTCTCACACTACTGGTACACCTAATATTTCACATTTTTTGCATTACTTAATTGCCTTTATAAATGTGTCAGGTAACACATGAAGGGAGAGGCAGTCTAAACCATACTAGCCCTCTACTGATCTGTGAACTGGCTGTTACAGCTCAGAGAAGAGATACTGAGGTTACTGCGAACACATCTGTGAAATTGTTAGTTGATTATGCACTAGCCACAAAAAATGTGCTGGGCATCATTAGAAAGGGCATTTAAAATAAAAAAACAAAACAAAATGGAAAAGAGCACATACCACACCACATATAAAACACTGAGGACTAACAAATTAAATTTTGTTTCCCCCACATCGTGCATCTGAGCTCTGCATCTCAAGGAGGACACAGAAGATACAGAGAAGGGCCACAGAAATTACTGCAGAAATGGAGGAACTGTTTGACAAAAGTTTACAAACCCCGAGACTGATTTGGAGAGAAAGCTGAGAGAGATAAGATCAAGTTTTGTACATCACAAAGGCAATGAATCAGGTGAATAAGGGTTTTTGCTTTCAGTAAGTATTCAAGGTTAATATTAAGGGAAACTTGACAAAACTAACTGGACAGCAGTTTAACACGGGCAAAAGAAGGCACTTCACAAAACAGCTGGTAAACTGGGGCTTGCTGCCACAAAAGTCTATAGGGTTGACAGTATCAGGTTCAAAATGGATTAAACAAATTCATGTCTGACAGCTCTATAAAAAACTAGAAAGCCTAGACAGGAAAACACCCTCAAACATGTATAACATAACAGATCTAGGTGGTGGGAGAAATACAGGGAAACAAACAGGGAAGGTGGCCTAATTTGCAACTTGTCCTTGAATTTTACCTTCTATTGCAATTGTCTGCAACAAAATATATACCAGAGGGACTATTCATCTGAACTGGCAAGGCAGTTTTTTAATTTATTAAAATGTAGCTGAAGTCCTCATAAATAACTGCTAAGTGTTTAACAGATATGAACATTCTTCCTTATTCTCTGGCTTACAACAGCCTAACACATCAAATAAATTCTACTAGAACAACATTTAGGCTGGCACTAGGGGTGGGAACTCCTTGCTTCATGGACAGACTATGTGCAAAAATTACAGCACAAATGCAAGGCTGGCATGCTTGAGATTGAGTTTAAAAGCTTTACCACAGAAAGATGGAGGCAGACCCAAAAGGCCTCAGAATGCACTGCTTTTGAGACAGTAAATCTAACCATTTACTCGGTTCCCTACCCCAGACAATAAGCATTTTGATGTTGCAATAATAAAAAGAATCCCAGTATCCCATTATTTAGATGTTATTATAGTTACCCTCAATGTTTCATTTGGAAATGGTTTCTATACAGTTCACAGAGTAAAAAGGATACCCAAATTCAGAGAGCGTGGTCCATCACAGTACAAGAGTCAATCCATTGTAACTGTTCACACACACAAATGCTACAGCAAAACCCAGATCTGCACTAACTTTTCACAAAGATCTGAAATAACATACTACCTTGTACTGGTGTGAAAAAAGGGCAAGTAGCTAACGCAAGGTTATTCGAATTCTTGGCTAAGATTTTTATCTCCACCTTTTTGCCTCATGAATACTAATCATACTTTTCAGACTTTAAAAGCAACATGCAACGAAAAAATTGAACTAACTGCTCTCTTCCAATATCCAACTGGATAATCACCTTTTGGATTTCAAAATTAATTTCTGCCATAACATTCAGCAAATGGCTACGCTACATATATTAGATTAAACCACTGACAGTAAGACATACATGCCATGTTTCATGTGTTTCCCATTCATTAGACTTACCTGCATTTCTTCTTTTGTGAAACTGGCTGCTTCATCACCTAGTTCATGTAGATACATGCAGTCTGGTTTTGGACACTGCATATTTTTTAGAAAATAACTGCAATATTTTGTTGTACCTAACGATGCCTAAAGGATAAAAAAATCATTACTTAAATACTGGAGGTTAAGAATGCCTTTTACCATCTAAGTTAAAAAAAGCTGTATTCAAAAAAAAAAAATGTTACCCCAAGATTTGGAATTCCATCTTAATGTATTTTTTGACAGAGGTGGAATAAGAAGTCCATTTGTAAGAAATCTATATACTTGAGGATTAGATAACTAGTGTGCACTTTTATTTTCATCCAATCTAAATAAATGCCAAAATAAGAGCTCAGTAAGTATTTCCATTCATAATCATAAGGAGATAAATAAGTAGCAGGGTCAGGAAATTAATGTTAACTGGATTTTCTATAGCCACCAATTTGGCCAAGTCAGCCTGAATACCTGTTTACATGGACACCAACAGGACAAAACTTCAGTTTTTCAGGGAGCTTTTGAAGGTGTGGTATATGGACTACAGAAATGCTTTGTAAAAGCAGTTTATACAACAAAAAAGCCACTGTGAGAGTGCAGAGGTGGTGCATCTCTGTCTCAAACTTTTGTTTTAAGAAGTTATCTGCTAACGCACCAAAACATTGCCTGCTGGAACCTCACTGAACTTCCACGTTGGGATTCGTGTTAGGAAAAGAGGTCAAAATTCAATACACTTATTCAGCAACACAGGCATATCTTTGCAAATAAAATTTTATACTGTGCACTGATATTAGTGTCCTAGAACATACACGTAAGAATGTAAAAATATTTCCACCTTAAGTGTTCTGCCGTCTACCACCACATTATTGACACACTGTATGGCTCTGAGGGCATCTTCTGACCGGATGTAGGTTACATATGCACTGGCACTTGGACCCTAGGAAGAAAAAATACACTATTTATTATTTTTCTTTCCCCAGACAGATCTGGTCATTAAGTTGCCTTTTCAGCTGCTCATTTCATAAACTGGTATATTCAAGGCTCAATGTTTTTAACAGGAAACTGGCAAAAAAGGTAGAATTCATAAAAACTCATATGTGAGGCATAAAGAATGGAGAAAAGAAGAAACACATTGAAATGTTGCTTGAAAGTTCTAAAAATACTTAAAGGCATTTTATCCCCAAAATGCAGATTAGTGAATAAATGCCATACTGCTGCTTCTTCAAAAGGTTCTCACCATCTCCCAATTTTCAATCTTTCTACATGGCATCTTGCATCCAACTTTGAGAGTCTTGTTGGACAATGCCTCAGTAACTTAAAGTAATTTGATTCTTGCAATGTTGTTTGGTTTGGGGCTTTTTTAACAGTCTTTAACCTACTGCTTAATCAGAAATAGGGGGCCCTGGATTCACTTTCCACACCATGTTATTATTTCCTAAAGGAATTAAAAAAAGAAAAAAAAAATCACAAGGGTCTCTGACTTACCTGTGAGCCTGCATATGACGTGCTGTTATTAATGACAACTTTGTGTATTTTACCAAACTTCCCAAAATATTCTGGTCGTTTCAACACCTACAAGAAAAGAAATTTAAAGTGGTATACTTAAAATTAATACAGAGATGTACCCATCTTCTGTGAAACTGTGCAAAAAAACAGATCTCTCCTACAAAGAGGAGGAGAGCATGTAGATTTAATTCCCCCCCCCCCCCCATAAAACATGATTACTTGCAATACAGAGCATGGTGATACTGCAGAACTTTAATGATGGATATTCCACATTTTATATTGTATTTTAAAAAACTCTTTTGGTACTCCAATTGCCCTAACCCTACCCTGGCAAGATACGTCCCATACTGCATGAAACATTTCTGTATTTATCTATTTTATAATTTGGGGGGGGGGGGGAAAGAAAAATCACATTTATTCCAGTTTCAAAATAATTAATCACGTTAAACTTTCATTCAGCTATATTAATTACTAGGTACAAAATGCTGAATCCTGACTTACTTGCCCCACTCCAAAGAGAAAAAGAATAAACTAACTAGCTCAAGATAGTCTCAAATTGTCTAAAGACCTGACTAAGTGCAGGAAGACAATACAGGAAAATTCCCAGGGCAAGAAAAAACATTTCAGAATCAACATCATGCCAAAACAAATGAGTGAATATCACAGCCCTAAAGGAAGAAAAAATACTCCTGTCTTGCCCTTCCCTGAATCAGTTAGTAATAACACACCATTTAAGGATCCTGTGCAAAGCAGGAATATCATCATCATATTAAACAACTCTGCTGAATAACGGTCACCTGGTGTGCCAATGAAACAAACTGGTAATATATCAGACACATTTATACAAAAAGTCTTTCTTTTTCCATTCCTGTGACGGAAGAAGGTACCAAAGTACTGACTACTCAGACTGAAGCTAGATAAGCTAAGGGTATTTCCAGCTCTACACAATAACCTGAGAGGTTATAACTTAAGATTTGTTTCCTCAGCTCCATCTTCATATTAACACTGGATAGTGCAGTTAAACTGTCCTGATCCAAGAACATCTTTACCTAACTACCTCCTCTCCCCTCTAAAGGGAGCATCAACATCTTCAAGAACTAACAGCATCACAGTTGGAACATCCTGTAGAACTACAGGACATGTTGTATAGACAATCATTCATTCCCTGGTCTCTTCTGACTGCTCTTCACTTGGTCTACACCCTCTTGAAACATCCCACATCCATCCTCCAGGTATCATTCCAGAAAAGACTGACAATCCCAAAGAAACTTCTGCTTTACTCAAGCAAATTGCAGATTATACTCCTGATAACAACATATGACAGCATAGCCTTTGCAATTTTTCTAAGACCCAGTTAACAGAAGAGGATCCACAGATTCCTTCCTAGAAACGACAAATAGTAGCCAACCTCCCCTTCCAAACAATCTTTACTTACAAAGGAGTTTTTTTCCTGCTTAAATAGAAAAATTGAATATACTGAATACTTTTTTAGCTCATCTCAGGCTAGGTTTCTTGAAAATCAAGGTATCTTGGTGCTATATGCAATATTCAGTAAGTACACATTATCTTCTGGTATGTTGTTGAGAATACTGCTACCAACACACCTAGTACAGCACATCACTACCACCCCAATAAATCCACTTCGAGTTACTTCAAGTATTCAGTATGGAATTATCTGAGGTTTAAAAAAAATTAACTGCATTTACTACTATTTCTCTCACAAATCCTCTATCTAGTCAAAGAAATCAAATGCATTTTTCAATAATAAATAATGCCAAGCCACTGCTGACAGCTGCTTGCAAATATATTTTAGTATATACTATATACTATCTATATTTTCGTATATGCTATATTTTATTATATACTGAAGTGGTATACATCAGATCATTTTTAACTTTGATTTTTCTCTTCCCTTCTTATCCTTTCCCCCCCTCTTCACTAAAAGCAGTTTTTTACTTTTGTTCTTTATCTGTCTACCAAACTACAGACCATTCTCTGAGTACTCAAACAGCCACTTCTGTTTGAGTTTTCCCTAGACAATTTAGTTCAATAATGTGACTTTAACTTGGCACGGTAATTTTGAAGATATCTATCTTATCCTGTATTACACTTCCTCCATATTCTAACTCAAGATACTTTTACTCATTAGCACTTATTCCACTGGCCACCCGCAGCTGACTGATGATGGAAGTAAATAAACATTTTAAACGCAACCAGTTTTCTGAAATTTTTGATGATGCAGAGTAGCAAGCCAATTCTTTCCTGGGTCTTCCTCTTATTCATTTTTCCCCCTCAGCTTCTTAAGGATATCACTCTCATGTTCCTTCCATATTATACTTCAAGTATTAGCTTTTCTCTTCTCTCCCTACAGGTTTGTACTACACTTTATATCAGTTCTTTGGAACACAACCAAGCTCCAAATTTAGAAATTGTGATGCATGATACAGCTGTATAGTGCCAGCAGATCCAACCTAGGAAAATGATTACCTAAAACATCCTTAAGCACATTTTTAGCTTAAGATCAAGCTCTCATTATTACACAAGAACAACTTCCTTAAAAAAAAAAAAATTAAAAAAAAAAAAATCGCAGAGCATCTGTACTCCCTAAAACATAGACAAACACTTGAAGTTATTTTGGAGGAGAGAGCAGAGTAAGTTTCCTTAAGAAGAGGGGGCCTCATAAGCAGTGAACCTTTTCAATGCTGCTTCATTTTATACCCTGCAGGGAGACAGAACAAGGGTATTCTAATGTTTCATGGCAGTATGTTAAGAGCAAGATTTGCAAGTGTGAACCATTTACCTCTGGATCTGCTAGGCGCTGAGATAGCCCTACCACAAAGACAAGGTTCTTCTGTACAACCCGTACACTGGCCAAATGTTTGCGATTCTCTGATATCTTCTGTTTCCTCTCATTTTGTTTCTGTTTCTTTTCATTTTTTATCCTCTGCAGCTCTTCCTGGGAGAGTGGTTTGTACACTGCTGGGTCTTCTGGGTAAGGCTAAACATAACAAATAGCATTAAACTCAACCCATATAAGAAACAATACATTTGAAAATCATTAACCCCGATGTTTGAATGCAAAAATTTCTTTATTGTGTTATACTGATCTGATTTTTTACAGACTCTCACATTATAGAGGCATATTCGGTCCTTTGGGAAAGGTGAACATCTTGCATCTTTCATGTAATTCTCCTATTTATAGACATAATATTGATTTGGGCAATAGCCACATTCTAACCCAGCTGCCTAGTCAATTTGGTAACGTTACAAGCAGCTGCAACATGACAGTCAACACATCCTGTTAAAATTTCAGTAACAGCGCATACTAAGTTGGGTGAAAGCATGCACTGCATATTCACTTTATATTTAGTTGTCTGATACAGATTTGGATGCTTAAGTGTATTAAATCTGCCAGACAAGAAAATAAAATACAAGTGTAGTTTCAGTGGCCCACAAATTCAAGACAGTAACACCATTACACTGCTCAATCTTTACATGGTTAACTTCTGGTGAAGAGACAGATGTCAATACAGTTACTGCACACGGACTTAACGATAATCTTGCCATGCCTGTGTACCGGTTTGAAATTTGGTCTCTCTCCTCTGGACAAAGGTGCATTTTTAACCTCAAGATTATCATCTACAGATAACTCCTCGAACACAAACATAACAGTGTAGATTTTAATCTCAAAAGTATCTAGCAGAAGTACAAAAGTCCTAAGAGTTACCTACAAAGACTGCTTTACTCACACAGAGCACTACTATAAAGGCACTATTTTAGACTAGCCTTGCAGACTACAGTGCACCATCTTCTGCTCCGATTAGTCCTCGAAGCAGTCCCATATTCCTTACCTGTCCCGGTTTTTTCAGACTAAAAAGTTACATTTCACACTGTATATAAAAAGCAATGCTAAGCACAAAAGCAAGTACATAAAAATGTATCTCAAAAAAAAAAAAAGTGTTTCTAAACATTGAGATGAAGTAAAAAATGAGAAGAGTACATGAGATGTGCATTAAGATAAAGACTTAAGATAAAGAAGTTAAGCTCAAGCTCATCAGTATATTGAACTAAGGTCTTTGCTTGCACTACCATAACCAAAGGTTTCAGTGTGCAAGTCCAACAAAAATGAATTTAACTTTTTCCTGACTGCCCTCTGTCAATGACAGAGTATAAAACTAGTTGTCATACTAAATAACCTAAGAAAAATCTACAACGGCAGATGAAAATAAGGTTTAGGTTAAAAGCATATATTCCTCATAGTTGCATGATGTTACTCAAAGAGTCACCAAGTGCTCAGCCCTGATAGTCTTCTGAGTACCTCCTCAAATAAACTGATGTTCATTTTTCAGCTTAAAGTTCAGCATCATTATGCCATATTTGTGACATCTACCGAAAATATGCTGTAGTTGACTTCAGCAGATGGCATCTCACAGCTGAACATCAAGTTCTCTGGAACATGTTTTTAGCATCACAAAGGAATTTAAACTTTTAAGATACTTTAGCTGTAGCTAAAGGTGTCCTTAACATGAAAACACAATAAGCAGTCAAGTTATCCTTGAAGAACAGTCAAAGCCATACCATTTCTCAAAAAGATATGCTATTTCAAAGTAACACTGAATACCTTACAGAGATTTCAGAATGTACTTGATGAACACCAATGACCAATTTGACACCAAGAAAACTATAGCAAACAGTGCCAAAGTTCATCAGCTTCTTTCTTGCCAAGTATATCCCCATCCAGAGCATATTCTCAAGCGAGAAGCAAGTCAGACAGTATGTTCCTTCTCTGTACAGCTATTTTCTACTGGAGGTCCTGAGCATGAGTCAGGAAACATCCTGGGTAGCTCAAGCACGTTTTGCCACATGGCTAACAGCACTTGTTTGACCAACAGAATCATCAAAAGTTCTCACTAGGTACAGTTAAGCTGTATTATATTTTGAATGTTTCATACGTTTATCACTCTGACATGTTTAACGTTTCTAAGGAATATGACCAGTTGGATATCCTGACTCGCAGGACCTGTAAATGAATCTGTGCGCACATCTTGAATCCAAAGAATAAATCAGAAACAGTTGTAAGAAATGATAGATGACTTTCCTATTGATATATCATGTGTGACATGGTAACAGATTAAGAGATATTGTACATTTGAAGAGGGGGGAAGGCAGGTAAGCACAGCACAAACATTTCAGCATTAGAAATCATTTTCTTTTCAAAGAAGGACAAAGTCAGCCTAAAACCAGGAAAATAAATGATTTCATCTTCAGAGTGAGTGCTTCCCACAGTTTTGAAGTTCATGAACACAGATAATGGTTCAACTACAAACAGATGCATGCAGTGAAGACTGCTGGAACATCACTGAAAGATAAGCAAGGTGGATTGACTGCTGGCGTATCCCATAGTACCACTCTGTCTGTTGTTTACTCTGTGTCTAACGCTACAATGCTACTAACATGCCCATGTTTTTATATTTTGGGAACAAAATGCTTGTTTAACATCCTACCACTGATGCCTTAGCTGGTAGAGGATTTGAGATTCAAACAAAGTAGCTACATCAAGTGTTATCAGCATTTATGTATTTTCAGATGCAAGACATTAAGAGATGTCAACATCACTGATTCACTGACTAAGTTTAGCTGACACCCTCCACTTAAGCTACGCAAATTCTCTTCAGCAAAAACCTCAGAGGCCACCTGAACAAGTGTGCCATCATGAAAGGTGACCAGATTTTGTTTACACTAACTGCAAGTTGCTGGTAGTCCTACAAGAACTTCAGCAAAAGTTTCAATGTCTCTTCTGAAGTCTCATTTCTTTAATCAGAGATGGCCCTTGATGAATTCTCGGTCTTCCTGACTATATTTGTCTTGTCATTTAAGTTATTTTCTTTCAGACTTTTTTCCCTATTTCCCAAGTGTTGAAAGCTGAGCTGGGATTTATCAAGCACTTTGCTTTTGCCATTCCCAGATGGGTCACATTCCTTCCACACAATGGATGTACCAATATTTCCCACTTGTTGCCTTGCTACCGAGTAGGTCCTGAAATGAGAAATGCAGAGAAAGTCAATAAGGTTTATGCATAGTATACACCATAGTACTTATATCAAGAACAAACAAACAAACAAAAAAAAAAAAAAAGGCAATTTCCTATCCATTTCAAAATATCCATTGTTGCACTAAACTACTCAGTTGTGGGATTAAAAGCACCAGAGGAAACAAGTGGCATTTGGAGACTGTGCATTAAGACGAAGTGTTCCTTTTACACAGTAGTAGTAGTAGAAATACAGACAAAGACATGCATAAAGCATGTTAATTTCTTGGTCATACATGTAGCAGTTTACTATTTATCCCCATCTCTAACATAAGGTGAAACAAAGCTCTCTAAGTCAAGAAACTGGAGCAAAAGGCAAAGCCACACTGCAGAACAACTGTGTATCAAATTCTATTGTTTGGTGGAAGAGCAAAGCAATTAAGAAACATCAAAGAGCTGAGCTTTTTTATTGCCGGATTTAAGAAGTGCAACAACAGATGCTAAAGTCTGAGAGTACTATGCTCTAATAAAGCAAGTGAAATGGTATGTGTTATTCACATCACAAACAGTACCTAGGCTACTGAATTTCAAAGAAAAGAAAATAGAAATATCACTTTAAGGATAAAAATCTCTGGCTTTATAACCAGAACCAGCAAGTCTGTGACATGTAAACTAACTTTTGGTTACAGAAATCTCTTTTGAACACGTTTTCATTCTGAGTAGTTAGCAACTGTTTCACTCACAGTTAAGAAATCAATTGACTGGGAAAAACAGGAAGGCTTGCTTAGCATCTTACAATTGACTACACCTATAATTCTGAAAGGTATAAAAAACTCAAAGCAAGACAGTTCTTTTTTTAATTATTTTTTGTAGTTAACGAATCAAAAACAATTTCCCAGTCTATTTCAGAAGATTCAGACAAAGTTTAGAAAGCTTTTAATATGTTAACACTAAGAAGTACCAGATTCCAACCAGCATTCAAGTTTAATTCATACTAGTACCTTACATTCATAAACCAAAACAAAGCAAATGTTTGTGTACTACTGCTATTCACACAAGGAAACTTAAGATGGACTAAATCAATTGACTGCAACCACATGAACACATTCTGCACATGAACATGTTAAGCTTTGCAAGAGTTCATGTAGATGTACTTTCTCCTTGGTAGAAAAAAACATAAGCTAACATCTTTTCAGTTAGAAAAGATTAAAGAAGCTTACAAAACATTAAAGAAGCTTACAAAATAATGGTATATATGCAATGCACAGTTAAGATCTATCAAACTAATGGCATAGGTGCCACTACAGCATATAGCCAAACTATTTTGTCACAGACTTGTCCAAAATCTCCCCCAAAACCCTTCAACCAAAATCCCTGGACTGGGAACTTGTTCATTGCTCCTCTCCATAGACTACTGCTCAAATCCCCGGAGAAGCTGCATTGTGCTCAATAACATAGGCACAAATAGCAGATTTCTATTATGTAATTGTGAATAACATACTCAGCCTTGTTTTAATATATGTGTTTATTCACAGTCCATCCAGTAAGTATCCTGCATTGGTATGCACATTATAAAAATATGACATACCTGTTGAAATCATTGTACCTACTATAAACTTTCCTGCTCAAATTTTGTTGCTTTGCCATGTTCTGTGCTTCAGCATTTTAAGTGGCCATAGCCAATATGCATCACAGTAGATATGAACAAAAAACTGCTCAGATCTTTTCCCAGAAGCCTTACTACACACAGACAGGAACTATTTAGAAACATAGAACACAAATACACATACCTGGTTCCTTTTGTCCCGCACACTTCAAAAGGTGGCTTATTTAATGCTGCAACTCTGTAGCTCAAAATTATTTATTTCCAAGTTCCTGGTGGCATCTGCATCACAATGTCTTTGTCTATGCCATGAAAGAAGTGTCCTCCCTCAGCCTTCAAGTCAACTTCTTACAATCCAGTGATATAGTTGCAAGTCTGTTCAAGAATATCTTGCACTTCGTGGATAAAGAACGTATCAAGAACATAATGGTAGCTCATTGTGAAAGAAGAGGCCTCCTGTCACTCCTGGAATGGTCTGTATGCTTTACTCCAATAGTAGCACTCATTCCAGCTGTCCACATGAAACAGTTTTTCTAAGCAAACTGTATCCAATTTGTCAAAGTATTCGCACATCCAATCGTATGCCAGAGTATTCCACATTTAAAAGTTCAGCTGTGGCAGTATCCGTGTTTCAAAGAATTCAGATATCCAGAGGCAGTGAATCATGCTGCTGCTTAGATTTTTCAAATACATTCCACAAACTTCCAATAACAAACCGGTGAAAAATAGCAAAATAAATCAGCATAATAAATCCAGGTAAATGAAGCAATTTGCAGAAACAAGGAAATTCAAAATCTCATGTTGTACCAGAAGAGTAGAAATTTGCTTGTACTGTGGAAATTACTAATACAGCATGTGTCACCTACAGCAGGTATCACATGTGGAGAATTATTTGGCTGATGACACGTAGATCTTCCTTGTAGAATAGAGCTGAAATATCGCAGCAAATTTGCAGAACTTTTTAACAAACATATGTTGGTGTGAGATAGCCTTCAGGCTTGCAGAGGCATCCAAACACAGGTTAGCAGTGATAACTCTAGTGTAGCCAAAGCCCAAAAGAACAGCAAGAAAATATGACTGGAAGTGCTTAAAGAATACTGCGGCAGTGAATAAAGGTAGTGAGACCAAGTAAGATTACTTGGGATCTGAAAAGTGAGCTGTATCGTGAGACAGGAAGACAAAGGCATAAACTGAGGACAGGATGACAATTAAACATCAGGAAAAAGGGGAGACATAAGCAGCTGCAATTACAAGAAGATGAAGGCCAGGCAAGAAAGCTACAATCAAGAGAAGTCATTAAAGACAAGAAGATATTGAGAAAGAATTTATTAAACATTGAAGGAAATTAGAAAGTTAAGCAAAACACTAAAAGGAGGGATAAAATAATTCAAAGGAAATAACAGGCAACTTAGTGAAGCTGAGATTTACAGTTGTGGCCAACCAAAGTATCAGCCAGACATCAAGACACAGATAGAAATTAAGTACTACCTTCAAGCACTTGGCAACAAGATCAGAATACTAGACATATAGATTCAGTCTAAATTTTTAAATGCTTTAAAGTTTAATACCACTGGATATTTTTCCAAAAGTTTTACATGTTTAGTATCCACTAAAATACAGATTAAAGGCTCCAGTGCCACAAACACAACAAGCAGGTGCTTTACAAGCTTACCTCAGTCAGCTAGCTCGGTCAATTTAGCTAAACCTTAGCCTTCAGCAAACCCCTCAGCAAACCCTGGAATCCTCACTGTTCTTCCTGAAAATACTTTGTTAATGCATGAGCACCCCAACTCAAAAGATTTTTTAATTTTTGGCAGTTCCCTCAGTATCAGCACACTTTGGTTCTGATACACAGCCTCTCCTATTAATCCAGTTCTGAATTTAATAAACCAAGACTAGCCACTTCCTAACAGCTTCAACGCATAAGCAGACAGAATCTGAAAGATCCAACACCTCACCCTTGATCTAGGCTATGACTAGATGAGTGTTTCCCTTAATGAAAAGGATGTCTTTGGTACCAATACAATGCAAGGGGCCTTGTGACATATGCAAGACAAGATGCTGTTCCAGGAATTTACCTTTCTGCAAGCAGGACAAAGTCCATTCTCATCAGTGCGGATACGATGCCAACAGAAACGACAAATTTGGTAGCCACAGGTGCAAGGGAAGAAATTGATGTCATCAATTTCCAGAGGCTCCATGCAAAGAGGGCATTCCACAGGGTCTTCCTTAGCATCAGGGCTGCGAGACATCTTTATATGTTCGCAGAGCAGCAAAAGTTTATAATAACTTAATAGACCAAGAAGGTCAGCACTTGAAGGTCTGCAAGAGGAAAAAAAAAGAAAAAAGTATTATTAATACTGTTGACAACTTTTTTTTGTACCTTTCAATATTTCAGTTCTTCAAGTCACCATTTTCTTCATTTCCTGAACTCAATTATTTGAGTATGTTTCTACTCTGTCAGTTTAAGGATGCAGCACAGGAAAGTTACTTTCAGACTCAAAACAAGGCACTTGGAGTCACCACTGAGATATTCAATCAATTTGGGCATTTTCTTCTTTATTTTTTCATTTAAGTACCACTCTGGATATGTGAAAGTATCTAATCTCAGCAAGCTGTCCCTATTTGCTGCATGAGATGTGAATGAAGATGGGGTAGAATTAAAGGACAACAGTAGAATTTTTAGCTGGACCGCTGGAAGAAAAATAAAAGGAAAAAAGAAACAAAAAATTAAAAACTCACTGAAAAACACTGAAAAGATAGGACTAGAACTGATAGTTGGATGGTCATACTAGCTGTAATGAACTACATCACTTCTGTAGAAATAAGTGAGCTCTAAAGTCTTTAAAAAATCTGGAATTATTTTTGCAATCATATTTTTCCCAAAACAACAGTAATGTAATTATAATTGAACCACACATATACAATCTGGAGTCCCCTCTACTTTCCCAGAGAGTTTTCTGTTTCACTACTAACCACAATCTAGTAGACTGTATGGTATCCAATCTTTCTCCAGGCTTTTAGGAGGAAGTCCAGAAAACAATTCTCACATCCACCTACTTGAAGAGTGATATTTAATTCTGTCATTGGAATTAAGATGACTGAATGTTTTGAGATCAAACCCTTGCTCACAGTTTTCAGTATAGTGTGATGTTAGCCTTATATAGCCTTAGTTTCATACTTTAACCACCCCCAAAAAAAGAAAAAAACACCAACCAGTACTGTTTTGATCTTCTTCACCCAAAACCATACTTCCTTGCACAGTCTATCTGATAAAGCCCAAGAGGTTCCAGCTCAAGCTGGGACCTCCCACCTTACAGGATAGGATCTGTTTAGCATCAGTCTGCAACACTTGTCCCTGTCCTGCACACCTCTTCAGGAACAGAAATTCCTCTGCAAGCAGCCAGGAGAGAATCCTGAAGAGGAACCACACACATGCACACAACCAAAGCACCATCCAGATACACAGCAGAGAGCATATAGCTTTGTATGGGAATGGTTGCATTGTCAGTAGGTTAACCTCTAATCACAGGTTGACACCAGAAGCTCAGACTAACTGCAATTTCAACGAGTTTGGTAGGGAGCATATTGTCTAAGCACAAAGTACAGTTCTGGTACACATATACCATTGCCCTAGAGAGAAAAGGTTCCACTGGATGACTACTTAAGAGTAAGGATGACAGAATGGCTTTTAGACACTGTAAGCATAATTTCTCTATATGGCATGTACTAACAACAACATTGTCCTCTTTCTGACCTTCACAATGATTAAAATCAAAAAGTTATACCTCCACAATAATAGAGTATCTTTTACTTCATTATCTATGTTTTCGTTCGTGCTATATTCACAATCATTTTGACAGTTCAAAAACAGGTTCTGGAACTTTATCAGTGTTTTCTACAGAGAACACTAGCACAATCTGACCTGAAGGAAGGAAAGGATTAGTTTGTTTGAGAGCTTTGTCTTGTTTTTAAGTACCCATCCCCACTGGCTGAAGAGTGGGAGGGACCATTAAAAGGCTACAGAACATTGTTTAATTGCTTATTATGCAGATAACATACATTTTTACAGCAGCCTGTAAACATTTCCTGTAAACTTTTCACGTTTTATGGCAGCAAAACCATTACAATACAAAAATTACTTTAAACCGAAGCACAGATGAACTCCACAGATTTTCTTCAGTTTAGATTTGGATTTGACTCTGTCACTGATCTCCCAACAACAGGTCAGTAAGCACACAGCATACTCCCTTCTACTCCATACTGATTCCATCACATGCTCAGCAGCTCTGAGCCCACTAAAACACATAAGTAAAGCTACACTAGTGAAACTGTAATTAAAAGCACCGTTTTGAAGAAACTTCCACCACCACAGTAAAATTACTGAACTTAGCAAGTTACTATCTGGAATCTCCACTAAGAAATGTCATCAGTTCACATGGGGAAAAAAGCATGCCATAATAGCTAGTGCCTCTGGGATAGGCAGACAAGCTCTAACAGAACTGCAATATGATTAACATTTATGAGCTGTTTAAGTTAACGCTAAGAGTTCAGCAGCTGTTAGCAATAATGTCAATGGCTTGCTTCAGTCAGCGAATGGCCTGCTATTTTACAACAAGGAGTAAGGAGCAGCTGTGTGCCATGTTTCTTGAAACTAAGAGGAAATATTTATTTACTTGGTCACAGAGCATTCAGGCATCCCATTTAGAGATTCAGCAGTGAAGTGTGTCTCCATTTCAGAAGGGTTTATATACCAGGGTCTGTGTCTGAAATCTGCATCAGAACAATGCTTATTTTTTTCCAAAACCAGAATAACATGCATAGTAAGGCATCATTAAAGCATTTTGCATATAGTGTGTGCACTACCAAGAAAGACATAGAAACTAGTCAGCTCTAAGGTTATTCCAAACAATTCCAGATTAATGTCACAGGAAAAGCAGTGCAGCCATAGCAAAAAACAAAAGGCGGTATTACATGTTATGTTTAATCCAAAGTATCTGGTCTTTCAGATCAAGTTCAAAGAGATCAAATTAATGGCATCTCAGGAGAAAAGGAGGAAGGTGGCACATATGTACACATGCTATACAAGCAGCTCGAATTTGTCCGTACACTTTCCAAAACTCCAACAACTGCAGTCAAACGTGACTCCAACAGTTCCATATCCTGTTTACAGGAGACTACACCAAAACATTCACATAGGGATGGAGCAGAGGTGGACAATGTCCAGCAGCATGTTTCAGATGTAGCGATTTCATAATAGGTAATAACAAAACTACAGAAACATGCAGTTATGTGTTTTATCCCTTTTACTATACCACCTAGTAAGTTCTTTTCCAAAAACAGGCAAAATGGAAAAAAGGATAAATTTTTATTAACTTTTGTAAGTGCTTACTTAGTGGATGACAGCTGTGTCTAATCTGCTTCATCAATCATTTCCCTTGATGAAATCCTACAAATTTTGCAGTCACGAAAAAGTGATCCTACTCTTTGAGGATACTCACCTAAACATGATTTTACTTCTAATATAGCTAGTGATTTCAGTCCATTTAGGATACAGATGTTTGTTCCCTTTCCCTTTTGCACTTGAGGTGAGGAAGTTTAACTTCCAGCAGTTCATCTTCCCTATTTAACTTTAAAAGGGTCATAAAAAAAAGTGGCAGGGGGAGGGGGGTTGCAGGGGAAAAAAACTGGCTTGCTATTCATTCTTTTTCACCAAGTATACCAATTTGAGACTTGACACACACTCCTCCTGTTCTCTCCACAGCAGACACCGGAATATCTTCATTTGACAGCATTTCAGTAAACATGTCCCTTAAATTTTAAGTTCTCCTGCAGGAGGGCAGCTAGCTCCAGGGAACACAGACACATTCTCCCTCTCACACAATGGACTGAATCCAGCCTTGCTACTTGCTTTAAGATAATAAAAGCAACACAGACAAAAGTCCTCAAAATCTAGTCATGAAAAACCTCAATAAGGACTCACATCCCAGAAAATATTTGGAGACTTTG
This sequence comes from Pseudopipra pipra, assembly GCF_036250125.1. NCBI lineage: Eukaryota > Metazoa > Chordata > Aves > Passeriformes > Pipridae > Pseudopipra > Pseudopipra pipra. Next base: position 27,614,955 of record NC_087553.1, read on the forward strand.
GGCCTCTTGAAGGAAAAAACCCAGACACATGTTAGCTAATGTTTCACTTAAAGTTCAAACATACCTGACACTTGAAGTGAAACAGGTCGGAGTCTATGCGTTGAACCTTTAGTAAAGGCTCATTAAACTTACGCAAACAGAAACTCATATGTTTTTTCACACCCTTGTATCTCTTGAAACTCATCAGCCATGAGAAGTCTCAAAAACGCAGCATAGATTCTTGCCTGCCTAATGCTACTGGGAATGCAGCCCCTCTCATAAGACACTGCTGAAGGATCAGTTGTCTTTCTACACTTCAACTCTATGTTGATCCCACATACAAGCTGAAGGCAGAAAGACAAGCAGACTACAAGCAGCAGCTATAATGGGTTATCCCCCTTCCTTGAATCAGGGGAGCATCAGCAGCTCTGTCAGCACAGCAATCTCCTCTGGGCCAGCATGGGGCCACAGCAGCCTGAGGCCCATTTGGACTACCTCCTCCACTAGAGACTGCTGAAAGGACAACATCCATCTTCTTCAGACTTTGAAAGTAAAAAAGGTTATCACTACATTGCAGTGACCATGGAAAGTTTACACTAAAACCTTTCATAGGCAGAATGCAGAGAAAAGCCCATTTTTACTGTTTTAAGCACACAGAACTGAGGGAGATTTGGTGAGTTAAGTCATTCAGGGCCCCACAGAGAATCCATATGCAGAAAGTTCCCATATGCACACCCCAAATGATGGATGATGGTCTAGTAATAGACACAAGACTAGATGTTTTAAAGAAATCATCCACACAGTTCAGAAATCTGGGAAAATTCCAGAGGCCATCTTCTTTGACATGCTACCCTGTGCTTGCCTGTCATGTTTTTGAGACTTACACAAGAAGAGTGCAGGGCTCAAATACACATCAAAATACAGTGATATTTTACAATCACCTGGAGACAGCGGGAGTGTTAAAAAGGGGCTATGCTTTTCTAAGTTTTATAGCTCTGCTACTGACTGAGAACAACGCAAGCAAGCAGGCTCTTGAATTCATCCAAGTTAATTTTCATTTGAGACCAACAAAAAGGTCACTTCCTACTTCTTTTTCCTGACTGTGCTGAACATTTAAAACAAACTGTAGTACTAAGTGGAAAATCCTGCCCAGAAACTGCAAAGTCCATTTTCTCCCATGTCTTCTTTCTGGAATAATGTTTATTACTCTGTCTGTGGTCTGCAGCTACATTTTCATCACAGTACAAACAACATCTAAGAAAAGTTAAGACACAGATAAAGTCCTAAATGTTTGGAAAGTATGACCAGGAATCAGGCAGTCATCTCATTATTTCTAAAAACAGCGTTACCCTGACTAGGATTATCCCCAAGTTATTTAGCTCAGAGGTCAAAACTGAAGCCTCTAGACACTCTCCCCTTTATGCCTCCCTGTAGGTGCTTAGGGAGCACTCATAGCCTCAGACTTTGAATTCTGCCAGTATAAGTGAACCAATGAGACTAAAACAAAAATATCCTTGCAGGGTCATATTTTACCTAAATCAATCCTCCACCTAGTTCATCACACAGCCATGTAGAAGCTTGCACTAGGTATTGGTAAAATGTAGAAACAAGTACCTAGGGGTAGCAACTGCTCAAGCAGCATATTCAACAACAGTGCAAAAATCAGCCAAAGAAATCACTAGAGAAGGTTCTACCTAATACTCTCAAGGCAGCTAATAACAAAATTAGTTAGATGCCACCTGCTAAAGGGAACTTACCATTCTTTATAAATCCACTGTGAACACACTATTTCAAGACAGTTATGTGGCAAAAAAGAAGTTAAGTACCACAAAAAGATGCTTTCTCTCACTTAAGCTGAACCAAGAATTAGTCATTGTAGGCTTATTGTTACAGTACTCAGAACATCGATGCATACAGGGGTACTCTCAGTGACACATGCCAAGTAAGATATTATTTACTCAAATACCTTAGTTTCTTACAAGTCATGAACAGAAAAAATATGTTAAATTTTATTTAGAAATAAAAAAGGCCAAATGAGATTCTGACAAATTCATCCACAAGCACATATAGCTCTGGACACAATTATCCAAGACAACAACACTACCCTAGCATCTATGTCAGCTCACTCAGTGAAATTAAAAGCATAATATTAGGACAATATGTAATTGTCCAAATTAACTTCCCACGTTCATTCACATTCAATTCTAGGATTCCTTACTTTCTCTTTCTGCATACTCCCATTTCATTTTTGTACCTACAGCACCACTACATATAGACATGATATGTATAAAGCATTTGGATAAGGAATTAGAAGTGGGCTATACAATTAACAGTTTAAATATTTTAAAAGCCTGTGTCACACAGAGAGACCATCTAACATTGGTATACATATTCCAGCACGGTTATTTCCTCTGGACACAAGCAGGACATGCTCAAGCAACAAGTGAAACACAATAGCTATACTGTACAGACTTGTATACAGCAAATTACATATCACAAATTGTTGTCAAAGGATGTTGCAAAGTTCCATCTGAACTAATCTGAATTCCCTAAATCTCTCATTACTTAGAAGAAGGCTCCTACTTCATTTCTTGTACTTTTTCTTCAGAGCATCTGCTACCAGTCACTGTCAGAAACTTGATACAGATAGACCAGCTTGCCAACCATGCAGCAACCACAGGTGGTTATTAAACAGGCTATTTGTGGAATGGAGTGTCTTTATTCTGTTCACACAGCTCTCTAGCACAAAACACTCATTCTTGCAGTTCAGGTATCTACACATCAGCGTACCATAGTTCAACTTTTCCATAATGCTGTGTTCTATTTAGTCCTTAGTAAGGTGAAATATACTCAAACACACATTCATCCTCCTTGTGATTCTGTACAGCACTGCTACCATTAGAAAGCTCCTATTCTTTCCACGCCCTAGTGTACCAGCTTTCTCTGTGTTTGAAGACCAGCATATTGATACTGTCGTAGAACACTCATATACTAACACAGAACCAGTAGCAGACAGTGAGAACAGCACTTTGGAGAAACAAAGTGTCTTGTAAAAGACAGGTGGTTTAAGAGATTTAGAGCTTTGTTAGTGCATATGTTAATGTTATATGCAGTAATTTGTTTGCAATATGGCAATATTCAATTGTAAAAGTAACCACTGATAAAGCGATTTCAGCAGAACACGCCAGCAGACGGATTTTTAATGATAACCTCCCAGGCTAACACTGTCCAGCCACCCCAAGTCCCTACAGCAAGGCACAGAGGCCAGGTGAGTGATGGCAGCTCAACGTCATCAACCTGCACTTCCTTCTGTTTCACAGATGTTTTCCAGTGCCTTTTAGCTCTTCAGATTAAAAACTCCAGACACAGATATTTCATTGGTGCTATCCCAAGTAAATTTGGGACAACTAGCTGCAACAGCTTTAAGCTTCAACTTCTCATGTTGGAATCCTCTGAGTCATGACTTTGTGCTACTGAGGCATCTCACTTATCTAAGAATTTCTTATCCTTCTGCTGCCCTTTTCTCACTAGGAGTTAAAATACCCAATTTTAAGACAAACTCCAAGTCAGCTCTCCCCTCAATTTAAACTGATTTTAATTTTTCATCTATAAAGTAATTTTTTTCTATTGATAATTACTATAAATGTTGATCTACAACTAAACAAAGTTTGTTGTTTGCTTATTTAAACTAGTTCAGCAGACAGACTGCATTACCCATACTTCAGCTGTTGCTTTTTCAGTACATAATAACTCTGATTTTTGAGGGTTTGTTTTTTAATCCAAAGCCACTGCTACATGTAATAACTTTTTTTTTTTTTAAAATCTACATGGAATTTTTAAATTAGCATAATGTACAAAAGTCATAAATTCTTAGATGTGCTTGTAATGTAAGACAATATGTTCACAAAACCTGAAACCAATTTAGTTGTCTAAAAGTAGCAATGTTAACAGCAGTTTATATCTCTAAATCCTTTAAAATTTCAGTAGTATAGTATATCCTCATTTTCCTTTCCTAAGGATAAGAAAAAAAAGCTTTTTCACCTTAAGAAAATCAGTTCCTGCAGTGAAAGTGAACACATCACTGAACTAGAAAATTAAAGTGGCATGGCCTGACTGTGTCTTTAAGAAAAATTGGTACAGCAGCTAAACAGATTCCAGACTTTAGTTAGTGGACTCTACTGGTATAATGTAGAACTAAGTACTTGCTTAAAAAAACCCAAAATTCACAATGCAAAAAACATGCTGCCCAAGTCACTACACCAGTGATACCCTTCCCCTTTGCACTGCTGCTCAGGATATCCTCCTCCATTTCCCATGACACAGCTCAGCTCTCTGTCTGTCTCCTCAGTAGCCCTCTCACCATCCCATTTTCATTGGTCTCCTGGTGCCATTCACCCTATTCACATTTCCGTAGGATGCCTTCATTCAAAAGAGGAAAAAAACTACCATTTGTTCCAGGCTTCCAGCTACCAGAGTTTTTATCAGTCCACTGCTTCCTTCAGGGAAGAAAAGAGGTGAGAACATGCCAATTCTATAATGAAAGCTTCTTGTGCTAGTTTATATTAGATTGCATACTTAATAATAATAGCCAGTATTCTCAGAGCCAATTAGAACAGCTCAGGTCTGAAGAGTTCCACAGTCTTTTAAGTCAACAACCCAGAAATTCTTACACAGGAAAAAAAAATCATCCAAGTTGAGGGTGCAAGACTGCCTTTGAATATAACCCATTTGCAACATCCTGCTTGCAGCCATCGCCTTCTGGATAATTTTGCAGAAGGACTTAATGTTGACCTGTTGCTCCAGCTGCAGGTTATTCACATACACTTAATATTACAACTGGTCTGATCTGAAAGGATGCCTTAAGAACTAGAGTCATGCCATCACTGCACAATCTGGTGCAGAGTACCATCAATGCAATATGCTTCAAAAGAAGTACATGACTTTTTTTTTTAAACTTGCATTCAAAGACAGCTCAGCTTTGACATTATAAACATCCCTCATTTGCATTTTCATGCTGCAGCACAGAGAAGACCACTGCAGCATCTTTAGAAGTCCTAGCCTGCCTATCCAGCTGTACTCACTAATTTAAACAGTTGTATTATCCAGTACAAAAACCCTGCAAGCAGTTTTCTTATTAATTCATGGATATTTGTTATCCAAATGAAGGAAAACCAATATTCAGTTAAACCTCCTGCAAACAGATCTCCAAAGATTTAATTATCTGTTAGATAAATACCTTCCTCTACAGCAAAAGGTTTATCTGTTATTTGTCCCTGAAGAACCAGTAACAGAAACAAAAACTATTAACAGCGCAGCAGTTCTGCTCTTAGGGGAACAGTATCCAGTAGTCAACACACACACTTCTGAAATTATCTTGGGAATACTTCTAATACTTGCTGAGGGCATGGGGGAAGAAGCACAGAAAAGGGACATAAAAGCTGATCACACCGAAGAGATACACATTCTTACATGTAGCAGCATGCCTTATAAAAACATACACACATATTTCTTTACTCAGTAAGAATTACAAAAATGACCTGTAGAAAACTAGATATAAAATGCAAGTCTGCATGATCACAGATTGCAGCTTCTCTTCTCAACCTGCTAAGTATCTCAGAAATCCTTCAAATTCCTTAACTCCCCTTATGAAGTGCTGAGTTGTCACAGCAATATTAAGTTATACCAAACCAGGAAAGTGTAGCAGCCACATGTCAGTATTATCAAAAAACTCTCACACAACACACACGGCAAGTAGCAAATTTTCTATTTATGCATAAGTGGGGGGATTGACCACTCCACATGCCTTGCCTCTAGTCAAGAGCCCCCTTGAACATTGTTCTTAATTTCACAGACTGAGATGTTTTTCAGAAAGAGAATAAATCAGTGCATGAGGTAACCTTTTTTCCATGTTACCAAGACATGAATAAAACTAAGAATTATTCACTCTGAAGCTTAATAACACAGCTGAACACACTTCAGATCTAGGCTATGGGAGATCCAATCGGGGTTAGTAACAACTCTTCAGTTCCCTTCCATAGCATCCTTGAAATTAGGAAAACAAACTAAGACACTAGAAAATCTGAGCGAGAACAAATTTTAAGTAATTCTCAAATCTCTTTATTTATGTTTAAAATAACCTTCGAAAAATGGATAATAAACTACTTAACATTTATTTGTTTTCTCCCCACCTTCTCAATTAAGATGTTTTTATTAGGTTTCAACTCATGCAGTTGTCCAACATTTTCAAATAACTTGACCTTTACAGAGCAACAGAGCTATTATGCGCTTTTCAAGTAATTTTAAACAGCAAACATGAACAAAGTATCAGCCTAATTACTGATTTCTTAGCAACAACATTATTAAGTCTCCCACGTTTTTCCGTAACCCATGAAAGAAAAAGAGACTTTTTAATTTGGTTGGAAAGAGAGAAAAGCACCAAAATAAGCTTAAGACTGAGAAATCCACACAGAGAAAGGAAGCCTTATACAGCTCATCTGTAGATTCTGGATGAGCAGCGATTCCAGCTTGAGTGCTTCTGCTAATCAAGAAATAATGCAAAGCATTGAGCTCAGAAGAATAAAAACTCTTTGTCAAAGTCCATGCACTCCTCAGTGCTCACAATTCCATCTTGAAACTCACTGGCAGCTGATGCCAGAGATCACAGGACTGGCATGAAGTATGCTCTACGACAAACTGATTGACAAGTCAACAGCCACAGAGTACTACATTGAAAATGTGGTCTTATTCTCACACTAGCAAAACACAAACTACTAACTTCATCACTTCCCTGATCAGAAACTGTGAAGCACCTATGCCAATGACTCCCCTCAGTTCTAGCAGTTTGTACTTTAAGTCTAACATTAACTTATAAAAAAAAAAAAATCTTCCTTTCACCCTGGAATTTCATGCTTGCTTTACAAAGAAACCAAATTATCATCTAATTCTCCAGAATGCGGCTTTATACCTCACAACTCAAAGTGTCCTACCAGATGCCATGAAGCAATAAAGTCTTCACAAAACTTTTTAAGTAAGAACTGTGCTAATCAGAATGGTTGGAGTGGTACAGATACAGTATCAGCCAGAAGCATGTCTCTCTCCCAAAAGTTTCTACAGACCTGAAAAGAAAAAACCATTATGGGAAAAGCAGCCCAATGTACATTTTTTACACAGAGTCAGAAAGCAACAGATACCTCTTCTTCAGCACTGCAACTGCTCCCCTGTAAATCTATCAGGAACCACACATTTCTCTCTCAGGGCAGAAGTTTCCACACCCAGGTCAGCCCTATGAGCAGGAATTTCAGCAGGTGGCTACTAAGTAGCCCTCTTGGCTACAAGAGTAAGAAAGAAGTGATCATATGATCAAAACCCAACAGCTAATCACCACACAAGCTATTCCTGAAAAGGTAAGGAATGAAGCAGAGACAGTCAGAATAAAATTTAAAAACCATTAAATCAGTTTATATTTCTGGACCCAGAGATACAGTGTAGGAGCAATACTGTCAGCTGCTGTCATTCCTCCACACAGGTGAGAGCACAAGAAAAACTGCTGGACCAATAACAGCTCTGATAGACTTTGTGGTTTAGTCTATCAGCTTTTTTGCACCATACCCACTTAAAACATTTCCAAGTCTGAATCAAGTATTTTGCCTTTTAATGACTGATTACATATGATCAAATTAACATGAAGAGCTTTTTTTTTTTTTTAAATCAGGTAACTCAGCAGTAATTTCTCTTCATGTACCTCACATTTTTTGAATATGCTGTGGTCTACAGCTCACTTAGAAAAGAAAGAAAGGAGAAAAAAAAAAAAAAAATCAAACAGATCCCCTGACTGTGTTCCTGACTCAGCACGTGAAGAACAAAGGCAGAATTTTCTCTTTAGGAGCATCAAGCGAAAGTTAATGAAGTTGCATTTTGAATTTTCAAGAAAAATACAGTTTGGGAAATAGTGACAACCAACAATCCATTACAAAAAGCTGACATGTGAATTGCCATTCTCAGTCATTAAATATTACAAAAAAAAAAATCTTTATTATATGAACCGGTAGTCCAGACCTGGGATTTCTTGCCTCCATTTATTAGAATTGTAGAAACCCCAATGTATTAGTACACATGGCCTGAAAAACTGGCAAAAGTTTCCCCCTCGATACCTACACATTCATTCTTTATCCAATGATTTTCTCAATAGAAGTTCTGCTTACTACATATAAGGAGTGCAAATTTATAAAATCAAACATAATTAATGCCTGATCAGAAAATTTTGAAACACACTTCACTGAGGTAAAGAATAAATCTCTTTACAAACATTTGATGCAGAGAGCTATAAATTCTACTTTGTATTTATTTTTAAAGCCATTTTGCTTGAGAGTTTGACTGGGTTTGTCTCTACAAGTAAGTTTATAAGTTATTTGCAAGTCCACTTTTACAGAGTCTGGTCAGTGACACATGCTGATAAGGCAGCTGTGGAAGAGCCCAATTCTTCCCTGCTGAGCCTGTACTTCAAAACTTTTGCTATTGAATTTACACAGATGCTTTCTGACAGGTAGCTGCAAAAGCAGATTTTTAAAAGCAGGAATTGATAGTTAAAATGTTTTAGAAGGGACTTGACATACTAGTCCTTTATTGAAAAGAAAAGTTTTGCTTGGAAGTGTTAAGATATTCCAGAGTAATTAAGCAGATTCAATTTCTTTGCTTCTCCCTCTCATTGGGTTAACAGAATCAGAGGTACACTGGTACTTTCAGTACTGCACATTATTTCAGCTGCCAGCCAGGTTATTAACCATCCAAAGCAGCATCCATTCATAAAGAAATATATTCTCCAGGTGTGAACAAATACTGCAAAGCCTGTAGCTTTTAAAATTTAATCCATAATCAATTCTGATGATCATGCTGCAGGTTAGGAGGTAGTCAAAGAAAAAAATTTCCAACTGCTCATAGACAAGTCACCACCCACAAATAATTTTCTGGCAGAAGTCACAGATCATGAGGACTAGAAAAATCTTTTCTCCTTAAATTTCAAAAAAGCCTTCAATAGGGTTCTGCTGAGCTGTCTAAAGAAAATAAGCTGCCATCAGTAGTGTCTTTCCTCTCACGGATTAAGAATTGATTTTTAAAACTTGGCAAGAAAAGAAGGAACAAGAGTCAACCATAGGAGCTCCAAACAATTCTGATATCACAGATATAAGCAATTCTATTTATTAACAATCTGAAAAAGAAAGCAAGGAGGAAGTGGACAAAAGTTACTACACCAAAGGACTTATTTAGAACCAGCACAGAAATCTGAAGGATCTCATGAGATTGAAGGGTGATTTCATAAAACATTATGAAATATACTGTTGCTAAATGCCAAACGATGCAATCAAGAAAAAAAACTTATAAATGGGCACAATGATGTGCCAATTTACCAAGCAACTTTAAGGAACAATATCTCTGAGCTGTCATAAGTATCCCCTGTAAAATCAGCTCAGTTATCAGTCACAGTCAAAAGCCAAAGTAAATAAAAGAAACTGTTAGTAAAAAAAAACAAACAAAAACAAACAAACAAACGAAAACAAAAACCCACAGAGCACACACACACAAAAAGAAAATCACTGTAGAAGTCTACAGTGCACTTGTCTCCTTTACTCAGAACAACTCTGCTTTCCTCTCCCCATATGCAGAAAGAACTAGTAAGTACAGAAGAATTAATGAGAATTACAAAATGCATCTAGGGAACAAAACTGACCCACAAGAAAAAAAGGTACTCTGGGTACACAAGTACAATGGAAGAGACAAACAGAATATTTATATATTCACCTTTATATATGTTGCATTTTATATATATATACACACGCATGCACACACATATATATATGTATAAAAATATAAACTCTCTAATTAAACCTTGAAACTCCTTGCTATCAAAGGCTGCAGATGACAATTTAAACAATTTTAAAATAATCAGACAAGCTGACCAGGGTGGAAGATACAGTTTAAAGTGAGCAGGTCAAACACTATTAAACAAAAAACGTACTGCCAAGGAAGTGGCTGGGTTACAGGATCATAGAATATCCTGAATTGGAAGGGACCCATCAAGATCATTGAGTCCTACTCCTGGCCCTGCACACGCCACCCCAAGAATCACAGCATGTGCCTGAGAACATTGTACAAACACTTCTTGAACTCAGACAGGCTTGGTGATGTGACCACTTCCCTGGGGTGCCTGTTCCAGTGCTCAACCACCCACTGGGTAAAGAACCTTTTCCTGGTACCTAACTTAAACCTTCCCTGACTCAGTTTCATTCCAGTTAGACACTTCCTGAGCTGAAGAAGTTCATAGACTTTGGGACTGCTATCAGATTCTAGGAAGTATCACTATGATCACCCTGATCTTAGTGTATTCCCTAGAGCACATGCTGCTAGTGTCTTGCCATGGTTAGTGACTGAGATAGGTAATTTCTTTCTGATCCAGTACAGCAGGCTTGCACATGGTATTGATCTAATGTATTATGAAATTCCACACTTTTAGAAATATAAAAGAAGTGGAAATGAACCATTAATACATACTACTGAGTTTGAGTGAATCTGGACACAGGATTCCTTCCACATCTTTTTAATTCTCCTATCCCTAGAGCTGATGTCAGCCTTTTTTTAAAACACACTTTTACAACTACAACTTGACAGAGCAATTATAAGCACAAGCAGTTATTTACCTAGTATCTGCTCAACACATGAAAATGAAAGAAATGCATCACAGAGGAAAGATAGGGAAAGTATAAAGACTTTCATATCTAACCTAAATCAAAAAGAGTTCTCCCTCCATAACTTCATTAGAAGTCCTGAAGCTAGTTACCAGAAGTTAGTCAGGCAACAGATACACACACCTGCTCTTTGCAGAAGTACATCAGGAAATTACATTGAACTGCTGAGAAATATTTCCCAATTCTGATCAACAAAACCTATGAGAAGCTAATTTAATGTTACAAACTGTTGAATATTGCCAGGTAACCACACTTATACTACATGTGCAGAATTGCAGCTGCATCACTTTTATTTTCACACTTCAGGTACTACCTGAAGTCTCCAGGATTCACTGCTGTCTAGAGGTGCTTTCAGTTACAAGCCTTTAAAAGACATCATAAACAAATCTACAGCAATAAGCATTTCTTTGTCCAGAGACACCAGATATTATGATGGAAGAACACTTATTCATGGCACTGAGATACTGTCCATAAGCATGCTTTTCTAGACTCTTATCAAAAATTTGAGGAAGATATTAGTTAGATAAAAATTGGTTTAATGTACTTGTGAAGTGGGAATACAGAGCTGTTTCTACAGTATTATTTGAATGCTATACAGAAAAAAAAAAAAGTTATAACTCAGCTCCAAATCTTCAGCATTCACAGATACTAACCTACCTACTGTGTCACTTGGAACAAGCTGTTTGAAACCATGCTACTTTTCATTTGTTTACTTGTTATTATAAACAAAACTTTGTTTCTTGGGACAGCAATATCTTAAAAAACCACATCCAAGCACCTCCAACGCCTAAAGTACTACAACTTAATACACAATCTGTAGTGACAGCCACAACTGAAATCAAACATTTGAAGAAAAAAGAAGCAACACATCCACAGCCAGTAGATTACACGGCCTCATACTGCCCAGTTAGGACCCTCTTCTAATGTTTTGCAAAGCGGTGCTGTCCCTTCTCATTAGCAAATGGCTTTCATTAGCCAAGAGCACAGTTTTAACCTAAAGAGCAACAGAAGTCAATTCTGGAAAATAGTAACATCAAGATACACCAAGCTCAAGTTGCAAAGAATCATAAGTACTGCTGCGTGGGAAATGTGAAGGGAAGAGAAAGAGAGGTCCCCATTTATCGCCTGGTAGCAAACTTTAATCATATCAAGATTCCCACTAGGCAGAGAAAGATCATCCTCAATCATGTTCTGCTTGGATACTCTTAGCTGGACAATATAATCAGGAATTTGAATCCATGCACTTTCACTTCACCTTGCATAAAGTTTCTGGGAAGAAAATTTGTTAATCATTTATTTGTTCAGATTAAGAGTTTCAGCCCTCAATAATTTAGGGTTGAACTTTACAGTAATGCTATATTTATGGTAAGGTAAATAAAAGTCAAGTCACAAGAGCCTGTATTGTAGTGATCCTTCGCATTAACTGCCAAAGTAAGCTTCTCCTCACTTTATTCTGCCTTCATAGGTATAAAAGAGAGGAAGCAGGCTGCCATGGATTAAAATAGACCATCTAAATCTTTAGGATCCAAGGCATGGGGAAGACTCCACAATAAACCAAAAATCCACAGAAAAGACTTTATAGGAGTTCTGCTGCAATGAGGAGGATGGCAGTAGTACAGAGTACCTCCTGCAGCCAGTATTGGTGAACATAAACAATCACCATATGCAGCCTGAGCTGGTTCAGAGAAAAGCCATATCTCCTCAGCATGGGCAAGCATCCCAGAGAGGTCAGTAGCACAGTGAAGTTGTTCTTCACTTTTTCTGGTGATGACCAAACCTACAATACCAACCACCAGGAATGCGAGAAGTCTCTAGACAGACATTCACACACCAGCACACAAGCATCTACTCATCTTTACAAATCTGGCCATATAAAAGGAATTTGAGAAAAGCCTAAATCAGTTCCTGGGGAAGAAAAGACACCAATCACAGCCCAGAGTCATGACTCTAAGAATTAATTCTATGTGTTCCAAAACTTCTGATTTACAAGAAAATCCCATAGAGAAATAGCAAAGAACTTCAACAAGGGAGGTCAGTGCACAAGAATTTTGTTTTAACACTTAAGAGGCTGCAGTTAACCCTTGAAGATAAATGGTATCTTGCATCAAGGTGAGATCTTGTCCTTGTCCTCCCACAAGGCACCTATACTCTGAAATAGCAACACAGTCTTCCAAGTCAGGCCTATTACCCCAAGCTGCAAGCTGTTTGCACAGTTTCTTTTACAGAAGAATCACTCCCTTCTAAACAAGGTCCATTTATGCTCAACGATTGCATCAGATATACAGAAGATGTCTTACATTATGTGTACAAACTCTGTCTTGCAGAAGGGGAATTCAGAGGGCTGGTGCTAACAAAGCTGAGATGACTGTAGTAACACTGCCTCTAAAGAAAACACCATGAATTTTTCCCCAAGATAGGACTACACAAGAGTTCAAGAGCAAAGGAGAAAAAACACTGACTTTTAAGAACACAATATTACCTATGGACTAGGTTGCTATTGAAGCAATTAATGTTTGAAATCACAACAGAAATCTCATACCATTGTCAAGTGCCATATCCCTTATATCCAGGGTCAACTTTCAGAATATACTAGCAAGTATGTTCCATTCCTGGAAAATCTACAACTCAATCCTTAACTGTATTAGACACCAATGAAAATAGACTTGAGAGGATGAATGTTTAGAACTCAGTAGTCTGAAAACAAGTGTAAAATATTTCTTACCTTTCTACAAAATAAATCAAATGAGTTTGCCTTGTAGCCTTCCACAGAAGTTGAGATCCTTGCCTCTGCAACAAGTAGTTTACTGTATTAAGGTTTCACATCATCTAAACTAGTATGACTAAAAGATTGTGGAAGCATCAAAAGAAATGACTGGGGGGAAAAAAACCAACAACAAAACCTTTGTATGCCATCATGACTTCCTGAAGAGCTATAGTTTTCTCTGAAAATCCTTGGTTCGATTATCACTGCCCTTTTTCACACTATGGGGAGAAACACAAGAAGAAAGAGCTGTCTAGTATGAGCAGCAGTGTATAAGCATTTTTTGTTTAGGGCCAGCCAGAGATGCGAGTGTCTCAAATCAGGAAAAGTTTTTCAGACTGTACCCTCTATACTGGCTACACATTTCTCTACTCTCCTGGCCAACTACAAAGCTGTTTATTTTGGTCTACTTCAGTGTCAGACTCTGTATGGCTAGCACAGTGACAATCACCAAAGTTCTCAGGGTTTAACAGTGCCAGAAGCTTCACAGTCCTCTCTAGATAAAAAGTCAAGAACAGAGATTATAGAGAAGTCTCAAAGTATAAGTCAGCATTAAATACAGAAAGAACATCTCTGTTTCTTGATCAGCATGGCAGTCCATCACAAGCCTTTTAGCATAACGTTCCTTTCTCTTTCAAGTCACTGGTCACAATAGAGGCCTCTATGGGCTTAGGGAGGCTCTCCTAGCATTTCTTCCAGAGAAGCTAAACCCATACATAAATATATCAAAGGAGGCCACCAAGAAATAAAGTTACAAGCTGCAAGGACTTCTTTAAAAAACCAAGAAGTGCCAGGCATTTTATTCTGAAAATCATTAGCACTAAACAGCAATAAATTCCAAACAAGCCTCACACTAAAAGCAGCCATATAATCTATCACACACATCTGATCAGTAATTCTGAATTCAGCCGAGTCAGGATCAAGAGGTGTTTGCAGCTTTACTTTTCTTTATTATTCCAGCAGCCCAGGCCAAGTACAGCAACTCCTGAGGACAAAGTTGTTCAGCATGTCCAGATTCATGTACAAGACCCATGAGAAAAGAATCCAGTGAGCATCAGAACAACATTTTTTTCCCCCTTGGTATGATCATATATTTGAGATGTGTTGTTACTGACTCTTGCACTTCGGTTTTTGGAGTTCAGCCATTTCTGACTACTCTTCTGACAACATCATTCTCTTTGCATTAAGACATTCCACTCAGTAAGCTTTATGATATTTGTGTCTTGGACATAACTACAGCATTATTCACACATACCCTAAAACTGACTCTCAAAAAACCAACTGACACTTCTGGTTTAGAGGAAAATCATCTGCTAACCCAATTTTAAAAGGGAAAATGGGTAACATACACAGATGTTATAAACAGCCACATATTCCCACTAATCAAGGTATTTGAAAAATTAATATACAAATAAAACTAAAGCAGCTCAGCGGTTGCATTCTACAAGAAAAATAATCCACTCAGTCTGTTTTACTGTTCAGAATTTCTATGGTCTTGGCATTAGGAGGCCAAGTAATAATGAATCAGACTGAAATACAAATGCATGCTTTTTACATTTATGCTTACTGGGTGTACTGACTACAGGACAGACAGCATTAGCTGTAGCTGACATGCAATATGCTTTAGGAAAATAGTTAAGCACATAGCTTAATTTGATGAGAAAAAGTCTTCTAAAATTAGTCTTAAAACCACAGAAGTTCCATTTGAAATGTGTATGCAGAAATAAGAAAATAAAACAATAGGTCATATTGCACTGCTACTTTTGTGTGGACTAGTGTGTGATTCTGAACCTATAATAGAAACTTTACAACATGGTTTAGTCCTCATCTGCAACGTGCTGAACAGTAATTAAGCATTTTAAAGGGCAACCAGAAAACCCATATTATTGTTCCTACATCAGAGTGGAGTGGTTTCACTGTCCCTAATAGCAATGCCGACTTTCAAAATAATGCTAAGTCACCACTTAGCATTAGACTTTCTTCCTGAGTTATAAAAAGATATTTCTCAATGTTTATCTAGTAAACAGCATATTATAGAAGCATTTTTCCTGAGGACTTGGAGAGGGAGCAGGGCAATATTAGGTTATTCAGGGATATGGCACACAGGTTATCTGCTTCCTGACAAGGAACAGGCTACATATCCCAAGTTCTTTTAATATCCATCTGCATAAGGACCAGATCCATACAGCAATGAAGAGGGGTAAAACAATCTGTACAGACCACACCACCACATACAGTATCTTTGCTCCTCTGATTCAATAAAATTACAGATTTTCATCTGCTTTTAAGAAGGGACATTTGTCTTTGAAAAGCAGGTTAGTGTTTTCTCCTCACCTACTATAACAGAAAAGGCTTGTGATGAGTATTGTGCATGTAGATCGGTAAATGAGATGTTATCAAGAGTTTATGTTGATAATGTAATGCACATAGAAAGATGCTGGTAGTTCAGACTGCCCATAAAGCATACCATGGCAGTAGTCAGTTAACAATAAAGTCAGGGTGAATAAACAGCACATTGAGTTTTGTGGTGTTCTCCTCACTTTGTTTCCATTCTGTTTATTAAAACCTGGTTATGTATGCATGTCTCAACTACATCATTTTTCCCAAATTTACAGAAGAACATTAGTTCAGATAAATTCCCAGTTCTCATACAAAGAGCAAATCTTTGGAAAGGGAAGTATTTCTGCTACTGCTGGAACATCAGCAACTCAATTCCCTGACCCTCTGGAAGGAAACACTCATTGGGTGGAGTAGGGAGTGCAGAGAAGAAATCCAAAGTTGGAGTAACAGAACTCTCCCAGTGGCAAGGACATGCTTCCCATTGTCCCATTCCTTAGGGTTACAGATTACAGCAGCTGCTAGGTTAGCTGTCTTCTCTGTAAGGCAAGAGCTCCAAGCCGACCACACACAGAACTCATATTATTTCTCCCCCGCAAGAACTCTCAAGGTAAAGAACTACTTTCCCAGTAACCATCTTTCAATAAAAACTCCAGTTTAGTTTTAGTTTTTCAGCTTTCATATGAAAATGGTTTCTATGAAAGACTGAAAATTGTTCTAAACACTTTTAAAGGGGCATCTATAGCCACAGGGGTTTTTAATTCCTCGAAACACATGGCTATGCATAAGACTAAGAATGTTAGAGCACACAGAATATTCGCTCGAGGTTAGTTCATAGACAGTATACAAAATAGCACATCACTATGCAGAATTAGGGTTTTCAACATCAAGCCACACGTCACTTTGCTACACCTGAATGCAGAGATATCAATACCAAAGACAAAGCATGTGCCCACAGCAGGTTTCCTTAAATAGGACACAGATCAAGGACAATCACAAGAGAAGACAGGAGAGAGCACAGACGGAAAGAAAACTTGTCTCCTAATACTGCACACCTCTGCAGAGTCCTGAGACTGCTAAAGATGAAGAGGCCACATCCTTGTGCCTTGCACACACTCCTACATTCATCCTACTCCAAAGCAGCCACAAGGTTTGTAGGCTGAGATCGTATCTTTTATTAGACCAACATGTATAATGAACTTGTACACCAGTCTAACACAACATGCTATCTCTGCATCCAACAAGATGCTACTTCTGCAGTCCTCATCTTGCACAGGGGAACCCAATGACAAAATCTGACACTTCAAAATTCAGTAATTACTGACTAAGTTATAAATAGGACCTTTATATATTCAGCACTTGATCCCAAGTTAGTGTCCCAAATTTTCATCACAACTAATGATAAGTCTGGTAAATTAATTTTAAAGTTGTACTTATGGTGTGCATAAGAATTAAAATTAATAGTAATTTGCCTTGTTATTCCCAGTGAACAGTAAAAGAAGAAACATGGTCATTTGGAAAGTCCATTAACTAAGATGAACTATGGCATAGCAGAGAAAACCAATAGCTACAATTGGGAGGGGGTGAAAGGGGTAGAAAAGGTCTTTAAGGTACTCTTAGAACATACACATCACAAGTTATCTGCTACAGCAAAGTCTTTTCAGACAAGGTAGAATGAGAAAAATAGAGCCTGTGGCATACTATAGCTAAGCAGTAAAATAACCATCTTGCATCGGTTTAAAAGGGATCAAAAAATCCCTGAAGTATCTACTATACAGTCATTGTGCAGTGTCTGTAACAGGCAGCATTATCATTGCTGAACATCTCAACTACATCTGCTTCCTATTTAAACAGTTTTACAAATCTTGCATTTACTCTTTTCTCACAGATCAACAAGAATTTGGGGGATATGTGGCAAAATTCATTACTTAGTTATGTAAATAATAACAAGTATTTTAGGTAGAACTGCAGCAGTGTAGTGTCAGAATTTTTTACCACTATGTACTTTGCACAGAAAAAAAATTTAACTTCCAAAAGCTTAAACAGAAAAATATTTAGGAGTTTACTGTTTGCCACAAAACATACAGGATCTGTTTCTGAAATTTTGTCAATAATTAAAAGGCATTTGTCATTCAGAATTGCTCTGTTATACTAATTCTCTATAAAAAGACTATGATGCAGAATTGAATATATGGTATAAGTAGCCTTCCCTCTCTACCTTTCAAAAAAAGCTTACTCAAGATAAATGTTAGACTTGCATTTTTAGATGGAGGAGGGCAGTATTATTTAAATTTTATTTTCAATATATCTAGCAACAGTCAAAATACAAATGTAATTTGCTGATAAATTATACAGGAGGGAATCTGAAACAACGCACAACTGAAATTGTACTGTTATGGTCAACAGTTCTAAGAAGAAAAAGGGGAAAAAATTCATACATTTAGGTGAATAGCTTGTCCTTCATCACCTCTGGTCTGAGAACAGAATGCCAAAATTTTATTTGCAGAGTGCTACTTCTCCAGTAGTCACTGAATCCTTTAGAACTCTGATCTTTCAGCTGGCACCTAGATCTAGTTCAGAGTTAGTGATGATCACGTTGTCCTGGTTCTGACTAGGACAGGGTTAATTTTTGCAGTAGCCAGGAGGGGGCATGGCTAGGACATTGAGGTTATTCTATACCACTTCAAGTTACTTTCCAGGGAGAGAGAGGGGGTCCCTTCCAGGTCAGGTAACCTGAGGGAGGGAACAGTCAGGTATTGTCAGGGTTTCCACTGGGTGAGAAATCACTTGTGAGTCGTTCGCATCTTTCTTGTACCATTTCATTAGTATTGTTGCTGTTACTGTTCATTGTCTCACTTCATTGCTTGTTTGAGTAAATTGTTCTTAATCTATTTTGTACCTGCAATTCTCCTCTCCAGCCCACTGCAGGGGAGGGGAGAGTGGAGCAGTGCATGGTTCGGAGCGTTTCAGTGGGAACACCATTCCTAAACCACGACACGCATATCAACTATTCATTACACTTGTCAGACCAGGTCTCCAGCACCCACAGTACCCCCCAGTTTGCCCACAACCCACTAAGTTACCACTTGTGGGGAGAAGCCAAGAAAAGGTCAGCCTGGAGAATGAAGTACCTTTGCATTCCTCCAGGCCAGCACAGTTATACACTTTTATGATTATTTATGTCTGCTAAACTTCTTTGACTGACAAAGAACTGAAGAATAGTACTAGACACACAAAAGGTCCCTTAAAAACTTCATTTACAGCATTCTATAAAGGTAGTGGATAGTTTACAAATACCAGTATTTGTTCATCAAACCCTAATTAGTTTTACTTTGCAAATGCCATTAAACCCTCACAAGTCTTAATGAGTCACGAGTGAGAATTTTGTCCATTGCTTTCCAGTTTTTAAAGGAAACACAAGTGCTAATGTACTGAAAAATTGCGTGTCCTTCAGCATTCATCTAAGAGCAATACCAACGTAACAATGGGAAGTTTAAAAACACTTTTCTAATTACCCAAACAGAACTACCAAGCTTGAGAAAGAATACTCACAAAATCTAGAATTACTAGTGTAAAGGACATTACCCATAGGTACAGTGCAAAGATGAAGGTAAGTGCTAGGACCAGATTTCCTTCACTCTCCCAAGGCACACTGTAGAAAATATGAAACATCATAATGATGTTTAACACCTAATTTCATCTTTCACTTGGGAGTCTATTTGTACTCCTAATCATCACAAGAAAGCTAAAGGTTTTAGTTTAAGCAGAAAATAAAGATTTTAAGTTCTGCTATAAAATAAATCATAGTGTACTTGCAGTTACACTTGAAGAAATTATTCTAGATTATCAAAATAGTGCTTTTTAGCCAACAGAAGTGAAGGATGTTTCTTCTGCTTTTTACAAAGACACGGCTACAAAATGAGCATTTAGTCAAATACAGCACTGTTGCTATTCCTGAGGTTTTGAAGGACAAACAAGAAGAAAAATCTCACAGGAGAGGCAGGAATAAAAATACCCACAAAAACCCCACCACACACACAACCTAGTCCAACTCCAATACTAAATCACTTTTATCCCAACACATTCTCCCCCTGACTATTGTTGTGGAAGGGAAATGCCTGTACCTGCAGTACCATGGACAGGGTATGGAAAAGCTCACAGAATCAAAGAATATGCTGAGTCAGAAGTGACCCACCAAGATCATCCAGTCCTACTCCTAGCCCTGGTACACAACACCCCAAGAATCACACCACATGCCTGAAAGCACTGTTCAAACACTTCAACTCAGACAGGATTGGTGCTGTGACCACTTCCATGGGGAGCCTCTTCCAGTGGCCAATCACCCTCCAGGTGAAAATCCTTTTCCTGATATCAAACCTAAGCCTACCCTGATTCAGATCCATGCTGTTTCCTCAAATCCTGTCACTGGTGACAAGAGTGAAGAGATTAGTACCTGCCTATCCCTCTTCCCCTCGTGGGGATGTCGAAGATCGCAATGAGGTCTCCCGTCAGTCTCCTCTTCCCCTGCCTGAACAGACCGAGTGACCTCAACCGCTCCTCATGTGGCTTTCCCCTAAGACCCTTCACCATCCTCATGACCCTCCTTTGGACACTCTCTAACAGCTTGATATCTTCCTTATATTGTGGTGTCCAAAACTGCACACAATATTCAAGGTGAGGCCATACCAGTGCAGAGCAGAGCGGGACAATCCCCTCCCTCGGCTGGCGATGCTTTGCCTGATGCCCCCCAGGACACGGCTAACCCTCCTGGCTGCCAGGGCACTGCTGACTCATATTCAACTGGCCATTGACCAGGATCCCAGGTCCCTTTCTGTTGCTGCTTTCCAGCCTCTCATTCCCCAATCTGTACAGACAACCAGGGCTGCTCCATCCCAGATGCAGAATCCAGCACTTGCCCTTGTTAAACCTCATATGGTTGGGGATTGCTCATCTCTCTCATTTGTTGAGGTCTCTGAAGGTCCTCTCTGCCCTTGAGGGAGTCAACAGCTTCTCCCAATTTAGTGTTGTTGGCAAACTTAGTATTCCTTCGAGTCCTGTGTCCAAATCATTAATGAAGATGGTGAAGAGAACTGGGCCGAGGATGGAGCCCTGCAGAACCCCACTAGTGACAGGTCACCAGCCTGATGATACCCCCTTCAGCATAACCCTTTGTGCCCAACCTGTGAGGCAGCTGCTCACCCATTACATAACATGGTTATCCAGCTGTGTGCTGCATATTTTGTCCATAAGGATACTGTGTGAGACAGTACCAAAAGCTTTGCTAAAGTCCAAAGGGATTACATCTACTGGCTTTCCTAGATCAACTAGGTGGGCTACCCTGTTGTAGAAAGAAATCAAGTTCAATAAGCAGGACTTTCCCCTCATGAAGTCGTGCTGGCTGTGACCAATGGCTGGGTTGTCCTCCAGGTGCTTTCCAATACCTTCCAGAATAATCTTTTCACTTAAGTGAGACTGACAGGCCTGTAGTTTCCAGAGTCTGTCTTCTTGTCCTTCCTGAAAATCAGAACAACATTTGCCAGCTTCCACTCAGCTGGGATCTCTCTGGATTCCCCAGACCACTCAAAAAAAAAAAAAATTTTTAAAAAAAAAAAAATCAAACGTTGAGAGAGGTTTTGCAATGACATCAGCTATCTCTGAGGATTCGTGGATGGATCCCATCAGGCCCTGTAGACTTGTAGGGATCCAGCTGGATCATCAGATCCTGCAGTTTCAGGGTCAACTGGGAGCTGATCATTCTCACATAGTCCTCCAGCTCAGGGCACTGAAACCCTCCTGGTTCCTCATCTATGTTGAAGACAGAGGCAAAGAAAGCATAAAACACCTCTGCCCTGTCCCTGTTTGTGAGGTGACCATCCTCATCCTGTAACAGGCCAATGATATTTCAATACTGCCTATTGCCATTAATGTATTTGAAAAAACTCTTTATTGCCCCCCACATTTCTGGCCAGCTTCAACTCCGATTGAGCTTGGCCGCATGAATTTTCTCCCTACAGCAGCAGGCAGCCTCTCTGTATTTTTCCTATGTCAGCTGACCTTGCTTCTGCTGGGCATACACCTTCCTTTTTCTCCTTAATTCCCTGTTCAGCCAAGCCAGCCTTTTGCCTAGTCTGCTTGACTTCTGACATTTGTGGATTGCCTGCTCCTGTGCCCTCAGGATACAGTGTTCAGAGAGTGACCAACACTGATGGGCTCCAGCACCTGCAAAACCATTTTCTGAGGGGACTTTACTAGTTCCCTGAGCAGCCTGAAATCTGCTCCCCTCATGTCCTGAGTTGAGGTTTTGCTGGCACTCTTCCTCCTGTCAACAGAGATTTTAAACTTGATAGTTTTGTGGTTGCTGTGGCCAAGACGGCCGCCAATCTCCACTTGCTCATGAGATCCACTCTGTTGAAAAGCAGCAGATCAACAAGGGCACTTTCTGAGGCGGCTCCCTTAGGACCTGTTCCACGAAGTTGTCAACTAGGGTTTTTAGGAATCTTCTGGCCCGGGTTATACAAGCTGTGTGATGCTCCCAGAATTCCTCAAAGAATAATTCAGTCATTGTCCTGGTTGGGAGGTCTGTAGTAGACTCCAAGGATGACATCCACATTATTTGTTTGTCCCTTGATTCTTACCCAGAGGCTCTCAACTGTGCCATAGCCAATTGTGAGCTCTCTTCCATTACACACTGTGCCACCCCCTCACTTCTCCTGCCCTGCCTATCCTTCTGGAGTGCCTGTAATCACCCAACAGGGCACTCCAACCACAAGACTGATCCCACCATGTTTCACTTATGCCAATGATATCAAATCTCTGGGACAATGCTTCGAGCTAGTCTTATCTGTTGCTCATGCTGTGTGCATTAGCGTAGGAATACTTCAGGTGTGGTACTCTGTAACCAAAACCTCATGAAGCTGATTGAGGGACCCCATTACTGCTCATTTGCTTAGGTTTTGGCACACCATCCCATTGCTCATCACTGGCAAACCTGTGCCTTTCCCTTTGGAGCACTTAATTGCTGAATTTTTAAGCAACCAGATTGAACTTTAAGAAAACAAACATCCTGTGTCAGTGCAAGAGATTCAGTTATCTTCTGTATTACACCAATAAGCTTCAGTATTTACATCAAGCAGTACCTTTAAGTTTAAAAAGTCCTCCTGCATTTCCACTGAAGCCACACTATCTGCTTTAAGGCTCTTAATACAGAATTATAGAATGGCCTGGGTTGGAAGGGATCTAAAAGATCATCTAGTTCCAACACCTCTGCCACGAACCGGGACACCTTTCATTAGCCAAGGTTGCTCAGAGCTCCATCCAACCTGGCTTGGAGTATTTTCAGGGATGGGGCACCCACAACTTCCCTGGGCAACCTGTTCCAGGGCCTCATAACCCTCACAGTACAGAGTTTTTTCCTAGTATCTAGTCTAAACCTATTCTCTTTAACTTTGATAGCATTCCCCCTTGAACCGTCACTACATGCTCTGTAAGAAGTCTATCTTCATCTTTCTTAGAGGCTCCCTTCAAGTACTGGAAGGCCACAATTAGGTCACCCCAAAGCCTTCTCTTCTTCAGGCTGAACAATCCCAATTCTCGCAGCCTTTCCTCATAGCAGAGGTGCTCCACCCCTCTAATCATCTTACTGGCTTCCTCTGGACTCACTGCAACAGGTCCATGTCCTTCCTGTGCTGGGACCCCAGAGCTGGATGCAGCACTGCAGGTGGGATCTCACCAGAGTGGACGAGAGGGGCAGAACCCCCTCTCTCAACCTGCTGCCCAGGCTGCTTCTGATGCAGCCCAGGATACACCTGACTTCCTGGGCTGTGAGCTCACATTGCTGGGTCATGTCCAGCCTCTTATCCATCAGCACTCCCAAGTCCTTCTCAGCAGGACTGCTCTTGATCCCTTCATCCCCCAGCCCATACTGATACTGGGAGTTGCCCCGACTCAGGTGCAGCACCTTGCACTTGGTCTTGTTAAACCTCATGAGACTTTATAGGCTCATTACTGATTCTTAGTTTCAAGCTTTAACATTGACAATTTATTTGTGAAGTTGAGGACTGTTACATCTTTTTTTTGCTACAGATTCATAGAATAGTTCCAATTGGAAAGGATCTTTAGAGTTTCCTAGTCAACCTCCTTCTCAAACCAAGGTCAGCAAAATCAGTCTAGATTACACAGGGCTTTATCCAGTGGACATCACACCATCTAAAGCTGGACACTACAGAATCTCTTTCACCTGTTCCAATAACTGTCCCACTTCATGGAGAAACATGTTCTTCTTAAATGCAGTTATTTTAATGCACGCCTGCTTTCTCTTGCCTGCCTTCCACATATTGCTATAAAGATCCTGGCTCAGTATTCTCAACAGTCTGCCCATTGGTACTGTAAGGCTGCTATTAGTTCCTCCTGCTTCCCAAAGCCTTCCCTTCTGCAGCCTGAAGACCCATTTCCCTAAGAACTGACAGAATTCTAGCAAACTTACTTCTCCTACACATCTGCTAAACCTAAAGTCTTCCATCACAAATATAATGTTTTGATTTAGAGCGGCTGTTATCTTCATCCCCACATTTCCCCAGATACAACTGTAGGAACTGACACCTCACACTAAAATCTGCTCTAGTATAAGCTAAAATGAGTTATACACTGCCTTTCTGGGCTCACTCTAATCCCCCTCTAGGACATACATCAACTCTAAAGAGACCATCTCCTGTTCAGCTTGCAGATCTGTTTCTAAACTAGAATTAAGAGATATGGAAGAACTTTCTAAGAAAAAAAAAATCACCCAGTTGAACAAAGAGCTGTAGTCTTACAGGCTCATTATATATATATGTACACAAGCTTGGATACATAGGAAAAAGAAAAGATGCCCTGAACTGAAGGAGGGGAAACAAACAAACAAACAAAAAAACAACAAACCAACAACAAAAACACCCCAGTGGGAGGCGGGGGGTGAACCTACAACAAAAAACCCAAACCAACGACCCGAACTCAAAATATGTAAATCAGAAAGCTATCAAGAAGGAGAGTAAGAGTACATTATTAGGACTGCTGTCTAAACCACTGTTACAAAAAAGAGTAAAAACATTAATGAAGATGCCACAAGCACTCCAGCATCTGAGGTAAATTTCTGTTAAGGTGTAGTCCCCTATTGACAATTAAAAGCAAAAAGTTCCTCTATCAGTTTTCCCAATCCTCCAAAGTTACTTATCAGACTAACAATATTCCAGTACAGTAACAGCTCTTCAGACAGGCACTCACCCTTTGATGAAGCAAGTAACATCAGGAATTATTAACCACTGGAAAAATCCATGTCATGACTAGTCAGTCAAGAAATCCCAGAGACAGGAGGGGAAGGAGTGAAAAAGAGGAGATATATCTCAAGATTTACTCCATATCTCTTATCAGTAATTGATATGTGCTCCAGCACTTATTTCTCAAAAGAAAAGACAGATACTGGAAGAAGTAGTGATGTTTCCTTAACAGAAGAAAAGCAATCTTCTCTACAGACTTTCATATCTCTCTGGAAAACCCACGTTCTATATTTCATTTCCAGCTGAGGGGGAGAAAACATATCATAGAAAGGTCTGTACTTCTCATCCAGCTCACTGAAAAAAAAATCCATACAAATAAAATAAATCCTTGCACCAGTTTAAAATAATTCTTCAGAATACTTGAGAAACTACAAAGAAACACATGGAAGAGGAAGATTTGATCATTCTCTTCAACCTCATCCTAAAACTTGTGAAACAGCAGAGTCACTGGCCTCAGATTCACTCTCAGTCATTCATACTCTTAATATCTTTCCAGTCACATAACTGGAAAAAAGTAAATTTGACTTTTGCAAGAAGTGACAATGCTTGCCCCTCACCACAGAGGGTGTCAAGTAAGGAGAGCCAAGTCAGTTTAAGCCACAGGCAAATGAACACTTAACAACTGGGAGATGGAATATTATTAGATGAATAACTAACTGGGGCCCCCAGCATAATGAAGACATGGAACTGCTCAAGCAGGTGCACAGAAGGGCCACAAAGATGATCACAGGGCTGCAGTCTCTCTCCTATGAGGTTGGGGTTGTTCAGCCCGGAGAAGGCTCCAGGGAGATCTTACAGCAGCCTTCCAGAACCTAAGGGGGGTCTACAAGAAATATGGAGAGAGACTCTTTATCAGGAAGTAAAGTGATAGTACAGGGAGTAAAGCTTTTAAACTGAGAGAGGGTAGATTTAGATCAGCTATTAGGGAGAAATTCTTCACAATGAGGGTGCTGAGGCCCTGAAATAGATTGCCTTGTGAAGTGTGGATGTCCCATCCCTGGAAGTGTTCAAGGCCAGGTTGGATGGGGGCTTTTTGAGCAACCTGGGTGAGTGGAAGGTGTTCCTGCCCATGGCAGGAGGTGTGGAATGAGATGATCTTTAAGGTCCCTTCCAAACCATTCTGTGATTCTATGAACTCATCTATACTTTGCATTTTAAAAGGCAACACAGCAATCCATCAGAACTTAATTGCATTTAGGAGTGCTTAAGGCAGAAAACCAAAATACTACAAATTAAGGCTGTGATCCTACAAACATTTCAGTAGTAAACTTTACTGGAATAGATTTAGACTATAATGAAATTACAGAACATGCCTGAAACAGAGAAACAAGCCTACATTTGCAATATTAGCTTCAAAAATGTTTATTGTAACAACTCCCTACCACAAGGACTGCTCTTGTACAATATAACAGTCAGCATATAAATACACAAAGTACAGTGGAACTGTAAAGTTACAACAGAAGTTTAATACACACAAGCCTATTTCCACTTTAAAGAGACATTAACAGTTACATCAAGGTACATACACTTAGAATTTTTCAAGAGTGAAAAAGTAACTAAAGCATGAGTCCCTGTAGCTAATAACTGGACCATTTCAGTTTTTTCTCTATGTGTACCTGGAAGGTAAAGCTGATTCCAAATATAGCACACGTCTTGTGCTCAAATTTCTGGCACTACCTGAAAGTAGGTGGAAATTAGGCCTCTGGCTTATTTCCTGTTCCATGCTAAAAATGACAAAGGGTGAAGCTTCCCTAAAATCTGAAATTCTGCAGCACGTAATTCAAGACAATAAAGTATTTCTTGTAGCAATTTAGGAAACAGTTGGTTAACATAAAAGGTACATCTAATTAAAATGCAGTATCAAATAAATCCAGTGATCTATCAGTTCTACTGGCTGAAGAAAAAGACTAACTCAGGAGTTCAGTTTAAGTATAGAAGACAGGAATACTATGCTTAGGACATCATCTGCTTCAGACAAGAGCAGGATGCTGCTTCAGTAACATTCACTGACATCTGAGTCAACAGAAAATAGTACAAATGTCTACCATGTCACAGTCACAATCACACTTTGGGATTCATTTGGCTTCTATAGAGAATACCTGAAATTTTACTATCTATTTTGTAATCTAAAAATCAGTGTTTTCAAAAAGCAAACCAATCATTTAACGAGAAGCACAGAAAAATTTCAGAGGATGGAAACACCTTCTAATCAGTCACTCCAAATACCTGCTAGAAATCCAGAAAGGTAGTTGCTTGGGGCAATATTCACTCATACCATAAATCCCCATTCCCACATATGTGGTACCCAAGCTACAATCGCCTGTGTCTACTTTTCAGGGAAATACATACGTGTTTGCTTGCATTCAAGGAAGCACTTTTATCTCAATGAGGAACAGAACATATATAACTGCTTGAAAATACATGCTATATATATATATGCTATATGCTGTAGTAAACAAATTCTAGAGACAGTCATATATAAAGCAATTGCCTTAAAAGAAAAAAGCAAAGGGAGAACATTAAGAAGCAACCTGTGAAAACAGTTTTCCAGATCATTTTTTAAAAAGGCTAGGCAGAAAGGGAAAATTAATTTAGCATTCTAAAAAGAAACAATTTAGTAAAATACCCAAAAAGCAGAGCATCAGCTTCCACAAATTTAAGAATGTGTAGTATTGTTTTTTTATAAATTCCTTCTACCTCAAATACATGGAGCTGTGTTAACTCAGACAGCTGAATTTAAGGAGTCATTTGGTATGTACAAAGTACTGAATTAAATCCCAAACAAAAATCTGTCAGACTGTGACAAATAAACACTGTAAAAAGCACAGAAGTTCAAGTTGACTGCAAATGCACTTGCCCAGCATATCCTTTAAATGCTGTGACTGTTTAATACTATGAGATACAAGTCTGAGTTTTTAGCAATTAGGAGCAGCTGAATGTGGTTTCTTTGGAGAAGCCTAAGCCACAGGAGATGCAAACTAACCAAAACCCATAAGAAAATCGAAAAACTGCCTAAAGAGGACGAAGAACTGGCTGATAGACTTAAGTTTCTTTAAAAATAGAAGAAAAAAATACAAAATTACGACATTAAGGATGCCTCAAACATTTATGCTGATGTCAGGTCTGTGTAAGAGGATACTCTCCAATATCTGACATCATACTTAGTAAATAAAAAAAATAAAACAAAACAACAACAAAAAAAAAGACAACACAGAGTGACACTGAGTCCATCTCCTTTCTGCATTTCTATATAATATGGTATTTCCTGAGTCCATTATAAGTCTCAGAAAAAAATAGTACAGTCAAAAGATGTTGCACTCCACCTCTACAGTTACCTTTGCCATGCTTTCAGAGTTGGCACACACTGAATACAGCAGAAACAGTAGCTGGTGGTAGTGGCTCATTCATTACGAGTGGATGACTACAGCACTGCTAGTGCCAAAAGGAACCTGCCCCTCTCACCTCATCACACCAAATTACATTTGTTTGAAAACAAATTTTGCTTAACCTCTGCTCAATAGTTTAATATATATATGTGCAAACAATGTTTAAAAAAAGTATGGTAACCAGTATTAATTATGATTAAAGACAGAATAAACATTTTACTTCAAAGTGCCTGTTTTCTGACTCTTCACTTATATTCTATACAACTAAGCTCAAAAAATAAAAGCCATGTTCCACTGCATATAAGGTTTCCTTATAAAAATGGCTGTATGGTGTTCTCTTTTTGCTCACTGAACTCGAAAGCAATTAGCTAGTTTCCCAAAAGAAGATACTACGGAACCAATTCTAAGTAGTTCCTGCCCAGGGAACTTTTCTTAAGACTGCCAGTCATGTGGTCACACAACACAGCCAGTTCTCACCAAGTTTCACTGTGTTATGTATTTATACAGTAGTAACCAGAGCAATAGTTCTCATACAAGGTATGCCACTGCCCCACCTCCTGGGAATCACAAGCCTCAAGGTTAAATCAGAATGAGACCATGAGCAAAAGCTTTAAGAAATTAATGGCTCTAAAAAGGCTCAATTAGAAGAGGAAGCCACTACACTGTTGAGAACATGCGACTGAACCTACCTTGAAGCATGCTTACAGTTATAACTACTATTCAAGACTAGACTGAAACTGTAATCCAGCCAGATGACGACACGACCCATGTGCAGAAGACAGCTTGATGAGTATAAGAGCTGCTATTTCCTTAAACTTCCCAGCTGTTCTGCCATATTTTCAGCATACACCAACAGTTATGTAAAAGAAAACCAGTGATCATCCTCCGGGTTCAGACTTACCACCTGATGTTCTAGAACCAGTTTGCCACTAACTGTGAAACCACAACATTAATATGTCAAATATACGCTTTACTAAACGAAAGGATTAGCAAAGGAGCTTCCAAAGACAGGAAGAGGCTCTAATTTCTCAAACATGGTTCCTCAGTTATGAATTCCTTGACCCTTAACCTAGGACGAAGTTTCATAAAAAGAAAGATTACCTTCTTAGGAAAAGAAAGATTACCTTCTTAGGAACGATCAACAGAAGCACATGCAAGAAGGCTCCTTCAAAGCAGCAGCAGCAGCAGTTACATGATAAATGGCAGTAAGACTAAGTCACTAGACAAACTGGATTAATGCTATTGGGTCTCTCTCACTCAGACCAGCGCTTTTAACTTAACTTCAGGACTTTAGGGGCCCCTACGGTTCACACTGATTGAAGGAAATATATTCAAATGAACTATGGGGCATGTTGACCCATAAACACTAATTTTGACCTAGCAAGTTTTGGCCTTTCATTTTATGTTAGTTTAGGAGCTCTCAGAGGACACATTTTATGAATGAAATACTGAAGACTAACCTTAGTTTTCATTCAAAAAAAAAAAAAAAAAAAAAAGGAAGAAGTCACATGTAATGAAGCAGCAGCTATTCAGAGAGAGGGAATAGTTTCTATTTTTGCAACGTCCAGTAGCCCAAGGTAACATCTTCATATCACAGCAAAGCCTTAAGTCTTTAACTGACAGGCACAGCTATAGCTACACATACCTATCTTCATTCATTATATGTGGAGAGAAGACAGAGAAAGAAAGTAGCTGAACACTTTCTCCCTTCATCTAGTGATTACTGCTACATACTTCTTTCCCTACCCCATTTTTCTATGTTTCTAGGCTATATTACAAAACAGAAACTCTGAACAACAGCCACCACATGCTTACCTATCCAGGACATAACCTTCATCAAAACTTCTATCACTTAACTCCCTCAGCTAGGCAGTTCCAAAACACATATAAATGTAACTTAATTCCTTCCTCCCAGTCCTGCACTCAAAATCTGTTGTTTTGCTTTAAGATGGTAATTTATTGTAACATGGAATAGGAGATAGGTTTAGAAATAACAAAATTACTCCACCTGCAAGTATAGTATTTCACAGTCTAGGTGTCTCAGTTTGTGGTTCTTGCAATTTAAAATTAATAGACACATTTCAAATAGGACCCGCATTACACCTACACTGGTGAAAGAAACTTTAAACCAATGTATAACATGAAGCCTGCCTTCAAATAAATCTCATCTGTTTAATTCAGTGTTCCTGAAACAAATTAAGAAAATTGTTAGCAAATCTTCCTATGCAGTGTATTTTATCTTACAATGAGTGAGATTGCTATGCTTTTAGTTACTAGTTTTCTGTATGAAACCTTACATGAAATAAAACATTTAAGAACATCCACACTAGGAAAAATAAATGCCCCTTCTGTTAAGTAAGGAAAAGATTAGAGCTCAGTGGACTGAAACATAAGATTATATTGCAGTTCACCAAAAACAAGGCCTAAAAACATGCCAAAGTAAAACCTAGGATGAAGAACCACTTGAAAACCACAGTACACACTCCTATCACATGTTTTGGCCATCCCTACAAAGCTTCTGTGTTTCTGTTTTAAATTTGAAGAATTCATTAGAATAAGTTAAAAGCGAAGACAGAAGTGTGCTGCCATTTTTGCAGTTCATTTCACTTAATTTGTTTTGAAAAAAAAAAGAAGAGAAAAACCAACCCCCAACAACACAAAAATGCCAACAAATTCCTAGTGCTAATAATTGATACAATTGATTACATAGAAAATATTGCAACTTGACCTTCCAGCGATCAAGGACTGCTAAGCTGTGAAGAGTCAAATACTCAAAGCCCAGAGAGGGCCAGTCCAAGGACCTGCACTACAACAGGGGACCCTCCATCTCACTTCAAGCAGAAATACAATTGCTTTATATCAGATTTTGTGGTCAATTGGAACCTGCTTCATATTAGGAATCTATTCCTCTCAAGATAACATCAAGATAGAAGAAACTGATGCTGGGATCACAGTATGTTAGATCCCAGACAGATGAAGTTTTCCCTTCTTCCCTTGAAAGAAAACAGAACCAGATCAAAGTCAGACAGCACTGATCAGAGAAAAAGCCTTAGCCAAGATCCAAGTACACCTTCCACCAAGTTCAGTAGCATGTTTGCTTGATCCACCTTCATTTTTAATTTGGTGACAAAGATTAAAAAAATTCCCCTTATGTTGACCCCAACCTATTTTTTCCCCAATCTGAAAACGAGCAACAGATGAAGTACCTGATAAAAATACACAAATTACTGATTAATCATTATGAAATTAAAACTAACATATTCTGCTCCAGAATAAAAATACAGTACATAGTTTTCAGGTTGCACAGAAAAGGATGAGCAGGAGCATCATTCTCTTGGCCCGTATTCTCCTCATGGCTTTGGATGCAGGTTTCCTCAAGTTGTTAAAGCACATGCATGAGATAGCTTATGAATATCTTATTTTGTACATGCATGTTTAGAAAACACTTGCAAGCTCCATTTAAATAATAGACTCCTACAAGAAATACCTTGGAGTTGTCATGTTCCCAGAATACTGAAGTGGAAGGAAAGAAAATAAAACATATAGCCACAAAATCTACTTGATCTTAGTACTGAGGAAATCAATTCTTTTCTTTCAGCTGTTGGAGTCAGTCTAACAACAGCTAGCCAGAAGTCAAAAACATGTATTCTGAATGCTCACTGAATTAGTATGATCTTTGATACAATTTTAAAATAAGAAAACTGTAAAGATTCCCTTTTCAAGATCATACAAGAAAAATGCCATCTGACAAAACCAAGCATATCAAAGTTCCTGGTACGACAGAACAAAATCCAGTTTAATAAAAACATTCACCTAACTGATCCAAACAGTTTAATGCAAAAACACATATATGTATTTACTTACAGAGGTTATATTCCTATTTTCTGCTTAACACTTACATTGCCCTCCCAGCTTGCTTACAGGAAGAACCAGAAGGTCTGAGCAGCATTCAAGCCACGCCAAACCATTTGCTGCTACACTTAGTTTTCCAAGCCCGGAAAGCGTTTACAGTTGTTAAAATGTTAACAAATGTTAATCAATCTCCTGAAAGGAATAAATTCCTAGACTATTCTCCAAGAACCAGAAGAGTGGGGCCCAGAGAGATGAGGGCTCTATTTATTTATAGAGCTCTAGCTCCTCACACTGTTTCCATCCAATAAAAAGGGGACAAACCAGATATACACTGGAAAAAAAAAAAAGCATAAACATCTTGAAAGAGAGGAAACATTCAGGACACAAGGTAAGTCATGTAGTCTTTCACATATGCACCTAGTCAAGTTATCTCAGCAATACTGCACAACTGCAAGCGGGACAAAAGGTGATTCCTACAACCTAAGGCACTAATTCACCATGTGAAAGTTTAGGCACCCTTGATCCTAGCAGTCTTGCTGAGCAAGTAATTTCCTTCCAGCATTGTTAAGGCCTATAGATCAGCCTCATCTTACCAAAACAACCAAGGCCTAAGATGCAATCTACAATCAGCCACTTAACAGTTACCTGTGCTTACAGAACAGTCTATCTGAAATAATCTCAGTTATTTCAAAGAAACAGGCAAAATTTTGAGAAATAGTTACCAGAGTTAAGCCTTCAGGGCCCATACTTAAGATCTTGGTCAGAGTAATTTCAAAACATTTAACTCACAAACAATACCCCAACTTTCCTGAACAATAGCCATGAAGGACAACCTGTCTCTGTACATAAAGAATATTTCTAATTAAATAAAAAAGCCACATCCTTGAGTATACTCTCTCACCAGCTTTTTTAGCCCAAGCCTTTTATTTAGTTGGCACTCTAAGGATGTTATTAAGCTTTGAGGAAAAGGTACCAAGGAACTAGTAGAGCACTACTCCTGACAGACTCTCACCATTTTTTCCCTGTAAAGAGAAAAGCTGTTAGGATCCAACACTCATCATTTTAAAAGCTAATAAAGAGGCACCTGAAGAAACACACAGAATAAAAGAACATATTATTTTATCATTGTATTTCTCCTTTTCAAAACAATCTTTTCCCCTAAAATGAGCTTAGTTTGCAATTCAGCCAAGTTCAACTGCCAGGCATTTCTAAACACTTGCATGTGTTCATCTTGTTTATGAAATGGAAACTCTATCACAGAATTCCAAAAGCCTAAGGTACAGCACAACTGAATCCCTGACCATGCGTTAGACCACTACGTTATTACAGAGATGCTAAGGAACTAGGAGTATATTTGAGTATTTGTAAGCCATCTGAAACTAATTCACCCTCTCCAGTCAAACAGCTGCTTTCTTCCCTGCTCTTCATAAGCCTGCATTTTATTTTTTTCCTTTCCTTTTTCCTTTTTTAGCAGTGAAAGGGGCTAGAAAAAATTTCTTTCTTCTACATATTCATCTTTCAGTATGAGTTCTCTTCTGTTAATGCCAGACAGCAAGAATATGAAGTCAAAGTACAGGGATGTTCAAGTCAAGACATTTCAAAGCTAAAACAAAATACAGACAGTTAAAACACAGCGAGTTAGAAACCTGTACAGGCTCAATAAACATGTGACTGGCCAACATTAACTTCTACAACTTTTGAATAGGAGCAAGCCAACATCTGCAGGCCTAGAGTTTCCACAGCTTTAACTAGCTGATAGGTTTTGCTTCCATTAACATATGGTCTGAAGAGAATTGCTTCTCCTATGAACTATATACTCGGTATTACCACACTGACAGAAATATACAAGCCATGGACAATTAAATCCTTTCTGGTACAGTAACCAAACATTTTAAGATAATTATCTAATGTATTTTCCCTCCCCTTCACTGTACAGATGAAGGCAGTGGCAGCTCCCTTTCAGACTGGCAGGTAGAGCTGTACGACCATCGCTGGGAACAGGAGAGAGCCCGCATGCAGCCTTGCCATTTGCTTCTGCCAATGCACAAAACAGAAAGAGCTTCTAGGATTTTGCAAGTAGGAAACAGAAAGTTACATATAGGTTATTTTACTGACAGGCAAATCTCGGGAGATTACATGGACTGTCCAAAATAACATCAAAATTAAGAGGCTGCCATTTACCATCTGTTTCTCTCTCTCTCTCTCTCTCCAGAAAAAAAAAGTACACATCACAAGAAGAAATAGAGCCTGGGTCCGTGGAAGAGGAAGAAGGGGAGAAAGGAAATTTCCACGCAAATTCCAAGTGAATCACGCCGCGATGCCCGCGCCCGGCCGCGCCGGCCTGCCCCGACGGAGGCGAGCGGCTCCGGGGGCACCGGCCCCCTATGGCCCTGACCGGTGGCCCGGCACGGCCCAAGGGCTCCGCCACGCCGAGGCGGCGAGGAGGAGATAAATAAAGCCTCCTCCGGGCAGCGGCACCGAGGGAACCCCTTCCCCGGCGCCCCCCGGGAGGAGGAGCGGCCCGCTCGCCCCCGCGCACTCCCCGCCCGGCCCGGTGCCCTGGGCGCTCGGCAGCGGCCCGGCGCGTCCCCCGGCCCCGGGGCTGCACCGCCGGGTGGGCTGCGGCCTGCGCCGTCCCGGCGAAGCCGCGGCGCTTTCGTAGCCAGAGCGGCCCGGCTCCCCCCCGCCTCCTCCTCGCCTCTGCTTCCCTCCCTCCCTCCTTCCCTCCCCGGCCCGGCCTTCAGCTCGCACTCACCCGCCTTCCTTCTGCCTGCCCGGCCCGCGGTGCGTGTGCGCGGCTCTCCCCGCTCGGGCTGCCCGGCGCGGCGGGGGCGGCCGGGCGGGTGGGTGAGTGAGCGTGCAGGGAAGGAGGCGAGGGGAAAAGGAGGAGAAGGGTGGGGAGGGAAGGAGAGAGGCGGCGAGGAAAGAGAGAGAGAAGCGGAGGGGAGAAACCCGCAGCGGCGCTCCTGGTGCGGGACGTGCGGCGGCGGCCGGCCAGGCGCTCAGGCGGCTGCTCCGACGACCTTTACGCGAGGGACGGGCGGTCTCCGAGCTCGGGGCGCTCCGCTGCCAGCCCGGCCACCATCTTACATTGGGGAGACTTGCCCCGGACGCCGCCCCCGCTGCGCGTGCGCCGCCGGCAGTGGGCGGGGCGCGGCGCGGGAGGGGGAACGGGGCGCGACGGCAGCGGCCGCGACGGGCCCGGGGCATGATGGGGCTTGTAGGCGGGGGCGGCCCGGGCAGCGCGGGAGGAGGCGGGGTCGGGCCGAGGGTCGGCCCTTCCGCCGGGCCGGGACTTCGAGCCGCCGGCGGGGCATGGCTGTCCCGGGCCCTGTTCCGGAGAGTCCTGCAAACCTGCTGCCATTTCAGCCACCTGTTGCTGGACATTAAACCGCGCAGTTTTCAAGCACTGGGCGGATTTATTTTTTTATTTATTCATTCATTCATTTATTTATTCATTTATTTATTCATTTCTGTATTTATTTTATTCCTCCCATTGGTGTTGCTTTGGGGGTTTTTCCCCCGGCAGGTCGAAGCGACCCCGTGTGCCTCCCCGTCGGACTTTGCCGGTTGTTGGCTGCAGCGTCCGGGGGTGGGATGTGCTGTGTTCTCCGGGAACACCTGACGCGGCTGTCGCGGTGGCTCGACTGGGGCTGGATGCGGTCCCGCGGAACTCGGCACGGGCACCTTCCATTCCCGCACACTCCGAGAGAGCGGGACTGTGCCCGGGCGCTGTCCCAGCCCTGTTCCCCGGTGCCGCCCCTGCCATTGCCCCAGCCCGCCGGCCAGCCCTGTTCCCCAGGAGGGCACCCCCGCCACCTCCCCCTCTTACCCTTCTTTCCCCTTTTTCTTCTTTTTCGTTGGTTGGTTCGTTTTGTGTCGTCGTTTCCCCCCCGCCATCCTCACAGGCTCCAAGCACGAAGACCTGGTGTGACAGGATTGCTTCGCTGCTTCCGTTTCTGGAGTTGCAAAATTTGGAGAGTTTTGGTTCCCGGGGCACTGTGCTCGTGTCCCGCCAGACCCCACTCCAGGTGGCCGCTCCTCCCTCACCAGCCCGGTGCCTCTCTGTGCCCGGGCTTGGCTTTCCCATGGCAGCAGGCACTCACATGGCGCTGCCCCTTTGCTGAACAGACTTCTGTTGCTGCTATTATTGTTATTTTCCAAGTTCATTCCCTTTTTGGAGCACAAGCCAAAGGCACAGAAAAAGGTGTTTTCTTGGTTTCCTCTATTCACTTACAAAATCCAGGCGAGTTCAATTTTCATGCATACGGCTGTAAGCAATTTTGACAAAAACAACTTTTCAAAAAATCTCAAGGAGAGAATCTCTCCCCTGCCAAAAAGACTCTTTTTTTTTTTTTTGTCAAGAATCCCCTGCCCCAACGTTCATAGCTCTCCACAGACAGCCTCATCCTGGGTGTTTAATTATCAATTATCTCCAGTGCACAAGCTATTACTACTTTTGTCATGACAATATTCACCTGAGAAATTTATTTATTTCAGCAATTGGTAGGAAAGAGAGGTGTTCGTCACTGAATGCACTGGCACAACTATTATGTTCAGTGGTATGAATTTTTTCTTCATTACGTTTATTTCTTAGTTTGAAGAGTTATATTAGTACAGTCTTGTACAATATGCCCATTCCACTAACAGTGAAACTTGTGTTGACATAGCTTATGTCCTTCCTAAAACAACATTACTTTGTGTATATTACATTTTAGAGTGATATATGTATATTCACCACAGGAAAGCTCTATGAATTAACTTTACTGCTTCTTGTTGTAGGCAAGACCCAGGTCCACATAAAAGGAAATGCTGTTTTCAGTAATAGTCTTGACATGTGAACCCAAATATAATGTTCTTTTGAAAACAAAACATGCAATGGAATATAAATGCCCATGTATGTGAGAAACTCCATGTTTCTCTGCGTATATCTTCAACTGTAACATATACATCATATATTAATGTAAAATTAATTAATACATATTAATCAAATTCAGGTGAATGTATATATATAAAATAATGTATTTCTCAAAAAGTTCATTATTTTCATATCAACTGATATAAATCATTAGGTTCCAAAAGTACCTATTATGTAAGTAACTTATATAAGTAATGTAATTGTCAACACACCTAACACTTAGCAACATTTCCTGTTGAATAAAAGTAAGTACTCTGACTTGGAAAGAAAATTAAAAATAATGTAACTAAAAGCTGCAATTTTGGCTCAGATTTGAGGCTGTTAATATTAAGTGAATTCTGTGATTTCTTTTAATCCAGTATTGAGGAATCTTTTCCCTAGTAAAAGTCTGTTCAAATCCTTTTACTTAACTTGCATGAACACAAATTTCAGCAGCATCCAATAATAACGTAGGAAAAAAATCTATGTGGCTGAAGATTACTTGGGCTGATGTTACTAAAGATTACCCATAGCCCTGCCTCCACCTCTGCTTTAATCTGGTAAGAATAATTCACTAGGACATCATGTGACCATTTTAAGATGTTCCTTAAATTAATTATTTTCTTACTTTTAAGTAATTGTAGTTGCTTTCATGAGGTTACATAACTGCATTTTGACACCTTATTTACTTTTGGAAATATCTGGGATTTGTCTGTTTTAAATGGGCCTGATAACTCAGCAGGACTGTTTCTAAAAAATCGTTTCCACATCTATAAAGAAAAGCTTTCAAAATACATTTTCTTGGTAATGTAATAACCAATGTGTACTAGCTAGAGTAAAAATGTCTATCCATATGATCTATTTGTTGTGGTTCAGCCCCCAGTTGCCTGAAATTCGTTGCATACACACTGTTGTGCATTGATTCACACCATGCGCTGGGAAATTGTTCTCCCAGCCCATGTTCTGAAGTCACTGTCTTGTGGAATAAATATCAGAACTTACCAGGATTCTGCAGTTTGGGGTGAAACCAAGTTATTTTCAGGACTGCTCCAGCGTTATGTCACAGCCATTTCAAATGGCTGCCAACCTGCTTGGAGGAAATATGGCTGAGATCGACTATGGAGTGTCCTGAAAAGGGATTAGAGACATGATGGTGGTGTACCGATACTGGCAGAGGAGGAGGAGGTGGAGATCAAGTAATTTCCATGCCCAATTCGGATAGAGTAATTATGCTGGAACTTCAGGATGGTAAAGGCTACAAAGCATCTGTACAGACTGCAGTCTGAATATTCAGCAACAAAAAATCAATACAGCAGCATCTCTACATGTGGACATGTGTACCCATCACATTAGTGCCTCTGCTTGCCAGCAACCCGGTTGGCTTTCTGCTCACTGGGATTGGTAATGGTAATTCTACCAGTGTGTGCTGGAAATATGTATCACATGTATGTTTCAGTGTGCTGGTGCTGAGAAAATACTTCAAGATTTGGAAAGTTCATGATCTGGAGTTGTGCTGGCAGCAGTGGCTGGATGCGTGTGCCTGTATTTCAGACTGAAAGTTGGGTTTCATAAATAAAAAAAAATTATTTTTTCAAGCTTCTGCAAAGCCT
This sequence comes from Pseudopipra pipra, assembly GCF_036250125.1. NCBI lineage: Eukaryota > Metazoa > Chordata > Aves > Passeriformes > Pipridae > Pseudopipra > Pseudopipra pipra. The sequence continues at coordinate 27,653,827 of NC_087553.1, forward strand.
CACTGATTGCTACAGAAAGTTCACAGATATAGAATGTTCTGACTAACTGTAGAATAATAATTAAGGGCTTTGTTAGGAAATGAAAGGCAGTTGGAGAAGCCTTACAAACACTCTGATCAATATTTACTGCAAGTGGCAGATGTTCACTGTGTCTTGTTGGAAATCCATGAGAGGAGAAGGAGGTGCCCATGCTGCTCAGGGAAACAGGATGAGTGATTTGTCCTGCTCTTTCTTAAATGAGAGAATAGAGTGGTGAAAATATGAATGTATTATAGCCAAAAATATGAGAGAGATGTATCTTTGTTAATGTTTTTGGATTATTAGGGGAAAATGAGAACTTCAATGGGATGTTTCAGCCATTTTTTTCATTACAACCTTTGCTCATTCAGTATAACTGGCACAGCACACCTTATCTGCTAAGTGCACTTATCTTTGCAAATAAAAGCAGAATTCAGTGCTGTTTTCTGGAAAGGGTGCAGTAAGGACATGCAGGAAGCTCCCACTACTCTTGTTAACCTCAGAGTGCACCTGAAGTAATGGTATAACATCCTAATATTCTTCAGAAGACTGTTTCTTTTGCACAATTTAAAACAAATCTTCCTGTATGTTTTTTTTTCCTTGTCCTAAATTCATGTGCAAGTTAACTCAAGTTGCTATAAGCATCCTTCCAGCTCTTTTTTTGCCTTCTGGCTCTGGTGATGAAATCCATCCACAGAATCCTTGAACTTCTCTTTCCTATCCTCCTTTTCTTTTTTGAAATATTTTTTATGCATCAAGCAGCTTGTAAAGCTCATGTTCCTCATCGTAATAGTGCCTTCGTTGCCAGGGACAAAGTGCAAATATTTGTTATTTCTACACTGAACTCAGTGTCAATGATCATAGGTTTCATATTTTTTAATCAATTTTGGAATGTCTTTCTCATCTGTTTTTCCAGTTTGGGCTTCCCTAGGAAGTGGTTGTTCCCAGGGAACCCTGTAGTGTGTAACAAAATAAGAAGCCTCCCACTCTACATCTCCTTTCTGTAGAAATCCTGTGCTGGTGTTGAAATGGAAAAGAGGGAAGAAGATGCTGGGCTAATGTGTCCTGTTACTTGAGTTTGCAGTTCTTTGTATACCTGTGTAGCCATGTTACCTTGAAGTATGTTTCCAAGAGATGAGAAATAGTCTTACCGAAAAAGACAATGGATAAATCAGAAAGATATCCAGCATTGCATAGAAGGGTACTGAAATATATTCAATATATTTTAATACAGATAAGAAACCAAGAAGGGTGCGTTACTTTGCTCTGTGTATAGTAAAAATGGAGAACAGCCTTTGTCTTTAAATCTCCGTTAACACACAGGTCAGCATCATGTGCACTAGAAGAGAACAGACTGTAGAGCAATTAGCCTGAATCCAAGAATTTTATATTTCTAAAGATTTGATTATAAGTGTTTTATAATCTCAGCATTTTGAAATTTGGGTAATTCATCTTATAAAATGTGAAAGGAGCTAAAGAATGCTGAACGAATTATAAGCCAAAGTATATTTGCTATTGCTTTTTTTCCTGCATTCACTGTTGCAATAAATATGCCTGCTCTGCAATCTGTGTTCCTATTAACTCATGGGCTGCTGCCACACTATTTGAGTGGCAGAAGAGCAGCAGCAAGTCCAGATGCGTAGTCAAGCAGTGCAAGGCGGGAAGAGAAGATTAAGTTCTTGTTTGTGGAGCACCACAATGACCACAGTAGGGAAGGTGGTGCCAAACAGATGGAAAGAGGCTCATGGTTCATGCAGCTCATTTCCACTGCTGGTGGTGACATTCAGATACTAGCTGGCTTAGAGATGCAGAGCTATGATATAACATAGGACATGATAGGAATACTTCCCTCTGTAGCATTTTCAAGCTAACCATCTATCTGAATTTCAAACAGCTTTTTAGTAACCTCAGTCTTTGTGTTTCAGTTTAGTGGTTTGAAAAAAATATTAGCTCTACAACTCTCTATTTGAAGTGACATCATTTGACAGATGTGGTAAGTCACACGGATCAATTACAATAAATCTGTCACAGCTTATCTTGTTCTCGACCGTTAGACGTCCTGGAGGTCCTGTCTGTAGCCCTTCAGTTCTTGTAGAACAGCCAGCAGTATTTTGCTTTATGGTGGCGCTGGTCCATTTCTCAGGAATGTCTCTCTCTTGCATTCGGTTTGGCCAACAGTCACAAATCCTAAAATTTGAGGCAGTGTCATAGAGCTGGGGCTGGACGTGCTAATACACACAACCCACGAGTCTATATCAGGTGAGGGAAAGAGGTGCTGCTCAAAAAAAAAGTGTGAATGTGGGGAAACACACACATGCTGGAATTGCAAAGGAAGCCGTCAGCATTCAGCAGGAGTTATAACTCCTGCTGTATGATACTTGTATGTATGATACTTGTAGTATCATACATCATAGTCATCATCTAGTCCAGATGATCTTGTAACAGAAGAGGGCACTCAGGAGCCAGACAGCAAATAAACCTTATCACACTGTACAATGAGGGAAAATCATTTAAAAATGGGGACAAACCTCTCACAAACTGGATGCAGCTCACAGCTGAAGGCTGTGAGCTGATGAGCCTGGATTTCATCCATGCCAAAAAAGAAAGCCCAGGCACTTAAAGCCAACTCATCTGAAATATTTGAAGTAGCATCCCTATGTAGACAGGACTTCATTATGTTATGTGTTGTTGTTTTCAGGGAGTCATCACCTGCTCTTTAAAGCAAAACATACATTGCAAGAGAGAATGATTGCTCATTATTGTCATATTCCTTGATTGCCTTCTGTATTAGTTCATTCAAAGGAATGTATTTTTTCTCTTCTGCCCTTCTCTGCCTGCATCTGACAACACTCAGCATTTTCCACAGAGCCCAAAATTGCTTGCATTCTTATAAAAACGCCTCAGCCATATGGGATTTGCTGAGATGAAATAAAAAGTGCATGACTTGAAAAAATGCAATACTTCATCCTGCATATTGATTCCATGGCTGATGTATAAACAGGAAGTATTAGTTACAAGAATTTCCATGACTTTTTTGGCTTTGGAACTCATGTTCTGCATAAGCCAGGTGTGACAGGAGCTCACTTGTCAAGATAGTATGATGTTGCATTAAAGGATTGGTGTGAACTTTGATGCTTGTAAATATATTGCACCAGCCCTGCTCACCTCAAGACAGGTAAACAGTAAGTTGTCTCAGCTGAGATCTTGGTAAAGACAAGGGAGTTATTTTTCATCTTCAAGATCTCATTAAAATTCAAGTTTATCTCAATTTAGTAATGTAAGTAAAACCATGTCTGTGGATTTTATTTTAAAATAGTTAAATAGGTGCAGTATCTATTTATTGAGGTACATCTACTTTCATGACATGTAAGAGCACAAAAAAGAGCTCAGGTCTCAAAATATGAAAACTGCTGAAAGAATAACAATGGCTCTGTTGTACTCCTGTACAAAGCAGGACCAGGTGGCCTAAACTGGGTTTTGTTAGGCATTGCTTTCTAATTGCTGATGTGACTGAACAATCAAAGCTGTAAAAAAAGCTTGGCTAATATTCTGAACACTGTACTTCCTTAAGAAAACTTAGCTGAGGTACAGTTCACCTTTAATTGGTATCTTTCCTCTCAGATGACTGTGGAATTAAGAGGATAAATAGAGCCACGCTAGGTTTTCATGGCTCATCTGCATCTTACATAGACTTTTAAAGTTTAGTAGCATGGTATGTCCTCCTTACAGGAGGTCTTCATGTCACAAAGTAACCAGTTCATGAAAGAAGTCTCCAAAAAATTAATCACACAAAAGTTCGAAAGTATGGTGGCTCTAAGACCTCTTTTTAGGAAGTGCTCCAGTGCGTAAGCTTTTGCACCTGTGAAATTCAAGCAGTTGTTTTAAATAAAAGATCTGAGAGTGAACGCTGGCAGCTCAGTCTGCAGAGGGCTGGCAACTGCCATGGAGCAGACTGACAGCACGATTACCTGCAAGGTGTGTCCCACTGGGAAAAGCCTGAGCTTCAGCAGTTTGTTCATGTCACAGCATGTGACAAAAGGCTCCCAAAAAGGTGATTACTCCTGCCGTACCACAGCAGTCCTTGTGTCAGTTGGCTCTAGCAATGGCGGCCGTGCTTACACTGAAAAACTTCTTACTAAGCTGTGATTTGGATGAGAAAATATGGGTTGTGGGCTGAGAAAAATCACGAGAACAAGAACATACACTGCCCTGGGTGACACTAGCTGAGTGTGTATTTACCGTCCCCTCATTTTTCCCCTTAATTTTAAATACTAGCAATTAATATCTATCCCCTTAACTTTCTCTAAATTTGTGTTTGCACAGTATTTAAAGAGGAGGTAAGTTGTTTATGAACATTCTAGGGATTCCTAGAAATGAGGTAGGCTGTTGACTCTAGAGGGATACTAACTCAAAAAGTCCTTTTCCTGGTGTTACGTATGAAAGTTGGTGTGAGGCAAGACTTAGAGTTGGATCAGTATTTAATGGAGCCATAAACAGAGAGAAAAGACACAACTTTCAAACAAGAAATCAGTTTGTGAGAGCACTGGGGCTATATGACTCACTGGTTTATCTGAATAGGCAAACAAACTAGAAAGTATTGAAAGAATGGCTCTGATCAATAAAAATAAAAACACAATTTTGTTCTTGCTGAGATCAGAAAAAAAAATCTACCCTATGAATACAGATTGCCTTGGTTTGGAATATTTGTAAAGAAAAAGCTGGTCAAGTTGGCAGAGCTGGTGGTCTGCTTTCACATACAGCTCAGGCTTTCAAGAACTCTCCAAAGCAGTTGACACATAAGTTATATTTTTTTGTGAAAAGAAAGTGAATTAGTATTTGAGTCAAACAAATGCTAATGTGTTTCTCTAAAACACTTAATCATTGAGATAAATCACAGGAGAAATATTCTTTACCTGGTGGTCAGATTAGTCCTTTGAATTGTGGGATTTTCTCTGCCCCATTCCCTGGCAGGTTCCAGTTCCATATCTGGTGAAAGTTTAATTGTTTTTGCAAACTGAAGACTCACTAACAAGAGATTGAGAGCACAGAATGTCCAAGTCCCCTCCAACCTTTATGGGAAGTAGCAGATGCATGTTAAGTTGGGAGGGCAGAACTTAGCAAGCCTCTCAGAACCTGAACAAGTAACCTGAACTCTTCCTGTGAAAGGGAGGCATCACTCTGTCCTATAGAGCTCTTTGAATCTCACCTCAAAACTGACACTAGAATTTCTGAGAAGTTCTGGGAAATCCCACTTTGAAACACATTTACCGTTTTCCAATATAAAACAATGTCAGACTAAGACACCCGAAAGGCACAATCAAATCTTCATTAAAAATAAGGCCACCTAATTTTTAGGGGTTTCTCACAGCTTAGTGTCCTTGTGTAGTTATAATCTAAACACACCTGCAAGCTAGCTTTTCCCTCAATGTCTCAGAATGAGTCAGTACCTCAAGCTTCTTCTGGGCTGAACCTCTTCACAACTACCTGTTTCCACAGACATTAAACAAGACTCAGAGTGATGCACTAGAAAAACAAAATTATACTGTTGACAGGCAGATGCCTAGGAATGCAGCTGAGTGATACAACCTGAGTGTTATTTGCAAGCAAATATACATTGTTGTTTGCAAGGAGATAGAACAAGATGTAAAGCTATCCTGAGATTATAATCATAATTTACTGGTGTCTACTTAAAGAGACCCTCTATGCAGATATCAACCATAATGCTGAATGTATGTCTTGACCTTTGAATTTCTGTTCTTCAAATCAGTATTTCTTGTATGTATGCTTTCAATAGATAATTAACTTTGGAGTGGACTATTCTCCCAAGTATGCTTCATTATAACTCTACCAAAATTAATCTACAATAGTAGTAGCCTTAGCTTGCAGAAGGACTTAAAGGATTATCATTCCACCATGCTGGACATCTATAGACACACACAACAAATTCTGAGAATTTTGTCTTCTTCATTGATTAGGTCTCATTTTAACTGAGAGTTCAGATTATCTGACCAGGTGTTTTTCAGCACATTTCAAAGGCAGAGTTTTAGCTTTGTCTAATTTAGAATAAGAATGTTCTTGAATGATGAGGGAATTAATTTTGACTGATGCCATCTAGGAGAAAGATATGAGAGTTATATGTGTCAAGCAGCTCAGAAACCTGCATGTAAGATAAAGGTTTTTCACTTTTCTACTCTTAAGCACTGAAGCAACCGAATGAACAGAAACCATAAACTCCAGCCTTGACTGTTCAAGCACCTAGTATAGTTTAGTGCTCCAATGTCTAAGGTGTCACCTTGGTAGGAGTTATTGAACATGTGGTCTCAGCAATTGCCCCATTATTCTGTGAAGAGCTAATATTATCTCTCATTATCCTTCTGCAGCATAGTCATAACCAAATAAGGCAGGAGAAGACGTGATTTCCACAGACATGTGACTTGCACTGAAATATTTTGACATTAGAGCCAATTAATGCAGTTGGTTGTTCCAGAAATTGAATTTGTTCAGTCCATATCCTTTCTATTCCTGCTCCCAAACATAATTCTTCCTGATCCTCAGGAAACTTAAATGAAACAGATAATGGACTGGAGCAGAAAGCAAATCCTTTCTTATGCTACCTATTTAAACAGGGTTTTCCTTCAAGTAAGATATCTCAGAGTGTCGGGACAGGGGAAGTATTTCAGTAACAGACTGTCAGAAGTGCACAAGCTAAATTTCGTGTACACTTTTTGCCTACAGGATGCTTCTTATCTTGTGTCCAGAGAACTCCAAACAAGCAGACAGTGCTGGGAAGATAATTAAAAAAAGGGTTGCATAATTTGTGAAGCAGTTTTACATTGCAGCAGAGATGGCATTGCAAGATACCCTTTTCCTGAGTCTCACTTTTTCCTACATCAATTTCACTCAGTTTTTAAATATAAAGTAATGATTTATTTCAATTTGGCTTCGACTGACTTCCTCTCCCATCTTTTACACTGTATCTAATTACAGAAACCCTGTGCTTTACATTATTAGCACAGAGATTTTTGTGCAACTTTACACACCTTCAGTGTTGTCCAAGTGAACTCATAACACTTTTGTAGCATTGCACCTATTCCAACCCACTCATTCTCTGATGGGAACCCAAAAGGATGAAGTAAGTGTATAAGTCAGCTGCAGAATGTACACTACATGCTTTAGAAAGTGCTCAGAGTGAATTTCAGGATAAAGACTAAATTTGTGGAACTGGCAACTAACAAAAACATCAACCATCTGTAAATCTGATATGTAAATCGCTGAACAGAATGAATATCAATAAGGCAGCTGATGTGACAAGACTTCTATTTACCATATCAAATATCTCTACTTTGCTCATGCTTTGTCTTTCCAGCATTTCCTCAGTTGTAGGTTTCTCCACCTCTTGTTACTAGCAGCTACATCATTACAATAATCAGATTATCTCCACGGCTAGTAACTGCCTCGTTGCCTTCAGTAGCTGAATGGAGAAATTATTACAAAAAAAAAAGAAAGGCTATTCTTCATTCCAGGACAGAGAACAAAGGATAACAACACAGATAGCTCTAAGAGCCCCAAAGGAATTGGGGAAAAAATAACTCACAATACTTCACATGGCCAAGACCAGTATTTTCATTTTACCTCTGAAGCCCAAACAGGGATCATAAAGACCCAATTGACAAGCAGGAAAATTACTGATATTGTTTATTAAGGCATCCATTTCTGCTCAGATGCCTATCGTACACAATTGTCCCCACCTACACAGGAAGGGGAACACCTGCTGTTGTTCAGCTCCTCTCCCCCCACCCTCAGACCCCATGAAAGGTATTCATATAACTTTGGGATCATTTAGCTCTTTGTTGCTTTGGACCAGATAAACCACAAGGTAGCAACAACCTCATGCAGTTTCTCTGATGAGTTTAGATACCATGTGTCCTAGTTAGGACAGCTGAAGACCAGTTCATCATGGTGGGTGTAACCCAAAACTGTGTATTCTATAGCCTTCTATGCCATTTCCCAGAAACTAGACTATTGTTGTCAATAGACTATTTGCACCCTCTGCCCATAGAGCCTGACTCCTCAGGCTATAAACTAGGTGTTAAGAGGCCTGTGAGATAGGAGGATGCTCTTGTCCTCACACCCTTTGTGGAACAACCCCGCCCTGAGGGGAGCACTGAACATTCCTGCCTGAACTGGAGGATATATAATCTTGGAGTCTTGGAACATTTTTTAACCCACTCGGGATCCAGAGGAAGGCTGCAGCTCATCGCTCTCAACCAGACTTAGACCACCACTGGACTGCAATCACCACTTTTGGCCAGACTGCAGCAGCTCTCCCACCAGCAGGTTCTTCCCCTCTCCCTTTACTTTGGACTCAAGTGGGGCCCAAGGAACACCACTTTGTTCATGCCCCAGGGTACTGGGTTATACATTTGGGTTTTGTGGGTTGAGACCAATTGTTTGTTTGTATGATTGTACTTACTGTATTATTTTAATAAATTGTTATTCTGACTTATAATCTCTCCTTTGAATTGAGTTCATTTCCCCTGCTGGTTAACTCTTAAACCAGCACACCATGGTAGCACTAAAAATATCTAGGAAGGAAAACAGAGAAATTACAAAGTTATTTCCTTGAGAAACACTGCTGGGAAAGGTCTCAGACTTTTTTCTAAGATATGATGCCAAGCTAACTCTCTCCAAGTATAAAACACACTTTTTGCAGCAAAGACAGAATTATAGCCAGCTAAGAACTTTTCAGGAAAATTAGCAGGCATAGTAAGAGAATTCAGGTATTTTTAATCTGCCAATTAACGTAACCAAAAATACATTACTTTTCCCTGTTCAGGTGATGGGGCCAGGTTAAGATGCATTCAGTCGGCATTCCAGGCCTGCTGTGAGATGTTATACCCATTTTTACAGACCAGTAAGCTGAGAGGCACAGAGATGTCAGTCAAAACAAGAGCTCAAGCAAGTTTTATGGTCTAATCAGTAGCCAGAAATGCTTCTGGCTTTTTGGGACAGAGGCATATTTCACAATGCAAGGCTGGTCTATTTATGCAGATGCACTTCTACAAGGCAACTTTTTCAGCTGCAACGCAGAAAAGCCTTTTTTCATTTTACTCAGTCATGCAGGATGTGATCATAGTGACACTGAAGATTAAAGGTAGGAAATTAAGCGTGGCCTCTTGGGCATTTGAACAACATATCTTTTTGGCTAATAATTATTCTTCCTGATAATAATAACATGTGAAGAGAATAAATTATATCATCATCATCATCATCATCTTCATATCTTGATGTGTGATTTGACTATAAACCACAGAGACTAAATATAGTACTATCAAAATTAAGAATGTTACGCCTGTAATACATCACAAACCACCTGGAAGTTACAGTCAAAGGGCAGGTTCCCATTGTGCAGCTCATTTTAATTATTACTAGTAGTTATTTCCACCTATAGAAATTAGTGTAGGTCTCTCACCACACAAGCAAAATTTGCTACCCTACAGGTGATCGGGGACCTCCTTTCCCTGGAATCCAGGGGAATTTATATCCATCCTAGGTATTTAGTGTCAGCCTACCTTTGATACTTCACAGGTTTCTGTCTAGTAATTAAGGATGAAAGACACTAGTGTCCCTCACTGAACCCATCTGTACTGGAGAACTTGCTGAGAGCTTTTATTAGGGAGAGGAATGAGGTATTCTTTCACTGTAGTGACTTGTCCAAAATAAACTACCAAACCATCCAGTGATCCTGGGTAAACAATAGGACCCTAAATTAAAGGACAGCAAATAAACTGAGAATAAGCAAGAATTACTATTCATGGACTTGCCTACTCACAAAAGCATGGATGGATGCAGTTATGCCAATATAAATATGTGCAGAATGTATGGTATGGTGTATCTAGATGCCTCTCTTACTTCATCCATACTAGGAGCTGTACTGTCACTACTATTTTGCATTAAAATACCACACTGCTGACAGAGAAAGAATATAATAAATGCTGTGCAGCTGGACTTAAATGTGGTATTTTTCTTCTGAAGTTCAGCTGCCCAGTGACCTACCCCATGCCATCCACTATTTCAGGCTGGTGCTTTTTTTCTTGTTGCTATGGCCAATTGGCAAGGAGGGAAAAGAATTATCTGGAAATTTAAAATACTAAATCTGCAGTGGTTAGGAAGGATTTTTTCCTCCAACAGAGTTTAACAAAAAGTGTGTGCAATCTGGCTGCATCTGAATGCCGAAAGAAATATGACAGCTCTTCAAGCCTGGGAAAGGTTTTAAAAAAAAAAGATTCAATTATTTATTTCTCTCTCTTCTTGAAAAACTCATGCTTCTTAAGGAAATGCAGCCTAGGAAATCACACTGTCTGCTGAGTTTCTTCAGTAACTTTTGAACCTGTTGCAATTTCTGAACCAGTTCCAACCTAATCTGATCAAAGGCTAAAGGGCTCAAAAACTTTGTGAAAAATCAGAGAATGTATAAAGGAAAAAGATCAAAATTAGGACTGCTGTGCTTGGAAAGGTTGAAGCAAAACCTCAAGCTTTCCATTATGTTTGCTGTGGCACATGCATCTCCAAATTTATCATGATACCTGCCTCTCATAGTCATGGGGCTTGGAGTGGCACATGAGCGGCGTAGGAGCAGAACTATGGCTTTATGTGATGGGTGCACAGGAGAAGACACAGGAATGCTGTACCCAGGTACCAAGGCTGCTTTAGTTCAGCTGCTTGTGGAATAACTTCTTATTTTCTATTTTCACCTCCTGCCTGGCACTCTTCCTTTCCTAGAATAAAATGAATAATTCATTATCATTGTCATTGCTATAGGACTAGTCTAGTTAATGGCTAAGAGTGGGAAAAGGTAAATCTCCAGGAAATATGGGGCCTTTGACTAAATCAACAAATTAGGCCCAGCTAATGAGAACTGATTAATCTATTGAACTCTGAGAGAAGCTGTTCTTGATAGGACAGAACTTTTTCCCATATTTTCTAAAATTTCCTTTTCTCTCTCTTCTTCTGACTAATCCTTGTGAAACAGTTTCTCTGCTTTCCATCTCTTTTTTCTTATAGCTGCCTTGCCAACTCACTCTCACCCCAAGACCACTGCTCTCTCTGCCATCACATTATAGGGGAGATCCAGAGAAGCAAAGATAGTTATTTTGCCAATTTCCCCTGGGTCTAGTTCATTGGACAAGGTTTTGCAACCGTGAAATACTGTCTTAATAAAGTTCAAGAGAGGAAACTACTGGAACTGAAAATGAATACTTTTGGTGGAATCTTTTATCCTGAAGGTAGTACAGGAGGGAATTGCTGGTGGAGAGTTGATTGCTACTGGGACAGAGGGTGGTAACTAAACCTTAGACACAAAATACTTCTAAGATACTGATATTTGCTCCTTAGCTCCAGATATGTATATGTACAGATATGTTTTTTGCTTTATTTTCTTCATGCCTGATACTTTAAATGCAGCTTTCTTCACAGGATAACTCCTATTAGTGCTGGGTTTATTTGGTTGGCTTTTTTTTTGTTTATTTGGTTTGTTATTTTGTTTGTTTGTTTTTCATTTTTTTTTGTCCCTACACAAGATTGTAAACAAAAATTTTTTTTGAAGACTTCAGGCTGAAACCATAGAAACCAAAGCCATTCTAGTAATCTTTTTCTCAGTTTAAAAAAAAACCTAATACATTTATCTCCTAGTGCAGCATCTGAATTCAGATATTTAACCATATTCAGTGAAAATATGCTTATAGGGCAGGGCTTGGAAAGAAAGCGCTGTACTCAGTGCTGGTGAGGCCACACCTCGAGTACTGTGTCCAGTTCTGGGGCCCTCAGTTCAGGAAGGATATTGAGGTGCTGGAGCAGGTCCAGAGGAGGGCAAGTAGGCTGGTGAAGGGACTGGAGCACAAGTCCTGTGAGGAGAGGCTGAGGGAGCTGGGGTTGTTCAGCCTGGAGGAGGCTCAGGGGAGACCTCATCACTCTCTACAACTCCCTGAAAGGAGGTTGTAGCCAGGTGGGGGTTGGTCTCTTTTCCCAGGCAACTATCAGCAAAGACAAGAGGGCATGGTCTCAAGCTGTGCCAGGGGAGGTTTAGGTTAGATATTAGAAAGAATTTTTTTACAGAGAGGGTTGTCAGACATTGGAATGGGCTGCCCAGGGAAGTGGTGGATTCTCCGTCCTTGGAGATTTTTAAAAAGAGACTGGATGTGGCACTTAGTGCCATGGTCTAGTAACCGCAGCGGCAGTGGATCAAGGATTGGACTTGATGATCCCTGAGGTCCCTTCCAACCCAGCTGATTCTATGATTCTATGAAAGACTCTCCTCAGAGAGGCATGGAAAAGGAAGGGGGAAAGAGAAACTGAACGGCACGGAATTGATGTGCTATTTACATTAGAGTGCGAAGGTGGGAATGCAGAACACCGGCGCTCTCCCTCTCCCGCAGCCACCTCGGTAAAGTCTGTACACGAACACGGAGCCACCCGACACGACGAACCATCAACCTGCGACTACAGCTCCCGTCAGCCCGGGCGCGGGGCCCGACCGCGGGGCTGCCCCTGCCGCTGCCTCCGCAGCCGCCGCCGCTGTCCCCGCCGGAGCCGCTGTCCCGGGAGCGGCCGCTCCGTGATTGCCGCCGGCTGTGCTGTCCCGAAGCCGGGAAAGGCGGAAGTCGCGGGACGCGCTCCCGCAGCCCGGCGGATTGGCCGGGCCTTCATCAGGCGCCGGCGCCGCGACGCGCCTCCCTCTGTCCAAGATGGCGGCACCGTTGGCGGTAAATTCGGGTAAGAGCAATCTAAGCGCGGGGCTGCGGCTCCTCCTCCGCCTTGCCCCGGCCGTCCTGCTCCCCACCCGCGGGCCACTGGCCCTGCGCCCCTCCTCAGAGTCCGGGGAAGCGGAGGTAGCCGCCTGAGCAGGCCGGACGTGGTGAGGCTGCGAGGCAAGGCCCGAGCGGGCGGCGGGAAAGGGCTGCGGCGGTGCGGGCAGGCGGCGGGGAGAGCGGCCTCCCGTGCGGCGGTACCCGGGGCTCGGGCCACCCAGAGGTGCCTGGCGATGGTTCTCCGCGGTCAGAGCTGCCGCTGAGCCTGGGTGGTCCTAGCAGGGTGTGACATGAGGCAGCGAAGGCTCCTTGATTCGAGAGGACTGTATAACTCAGTGCACATGGGGTTAGGCAATACATTGAGATGTATTGCTCTCACCTTAATGACGGTATTGCACTCATCTCTTAATGCTGTGCGCAATAAAAGGCAACAAAGAAATATGTTCAGAATCTTGCTCAGTAGTACACAGTGCGTGTGGAAATGGGAAGATGGTTTCTCATCCATTGACTAGGAGCATCTGGTTCATCCATGGTCCTTTTAGAGCGTGTCACAAGGAACAGTTTTGGGTTCCTAAGACGGCACTTGCCCAATACAACAAATACAAAAGGAAATGACTAGATAATCAGAGGTCATCGGGTGCAGTGCTTCTGTTCTTCCTCTTCCTTAAAGCAAGGCCAGCTCAATCTGATGTCTCAGGGCCTTATCTAAACTAGCTTTGAATACTTGTGGGGATGAAGATCCTCCAGGAGGTCTCTCTAGGCCTCTGTTCCAAGGTGTGACCACCCTCACAGTATTTTATTTCTTTTTTTCCCCTGGTGGCTAATTGGAAGTTTTGTTATTGCAGCTTGGGTCAGTTGCTGCTCATCTCCTGTGGTACCTCCGTCTGCTTTCTATATGTATAGTGCCCTTCAGTAGTTAAAGAAAACAAAGCTCCCATCCCTCTTTAACCTTTCTTTGTGTAAGACTGAACAAGGTCAGTTTTTTTAGCCTTTCCTCATGCATCCTGTTCTTTTGGCTCCCTGTTTCAGTGTCTTGCTCTGAGGAGCCCAAAACCAGACACTGTACTAGAGTGAAGGATTCAGAGATGCTTAAATAATCACTTCCCTGCATCTGCTGGCTACAGCTCTGTTAATACAGCCTGAGGCCTTAAGGCAGCCTTTGCTATGAGCATATGCTGCTGACTTGTGTTCAGCTTCCTGCCTGCCAGAACACTTGGGTATTTTTCCATAAAGCTGTTCTCTAGCTGCTTGCTTGATCCCCAGCCTCTACTGTTACATGGAGTTATTCTGTCTCAGATGCAAGATGTTGCATTTGCTGTTGTTGAGCTTCATTGGGTTAACAGAGGGAGAATGGAGACCATGTGAAAAGCAGTTATGACTGGAATATAGGCATGGCCAAAATGTCCCTGTAACTGAGGTTTGGTATGTCATAGTGACTAGTTAATAGAGTTAAAACCTCCATTCCTTTGTCAAGCAGGGAGCAGATTTTACAGAAAAGATATTTTGATCTAACTGAATGAATAACATCTCTGTCCTTTTGCAGAAAAGCAGTAATAAAGCAAAGACCCTTCATCTGAAATGCAACTTTGTTAAAGTGAAAATCTGAGTAGTTAAAATGAGACTATGCTTTATTTATAAATTACATGGCAAGAGATTCTACAACCTTATAATTAAAAAAAAATAGGGGAAGAAAGAGTTTTGTACATGAAATATGAGAAAAAAATAAAGCAGATATGTCAGTAGAACTAATGAGGATTTTTGCCTTAGGTTATGTTCTGTTGTTTCTGGGGACAAACATAAGTCTATAATGTGGCAAAAAGTTCAGGCATAAGCGTCGCCTGCTGTTGTTGCCGAAAGAAGTAACTCATCCTGTCATTCCTTGCTGGCCCTCATGGGATGGTCAGCCTTTGTAAAACTAATAGTAATAGAAACAGCATAAATGGGAAAAAGTCAGTGTGGTTGCTAAAGTCCAACTTTTTTTCCATCCTAGGTGCTTATTCCTTTCTCTGCAATAATCCATCTTTGTGCTAACGTAGCTGGTGCCATCACAGAGCAGACTGGGTTGTAGATGTGATCCTGTTGAAAATAAACTCTTTTTTTTAGTTTTTGGATAGAGAAGTTAGGTCCTTAATTTCTTTTAATGCCTTACAGTACATGTGTTTGGGCTGATGCAAAGGAATTATGTGCTAGGGACAAGAGCAAACAGATGGGCCAGGAAAATAGTTGAACAGTTTTTGGCAGACACTCTGTATTGCTGCTGGTGTTTATTGGACTCGGTAATGTAATAAGAGTGAAATAAATCTCTACACTCTGAAGTTTATGTGGGAGAGGCAATTACAGTCTAGAGTGTGAAATTATTCATCCAATAGTAACTATTTTTAGTTAAATTTGTCTAGGCAGGGGCAACATCGTATGATTAAAACACTCCGATGCTTGTAAAAGGCAGAGAGTTTGTCCTTTTTTTACAGGTTTTCCTGATACAACCATACTGGCACTTCTAATTGTGTTATGAATGATGATGGGTTAGTACTGAGCTTGAGGTGAGAGGGTTTGTTTTGTATTTATTATTGTTTTGTATGATTTGCTGCTGCTGCCAAGTCACCACTGAAAGCAGTGGTCTTGCTCAGAGACTTGCTACTATCTCTGTGCTCTGCTACACTTCCACTTGGCTTATCCTGCCTTATTATTCAGGGCATTCAGGGAGCATTTTGTGTTACTGTGAGGTGGTGCCTTGGTTGCATAAAAAGGAGGGGCATCTTTACATCAGGGTAGCTACCTTGCTGTCTTAACATAAGCAGCCTGGTCAAGAAGTGGTGCAGATACATTTCACTTCAGTAAACCTTGAGAGGTTTACTATAAGACTTAGAGTTAGAAGGAGCTACCCCATGATAAAATGTTGCCTTTGTACTTGATTTTATACCACACTGTTACCTTGTACATTAAAAAGGAGAAAAAAAAAGTTAAGGCAAATTTAGATTAAATGCTAGTGTTTTTGCATATAGGCTACTCTGCAAGACATAGTTTTGTTTTATCATTTCTCCAGAGACATTCCTCCTCAGTTTAAGTCTCTGCTGTTCCCTACCCACTTGTTTCTTCCCTCTGTGTTTCAGGCATTGGTCTTTCAGTTGGTTTTATGACTAGCTGGACCACTTTCTTAGCTGTGTTAATGAGAGCTCTGATTTTTATAAACCGTGTTGAAAGAACTCTGGAACATGTTGCTTTTTCCTCCCCTTCTTTAATTTCAATCATTTGACTAATGTGACTTGTAGTGTGGTCTGTCAGAGTAAACGAAGCAGGTATGTCCGTGGTTGGGAACAAGTGGCTCTGAGTGAAGGAGGACAGTAACCTCTTAAAGCAGCTTTTCAACTAGGAAAATTGCAGCATGCAGAAACCACCACTAGCTTATAATACCTTTGGGTCAGAAACCATCTCAGTAACACATAACAGTGCCTGCAATCAGTTTTTACGTGGTAGTTTGAAGGCAAACCATCAAATTGGCAATATAATTTATTTAATAAATTTAGCAGTGACTTGTGGTGTGTAAAGTCTGAAAGTTTCACAAATACAAATGACATCTAGCAAGGGAAACACTTAGGTACTTCTGTTTAATATTGGTTTTAAAATTTTGTGGTTTTTTTTTTTTAATGGGATAATACTAGGTGGTACGTATTTTCCATCTACATGGGTTTTAGTGTAGACAACAGTTCTGGTTGAAGTCTGAAGACTAGTTTGGTGTGCTGTTTTCATCATTCCCAATGATAAAGAGACTTCCAGTGCAGTATTCCTGCTACAGAGTTCAGGTTCTGAATGATACAGTTTCTAGTAAGGAAGAGATCATTCAGCTGTAGTACTAAATTCAGGTCTGAAATATGCAAAAGCAACTTCTCAGTGTAGAGAAAGAATTGAGGTGGTATTTTTAGAGTAGGGTCAGACTTCTCTAATTTATTTGAGCTTCCTAGCTTCTAGAATAATCTGGTCTCTTCTAAACATCGGTAATATTTTTGTTGATCTATTTCTGATAAAGGAATTTCATGTCTTTATGAACCTCTTTTACAGAATATTAGCAGCAAATGTGTTTTAGGTGTCAAAAGTACTTGTCTTTATTTTTTAAATTAAGAGGAGAGAGATGAGTTAATATGAAAGAGTATCGTTAGGCTTATATTGCCTTTAATCTTACGGTTTTAGTTTCTAATTTATATTGTTCTATACAGACTGATGGAAAGAGGCAACAAATTTTGACAGCACTGCTCTTCATTTTCAGTTCCTCATATATTGGATATTTCTTTGGTTATGTCAAAAATAGAAGGCCTTGCCAAGTTACATTCAGATTCAAGGTCGGCTGTCCAGTTCTTAGTTATCCCTTAATCTTACTAAAGTGGATGGAATTCAGGCAGGTAAGGTTGAAAGATTAGAAATTGTCCATAGTAAGTCCTTAATATCCTTCCTCTTTCTGTCAGGAAACTTTTCAAAGTCATAGTGGAACTTCTATTAAATTTGGCAGCTAACCATTTAACCAGGAAATCTGTATGAGGAACCTGGAGAAGCAGAATAGGTTGACAGGGAGAGTGTGCTGGGATATATAAACATAAAACATAACTTGGGAGCTTTACAACTCTGTTACTTGTTGATGCTACACCTTGTAATTCACAATAAGACGCTTCCACACCTTCAGTACAAGTCATTTGCATGGACAATTTGTCCCTAATGTAATATTCTAAAGATATTGCTTAATATTACTAAAACTGGGAAAATAGGTAATCTGGGGGGGAAAAAATCAAGAAATGGAAAAATCTACCCGTGTGTGTATTTCATGCCCATTTTGCACTTGTAAGAGTGCCTCAGTCACTTCTAAGTTCCTGTATTCATTTATAGCTACTCAGCTTGAATGGCTTCACATTTAAGTGTGCTTGTAGGCTGTGGCAGTCTTTGGTCTGACGTTCTACAGATACTTTGAGGCTTAGGAGATTTCCATTTTCCATTGTTGGGAGTGATTTCAGTTTTAGTTGGAGTAATCAAAGGATTTTGTTCTCTCTCAACAGATAGTGTTTTTCTTCTATTATTGAGGTAGGACTTTACACCCCTTCCAGTTGACTAGCTCAGTACACTGGTTCACCTCTGACAATGTAGGAGCAATAAGGGTGATTAAATAGCTTGCTTTTGATTAAACTGCTTTTTTTTTTTTCCCAACTTGCTCATGCAAATAATAATCTTTGGAAATGGTTGAAGCCATTTTTCTTTAGCCGTCTGCTGTAATCCCAGAGTACCATATATTTTGATCTGATGGGTTGTTTAGTTTATAGTGAAGGTGGTCCTTTTCTGAAGTGTTCTGTAGAAGTGGTAGAGTCACAGTCCTGGAGGGATTTAAAAGATATGTAGTTGTGGCACTTATGGATGTGGTTTAGTGGTGGACTTCGCAGTGCTGGGTTAGTGCTTGAACTCAATAATCTTAAAGCTCTTGTTAAACCTAAGTGATTGTATTGTAAATATCTTTATAAGATGACTTTCAGCTCCAGAACTTAGGTGCATACATCATCTTTTCTGCTTCTCTAGCTTCCTAAATGCAATTAGGTTTTATATCAGACCATCATTGTTACTTTTCTTTTGCCTTAAGAAAGGAAAATATGCTTTGCTTGATGGGCATAACTGTCTATACTGTCAAGATGAGAGTAATAGTAAGTTAAAAAAGAGTCTACTTATTGAAAACAGTGAATAAATAATTTTTTTTGTTTCTTTCTCCATTTCAAGTACATTGTTTTATTTCTTCTTTTAGCTGCCAGCTTGTGGGGTCCATATAAGGACATATGGCAGACTGTAATGAATGCCATTTGGAAAAGGCAACCTGAAGCTGTTCATCGTCTTGACCAGGTTTTAAAGAAACACAAATCTGACTTCATCTCTCTCTTCAGAAATCCGGTACTGGGCTAATGCTGTTTTGTGGAATGAGTTGGAGAGTTGATGATTTAATCTGTCTTGCAGTGTTGTCTTACATACCATTTAGACTCTGACCATTCATTTCATTCTACATTTTTACAGTACATAATGCAGATGTGTTATACCAGTCTTGTGCTGCCGTAAGAATACAAATAGCTTGAATAATACATATTATTTTGTGTCTTTTACAGGATGATTTTATCTATGATGTATTGTTTTCTCTCATTATTTGAGTGCTATTTTGAAAGGAAAAGTAAAAAGTAAAGGTATCTGATGATCCATCAGTCACCTGTTGGCTTTTTTTGTTACTCTTGTGTGTCTGAAATAAAGCACCAAACTATTTTGTCTGGTTTTGGTCCATGCTCATATTTCAGTCTTGTTAATGAACACACAGAACAGGTGAACACATGAATTTAAAAATTACAGTATGTCTTGTTAGAAATGTCAGATGATGTGGAAAACCTCACTGCTTCTTGGCTGATGGATCACAACTAGAAATATATCTTTTTTCAATGGTGTTACTTCTGCAATAGCAGACAACTCTTTTAACTGATAGGTCAGAAAATTTAAGTCAACTGTAGAGTTTTGTCAGTATATTTTAGCATCTCAGTTTAATGGAAAAAGAATGATGTAGAAAATAGCAGTTGGGAGTAACACAATAGTTCTGATCAGCAACGTGAATGTCTTTCATGGAGCTGTTGAGAATTATATTAAAGTTTACTTTCAGTCTCCATTATTCTGAGTAAACTGAAAGTCAGCATATTGTATAAGATTATTTTTGGTACGTTCTCACAAAGAGACCACTGCTGTGCAAGTGTGAAGCATTATTAGGATGCCTTTACTATCTCTGTGTTTAAAAACACTGCCTTTGTTTTTATGGTTACAACCTAACCTGTCGGAACAGTATTTGTGAGAAAGGATTAATGCGTAAATCTTTATTCAGTATTTGTTCTTGCCATTTTGAATAACTTCCGATGCTTGTTTCTCTTGCAGCCAAAGAATGTTCAGCAGCATGAGAAAATTCAGAAAGCAAGTACAGAAGGAGTTGCTATCCAGGGTCAGCAGGGAACTAGGCTCTTGCCAGAGCAACTCATCAGAGAAGCCTTTATCCTCAGTGACCTCTTTGATATTGGAGAGTTGGCAGCTGTTGAACTCCTTCTAGCTGGTGAGAAGGGAAAATATTTAAGAGCTGGAGAAATACAGCTTAAATAGGGCCTTCTTATTTAAGTATATGCTTAACGTGAATGAATGATCAGTGAAGGCCTTAGCTTCCTAACATAGAAAGTTCCTAAGGAGAAATCTACTCTCACTGTAAAGTAATATGATAGCAGTGTTCTGAAACTTAATGTTCACACATGCAGCTATTTCAAAAGGGGGAATATTTTGAGGGGGTTTCATGGTTTAATTTTTCTCTATCATTGAATTTAAACATAATTTTAAAATTATTGACCTAGAGTTTTTCCATAAAGCAGTGTAATGGATATTGGTTCTTTAAACTATGTATTAGTTATATTGATATGTGACTGTTTGGATCATAATCTAATAACTGATTAGTAAGAGAAGTATTCTGGAGAGTGACACATTCTTTGCATGTAGAAGATTGATTTTAGAGTTAAGATGTAATTGTCAGTTAACATTACTAGCTACTGTTCATCATTTAACTTTTAAAAATTCATTGAAGAAGTAGCTTGCAAATTTGTCAGCTTTAGAAGCCATCTTCAAGTCAGCCTCTTTCTATTTTGAACTTGAATTTTTGATGTAAATTCTGGCAGAAATTTTAATTTTGAATAAAAAGATATTTTTATGATAATCGGCTAGAATTGATTATGAAGATAGGTACATATCAGTTGCAAATACCATTTGGATTAAGATGTGTTTGGCCTTACACTCTTTTTTTTATTTTTGGATGTTTTAATAGTTGAATATTAATTCTAATAATAGCACACAAAATATGTGTGATTTCAGTGTCTAAAAGAAATCCAAGTGATAGTGAAGGACCACAGTTACTTTGAATGCTATGTTTGTATTTCAGTTAGAAATACAAAGATACAGAGATGTTGTCAAAGCATGTACGTTCAGCTTTTTTTGACTATTCTGTGCATTTTCTTTCCCTAGGAGAACATCAGCAACCTCATTTTCCTGGTCTTACAAGAGGTCTAGTGGCAGTTCTGTTGTACTGGGATGGAAAAAGATGTATTGCCAATTCACTACGAACCCTCATCCAGTCACGCCAAGGCAAGACGTGGACATTGGAACTCAGGTCTGCATTAGGGTGATGAGCTGATCAAAGCTCTTTGTTTTGGATGCTTTTAGGACTAATTAGACTAAAGAGAATATGTATATTCTCACTTTGTTTGTTTTTCATAACCTGATGCAGCTGCTTTCATGTTCTCTTTTTAAGCATAATGTTAAAGTTTCTTGCACGTATTTTTTATTGGGTTATAAGGATATGATATGTGTTTTACTTTCAATTCTTTCATGCTACTTCACCTTTTGGCAGTGTTTTGTTTAAGAAACCCTCCCAGTAGGTGTTGTTCTAACTAGTGTTGATTACTCACTATTTGAGAACCTTGCAATGTTCTGACTTCCTGGGTACTGCAAAATCAGAGAACTGGGCTCTTGCCTTTATTTAAAGGAATGCACTGTCTACTGGTGAACATTAAATGCTATTTTTTTCACTTTGAAAAAGAAAGCAATACACTTTGCTAACTTCCAGTGCACAGTGATTGATTGACTACAGAAAGATGAAAAGATGTATTCTAGTGTAAATATAAATTCTGAAACATAACATAAATTATTACATTAGAATTAGCTTTACCACTTCAGTAGAGTTCAGTATCTGGATAACTGCATTTACTAGTGAGTTATGTGCATCTTACGTATAGGACTTTTTCCTTTGAATAGAAATCTTAACTAGCTCATCCCCACTGTATCTCATATTCCATGTTCCTGCACCTGCAGAAGTTACCTGAAGACTTTGTATCCATTCAGCGTAATGTTTTCAGAGGGTACTGCTTACTAATTAGTGAGCCACATCTTTACTTTCTGTATATAATTTATTTGTACATTTTTTTGTTATCAAATATATTTGATGGGATTCATTATTTTAGACTTCCTTTGTGACTGGGAAAGTATGATTAATTGTTAAATTTATGTTCTTTCTGTTATAGTCAGGAGTTAATTTCCATGACAACACGCTTTACAGATGACTTAATGGAGCAGGGTTTGACTCAGAAGATCCTTACACTTGTGTCTCACATCGATTTGAACAATGAATTTGATAAACTCCAGAGAGAGCGAGGATTGGGCAGTGAGAAACATCGAAAAGAGGTAAATACTCCCTGAGTGTGAATATTTTTCTGTATTACTGAACAGATTAGAATACAGTTAGACCATCAAGAGTTCTCTGCTTTTGCAAGGTCTGTTACTGTCTGAGAGATCAGAGTAACTACTCCATGGGTTGTGCAATATGAGTGTGGGATCCAGGTTGCTTCCTGCATTTCTCTTTTGCTGTTGCTTCAACATGCTGGATCATGCCTTGTTTTAAGTGATGTGTAACCAAGGACAGTAAAAAAGTAAGCACAATATTTATGTGTAGTTTTTAAAAAAAATTGACACTAACTGCTGCAGCATATTTTTTCTAGCAGGAAGATTGTAAACATCACTGTTGTAATTTTTGAACTTCCTTCTAATGGGTGATCCGTTTAAAAATTATTCTATGTAATAGAGTCAGTTTATTTTCCACCAAAGAAAGAATTAGTTTGATGCTTTTGCTATTTATCTAGAAACTATGCAAAGGTTATCCTTCTCATTTACCTAAATTATCTTAATTTACCTTAATTTTACCTTGAAATCCATTTAATGCCTTATATTAGCAGATTTTTTTCTTTGTATTAGATGGAATACCATATTTCCCTCTGTATTGATTAGAACTATTATTCTGCTGGAGTCTGTGCACAAATCTCTTGCTATGTTAAATGTTGAAAAGTTTCTCTCTTCATCACCATGAATATGATTTTACAGGCTATAAAATGCTCATAGCACTTTATTTTTTATTTAGCCAGGTACAATGGATATAGGATAAGAATGTTACTAGAAGCTCATAATTTAGCTAAATAAAATACAGTTTTACAAAGACTATTATGAAAGATCGTAATTGCCTTTTTTTTTCTTAACTTCCACTGTGTTCATAAGACTTAAAGCAGTTAAAACTCAGCCTGGGAGGAGGAATGACATTAAATGAGATAAATGTTTGTTCAAAACCAGGTAATTTTGGTGTAACTGTTAGAAAAAAGACAAACTTTGTTTTCAAGAACTGTTGTGCTTACTTGTATTGTAGCATGCAATAATCTGCCAAATAAAAAGAAAAATACTATTTTTAGTATGAAAATGCTTGGTAGCCTTTATGTTGGGCTTGATATTTGTTCCATATATGATAGGGGATGATAAATTTAATTTATATTCTAAAGTTGATATAAACATTTTGTCTGAGGGAAGGAATTTCTAATTTTAAATGTTTTTCTTATTTCTCAATGTCTTATGTGTTAGGTATTTGTATAGTCAGTTGAGGGCATCTCTTTTGAGGTAAGGGAAAGACTATGACCTGATCTGGAGACAAGTGCCAGTGCAGTTGTGTGATTAGGGAATGTGGCTTCTGTGTGATACATTTACAGCTATATAGGTTCTATACAGATTCATGTCTCCTGACCTTGACAGGGATGCTGGTTTGCATGTGGTCATATTCCTGGGTATCCACTCACACCTCACATGAAATAGTGGGAATATGAATGCAGTTAACAAGCAGAAGTGTGCCTTTGTTGTTCAGCAATTAAACCCAACATTTTCTGTAGCTGCTGTCTTTAGAGTAATTTTTAACTTAGCCTAGTCATCATGATTGACTGAGAAAGACTAATTGAATGTGTTACTAGAGTATGTATATTCACCCTTTGTTTGATTTTTCTTCTAAAGGTTTCTGACCTCATTAAAGAATGCCGACAGTCACTGGCTGAAAGTCTGTTTGTCTGGACCTGTCAGTCACCACTGAGCAAGGATGACACTCTAATCCTCATAAGTTACCTGGAAAAGGTAACAGTGGAAGCTGATGGCTCGTTGGACGGTGTGAACTTGTCTCTTCTCATGGCTCTCCTTTACTGCTTTGATGTCAGCTTTCTGGAACAAGGCACAGAGGATCGGGAAGGTAATGCTGGGAGGTTTCCCAGATGTTACATTGTACAGATGGATAAGTTGTTATTTAAACAATTTCTTTATTGATCAGTAGCAAGTAGACAGGATTTTGCATATTTGTTTTCAAATTCATTTATTGGGTGTTGGTTTTGTGTTTGTTTTTGTTGTTCTTCAAGATTTGATGCACCGGCTCCCTCTGCTAGCAGAAAGACAGTACATAGCAACGATACACACTCGTCTTCAGGAGTCCCAGCCTTGGAAATTACCAGGCCTGCAAGCTACTGTTAGATTAGCCTGGGCGCTGACATTAAGAGGAATATCCCAATTATCTGATGTGACAGGTAAATTACCCTAAAGTGCAGTTCTTGCACATTAGTATTCAGCTTGCAAGTCGTGTAAGTCGAAGTATCTATTACCTTTTTGAAGTGCTAGTATTTACCTTTGTGATAAAATTACCATTGACACTCCTTAAAGCTTTCTCAGCATGTGAGTTTGGTTGTCAAGAATTGAATTGCTCTGAAATGTACACAGATTTAGAAGTAATTGGTTATTAGAAGGTAGTATTGCATAGTGCCTCATTGAAGTGAAAGAGATTTTAACATACTGGAAAATTCAAAGATTGCGTTTTCAGTTTAGTATCATTTGAACGCTTGAATTAAGAATAGATTTCTAATTATGGGGTTTTTTACATCTATACATGTTAAACTTCAGTATCTTGAGAGGATGAATCTATTTATAATTTTGTTTTTTTCCTCTCTGAACTTCACAAGATTTCCAGGCTTCCTGCTAGGTCAAAATTGAGTCTACTCCAGAATATCTATTAAAGAAAACGCAAACATTATAATTAATGTTTAATTAAGGTATTTTGTGATTCTTGGTTCACTACCTTAGATTTTTTTGGGGTAAATGGGTTATGCATTTTAACACTTCTTAAAGCAGAAAGTTGAGGTCATCACCTGCCATTAATTTATCTTTTTCCAGTCTAATGTTTTCCCGTATGGTAGAAAAAACACAGCTGATAGAAGCATGTAAATTTGCAGGTCAGCTGGATATCCTGAAATACGTTTTGCTTGTTAACAGATTGTTATTTATTTTTTACCCTCTTGTGAATTTTGTTGCCCAGCTCTTGCAGAATTCACTGAGGCAGATGAGGCAATGGCAGAGCTAGCCATTGCTGATTATGTCTTCCTGTTCCTGACTGAATCTGTTGTGGGGTCTGAAAATTTCTACCAGGAGGAATTTTACATTCGCAAAATTCATAACCTTGTCACGGACTTCCTTGCACTCATGCCAATGAAGGTAGGTTGTTTATGTGAACAGCAGTTATTGAGAAATGTGGGTATCTCTTCTGTATTTCTAACATTTGGACAGGTAGCATAGAGATTCAGACATGACCCTCAGCTTGAGACTCTGCAGTTCAGAAAACTTGTTCACTTCATGAAAGTCATAATGTTTGGGGTTTGTTTTCAATACTGAAGTAGAATGTGATTTTTAAAACACTTCAGTGTGATGAGATCTACAAAAGAAACTTCTGTGGTGGAAGTAGTTTTGTTTTACATGATTAAAATAGAAACAAATGCTGAAATTGATGGCTATGCATGTGGGTATTGATTTTCTGATTTTTTTTTTCTTTTAATACAGACAGTAGTGTAACCTAAATTAACTTAGGGGTTTTGTCTCTCATTTTTAATTTATTTTTTTACTAATGGTCTTTTCCATACTTAAGGGGAGGGATTCTGCTTTTTCAGTAGTATCAGTTGTTGGGAAAATAAGCAACCTTTTTCAGTAGAAGACTAAAAATGCTGTAAAAGGGTTTAAAAAAAAAATTGAAGCAATTACAACAGTTTCATTTGTGCAATATCTTGTGCTTAGACATGGAAAATCAAAATTCTATGAAAACACATTCAATTAATGGAGACTTTATTTTGTGGCCTTCATCGTGTTGAGCTGTAGTTAGAATTGCCAAACAATTACTTTTTTCAATGTGCAAAAAGGAAGATTGAAAACCATATATTTTTCGTTGTAACCTCACAGACTGTGAACAATATTGGCAGAAAAAACAGTATTTGAGCCTCAAGAATCTTTGAGGGCATTTATGAACATGTTGTAGACAGCTTTTAGATTTAATCATAATTTATTTATAATCCGTTGATGTTGCATGTTGTTTTCTCAGGCTGTCTTTTAAACCCACAGAGTATCCATAAAGCAAGTATAATGTCAGTTCCAACAGGTTCATGTTGATAAATTACAGCTATATTTCTGCTGCAGTGGCTGCCTCCGTACAACACTTATTATGTTAACAGGCTTTGGACATGCTTTGAAGGCTGCACACATGCGGTGTTTTCTGTAATACAAACACAGTAGCCCTTAGGAATATATGGGGAATATGTGAGGTGTATTTTGTGAAATTTCCTTAAACAATCTGGCAGTTCTTCATTGGATAGTGTTGCTTTATGAAAGATGAAGTGTCTCCCTGTAATGATACCAGTTTTTATTAGAGATATAAGGTAGATTTTTGAATGAAAGTTGAAGAGCTGGAGACTGGCTCTGGCTGAGGTTTCTGCCTTATTAGATTTAGAACAGACACAACCCTGTCTCCGTATCCACAGAACTGCCTGAAAATCCCAAGGCTGTTGCTTGATTTCTTGGTACATCTCATCTTTATTGCATTATGGAACTGGATTCTTTATCTCTGCGAAGAGTTTTTCTTTTCCATTTCAGTTTTTTTCGCTTTGCCTCAGGTTTGCAGTTAATTGTAGCTAATGCCTGAAGATGAAGAGAGATTTTCATTACAACTAAGATTTTGTAATACAGGATATAAGCCAAAATCAGACCACTGGCTCGTATTCCAGTTCGAGAGAAGCCAATACTAGTGGTTTCACAGGAAAGACTTTGTTAGGAAGCAATTGGGATATAGCCCTTCAAGGCAACTTTTTGTCTTAACTGCTGTTGGGTAGTGGTTGGATTATGTCCTCAACTATTTCTACTGAATTTCAAATTTTAGGTAAAGAGAAGTGTCTGTGTTGCTGGATCTTTGTTTTGTTTTGTGTATCTGCATTAACTTTTGTTCAGTTTTTTTTAAATCTGTAAGCCAGCATTTTAATTAATTCCTCCTTATAGTTTTAGCATTTATGCTGCTTGCCAGTGAGGATTTGGGTAAATCTTTTGGTTGATTGCATTACCTTCATTCAGAAATCGATAATTGGCTTTAGTACCTCAAATAATTCATTATTTCATTTACCAGTTCTGTTCTTATTCAGTTAGTATACTGATTTTAGCTAATTTGCTCTGACCCTTTCCACAGTTATTTCTAGTTTTAAATATTTTTTCTTTTTCATTATTATTATTTTTAAATTATTTTTTCTTAAAGAGACAGAATTATTTTGCTGCTCATTCAATTTTGGACATTAAGATACTGTAGACCATGGACCAGTCTCTGTTCACTGTAACCATGTTTTAATTTTTGATGTGTTGAATTGGTTGCTTACTTCTGTTTCTTGATCCTCAATGTCTCCTTAATATTTAACAAAACTTGACTTTTCATCTTATATCTGTTTGCTTTCTATAAGCTGCTGATGGGGTGTCATGTCAAAAGCTTTTCGATTTTAAATGTCAGCTGTTTTTTGTTTAGTAATTAGCTTTTTCAACACAGAGAAGTTTAAGATGCTGATTAAATGACTATTTTTTTTATTGCTGCTGTTCTTCTTCCCCTCCCTTTTTTCTTTTTTATTTCCTCTTGTGTTAATAGACGTGGTGATGCTTTTAGTTGAGACAGACTGGGTCCAAAGTAATTATATCAGTTCAGAACTTTTCAAATCATGAAGTAACTGTAAGTAGAAGTAGCCTTTAATGGTGAAGAAAGGTGCAATCCACAGATCTATATAAAGAAAACATTATTTTGCTGTGTTTTGTGTTTCTTTTCACTCTTTGTGAATAATGGTCCAACATTCTGTGTTTGAACCTAATGCATCTAGCTTTTGAATTAAAAAGAGGAAAAGGATCCACCATTTGGGGCCAAACCAGAGGATCTGGTGAAGTCAGTTAGGAAAAACTCCCGTGGTGTAAATTCAGGGCTTTTGCTGTGCACTGAGGACCTTGGCAGTAAGAAAGTAATCGAATATATATCTTCGTATGCAAGCTCTTGGGGGAAGAGAGGATTGAAAAAATATAAAATTGAATATTCTTGTCATGTACATGCAAGTACATTGGCTTTCTTAGCTTTTAGTAGGCTGTATAGACAAGTGTTCTGTTCTGTTTCTGTTCTGTTTCATTCTTAAACCAGTGATTTTTTTCACTTCATAAATTCTGTAGGTGAAACAGCTGAGAAACCGTGCTGATGAAGATGCTCGCATGATCCACATGAGTATTCAGATGGGTAATGATCCACCCATTTCCCTTCGGAGAGATCTGGAGCATTTAATGCTTCTAGTAAGCCCTATTTTCTTTTAAATTACAGTGGCAAATAGTAATTGTGACTTTCATTTTTCATCTGAAAACCTGTATCTGAATGATACCATATGATGCTGGACCTTTCTCTTTTTGGATTAGAGTTTTTAATTTTTTTTTTCCTTAAATACAGACACTTTTCTATAACGTTTCATGTAAAGGAATTAATTTACTGCCTTGCTTTCTTATGTTAATGTCATTTGATTCTTGTTTAGTAAGTAAATACTGCAGTATTTCCTATGTTTGAAGGTTTTAGGGGGTTAACCTTACTATTGACACTCTGATAAATAATTGAAATGTTTAAATAATTCTCATGTTGAAATATTTGTAATGAGAATTTTGGAACACTGTTTTGTGTTTGCTGTAGATTAGTCTAGGCAATGTGACCCCATCAAGGCTAGTGGAATTATAAATTCCCTAATTTCAGTAGAATTTTGACGAAAAGCGTACATTTAAAAAAAGATCTGTTTCTTTAATATTTTTAATAAAATAAAGAAAATAGAAAAAAAATGAAAATAAAATAATCATATTTGTTTAACTATTAGTTATTAAGGTTACTTAACTGCACTTTCAAAAAAATTGGAAAACAGATTTACATATTAAACAGGGCAATTTTTATTTTCTGTTCATGAATAACTTCAAAAACTTTTACTACTTGTCTTTTCCAAAGGTAAAGGTTATAGGACATTTGCAGGAAACTTTGTACTGAAATGCTTTCTTAGGCAACTCAGAGATATATAGTGAACTTTAAATGAAGAACTAGAAGTGAAAATTTACTCTGAGAAATTTGTATGTTCAGATAATGGGTAGGATTTCTATTCATGGTACTGGCTGACTTGTAAATTCAATGTATGAAGGTATGGATATGGTTATTTAAAGAGAGATGATGGTGTTTTCTTACAACAATTCAATCTGTAATAATTAGAAAGTTATTAAAGTTTTGCTGATGTGTGCATTTTGAATTTCTCTGTCACTTTTTCCTATGCTGTTATTTAGACGCTCTTGTTTTCAGAGAGTTTTAAGAAATAAAACACCAGCTGTGGGATGCTTTGCCTCTCAGATGTGTTTAGCTAATCTAGAAGCAGTGCTTATTGTTGAAGTAACTGTTTTTTTTTCATATGGTTGATATTTTTCCAACATCATCTTTTCTCTGATAGATTGCTGAATTGTACAGGAAAGACCCCTTTAATCTGGAACTTGCTCATGAATACTGGTGTCCATCGGAGCCCTTGCAGACATCCACCATCATGGGGTCCTACCTTGGAGTAGCTCATCAGCGACCCCCTCAGCGCCAGGTTATCTAGATTTTCTTGAGTAATTACTAGTAACTTGAAACTAAAGTAACAAAAAACCCCAAGCAACAAAGTTTTTGGTACCCTTATTACAGATAGCCTCTAAGAAGATATTACCTTTTCTCAGTGGCTTATCTGCATGTGTCCTCTTCTGCATGGCATGGTTCTTGTTGCTTGTCAATAAACTTAACAAGAGTCTTAACTAACCTCTTTGAAAATGTTGTTTAGGTCTGATTTGTTGCAGTTGCTAAATAATTCTGATACTGCTCTGGTATCTGATAACTTCTACATACCTTTTGCATGTAACTGAGAAGTTAAA
Organism: Pseudopipra pipra; assembly: GCF_036250125.1. Taxonomy (NCBI): domain Eukaryota; kingdom Metazoa; phylum Chordata; class Aves; order Passeriformes; family Pipridae; genus Pseudopipra; species Pseudopipra pipra. Next base: position 27,683,823 of record NC_087553.1, read on the forward strand.
TTCCTTTACTGTAAAAAAATTCTTTATTAACTGCGGTTGATAGTATTTTAGGGGGTAAGAATCCATAAGAATATTGTAATTATTTAAAGTCCAAAGATTATAGTCCATGAGAGACAAAACTTAAAATCAGAATGAAGAAATTATGTAAACAGATGAAGCAGACATTCCAAAACTTATTAGATATCTGGGGTGCTGTCAGCCTTCAATGCTTCTTGAAAGACTGTGCAGCATTAGGCAAAACCTAGTATGAGACAAATTGGACACACCCCAAGACCTACCCACAATACAGGCAACTTGAGTTGGGGCCATGTGCAATCTGCATACACCCTAATATGACCCTGGAAGGAACCACTGTGTATGGGAGTTACTGTGCAGGTATATGACAAGCATAATGATTCTTTCCTGATATCTCTTGCACTGTGAGATGTGTTAGTAATACTGCTGTGGAACATTTGTGAGCTGAAGTAAATTTTATCACTGGAAATACAGAAATGGAGAGTTAGTATCCTTCCCAATCACATGAATTGTTTTGTTTATTTCTTCTTTGAACAGTGTTTTCACCTTTAGAGAGACAGAATAGGCCAGCTTATAAAGGAACTTTTTTTAATTGAAGTTGTGATTCCACCTGTCTGCCCTGCCCCAATTACATTAGAATCTGTTTTCTGACTTTTCCTGCCTGATGTTTTCCTAAAATACTCAGATTTACCTTTTTTTTTTTTTAAAACACTGATCTTTATTTGTTCTAGGTTGTGTTGTCAAAGTTTGTTAGGCAAATGGGAGATCTACTTCCTTCCACAATTTACATCCCATACTTGAAAATGCTGCGGGGACTGGCTAGTGGGCCTCAGTGTGCTCACTACTGCTTTAGTTTGCTAAAAGTCAATGGCAGTAGTCATGGTAAGAAAAGTGGCACTTCAGCTCTTTCTCAACTCCTGTTCTTTCGAAAAATGCAGAGACTCATTTCAGATGAATTGTGGCTTCATACTTTTAACATTTCGTTGTTAGTACAAAGACGAAATTAGAAGGCTTTACTTGAAAGTGTAATCTGGGAAAAAAAGACCGTTTAGGTGGTTAGATATCTGAACACCTTAGCAAGCAATTCACGTAATAAAACAACGCGTTTTTTAAAAAACACTGTCTTTACACCTTAAGAAATGCAAAATATCAATGTTGCTTATTATAAAACAAAAAATGAGTAATGTCCTAAAGTTAACCATATTTACAAAATATACAATGTAACTTTCCTGAGCTTTTTTTCAGAAGCACTTTGTTCTGTTAGAATTTTTTTGATTTAATAGAATAGCACTTTCTCAAAGTAAGAGGTGCTGGTCAGTCCTGTGCTTTGCATTCATTTTGCATTGGTCAAATTATTAAAAAAACCAACCCTACTTTGAAGATACAAATAATGCTGCAAAGATTCCAGTTCATAAAGCTAAACACTTACTTGTGCTGGTTTTTCGCACCTTTCTATCTCAGTGAAAGAAAGCTTTTACAAACAAAAAATCCCCAAACCTGAGTGACTAATACTGGAAACAATAGCTTTACTTTGAACTTTATTTCTTCCTTTAGAAAAGAAAGTTTTCCTTTTAAATTTAACTACCCTGCTTGTCACCCTGTGAAAGGGTAGAAAGAAAATCTTGTCACCTGTTTGTCATTTTTCTAGCGGAAAACATCCAAGGAGCAGGTGGCAGTCCTGTCTCCTGGGAGCATTTCTTCCACTCTTTGATGCTTTATCATGAGCACTTAAGGAAAGACTTGCCAAGTGCAGACAGTGTCCAGTATCGTCACCTGCCTCTCCGAGGCATCACACAGAAAGAACAGGATGGATTAATTGCGTTTTTACAGCTGACCACTGTTATAGTCAGTTGGGTGAGTAGCCTTTCATTTGGTTTTCGTTGGTAATATTTTTTTTTTCCTTGCAAGTCATCATCATGCAGCTGTGGAGTTCTCCTTGACCAGAAGGATACATAGGGAAAATTTACCTAGCAATTGTTGTCATTTGATTAGTAAACTCCACAAGTATGGGAAGCATCAGGAATAACTGTAGTGACCAAACACACAGTCCAGGTGAAGCAGGAAGAGATGACACCTTTTTCTGCGTTGCTGGTGTTAATAATTTCCTTGTTTTCTTGACACTGGTGGTGATAATGGAGATGTCTTTCAGAAGTGAGTATATTCACAATAAATTACTATGAAGTAGGGAAATTCTTTGCATTTGTTTATGAGTTTGAAAACGCAAAAGTAATAGTTGAATTCAAAAGGAAGTGGTAGAAATTTGGCAAGGAAACTGATTAAGTGTGAAACTTGCATCTGAAGTTATGATTTAAATTGTCCCCAAACCAAGAGTGTAAAATGTGCCATGGATTGACTGGAAGAGGATTTCAGAAGAGTAAAACTGCAGTGCATAATTTTGTATTGTGAATTGTCTGTGTAATTCTGGATAGCGTAGAATTCAGCTCTTCCATACCCACCAGACTTTGGAGCCAAAAAATTCTGTGATATAGTGAGATAGTCTTGGTTTTCCTGACACAAACACAAGACAACACAAGATCAGTGAACCTAATTAGGCTTTTTAAAAATCATCCTTGGTGGTGATGATAAGAGGGTGATCGTGTGTGAGCTGTAATGTCAGCACTGGATAAGTGTGGGGAAAAGGGAACTCTTAAAACTAGTATTTCATGGTATCATCAAACCATAACATGAGATGAAGTAAATTGGTTCTAAGTATGCAGGGAATTACCATTTGACGAGGGTAGGGGCTTGTTCCTGTCCAGTGGTTCATCTTACAGTCTCTAGTGACCTTACGTGAGTGATGATCCTGTTCCTAAAGAAATTAATGTAAGTTCCTAGCTAATGTCCAAATGCAGTTTAAGTTCATAGAAATATATGGAAATAGAAATATAGAGAAAATATATAATAGAAATATTAATAAAAGTCCCTCTACCAGTGCTTGAAGGAACCATCTAGAATGTAAGTACTTAAAGACTGATTCCATGTCTGTGTGTCTATTAAAAAAAAAAGTGAGTTGTTTTAAGAAGCTTATATTATCCACATAATTTTTATGTATGGATAGGCACAATTTTAGTACTCATGAGTCATTATATTGGGCTTTTTGTTTAATTAAAATGGTTGGCTTTGAAATTGTCTGCCATTCTTCTGATGTTTCATGTACCTTTAAGTACAAAGCAGAATCTTTGATACTGAACTGTGAGTTAGAGGTTTTAAGACATGAATAACCTTCAAAGTAATAATCTGCAGTTTTATTTTCTGTTGGACTCCGTAGAGTGAGAATGCTCGCCTGGCTCTTTGTGAGCACCCTCAGTGGACACCAGTAGTGGTCATTCTGGGACTTCTGCAGTGCAGCATTCCTCCTATTTTGAAAGCAGAGCTACTAGAAACCCTTACTGCTTTTGGAAGATCTCCTGAAATAGCTGCTTCACTCTGGCAATCTCTGGAATATACACAGGTATTGTAGGATTTTCAGTGCTTAGAACTATAGCATCCCAGTTTGTTGAAATTGTCAGTAGTGTATTTGAAATCGCATTGCATTTTCTCCTAAATTTTCTTTTGGCCGTTGTAGAATATAATTTTTCTCACCTAGTTAATACTTTGGAATGATTTTGAAAATTACAATATTGCCTTATACCTCAGAGATCTCATTGACTGTTCTCATTTTACATAAGTACAGGTTTCCTAACAGACAGTCCAGTTTGAACTGCAACTGCTGGTTTATTTTTAATTGCTAATAAGAAAGCCTGATAATAACGACATCTCACCACCTTTGCTTCCTAATTTATGATATTCCTTAAAATATACTGTCGTAAGAGATAATGAGGGAAATGTCTTTCCCCTAGCCAATGTAAAACAAAAATCATTAATGTGAAAGTATTTCTGCCCTTTTGTTTTGTGTAACAATAAACATGATGCAGATCTTTGCGGATGTAAAGCTGGAAGCATACAAGTGTAAAACATATAATCCAACCTTTCAGACAGAAAGATCTTGGCTTTTTGTTTTTTAAGAGGATTTAGAAAACCTCTTCTAGAATCTAAAAGGTAATGAGTATCTTTTACTCAACAGAAATGATGGACATGCACTTGAATTATGTAAAATATGTTGTTTGTCTGTTTTCATTTCTCTTTCTGTTTTGAAGATACTACAAACTGTGAGAAGTCCAGGCCAGAGACAAGCAATTGGTATCGAGGTAAGAGTTTCTCTGTAGCTAGGCAGCGTCTCTGATCATCTGCATATGAGCTTGGGAGACACTTGCAGAGGCTGCCTCTGCTGCGAATCCATGGGAAAGTTTCTAATAGGTGCTGCGGTTTCACTGATTTGTAATTTACTTTCAGTCCTGCTTGTAATTTCTGGAAAACTGTACTCATTTTTGCATCTATTGCAACTTAGTAACAACAGCATCTAAACCCTCAAATTCCTCATAAGCACTTCTTAGTGAGATTTTCCTATTTTTCTAAACTGGATGCACTTTTGTTACATCTTGGTGCAGCTCACTTTGCTTCTAATAATAGTGGTAAATAAAAGCAAAGTATGTAAATGTTGAGGCATATCACTAGTAGCTCAGAAATGAATAGAAGTGTATTGCTGAACTGAAATAACAGTACTGATGCTTTGTTACTTTTGCTCTATTTGTGGTGTACTGTAGACAAAAATGCTAAGTCAATTCACTATAAAGTAATTCACAGATGATGCTTTTATGTTATTTGTTCTCACATCTTTCTTCATCCCCCAAAATTGTGATATTTTTTCTCCTTCTGTGTTTACTGTCCTCTGGGGAAGGTCGAATTGAATGAGATTGAGTCCCGATGTGAGGAATATCCTTTAACTCGTGCCTTCTGTCGACTCATCAGCACACTAGTGGAGAGTTCATTCCCAGCTAACTTGGGAGCAGGTCTACGCCCCCCAGGCTTTGATCCCTATCTCCAGTTCCTCAGGGATTCAGTGTTTCTCCGATTCCGCACCAGAGCTTACCGGAGAGCTGCTGAAAAGGTAATTTTTGTTTGTAAATATTTTTTTTTTCTTAGGATCTAGTTAAAATGATTTGGCACTGTTGATGTGGCTTAGATGTTTGAGAAGCTGTGCAGGTTTGATGCAGCAAAAGTAACCTAGAGCACTTCATAGTGTTTTGATTCTGTAAACAGGTGATTTTTCAACTCCTGGGTCATCAGGATATACTTCAAAGGAACCTGTATAAAGTATCCTTTAAAAAAAGTTTATATTGCTAAATTTCAATTTGCTCTACAGGATTCTGCAACTCTACTATTTGGCTAATGACTTCTGAACATTACATGCCCAAATCTGCAAGTCAGATTTGTCCTTTTCTCAGTGTTACTTCAGAAAATGTTTCTGACGTGCTGAACTAAGGAATTTGACTTTGTTTTACAATACTTCTGAATGAAAGCACATGCCAAACTGTATCCTGGAAGCTGGGTATTCATGATCTTTTCTTAGCTGTATACCTAGTAAGGGCTCCTTATTGCTTCTAGTTTTAATATACTAATATGTATATTGTACAATAGAGCCTAAAATAGGTAATCTGTTTCAGTGTTCAGTTTACTTCAAAAAGAAAGCTTGGCCTTTCAGATTATTTGACATGATGACTTTTAAGTGTTGTTGTCATGACTGTCTAATTCTGAAATACTGGCCATACTTCTGATCCAGTACATTACTGCACTGCCTGTTGTATACTTTGTCATCTCTTTCTTGTTGCTGCAGTATCAATCTTATTCTGTGTATGAGTTTCTCTTTGTTTTGTGATTCTCTGCAGTGGGAAGTAGCTGAGGTAGTCCTGGAAGTGTTTTACAAATTGCTACGGGATTATGAACCTCAACTTGAAGACTTTGTGGACCAATATGTGGAGTTACAAGGTTAACTTGTTCATTTGTTCACTGACAAACAGAATTGTAACTTGTTTTGCTCTGTTGCCTCTATCTTAGGATCTTGTTTAATATTGCAAATAAGCTGTTGGAAAGCCAGACCAAGGGTTTAAGATAGAAAGATGTTCAAGAACTGTCCACATACTATCAGGATCTGCGTTCCTGATTCAGTAGGGCTTCATGTACACTGTTTTCTACTTCCCTATCTCTACTAGGAGGATATCTTCTAACTCCTTCTTTTCTGGTTTGGTTGAAAAGCAACATTTGACACTTAAACAACACCTTGGTGTTGGGCTTGTTCCTCTGAATTTCTTTGGTCTGTATCCAAATCACCACTATTCATAGGGTTAATTTAAAAGTGTGGTATTTGCTATATCCTTTAATATTAATATTATTGATATATTAATTACTCAGAGTAGACAGTACAGTATAATTATTACCTGAAGTCATTTAATTCTGAACAACTATTCTTTAAAAGGCCAAAGTAGATGACAGTTGCCTCATTATAGGAAATTTAAGGCTTATTTAGGGACCGGACTTTTTTTCTTAGTACGAAGTTTCCTAGCATGAATTCCATCCTTATGCTGATGGATTTACTTGTAGCAGTACAGAGCTGTGAGAACCGCTTCTAAAGTGAAAACGACTTTAGACATGCTTCTCCAGTGAGCACATCTCAGTCTGAGAGGCCTCTGTGCCTCATACTTTGACAAACAGTACTTAGTAGCATAACTAGCTCAGTAAATTTCTGTTAGCTTGTTCCTGTCCTCAGCTAGTCTTTCATCTTGTACGATTATTTGTGGGTTACACAATATATTGAAGAAGTGGGTTTATCTGCTTTTGACTAGATCCATTTTTTGAATGGATTCAGTATGTGCAGTGATGTGGCATGTTTATTGGCATGTGACAGAGCAGCACAGACACAGAATGAATGGAAGAAGGGGACTGTTTAAGCTGATGCCAAAAGAAACTGTTCTCTCATTCTCACTTGCATATTGAAAAAGGGTCTTAGTGATCTCCTGCTTTTATCCACCATTGTTTACTAGGAGACTAGATAAATCAGAAGAATTAGTCTTGTATTTCATATCATGAAGATCTTTGAGTTTTAGGCTAGTAGTTGCTACAGATGTCCAAGTGTGTGTACACTATGAGCATCAGTGTTTCAGTGGACCTTCTCTTTGCCTGGAAATGCTTTTTCCCTCGTCTTCATGCAGGTTTGGGGGGATGTAAACTTTTTGCTGTTTCTTCTTGGTCTTACAAAACCATTTAATGTAGCTCAGCTCTGGTGTGGTATGCAGTACTAGCACTGATTTGAATCAAAAGTCAGATCTACTTGGGGAAAGTCTTCCTGTTAGATATGGAAAAGTTATGGTAATTGCCATTACAACCCTTCCTAAACTTCTAAAATTACCTCAATGGCTTCTATGTAAGAAAATCTGAAGAATTTGTATGTAGGATGTTTAATCTATTTAGATGTTGCTTACAACCACAGGAGCTATTAGCTTGTGTAGCTTATGCTAGTTTGAGTAATGGAAGGTTTCTGTAATAGAGGTTTGTGTTTGTTTGGGTTTTTTTACCCCTTCTGTCTTTAGGAGAAGAAATAATAGCATATAAACCACCTGGATTCAATTTGATGTATCATCTATTGAATGAGTCCCCAATGCTGGAACTTTGCCTTAGTTTGCTGGAAGAAGGGGTTAAGCAGCTGGATACTTATGCTCCATTTCCTGGTATGTGCCTAGAATTTATTTTTGATGTGAAGTTAAAATGTATAATAAGTAAGATTTAAAGTTGACGTTGCATATCTGTAACTTGATGCTGTTTCTCTTGTATGTAAAAGTTGTGTTTTGGGGGAAATTTTCCTACTAGTAAACAACTGACAAGTTTTTTCTTGTTGTAAGGCTTGATGAATGAGATTTATGAGTGTTGTCTATTTAGCTGCTCCTTTGTATTTCTTATGTTCTTTGTGCACTGCAGGGAAGAAGCATTTAGAGAAAGCTGTACAGTATTGCCTTGCACTTCTAAACTTAACCCTACAGAAGGAGAACATTTTTATGGATCTGTTGCGGGAGAGCCACCTTTCCCTTATTGTCACACCACTGGAGCAGCTGCTTCAAGGAATCAATCCTCGCACTAAAAAGGCAGATCACGTGGTGAATATCGCTAGGTATGTGCAAAGCACTAAGAAGGGAGGAGTTTTGGAGGCACAGGAGGGTTTAGTTCCTGGATCCTTTCATTAGTTTTACTAGCCAATGCTTCTCTTTACACAGAACATTTCATGATTTTTTTTTTTTTTTTGTGGGAGGGAGATGTCTTCACAAGTGGTATGTCTGCAGTTGTCTACTGCAAGACTGGGATCTGTATTTATAGTTTTTCTTTCTGAATTTCCCTCCCTCCACTCCCGCTGTGATTTCCTCCTGGCTGCATTATATTCAGTGATTCCCTTGCATGTAATTTTCATTTTGCCCCAGACCTCGATTGTCATAGAGTGGGAAAGTTAAGCTTCATTTGGTTGCTATTGGCCACATATTTTACAGTATTGTCCGTTAGTTACTGTTTTAAACATGTCAGGCTAGTAATGAAACTTGGTTTCAAATGTGAAACTTGAGGATTTCCAATTCTCATTGGCATCTGTTACTTTTTAATTTTGTAATAACTTTGCAGACAAATCAACAGTTTGATAACTAGTAGTATTGAGTGCATAAAAATGCAGCGATATTCTGACATGGAATGCATTAAAATATTGAATTCTTTCTCTGTATGTGTTTTGCCTTTCATTTATATTCTTTTTTGCCATAACAGTAGTCAACAAATAGTTTTTAAAAAGTATCCCTTTTAAGATCCTTTTAATTTTTTTTATCTTGCCTATTTTCAGTACATGCAGTAGTTGATTTTAGCTAATTTTGGTCTTCAGTGATGCTCATTTCAGTGTGATTTGAAGGTATTTTCTCAATGTTTCTTTTACGAGACTGTGAGCAGTTGTCTTAACTTACCCTGCAGTGTTTAATGTAGATTTTTGTTAAAAAGAATGGTAAAAATTCCAGGAAGGGTTATTACCCCTACTCAGCATATTCCTCTCTCCTGATGGGGAAGTGTTGTTTCACGTACAGTGAAATTTTGTTTGTAGGTTTAGTATTATCTCATGTAATATGATTTGTAAATGTTTTAGTTCTAAATGTTGTTTAATTTCTCATCTTTGCAATACCATCTTGAAATAGTAAAATTCTCAACAATTTCATTACAATAAGCTTGTATTTTTAAAGGTATCTTTACCATGGAAACAGCAACCCTGAACTGGCTTTTGAAAGTGCCAAGATTTTATGCTGTATTTCTGATAATTCCAACATCCAGATAAAGCTAGTTGGTGATTTCACACATGATCAGGTAAGTGTCTTGAATTTCTTTGAACCTGGAAAGAGAAAGTGATGGAGAAGTACTAGTGCTCCATCGTGTTATTTTAAAAGATAAGTTTCTACATCAACGATATTAAAACTGTATTTTGTCTTATATCTACTTACCTCTAAACAGTCTCTTACTGTGGCCCCATGAAAAACAATTATTTCATTAATAGAAAAAAACTAAAATCATGAATGTTTGCAAGAAGGAAAAGGACAATATTCTCTGAGATATGGAAACTATTTTGTAATTTTATGGTCTTCAACCTGTGCGGATAGTTTAGCATATGTAACAACAACAGATTTTTTTTTTTCTGTTTTGTGGCTAATTGCTAACCTATGCTTAGAACAGCTGTGACTCTTAACTCCTGCTTATTAACCAGGTTGTATAATTTTTGTCTAGAACTTCTATCAACTTATATGAAAAGTATTGGTTTTAATACTCTTAAAATTCTCTTTGTTTCCATCTTTCCATTGTCAAAAACAGAGTATTAGCCAGAAGCTGATGGCTGGGTTCGTGGAATGTTTGGATAATGAAGATGCAGAAGAACTAATTAATCCAGATGAAGGTATGTAAAAGGCTTCTTAAAATGGCTTAAACTGTTGTCTTTTGCCTGGAAAGAAATTATTGAAAGAGGTGGAGAAAGTGCTTTTAGGTCAGAAAACACTCCTCCTCTGTTGTTTTCTGTAGAATTGGACCTTTAACAGAATGAAAAGCACCAGTGTCTTTTTAAGATATGTCCACAGTATGACGAGCAAACTACAAACTAAGTCTGTTTTCAGAAGACAAGTATTTAACGTTGTTTTGGATGTATTATTTAGAGCTCTATTAATAGCAATTTGGAATTTTGGTCTTGTATCCCTCTGCACTAATATAAGTTGATCCTTAACATTCTTTTATTATACTTGAAGACTGAGGATTATTCTTTTAAATAGATTTCTTCACTTCAATATTCACCTCATCTGTTTTTTCTTTTTTTTTTCTCCCCTAATCAAGAGCTGGAGCCTGAAAAGAAGCGTGCACAAATCCACCATGAAACAAGGATCCATATTCTGAATCTCCTTATCACTTCTCTTGAGTGTAGTCCTCCCAGCCTAGCTCTGTATCTCTTGGGATACGAACTAAAGAAACCTGTCAGCACCACAAATCTGCAAGATCCAGGTATGAAGAGAAGTTGATGTGACATTTAATTAGTTCTGTTACCAACACTGAGAACATTTATGGGAAAATTCATGGGGAAAAGCAGTTCCTTTTAAATTTAAAAATTAAGACCTTGTTCAAATTTTAAAAAACTAAATTAAGAGATATATTGATACTCAAATGCAGCATTTAAACAACTTCAGGATTTGATCCTTTGGTTAAGTTGGATTTTGGAACAGACTTGAAATTAGAATTGTGGGGGAAAATGATAATTTAGAAATGAAACATTAATTTATTTACTATTTTATGCAGAGTGGTAGTGTCCCCGATATAAAGAAAATTGATTTAAAGATACAAAGAAGAAGAAGTACCTACATATGACAACATGGGAATCTACAAAACAGATTGTCACTTTGAACTAGTTATACTACTTGACTACTGTCTTGTCCCTCCTCAAACTCCCATTTAAAATTAATTACAGGGAAGAAAACCAGTTTTGTTTTTTAATGTTGTAGAATAAAACCTTTTAGAACAGGTGGTTTTTCATTCCACTGCTAGGACTATATTAATATATTTAAATATTCATACTGTATATTTATTTGTATTAATATCTGTATGTGAGAATATGAACTTTGAAGCAACAGGAGTGGCATTTCTAAAGTTTCTTGAATTGATGAGAATAACAGTGTGCTAGTGTGTCTTTTGTTTGCCTCCTCAGTTTCTGACTTGTATTCAGTACAAAACAGACATTGATAAACTTGAGCAAGTCCAGCAGAGTTGGTCAGGGAGTTGGATTACTAAGCCTATGATGAGAAGCTGAGGGAATGGGACTTCTTCAGCTGGAAAAGAGAAGGCTTTGAGGGGACCTAACAGAAGTCTTTGAATGCCTACAAAGACAGTAATTAGAAGATAAACCCAGACTCTTCAGAGGTGTATGTCAGAAAGCTGAGAGGCAGTGGGCATAAATTGAAACAAGAGAGGTTCAAACTGGATATTGGAGAAACTTTTTCTCCAGTAGACAGTGAAGCAGGCTGGCTAGAAGAGGTCATGCAGTCTTCGTGCTTGGAAATTTTCAAGACTCAGCTGTATAAAGCCCTAAACAATTTGATCTGATATCATAACTAAGCAGTAGTTTGGTGTTGAGATGTCCTGGTGTCCCTTCCAGTTTGAAGTATGAGATTCTTTCACAATAGTTTAAAACAATGTTTTATATAAACAAGTTTGAACAAACATTTGATCATTTGATTTTAGGTATTTAGAGAAGAATATTTCTCATTATCTTTAGGTTTGTATTGGAAACTATGGCCCGGCAGGTTTTAATTCTTCATAGTTCTAAATGAAGAGTAGATAGGACCTGGATATTGTGAAATTCAGTAGTTACACAGTACAGGTAACTGACAGTGCACCAACACAATATTACAGGGTATCATATGTTAGGTCAGTGGTGGGGAAATTTGTTGGAAAGGCATGAGAGAGCCTTGCCCCACCTCTTTCAATTAGCTTGTTAATAACATGAAGAAATAATGACCATAAGACATGTGCCTCAAGATAGTAATTTCCTATGAAAGCATCAATTATACATGTTCCAACAGAGAAGATGATTTCTCCTGTAAGAACTGTGATTATTGATGCTTTTACTGCCTCAGGACATCTTTCTGGGTCGATTAAAGAATTAATTGGCTAAAAAAAGAATGCAAAAAGGCAGGATTTTGACTTCAGTATTATAATCTTCTCCCTGTTCCCCTTGGTTGCAGTGTCAGGGGCCTTTACGAGCATTAGTCATATAATGGCTGTAATTATAAAGACAGAAATTTAAAGCTGTTCTTGGAAATTGTCAAATGGGTATTCAGGTAAAGTTTAAATGCAAAAATTCAAATTCATTCACCTACAGGCTAACTATAAATGTTTTCATTAGTTTTTTGCTGAAAAGTGGTTATTTCTTTGATTTTAATTAGTGGAGATAAAACTTTGTGAGATGCTTTTGCTGTAGCTCTGTGGAGCAGTGTAGTGGAGCACAAGGTATCTGAACAATTTAGGTTCCATAATTCTATGCACTAACCTGTATTTGCTGTGGAGGCAAGTAAGATCAAGAATGTTAAGAAGTTATTTTTCTATTTTAAGGTGTCTTGGGTTGCCCACGGACTTGCCTTCATGCTATTTTGAACATACTGGAGAAGGGTACTGAAACAAGGAATGGACCTACAGCAGTTCGGGAATCTCCTCATCTTGCAGAACTCTGTTACCAGGTATTCAGCGTCTGTTCTGTTGGCATATACTGCAAGTAGGCTCTAAATAAAATTAGCTACTTCTTGTTTGGTGAACGCAGATGGTTGATGACTTTGATAATAGTTTTATTTTTAAAATGTATGTGTTAGGTTTTTATAAATGTCGAACTCTTTCTATTCTACCTTTTTCTGTGTGGAAAAAGTAATATCTTGTAGCATCACAGAAATCAAAGAATCTGCGCTCATGTCAGAAACTTGGAATTGGGATATAGTTTTAAAACTAATGTCTAGATATTTTTGGTCAGCCTTTGAATCTGTTGTGACAATATGCCAATTTTTACTTTATTGCATCATGTTGAAGATCCACAGCATCTAGAAAGGGTTTTAAGCATTAATAAAAGCAAAAGGCAATTCTGTAGAAGGGGGGAAAATTTTTTTGCATTTCCTGTCTTGATGAACATGGAGACTGAAAAAGACGCTCATTTTTAAGTGAGCTGAACAAACAGGCTTATCTAGTGTCATGTTATGAACACATAGTCATTGTAATCATCCACATACTGGTAATCCTTTAATGTCATAATTCAATATCTGTTATAAGTAATATGTTCCACTTTGGAGTAAGCTAATGGAAAACTTAGTGTAAATACCGGTAATATTATTTGACCAGTAAAACAGTGTTATGCATCTTTTGATTTGGTCATTGGTTTGTTTTTAAAATAAATTCCATTAATAGGTATGTACTGTTTTTGATTGCCAGGTGATCTATCAGTTGTGTGCATGCTCTGACACTTCAGGTCCAACTATGAGATATCTGAGGACCAGTCAGGATTTCTTATTCACTCAGCTTCAGTATTTGCCATTTTCTATCAAAGGTAACTTTTATGCTAAGATGAGATTGTGCATGCTTAAAATTCAATGCATTCTTTGACTCCCTAGGCATGATAGAAGAAACATAGGTAGCATTATTAAACTGAATTAATTACAGCCTCTGCTAATCTTTTAATTCTGCAAAGACTGAACTCGCCCTACTTAGGAAGTTCAGATTATTAGCACTGAACTTTTCTAAAAGAATTTTAGCTTTGGAATGCATCAAGTCTTCAGAAGCAAATCCTAATCTATGTTGTAATTGTCATTGTAGTTTTTGTTAGATTGTGCTATAGACAAAAAAAAAAAGAAAATTAAGAAAGCTGCAAAGAACTGAGGGAATAAAAGGCTGATGGTCATAACCACCTATATCTTTCCTTCCTTTGAATAAACTACTCTTAAGCTAATAGATGTGTTTTATGTTTCAAATCAGCTCTTCTCTGGTGTCTTAAATTGAATAAATGTACTTATTCACTTTATCAGATGCTTTACCACCAGTCCTTTGTTCAATGATAGTAAACTTAGCATTTAAGTACATGTATGCAGCATATGTAAAGGACTGTAGGTGGTTCTTATATAACTTAGGAATCTAAATTAGGTTAATATAGAATAGCAAGATTCTAGGAGACCCATGTTCAAGTTTTACCAATTGTGGTTAAAACTACAGTTCACTTTGGGTAAATATCCGATTATTTTCACTGAAATTGGAACTAACCCTATTTGCTCATGAAGCACTGCATTCTCCACCATGACTGTTATTAGAACAGGTTGTATCCAGATTTTATGTGTATTTGTATACACTTAATTGCATGTATATGTATGATTTGTTTTCCCAATAACTACATTTTAATTTAATGACTTTTGTCAGATCTCTGTCCTTTTACCTCATAAACAATTGTCCAACTGGTAATAAATTACATCCTCTAAAAGCTTTCTCAAATGAAAAATGCTTTCCTTGGAGTAAGTAATATTATTTATGTTCAATTTTGTAATTGTTGCCTTATCCTCATCCAGAACATGAGATTTCAACACTGAATCAAATGTCTTGGCTAATGAAGACTGCAGCTATAGAAATGCGAGTGACATCGCTGAACCGCCAGCGCTCCCACACACAGAGACTGCTGCATCTCCTGCTTGATGACATGCCTGTGAAACCATACTTGGGTAAGAGGAATTTACTGTGAGGGTAAATAGGCTTGGATAAATGGAAGTATGAGAAACTTTATTTGAATTCTTTTCTTTGTAAGCTTGTGACAGTTTGTTTGCAATATCAGGTGTGGAATTGCCATTGGAGAGATGGGAAGAAAGATGATGGTGGTTGTAGACTCCAAAGTGAATGAAATCATGGCATCTTTTTGTTAATGGTTGCTTTGTCTGTGTTTCATTATTGAAACATCTCAGCGTATACACTGATATAAAAATTAAATGTAGTTTATGAGGTAGGATAGGGGAGTATTGAAAACCAATTAGAATTGTAAGAATTTATTTTGGGGTGCAGTTCAGAGTTGTTACAGTGTAGAGAAAGTGGAGGGTCTTCCTCAGTAAACGGTTCTGGACAAAGTTTCTCACTCTTAATGTCTGTCTGTCACAAGTTTTCAACCCTCTCTCACAGAAGATAGTAGCTACAAGTCGATTTTGCTTTTAACATTGTAACATCACAAAAATGATATTTCATCCCAATGTGATGTAAAATGCAATGTTAAATAAAAAGGCAAGATTTCAGAGTTTCAGAAGAGGGTACAAGTGAATCAAGAAAAGTATAACCAGGTAGCAATAAAACTTTTTATATGAAGAAAATGGAATAACTGGAAGATATCGTATCAGGCCACTGCAGTATGGTGTTTTCCCTTACTTTTATCAGTCTTAACACTCTCTTCATCCTTGTGGAGCCCTGAGTATGGGAAACTATGTTTAAATACCCTATTCATTTTACAGTGTCCATCCAACTGCATTATTCACACTGGAGGGTAGGATTTCTCTTTTGGGCATTTCTAGTACTGTCTGAGCTGTATATAACAGCTTAATATAATATATGATATTGTGTAATTGGATAGCTTCTGTGTGATAAGTATCATTTTCATTCTATTAACATATTTGTATTAGAAGACTTTCATATGAAAGTTTTCTCACTGTCTGCTCTCTCCATCTTTCTCTTTCAGTACTAATAAAGTAGGTTATACTTTTCACTTAGACTTTTTTTTGTAATTTATTTATTATGTTTCATTACCTTCAGCTGATGGTGAAGGAGGGATGGAGGATGAAAGTCGATCAGTCAGTGGATTTCTCCACTTTGACACTGCTTCCAAAGGTAACTATTATGACTGTTGATTATTTACCAGTAAAATTTATCTGATCCTGAACAGGGGGGAGGGCCACCTCCAGAAAGGACACTTTGAAAAATAAAGTAATAGACTTTATAAACAGCAGTAGTACATGAAACAATTTTATGTAGTGTTGGGGGAAAAAAGAGAATTATGGAATCTTGATGTAGATGGTTGGAGTAAGTGAAAAATACTGAGTTGGAAAGGCAGTTAGAAGAGTCCATATGGAAGGATGGAATGGGAGAGTGGCAGTCTGTAAATTTACTGCTAACAGTAGAACAGTGAAACTGTTACTAAGCCTGAACATATTTGTATTTTCATGGCAAAGAATACAAATCCCAAGTAAATGAATAAGTTCAGATTCCTTATGGTTTTTCTAAGTCTCTACAAAAGACTTGCATTGAAAACCAGCATGATGTCATTTATAGAAAAAATTAGAACCTTGTATATTTTAATATTGGATTGCATGCATATATAAAAGGAGAACAATACAATATAAAATGCATTAAGAATTTAAGGCTCTAGAAAATATTTTTAAATGTGTTATATACATTGATAGCACTTTCTGAAGGTTTAATGCTTTCTTTTGAAACTTTACACATCTAGATTTGGATTTACAAAGGTAAGTTAGGTCCTTTTGTCAATTTTTTGTTTTCCCTTTGATACTTCTGAATACAGTTTGAATTGATTTGCATTTCCAGTACGCAGGAAGATCTTAAGTATCCTGGATTCAATTGACTTCAGTCAGGACATTCCAGAGCCTTTACAACTGGATTTTTTTGACCGGGCTCAGATTGAGCAAGTCATTGCTAATTGTGAGCACAAGAATGCACGTGGACAAGTGGTCTGCAATGTCAAGGTGAGCAGTGGTCTCTGTTTTTGAGTTGTATGTGCTATTTTATATCTTAATAATAAAAAAAATAAAAATCAGTGCATTAATAATACTTTGAAATTTGATTTCACATAAAAAGCGTGTCTGTTTCAGATATGTGCATAATTTATGCAAACCGTTGGGATTAGTTTATTTCTTTTGCATTCCACAGGGTGTTTTTTCACTTTATAGTAGACAGATGCATCAGTTTGAGACACTTTCAGGAAATATTTCCTATCTTAATCTTTTTCCCATCTTGGAACATCCAAGTGATATTACATCTACCTTATGTATTTCTTTGGTCCCCAGTACACAACTACCTAGTACTGCATGTGTGTACACAATTAGATGTGCAGCACAGTTGTGTACCACAGTAATTCTTGGAGGCTTTAGTTAAGACATGTCACACTGTGATGAGTACTTAATAAGCGTATGATGAATAGCCCTGAAAAATTTGCAGTCATAAAAAATGAGTACAACTTATTTGAATCTCAGTTCTTCAGTTGCATATGTCATTATGTAACCATCTCCTAAATACTTCTAGGAGGTACAAGTACATGTACATCACCTTTGTCACTTGTCCTAGTTTTTGGCTGGAATTTTCTTCCTAGTAGCTGGTATAGTGTTGTGTTTCGGGTTTAGGATGATAATGATGTTGATAACACATCAATCTTTAGGTTGTTGCTAAGCAGTATTTACACTTAGACTTTTCAGCTTTTCATACCACCCCACCAGTGAGTAGCTGGGGGCACAAGAAGCTGGAAGGAGGCACAGCCAGGACAGCTGACCCAAAACTTGTCAGAGATATTCCATACCATATGATGTCATGCTCCTTATATGAACTAGGGGGAAAGCTGGTTGAGGGCCACTGCTTGGGAGTTGGCTGGACATTGGTTGGCATTGTGCATCACTTGTTTGGTCTACTCTAAATCTTCTATTATTTCCCTCCCTCCACCCCTTCCTTTTCTGTCCTATTAAACTGTCTTTATCTCAACTCACAAATTTTACTTTTTTCCCCTAGTTCTGTCTCCCATCCCACTGGGGTGGGGAGGGGCAGGGAATGAGTGTTTGTGTGGTGTTTATCTACCTGCCAGATTAAACAACATCATCATTAAAGTTTCTTTTTTAATGTTGTTATTTCAGTACCTTCACAGAGTTCTGGTTGCAGAAGTCAATGCTCTTCAAGGAATGGCAGCAATAGGCCAGAGACCTTTACTTATGGAGGTAAGTATAGGAAAAATTAACTACTATTTGTTGCTGCTCTTGGTGGATTTCATACCCTGTCAAGCAGTAAGCTTTACTGTGAAAGCTTGTGGATTTGAGTCCTGACTTTGAGTTAGTAATTCCTGAAGAAAAAAAAAATCAATAAGATAAACTACTTCTTACTGTACTGTTCTCTAAACAGCAGATCTGGAGTCTGTCTTTTTTCTTTAACCTTTTCCCTCCCCACTACTGATAACAATTGCAGCTCCCACCCCACTGTACAGAAAGCAATATAGTACTCATGTCAAACTTGGCTGTTGACAAGTACACTGTGTTCATCTTATAGCCAAGTTCATCTTGCCTTTCTCTCGGGGCATGCCAGTTTATTTCTTCTTTCTTCTACACAGCTGTAGTTTCAGTGAACTTGGTGCTTAATTTTCTGAGATTCCTGCCATTTTATAAATTTAGTTGAAATTGGCTAAATGCATGTGAAGGATAAAGGAGAAATGACTTAGACTAAATGGGAAGAAAAGGCACAAATAGATTTCTCAGTTGTTTTTGTTTTGATTTTAAAGTGCTAGAAAAGAATTTTTCCTATGGGATTGAGACATTCACAGTGAATGGCCTTGTGAAAAGTAGCTCAAAAATGGAATGAACTGTCTTGTTAAAGTAATAGTAGCAGCTTGTTTCTAATAAGCTGAAGACATAACTTTTTTTTTTCTGAAGACTATTACCAATAGATAAAATTGTCATCTTGAAGTCTGTCTTTGCTGATAATTTCTTTTAGCATATTGTAACTCAGTTTCTTTGTCGTGGGTGTTCAGGAGATCAACACTATCCTGCAGTATGTAGTGGAGCGGAACAAGCTGCTGCAGTGCCTCCATGCTAAGAGGCATGCTCTGGAGTCATGGAGACAGCTGGTGGAAATCATACTCACTGCTTGCCCCCAGGATCTCATACAGGCTGAGGACAGACAACTGATTATCCGTGATCTATTGCAGGATGTCCATGACAAGGTAGTGCTGTCCTGGAAATCAGCTTTGAACTTTGTTGCTGTATCTTGTTATGTGAAAGTACTATAAATTGTAATCCAAATCGTCTGCCTTTAGTATTCTTTTTAGTTTTCTGATTGCTACTATGCTCAAGTTGAATGCACTGTGGACAGGGGGGATCCTCTGTATTCTTGCGAAGTTACTGTTGAACTTTGAATCACATGTTGACAAATTTTAAAGACATTTCAGTATAATCCAGTATGATGGTAGGCAGGAAAGGATGTGTGAAAAAGAAACATCCCATTTTGATGAGGAACAAAGAAGAACTTACTGAAGGCTGAAGGCAAACAGTAATGCATTTGCTAATGTATTGCATTTAGATGGCTCACTGCAAATCCTACTGCTGCTGCTTTTGAAAAATGAAAGAGTTGAATGGAGCTTCATAGTAGAAAAATTAAAAATTTTACAATTAGAATGGCTTTTGGATGTGTGAGCTTTTGTCTTAAAAGTCTAGGTATTTTACTGCTGAGTCATAGTAATAATTTTCAAGACAGACTAGACAGTTATTACTGACACAGCCATTTGCAAAGGCAAAAGTTAATGAAGGATCCTTCTATTGTTTAGGCTGCTGGGGCATTATCATTTTTTTGCTTTATTGTGAGAGTTGTGTGGTTTGTAGTTCTAATTAATAGAGGTTTTATTTTGAGAAATATATATGAAAATGATATATCATTTTAAAGAAAAAAAGTAACCTTTTGGGATATTGTTTTTGTTACTTCCATTATTTTTTTCTGTAGGAGTTACCTAAAAACTATATTTTAGTGGAGCACTGATTTTGTTTTTTGTGTGAACAAAATTAAAAAAATGGGAAACAGAGGAGGTCTTTACTAGCTGAAGAAATTTGTTTCTTTCTTAAATCATTATGGAGAGAAAATTTCAGACTCTTAATTTTCTATAATGCTTTATTGAAGATCTTTGTGAATTTGAGAAAAAAATTGTTACTGTCTATTGAAAATATTTGAACTACTTTACTAAATGACTATATTGCTTAAAAGGAAATCTCCTTGAGTGTTAGTGATAAAGATTCCAGGTTTACCTTTTAAATGATGACGTGAACAAAAATAGTACATGCTAACTTCTTGTTAGTGTTTCTCCACAATGTCTTAATGCTTCTTTGATGCTCAGCTCTTTGAATTTTCTAAGTTGTACCTTCACATTTTTAGTGAGAATAGTTTTCTTAAATAGCTGTAAAGCAAATAAGGTCTTGGTTGTTCTTTCCCCAGCTTAGGTTTAGATATTTTACTGATAAAGCAGCTCAAATGTCAGCACATTTCTTCCCTTTTTGCCATCCAGATTTGATTATCATCCTGCTTGTGATTTATGTAAAAAAACCCAGAATGGTCTTCTTAATTAAAATGTGTTCAACTCAGGTTTCTGAACAAGTTTCTGACGTTACAGATTTTGATGTGGTTTAAAATAGTGCCTAAATAAATCCTTATGCATACATAAATGAAATAATTGTGAGAGGCTGAATTAATTGTTCTAATAACTCATGAAATCAGACACTTTTTAACTTTTTTCTTTTGCCTTTTTTTTTTCTTTCTTCTTTATTAAGATCCTTGATGATGATGCAGCTCAGGAGCTGATGCCAGTGGTGGCAGGGGCTGTGTTCACCCTGACTGCCCACCTGAGTCAGTCTGTCAAAACTGAGCAGAAACAGCCACTTGCAGTCCCCATGGCAGGACAGTCCCAATATGTCTTGATGCTGGATGGTTCTTTTACCTCATCACCTGGCTCTGAGAGCATATCCATGGGTTTTGCTTCCATTGGTGACTCCTCCCTCCACATCATCTTAAAAAAACTGCTGGATTTCATTTTGAAAACAGGTGTGTTGACCTTTGCAGTGTGTGGGGGGAAATTCCAACTGCCAAGAGTAAAAAGATGGGCTGAGCTGCTTTCTGTTACTGCAGTGAAGATTTTGGTTAATTAATGAGGTGGATCTTACATGATTAGTATAGATGTAAGTGATGTTACTAACAAAAAAACCTAAATAAATACTTTTTAAAAAATCTGAACAACAAACAGAAAGAGATGTGTAAATCTGTGTACGCAGAATTTCATATTATCACTCTTTTGGAGTAGCATAAACTTGCTGAATTTACTCATAAATACACTTTCATGCAAGTGGTAGAACTCCACCTTAAGAAATCTAGTTGTTTTACTGATTTCTGCCAGCACTGCCATAGGAAGGTTAAGTGTGAGTGGAAGATGGTGTTACGGAATTTACATTTGTTCAGTTTTAATTGTGAACGTTTCTTGTTAATAGGTGGTGGCTTCCAGAGAGTGAGGACGCACCTTTATGGATCACTGCTTTATTATTTGCAGATTGCCCAGAGACCAGATGAACCAGACACTTTAGAAGCAGGTATGGTCTAACTGTATTTTGCAAAATAGCAAAACTGAAAAATTGTTATTAAACCCTAAATGGTACAGTTTCTGAATGATAAGTTGTCTTCTGGAAATGGATGGAAACCATCTTATCCCAAGAGCCTCTGAAATTAATTGCTTATGCTAAACAATGCATATCTTATATTCTGACCTGTCTAGTTAGATATGCATTCAAACTGTGTTGTTCTGGATGAGGATGTTAAATTTCTGACCTGTAGCACAAAAGAAGGTATTTCATTTGTGTCCATTTAAAGCCCTGCATCATAGCTACAAGACTGTCAAAGGAATGGAGATTACTTGTAACTAGCTGTTCTCTAGTAGGCCCAGCAGTAGAAATACATTGCCTCCATTTCTGTATGTATGCTCATACCATAGTGATCTTATTTAAAAAAAACCAAACAAACCAACAAAACAAAACAAATCCAAAGCAAAAAAAACAAAACACCAACCACACAAAAAACCCCCAAACAAACCCGAAAGATTATTTCATATCTTTTTTCTTCCTTTGTCTGAAGATCCTCCTGGGGGGGAAACAAACAAAAAGGCATCACACACACACCATTCCAACCCCCAAAACTAAGCAAAAAGTAAGTCAACCAGAGTTGCTACTTGTCCAAGAGTGCTTATGGTAGATACCACATTCTCTCTGTGAATGGCTTAAATACTTGATTTGTCAATGTTTCTAATCATTATTTAATCTTAGAGCTTGGACAAGGATTGAAAAAAACAACCTTGGGGCTAATACCTGTGCATGCAGTCTCTTATGGCTATTACTTGGTCTGCATTTTGAGCTACAGTAGTAAAAAAAAAAAAAGCAAACTGAATTTGTCATGACCCCTTTGTAGTTTATTACCAACTTTGGTTTCATCACTTTCCCATCTAAGTTGCCTTGTTTTCTTCCCTCAGACTGAATTTCTTGGTCCCAGTGAAAGTTCATAGAATCATAGAACAGGTTGGGTTGGAAGAGACCTTAAAAATTATTTCATTCCACCCCTCTGCTATGGGCAGGGACACCTTCCACTAGACCAAGTTGCTCAAAGCCCCATCCAGCCTGGCCTTGAACACTTCAGTTCTTATATGCATTACATATTCTATGTAACACGTAATGAATCTTTGAATTATTTTAAGGATACTGTTTACAAGGGTGGTATATGTATACAGATACACACTTTTTGTTCTGGCTAGCCTTTGTGATACTTGAGAGTGGATTTGTAGGAGAACATTTGCAATTCCTTTAAAAACCCTTGTCCATTGTTTGGGGCATTTCTGTTGCAAGGTAAAGAGGATGCCCTGAAGGATGTAGTGTCAACTGTAGCTAACCTAATGCTAAGCTGCCAATCTTTGCATTTTTTCATTTTTTGTTTTATTTGCTTTTTCCAGCTAAAAAAACTATGTGGGAACATCTGACAGCTCCTGAAGATGTGTTTAGTAAATTGCAACGGGAAAACATGGCAACTATTGAGAGTTATGGGGCAGCTCTGATGGAGGTGGTCTGTCGTGATGCTTGTGATGGCCATGAGATAGGCCGGGTAAATGAATCTCTTCCTTTGAAATTGCTGTTCTGTTTGTTTTAAAGAACATCTTCTGTGCAAAGAGGGGGGAAGTTTCATGAGGTGGAGCTAGAACAGTTTTGTAGATGCTTAATCTCTTTCAAGTTTCTGTCCTCCCACTCATTCTTCAAGCTGTTGAAAGTAGGGGCATACATGCATATTAAATTTTTTCTCAGCAAAGCCATGTGTCCTGTGGTTTAAAAATACTGCACTGCTTCAAAAGATGTAGGTATGGATTTTTTTAGTATTTTTAAATCATGGACTTATCAGTTTATTTACTCACTTTGGGAAGATTTAGTGACTTCAGGAAGAAGTTATAATTTCTAATAATAACTTCAGTGGACAAGAGTCTAGTCTGGATGCAAAATGGCTTTAAATGGTAATCATGATTGAGGCAATACTTCATTAAAGTGTTTTGGCATAGTTGTTGGTCAACAATATCTGTAATATTTTTATAGAGAATAATAGAGGAAAGGTAATTTGCTCATAGTATACTAGTATGAGAAAGCTGGAACTATTTTTCACATAAAGGATTGCAATTGTAGTGGAGAAATGCATTCTGCTTTTAAGAAGCTGTTAGGAATTGCTTAGCATTTTATGTTTCTAGGTGTTTGTTAAAAATCTCATTGATCTCATAGACTAATTCTGGGTTTATTTTTGTTTGTTTGTTTTTATTTTTTTTCTTCCCTCATCCCAGATGCTGGCACTGGCTTTGCTTGATCACATTGTTTCAGTAGACAAGCAGCAGCAGTGGCTGTTGTATCTCTCCAATAGTGGCTACCTGAAGGTGCTTGTGGACAGCCTAGCAGATGATGACCTGACTCTCCAGAGCTTGCTCACACCTCAGCCCCCTTTACTTAAGGCACTGTACACCTATGAGTCCAAAATGGTAATATTACTTCAGAAATGATTTTGTGGTGTGATGTTAATTTTTTAATTTTACTTTTTAGTAAAAGTCGTTTGTCTATACTCTGCATTGATTGTACTTGGAGATATTGTTAAGGAAACTTTCCTGTCTGACCATCCAGGAGCCACTCTGGCAGTCACACTTGCACCACCAGAGATTTTAACTGCTGGGAACGAAGCCCCCTCGCAGCAGGCAGCTCCAGTGAACCAATGGGTGACCCTCTTGACTCCCTACACTCGCCACATTCACACAGTCACATAAGGTTTCCTTACCGCTTTGACCACAGATTTCTCAGAGCAGAGTCTCAAACATCTGGATCCTTAAAATAATTTAATTGTGGTGCAGCAATGGAACAAAAGCTCGAGCTGGTGCCTCCAAGGAGGGACCCAGAACAAAGGAAGCCCTGGGCTTTTATACCCTCACAATCTGTGTCAGTGAGTCTAGGGTCTTGCAGCTGAGTCCTCGGCTCCTGCTGTGTCTCTGAGTGTCTGGTCACCTGGCTGGGCCACAGGTCCCCATGCTCTTTGCTGTGTGGAGGGTTGGCACCAGTTCACAGCCTCTTGCCTCAGGCTCCTGCCATTTCCTGCCACCCAGAGCTCAATCTCCAACTAGCAGTGTGGCTGCACACTGAGCTACCTGCACTAAATGTATTCAACGGTGTTTTACTAAAGTAGTAGTATTTGAAATGATGCTAAAATCAAGAGAGAAAATAGTCATCATAAGTCTCATTGCACATCTCCAATACTTAACCTTCTCTACTCTTGTCTAGGCATTCCTCACCAGAATAGCTAAAAGTCAGCAAGGTGCACTAGAGCTGTTGCGATCTGGAGTGATTGTGCGGCTGGCACAGTGTCAAGTGTATGACATGCGACCCGAAACAGACCATCAGGGGTAAGTGTTGGTTCCCTGGCTGATTATGAAACTGTGATATAGTCTTGGAAGTATATGATGTCTTTTTATAGCCTCAGGTTTTTTGAACAACGATTTGTAGGTTTATTCTTTGTGTGCGTGTGTGTTTCTTTAACCTATCAGTTCAGTTTAAAGCTACCTTTTATTGAGAGAAAAATTTCAGATAAGTGGATATGAAGTTGTGCTTGCATGCTAGTTACTTAGACTATGTAAAAATGTATTTGTTTGATAGATAGGAATGATCAATGGATTATTACTAGATAACTTAGACTGTAATGTTTGAAAAACAGCCTACACTGTAAACTTATTTTGTGGGCTTTTCAGTTGGTGAACAAAAAGTGCAGAGTTTGTCCTCCCCCATAAAGCATTAATGAGAGAGCAGTAAATTAAATGCTATTTCAGAAATATTTTACGATGTGTTTAAAAAAAAAAAAATTCACAGTTATATATTGCCTAACAAGTTTCTTGATGTGTTGCCATGTTAGCCATTGTGAAATGATTGAGAGAAGATCTCAGAGAAGGAAATTCCATATTTAGGTGAAATCACGCTGGTTTATTTCAAGCCTTGGTCCTTCTTTTAAATTTACAGTTCTTAATGACACACGGGGTTCAAACACTTTGGAAAAATTTAAGCCTTGGACAAGGTACTCTGTTTAAAAGTTCCAATTACATGTATAAGATTGTATGAAACCTATAGGACATTTTTAGAGGACTGTTTATCAGCTGCTTTAGAATGAAGCACACCTCTTCCTAAAATATTTGAGAATACTTCGTTTTATATATATGTAAACAGATGTTCTGTTTCTACAACCAAGTAATCTGATTTAATGTAGTACAGTACAAAGAAGTAATTTTCTCTGCTTAGAGAAAATGTCTGGCAGCAGCTGTATATCATAAATGTGTTACTTTTCCAATATACACTCAGTTCAAGTCCAGACCTGTTATTGAAATGTGAATGTTTGTAGGTTCTTGAGGGTCATTGTAGGCTGAAGCTCTGCCTCACTTATGGACTTCACTCGTCTTGCAACCTTTTTTTTTTTTTAAACCTCTTAAGAATGTATGCAATGAGAGATCCCCCAGTCTTCATTCCTGCTCCAGTAGAACGTTATCGCCAGATTCTTCTTCCAGCTCTTCAACTGTGCCAAGTGATCCTCACATCTGGCATGGCACAACACCTGCAAGCAGCAGGACAGGTAAGTCCCAAAAGATGCTAGAGGATCACTGCTACTGCTCATTCAAAGGAATTGTATGTCCCTTTGCTCTGAAAGTAAGCTTTTTTTTTAAAAAATCCCATCCTCACTGGTAAAGGAGGTCACTTAAAATTCTTCAAAAATAAAAGCTTTGCTTCTACTCTGCTCACTGTTAAATTTTGAGTAATTCATATTTTCCCTTTTCTTCTTGTGGTACAGGTTTTGCAGTTTCTAATTTCCCATTCAGATACTATCCAGGCAATCCTGAGGTGTCAAGATGTTAGTGTTGGATCTCTCCAGGAGCTGGCCTCCCTGACAGGAATAATCAGCAAGGCAGCTTTACCTGGTAGGAACTGCCGTTTTGAAGTCTCCTCGCCCTGTCTACATGAATCTCAGGCTTTGTTTTTTGTAAAGAAATAGTAAGACATAGAATAGAATATCTACAACAATACAGAACTTTCCTGACATGTAGAGCTCTGAGAAAAATTAAAAAATATTAAATAATTGTTCTTGCAGTAAATATGACAAATTTGCAGTGGACATAATGCTCTTACCCACATGTATTTGACTTTCCCTTTTCCTTTCATCATGCTACCTGACAGTAAGTACTTTTTGTTTTGGAGAAAACTTGCAAATAGAAGTGCTCAAAGTATAAGCAGTATCTTCAAAAAAGAATTTTCATTCAGTAAATTCTGTGACTGAGGAAATGAAGATAGAAAATTGTTTGCATACCCATATTTTTTGTTAATGTCTTCTCCGTTTTTGTTTATTTACAAAAGAAAACTTCCTGAGGGAAGTGCTGCAGATTAGCATGCTGACATTTCTCTTGAGTGACTTATCTTCTCAGAGGGCTAATAATTATTGTGATGGATATAGTGATTTCTTCTGCATGCTGGAGGACTTGCTTATCATTTCAAAATAAGTTGTCTATTTTGATTTGATGGCTTTCTTTGTTCAGGATAGGTGTCTTGACTACAATGGAAATGAATGCAGAGCTGTAGGTTGAGCCCAAATGTTTCTTTGCTTACACTGTAAAGAGCTTTGTACAAAAGCTGCAATTTCCATCCCAACCTCCTTCCCCCTTGCCCCCATTTAATTACTTACCAGAACAGTAAGCTACGTGCTCTCATGCATCTTCTAGTAGCTACATTCATATCCGAATGTTTTGCTCAAAAACTGTGCAGAATACAAGTTGTATATTGGGCTGAAATTTTTCTGATCACTGCTTGTATTTAAATGTATATACTGCATAAATCTGTTTAAGAAAAAGCAAACAGTTATTTAATGGCTGTATCTTTTATCAGGAGTGTTGAGTGAGCTGGACATAGATGTTAATGAAGGGACACAGATGGAGCTACAAGGACACATAGGGCGATTTCAGGTAATAAAGTTGTATATATATAGCCCTTGTCCTTTTAGAATTGTCTATCTAGATGCATTTCTTCCTTTTTTTTTACTGTGAATAGCAGCAGTTACGAAAGGGATGTTTTTCCACTATCATGAAGAATGTGTGGTAGTTTGGGTTTTTTTGTGAGGGTGGTTTGTGTGTGAGTGGGGAGGTACAGGGTTTGTTTTATTGGGGTCTCCCTGACTTCCCTGCCCAGTAGAAAAGATAATATTTGGTAACATCAGAGTTGCATCAGGACCTTTGTTTCCCTCCCTGGCTTAGGGTTCATTTTATGTGGAGGAGAATTTGAAGTCAACACCAAAGCATGTGAAGTAAATGCAGAAATACTCTGTTACCACTTTGCCACAAGCATGTCTCCAGCTCCACAATTTGGCTTATCATGCTACTCTTTTATTTCTTTTCTGCTGAATTGCTACTGAATTAGTTTTCACACTCTATTTTTATGGAAATTACTATCTCCATATTCAGATTTTGTTAGTTTGTCTGTATGGGTGTTTTAGGTGTGGGAATGGGTAAACCTAAGATGTCATGAATCAGTATAATAGTCTGCAAGAGAAATAAGACAAAGTTGAGGACGTCTGAATTGCATTAATTTCTCATTGGCAGTGGTTTAGGTTGCCATAAATTTCTAAATTAATTAAAGGTGAGTTAAAACACTGTGCTTTTAAAAATTTTAGTTTTGTTTACAAAGCGCTAACAGTTTTGTCTGCATTGCTTTTTTTTTTTAATCTACGTTTACTCTTCTGTTTTAAGGGACATGTATCACTTAAGTGAAAAGAATCATGCCCTTCATTTGTTGAGATACAAATTCAAATGTTCTTTTCTTATGGCAGCGGCAGTGCTTAGGACTTCTAAGTCGGTTTGGTGGTTCAGACAGACTACGCCAGTTCAAACTGCAAGATGATAATGCAGGGGGAGACAGAGTGAACAAGAGGGATGAAATTGAGTTGGCCATGCAACAGGTAAGGACACAAGAAGCTCCTAGGACCTTCAGTCTAAACCTTTTACTTGCTGTGCAGATTTGTTTAGTTACCATACTTTCATATGACAGTGGTAATGCTCGACACTGGTTTTAGTTTGGTATAGTATCCCACATTTTGTTTAAAGCAACCTTTGAAAGTGTGTTTACATAAATTTGCTTTAGAAACCTTTATTGTTTTGGGTACAAACTCCATGAACTTCAAAGCCTTAAATTGATCAGAAATTTTCAAAACGAAGGCTGGGTATAGAGGGCAATGGCTAACACTGAGTTAGAGCCACAGGGGATTAACTGCTATCCAGAAATTTTAGCTAGCAGTTTTGGGAAAGAGACGAAGTTGCAAATGCTAGACTTGAAGCTGTAACTGGTAAGAAAATAGAATTGTCACATTTTGATGAGGAGAGGAGCAAAGCATGTTGTTCATTGACAATTATCCATTTAAAATTTAACGTTTCAAAGCCTGCAGATATTGTAATTGACATGCTGTCTTTTTTTTTCCCCTTTGTTGGCAGATCTGTGCAAATGTGATGGAATACTGTGAATCGCTTATGTTGCAAAGCGCCCCCAGTTTTCAACACACTGTTTGTCTGTTTACTCCTAGCCTGTCAGAATCAACCAACCGAGATGGGCCTCGTCAGGGTGAGCTTTTTGACTTGCTATTTTATGAGACTGAATGGTGTGACATTTGGGCTAGTAGAAAATGATGAGCTAGAGGCTGTAGTTTCACATACACTTTAAGTCACTTTATGCCAGTACTGTAGGTGCTCGTTTTCTAATTCTGGATATGCTTGTTCAACCTTGCACTAAGCCAAATCAGGAAACTAACCAAGTTAAACCAAACAAATTCTTTTCATTCACTTCCCATGGCAACCTCAGAAACATATATATTGGTAAAGAAATGTGTATGTAAATAAATAGCACAAGAGAGGGGAAGGTGCGGGTTTCTCTTTTTCAGCGCTGTGCTGGGTTACATTATGTGAAACTAGGACTTCATTTATGACATGTAAGATGTGTTTTGATGCTGATTGGAACTACTATAACACGTGGCAAGAGTTTATAGTATGCTATTATGCAGTTGAGTGGTTAAAATATGTAAATAGTGAGACTTCTAATCTAGTTACATTTCACATGTTACACTCAGTACTGCAGCCACAGAATTTTTTGCCTAGATTTTCATTTGTGTTACTTCTGAAACACAAGTGCAAAATATAAACTTGCCAGTGCTTTCCTGACTTTGACTACTTTATTGACAGAGAGCATACCTTATTGATTCCTTGGGACTTTTTAGGTAGTTTGGATTTTTTTTTTTTAATTTATTTTAACTAGTTCAACATCTCGTCTAGATACACAAGCACCAGTGGTCCCATATTGGCACTTGCCTGGCCTGGGCATTATTGTCTACCTGCTGAAACAGAGCACTAGTGATTTCTTCAGTTACTATGACAGCCATCGTCAGAGTGTTAACAAACTGCAAAATGTGGAGCAACTACCACCAGATGAAATAAAAGAGGTAATTTTCTTCTGTAATTTATGTATTGTAGTAACTTAGACATAGCTGTAACAGAGACTCCAAAGCATCTTAGATAAGTAAGCAGTTTCACTTCATGTGCATATTCCTTCCTACTATTGCTGAAGGGGTCCATAGAATGTGTGATCTAAAACTTTAGGGAAAATATTAACTTTGTAAAAGTTGTGATTTTCATAATAGTTGTTTGGAGATACGTTTAATTTTTCGATTTTTCAGTCATCAAATTCAAAATAGAGAGCAAGGTTTTGAAGAAATAGTAGCTTACAAAAAAGTTCTAGATACTAATATGTGATCTTATTTGCTTATTTCTCTTGATATTCTGTGATTCCCTATAGTCTGTTTTTTTTCTCTTCTGACCACAGCTGTGTCAGTCAGTTATGCCAGCTGGAGTTGACAAGATTTCCACTTCGCAAAAATATGTATTGGCAAGGCGACGCCTGGTGAAGCTAATAAACAACCGAGCCAAGCTGCTCTCTCTCTGTTCTTGTATCCTTCTGAAATTGAAATGACCCTCAAGGTGATGCTGCAGAAAAGCAGAGAAATATAAACAGGTTTTTTTACCTGGATTTCTGACCACTTTGAGCAAAACCTTTTGCAAAAAGGAAATTTGAAATACTGGCAATTAAATTAAGAGGGTGTTGCTGTGCTATTGCCAGAATGTAAGTATTTTCAAGTTAGTAATTCCCATTTTTGAGACTCTGCTAAGACTTTCTGCTACATGATAATAAAGGAGTAGTTGCAGCCCAGTTCTTCAATTTAGTATCCAGACTTCCTAAACATTCACATACACACAAGTGTGGTGGAAGAAATATTCTGAAAAATTATTTTGATGTGACTATCATAACTGAAGTTTCCAGTCTTATAGTCCACCTTGCATAAACCTAATCTCATAAACACCAGTAAATCTATGGAAATAACCAGTCATGCACAAAAGAATTGTGATTCAACAGATCATAATTTTCCTCTAAAATCTCCCTTGGGAAAGATGTGTTCTTGCACACTTACTTACCTGTTGTCACCAACGATGTTACTGCCATCCCTAGCTTTATAACCTCACCTTTTATTCAGTGTCTCTGCAGCTGAGCTACCATGACAAACCATATGAGCACTCATGCTGTGCTCTGCTGTGGAGGGCTGGTTTAAGGCTCTAAGGGTGAGTAGCAGTGAGGGAGCCAGCACTGCACTGAAGAGATAAGGAGAGTGAGGGCGAGCGATTCATTGCCAGGCCGTGGCAGAGGGGGATGACAGGTGGTTGAGCTAACATCTTCAGCTGCTTCCAAGTGTGTAAATATATAGTAAATGTACTATCAAAACACAACAAAATTGGGCTCCTTCACTTAGACGTGTCTGCAGATATTATAGAAATATGTCTCTTCATTCTTTGGCGTCATCTGGAACACTATCTACTGCATTGCACACCCACTGACTCCCAAGACCCACTGCTGTCCTCTAGGATGTCATTTAAGAAAGGAAGGCTGCAAGGTAAAATTTCTCAAACATCAAAATGCCGTTGAATGACTTCTGATGGTTAACTTCAAAACTGATTTGCTACTATTAATATATTTCCATGTATATTTAATAAAAGATATTTTGTTTGGATTTGGCATACCTTTGGATTTTCTACTGGAGAACTGGCAATACAGATACTGTTGACTCCTGAACTTTTGGGTTTTGTGTATTACATGTAACCTCCAAAGGAAAGTAAAAGTAACTATTTTTTTATTTCTGTTGTTCCAACTAAGTGAAGTTCAAATAATATAAGCAGATCAGTGATTCAAAACAGTTTATAGGAAAATATTTCAATATAATAATTTAAGATGAAATTAAGAAATAAAATTAATATTGGTGGGTTTAAAAGTATTTTTCAGAATTATAGGTACCATTGATTCACCAGATGATTTTAAATTTTGGTTTTTTAAAAAAAAAGGGATGGAAGGAAGTCAGAAAGGGAGAAAGTTTTTTGCTTAAAGCACTGTGTTGTGTGGTCAAAACTGTTTATGACTCACTCTGTGTGTATTTTCTCTAAATCATTTAAGTCAAAAAATTAGTATAATTACTAATGCAAAAGTTTACTGAGCAATTTGGAACACTGTGTTTTAAACTCATTTTACAACTTGATAGAGAGACAGTATGGAGCAGCCAACATAATTTTTACATCTCATTTTCTATTGCTAGATTCCTTTGGTTCCGAGCCTAACTTGGATTTCAGTAGTGGACTAAATCGGGTGAGCCAGCATGATATAGAACAGGTGAGATGTGATGGTCTACTGCAGGGTACAGAGAGTGCCTGACCACCCTGCAGCTGTTGGGAGCAGGCTGACTGTTGTTTTCCCACCTCTGAACAACCTGCAATAACAGCATATAACTTAATTTAGGATTAATGAAGCGTTGCAGAATTTTTTTGGAAACTATTGTGAAACAGGTGGCAGTTGTGCTACTGTGCACGTATCTTTGAATCTTAATATGAAAAGTTAAATGAAAAACAAGCTATACTTACAAAAAAAAATCATCATTCTTTTTCTCTTACAGAGTGGTCAACCGATATGTTTGTTTTTTTTTAATAATAGCTCTCTGAAAATGTCAGTTATCCTTGAAAGACTGGCAATATGAGGGCAAGTTTCCCAGTTTTCTGTGATCCTATGGCTGTTTACTACAGCTCAGCTGCAGCTAGGCTGTAGAGAAAGGAGATCAAAAGGGTAACAGAAATTGTGACTATAAAATGTGAATGCTAGCCCAGAAGTAATTTCCACTTACACAGCAATTTAATATGTACAGCATCATCTTGCTAAAATACTTAGAATGTGATTAACTTTTTCAGTGACTTTTTACATATGTATTAATGAAAAAATTGGACTCTAACTCCTAAACAGTTCTTAAGTCCTTCCAGACTAGGAAAATTTTAATTGGAAGACGTGTTTGTGTGACTGTAACTGAAGAAGCTGAATTATAACTGATAATTCCTAGAACAGGAATTTAATTCCTAAAACTCGGAGAAGTTATAAGGAGGTAATATTGAGATAATCAGTAAATGTGCTGAGACACCCAAAACCCTCCGTAGAAAGTCAATCCATTATATAATTTATAGAGAAAAACGTGAGGGAAGAATGCAAGTAGTATTTATTAGAAGAGTCAGAAAAAAACGTTTTTTTGAAAGCAGTTCAGAAGTAAATCACAGCAAAAGAGTTGACAGTTGATGATGGATAAGCTAACATTCCAGGAAGAGAAGATTTTGTATTGATGACTGCATCTTAATCTCTGTTCTTCAGCTTCAGATTGAAGCCACAAACAGCTTTGGTGAATCTCTGCAGAAGAAGCTTCTGGAAATCGAAGGTTTATATTCCAAGGTTCGGTCACGATACACCTTTATTCAAGCTCTTGTCAGACGTATCCGTGGTCTCCTAAGGATATCAAGGACCTGAAAGACTCTTGATATGTGCTGCTTGGCCCATGAAGCAATGTATAAGGGCAAGCCTTTTGGATCATTGTATTTTCTAGATCAGACATTTTCTAAATACTGTCAAAAATATTTTGTTCCTTTTTTTTATCCCTATGGATGTGTTTTGTGTATTCTTTCCTACTGCTCCCAACCTGACAGAAAAAATAAAGGATTGTTTTCAACCAAGTTATGATTAATGTAAAATTTCAAGCAAGAAAGAATTCTAATGGAGGACATCAAGGAAACAGGAAGTTCTGCAGCTGTGATGCAGATGCTTTCAGAGAAAACTAAGAGTTTTGTGTATGTTGTTCCTCACACAGATTTCCTGTTTCTCACACAGATTTAATGAAACCATGGCATTCAAGTTTCATCACTTGCAGACTGTGATTACTGTGGTGTGGATTTTGTATTCGTTTTGCACTGTGAACTTCTTGTTTCTGCTCCCTCTTGTCTTTTTTTCAGCTGAGAGAAGTACAAGCTGCTTTACTTTGAACAAGTTTATATAAGGAAAAAAAGAGTGGTGAAAGTCATGGAAGGTGACTGCCCTAGGTTTGGTACTTATGGCTCTGTGGAGTAAAGTTTTCTGTGCTATTCTTGCTGAAACAGAAGTATAAAGACAGAATAAAATGCATGGGGAGGAAGCCAGCAGCTGTGAGTGGTAGGTTGGTTCTATAGTTACAGATTGCTCTCCTATGAGATATTCATATATCCTTGTCTCTTCTGTAAAAAAACTATTAAAAAAAAAAAAGGCTTGACCACTGATTATTGACATAAGATCTGTTGGATTTCTCCCTTAACTCGGTCTGATCTTATGGCCCAGTTCACCACCTGTGCCTTGTAAATTGTTTCCCCTGAGTTTTCCTTACTTAAGTAAATATAAAATAATTATAAACTATTATCTGCAGAAACTAATTATGGATTACATCATTTTTATGCAGAGATGATGACAGCTCTGCTATCAGGTGAGGGTTATTAGGTATTCCATAGGAGCATCTTGGTATTAGTATGTTTTACACAGTTGGATTTTTGTTTATTCTCATCACGGTTTTTTCTTTTTTCTCCACCATTCTCCGTGAAAACCAAGAACTAACATAGAGCGCTTCTCATTAAATACACGGATGTAATGTTGGCATTGTTGACTTAGAGGAATCCACTACGTTTTAGAAAGCACACCATGGTGTGTGGCATTTCGGTAACGTTTGCACCGCGACTCTATCCCGCGGTGCTCCCGGAGATGTGCGCTGACCCGGCTCCCGCAGGTGCCGCGGTGTTCCCGGAGGTGTGCGGTGTTCCCGGAGGTGTGCGGTGTTCCCGGAGGGTGCGGTGACCCGGCTCCCGCAGGTGCCGCGGTGTTCCCGGAGGTGTGCGGTGTTCCCGGAGGGTGCGGTGACCCGGCTCCCGCAGGTGCCGCGGTGTTCCCGGAGGTGTGCGGTGTTCCCGGAGGGTGCGGTGACCCGGCTCCCGGAGGTGTGCGGTGTTCCCGGAGGGTGCGGTGACCCTGCTCCCGCAGGTGCCGCGGTGGCAGCAGCGCGGTCCCGGCGGCCCCGGGCCGGTGACGCCGCGCGTGCCCCTCCCGTCCCCGCCGCCGCAGATTCGTCGCGCGCTGTCCCCGGGTTTTATTCTCTAAACCTTTCCCTCCGCTCTCCTTCCCGCCCGGGCGTGTCCTCAGGGGGAGGGCACGGGGAGAGCCCCGCGCTCAGACCGTTCCGTCCTCGCCGAGGGCGGACGGGCGCCGCCCGGCCCCGTGTGTCGAAACGGCGGCGGCAGCGGGGCCTGAGCGCTTTGTTTACTCGCCGCGGCGTTCGACGTGGAGCCGGGCGGCGGCGGCAGGGCCAGCGCGGCGAGGGGAGCGGAGCGGAGCGCGGCGGGCGCCGGCCGAGCGGCTCGACATGGGTGAGGAGCGGGCGCGGGGCTGCTGCCACCTGCCCCCGGCCCCACGACCGGGCCGGGCCCGACCCGCGGGTCCCTCCCGGGGCGCTGCCGCAGAGGCGCCTCAGGGCCGCCGTGGGGCGGCGCAGCGCTGCCCGGCGAGGGCGAATCGCCCGAGCAGCGCGGCAGGAGGGGGCGTGCGGTCATATCCTGAGACCAAAATTAAACTCCGACTCAAGTTTGTAATGGACTCCTAATAAGGAATGTATTAAGAGAAGAGGTGCTGCAGGATAGTAAATGAAGTAGAGGGAATAGTAAGAGAGGCCCTGAATGTAAGGGTGAAGTGATTGGCATGAACCTGTTCTATTACAGATGGTATTTGAGCAGTGTTTTAGTGTGGGAAAAGCGTACATATTAGCATATAAAAAGAGGGAGAGGTGTCTGGCAGTAAGCCAAGTTACTGACTTAGAGGAAAGAGTTTTCAAATCTTAGGCCTCCGTGGATCCAATAGTAACCTTCTACTTGTAATGTTTGTATTGAAATACCTTTTTTCTATCTCAGTTTTGTTAAAGTTATTCACTTGTTTCACAGTAAATGGTGCCTTGAGAAGCACTGTGCAAACTGGCCACTGATGGCTCCTTGTACCTTCGCCTTTTACAAGCTTTAAGTGTATTGACAAAAATATTCTTTAGCATTACATATATTTGTTATAAGAATCATTGGAAAAAACATAATTGTTACTGGCTTAGAACATTAACATTCTTTCTACGATTAAACATCTAGTAGGCGTAAATCAGATGTTAATCTGGGCAGAAGTACTCTTGCATGCATTTAGAAAATAAATGACATGTTGGGGTGAGCCAGTTTTGAAAAAAAAATAAGGGGCATTTAAAATCAGCTCCTGTTAATGTACTCGATTTAGTGCAGCTTCACAGTTTGTAGCAAACTTATTTAACGTGTACCAACTGATTTATACTTCATTTTAAGAAAAAAGAAGTGGATGGTCCTGTGGAAGACTATAAAACATCTTCTGAGGCTGAATTCTTTCAGGTGTCAGCATGTCCTTCTCTAGTGTTTGATATTGAAAAGATAGAGTCTGATACAAACAAAAGAGAAGATGGCTCAGATTTTGGCAAATGAGAGGAAAGGAAAAAATAAAATTGTAACCACAGTGGGAAAGCTTGAATCTGCTGCAACATAATTTGCTGCATCGAGCTACCGTAAAATCATAAAATAGCAGCATAAACCAGGAAGACATAAAGGGGTTCAGCACACAGGTATCTGGGCAACAACCTGAACTTACCTGTTTTCATTGAAGAAACATATTGTAGCCCCATAAGAAATAAGGTTGGTCTCTGTGTCTTTCCATATCTGCCATATGCCATATAGCTGACATGGAAACATCTTTCTCTTCTTGTTTTTGTAGGGGGCTTTTTCTCCACCATTTTTTCCAGTTTGTTTGGAACTCGAGAGATGAGGATTCTCATCCTGGGGCTAGATGGAGCAGGAAAAACAACCATTCTCTACAGGTTACAAGTTGGAGAAGTTGTTACCACCATTCCAAGTAAGTGATCAGTGCCGTAGGGAGAGTATTTTGTGATTTGCCTGTAGCTTTAACACATAAACTTTGTCAGCTGAACTTAATACATGCTTCCTTCATAAAAATAGAACCTTGTGTTGTAGGAGCCTTGCACTGTTGTATTTAAGAACTTTCTTGCATAAAAGCATTACAAAACAATATTATGCTGTCCTACAAAATGCAAAAGGCATTTGACCTTAAGATGGTTAGCAATATTTGGCAGGCTTTTTGTGATAGGTCAGTGTTCAGCAGATGGTAACTTTGGATTGTATCATTCTTTCGTTTCCAGATATAAGCTGTTATGGCAATTCCAGAGGTCATTGTTATTGTACATAGGATGGTGTCAGTGAATCACGCCTATTTAATTTTCTTTTTTTTTTTGACAAGAGTCTTAATTAAATAAACACTTTTGTTTAACATGGAGAAGAAGAAATCAGATGATTTATGTTCTGTAGAAAATGTAAAAATACTCAGTGTGAGGTCTCACACACCAGCCTGCTACACCACCATCTGTGTGTCGAAGTGGTCTGGCCAGGATCGCACTGTGTAACATGAAGGACAAGGGATGCTTGACTTCTGAGTGCCTGTCATATCTCTTGTGTTCCTCCTGAGTCTGACTTTGGTCAGTTTTACCTTTTAGAAACCAGCAGTTTGCTGTGCTGTAATCTTTCTGCCCAAGGGTGTTGCTTATTTTAGCCTCCATAAATTCTAAGCAGCCTGTGCCCACCATTCACTTCCCTGTGCTGTGTTTCTCTGGGCTGGAAGGAAAAGGAACGACATACGTGTTCTAATGCAGCTTTGTTGCCATCTTCCAGACATCTTGGTGTCAAGTCCTCTGCTGAGAAACTGGTTCTGCTTTGGTTATGCTGAGGTTCTTACCACAGTGCAGACCTTGCAGGGACATGAAGGACACATTCCTCAGTGTTCTACTGCTGTCAGTTGTGTACTTGGTTATCAAAGCAGGCCAGTTCTCTACCCCTTACTCTGTTTCTTTTGGTGATTTCAGGCATACTCCTGTTGATTTTCAACAATGTTAGCATTTGTTACAGATCTCTACAATCTGTTTACAATGTGGTTTTATTGTTCAAAGAAGAAAAAATACTGCATTATTCTGAGCCATGTTTGTTGGGATAACTTCGCAAAGGGCATGAACTTCGTTTGCAATTTTCAGGCCTGAAAATTCTCAGTAGCTGCATAATGAAGTGCTGTAATATTCTTCAGAAAAACAAAGAAAAATCACCAACAGTAAAATTGTGTAACTTTGTTTCAGCCATTGGCTTCAATGTTGAGACAGTGACATACAAGAATCTGAAATTTCAAGTTTGGGACTTGGGAGGACAGACAAGCATAAGGTAATAGATCTCTTAAAATCAAAAGACGTAATTAAATTTCTCTAAAAGCTGCCAAGTTCTTGGAATTCTCAAAGCAGGCACTTCTGAAAACTGGTTTAAGTTTTAAAAACAGCCCATTGTCAGGAGAGCACTTTCTTCTGATGGAATTCAATTTGTAAAACCTGTAATGTACTACAGATTGGAAAGAAACAAGCAGCTGTTTGTATTTGTATACAGTTTTGCCTTGAAAAACAAGTTTATTAGTGTAGTAGGCAATTGAGTAGCATTGAAGAAAGAGAGGAGTGGGTGATATAAACCCAAAAGGATACTTAAATATTTTAAAGAATGCAAAGCTAGGAAGTTGGATTTAGGTGTAGACAGTAATTTTTTTAGCAAGCTTTGCAAGTTTTGTAATGAGTAATTATTAGTACCCTTGTATGATCCTTTTTTCAACACTCAGTAGTAAGATGCAAAGTAGTTAGATAGGAAGCTGCAGTTAGTGAGGTATAGGTTCCTTCCCTTTTTAGTTTCAGTACAATAATTCTGAAAAAGGTGGTTTGTTTTGATCCTTGTTAATCACTTGCCTGGATGAATTATTTATTTAAGATTTCCCTGGTTATCCTTCTTTAATGACTGTAATGAAGAAGCTTGTGTCTTTAAACTTTCTTTGCTTCCCTGTCCCTTGGTTATGGTCCTGATGTCCTGCAGGCTGATTCCCAAATAAATTTGTCCCCAGCACTTCTGTCCTTTCCCTGTTTTCAAGCTGCTTTTTTGTTTGTTTTGTGCTTTGTTGGGCTTTTTTTTTGTGTGTGTGTTCTGCCTTGGAAAGTATTCGTACTGTCTGTTCCTTTTTGTAGCCTCTTGAAGATATCTTCTACTTGCCTTCTTCCTCTGGGTGATCTGTTTTTAATTATCTGGCTAAAAAGAACTGCTAAACATGCAAATTATATGACTGGAACTTCTCTTTCCTCTGCAGGCCATACTGGCGGTGTTACTATTCAAACACAGATGCAGTCATCTATGTAGTGGACAGCTGTGATCGAGACAGAATTGGCACTTCAAAATCAGAGCTTGTTGCTATGTTAGAGGTAAGAAAACAAGGATAACAGTCCTTATCAGTAGAAAAGAAATTGAGAAATTAAAACTTTTTTATTTGAGTGAATGTGAAATTTGATTCAGTGAATCAAGTGAAGCTCAACTTCACTTGTGAAACTTCAGCTCTCAGCATAGCCCAGGCAACACTTCTGACTGAAAAAAGCACCAAATACGCTATAGATATTTCATGGTTTCTGCAGCACTGTCCTGGCAGTTACTTACTTGAAGCCTTGTGGTCATATGAAAATTTACCTGCCTCAAGGACAGCTGCTCAGTACTGCAGTGGTGGCAAAATCAAGCCCTGAAAGATTAACAGTAATAAGGATTCTACTGCATTTTGAAGCTGAAGAACATACGCAGAACAGGGTAATATAAATAAGGAGTTGAGCAACACCTCATTCCCTCCCCAGTTCCTGCAAGCTCACTTAATGTGCCCTATTAAATCCAGCTATCAGCTTGTTTCATAATTTGGACTGGCCATGTTCTGAAACTGCCCCTATGGGATACCATGATAGAATTGAAAATAAACACCATTCTTTTACTGAAGAATTTTCTAGAGAACAAAAATCACAAACAAAATCATTGACAGCTGCTGACGTTTCTGGGTTTTCTCTGCTTAAATAAATTCAGTAAAAGTCTCTGTGACAACTTCTATGATTCCCTTTTTTTGTAGGAAGAAGAGCTGAAGAAGGCCATTTTGGTGGTGTTTGCAAATAAACAGGACATGGAACAGGCCATGACTCCCACAGAAATGGCAAATGCCCTTGGCTTACCGGCTTTGAAGGACCGAAAATGGCAGATATTCAAAACCTCTGCAACTAAAGGCACGGGCCTTGATGAAGCAATGGAATGGTGAGTAACAGTCTGGTTATGCTTCATTCATAAGCTTAATTTTACAGGCTTGGTTTTGGTTTTTTTTTTAAGACTGGATCTGTGGAATATCTGACATAAAAGACAAGAATCCACATTAAAAGAATGAATGGTTTTCTCCTAAAAGTATTTCAGCAGAACTGAAATGATTTTTCAGTAAATTGACTTAACCTTTTTTTTTTTTACTTAGGCTGGTGGAGGCCTTGAAGAGCAGGCAGTGATAAAAAACTGACCAGTGCAAGGAAGTTTCAGTTATATCCAGCATCCCCCCTTCTGCAGTTAAGTATTTTCAGGCCACAAATACTTGTAAATAGGACAGATCTGAGTTTGATTCCTGTAACGTGGATGCTTCTCTTGAATTGTAAAACTGAACTAAGTGAATGTCTGTGTACATTACAATGCTCCAGTTCTTTCTTTCTTTTTAAAGAATGTACTTATGTTAATTTGTATGAAAGTCTTACTGGCTGGGAAAGATTTTTTTTTTTTGTCATCCCACTCCTCCTTTGGTGGTTTTGAGTGGCCAGCATATTGGTGTAGTTAGAACACTAATAAAATCTGGAACTGTCAGCTATACTCAGAGGTGTGTTGCTTCTTCGAGGTTGCTTGCTAGCTGCTTGCTTACAGAAACAAGTCCAACTGCTGCCAGCTTTAGCAGCCACCTAAACACCTAAAGAGGTTTCCTTAAGCTGATGTTGTTACACTTCATAATCATTCAGTGTAGACACGCTGACGTACAGCAACAGAGTACAAGTAATGAACTCTTGGCTGCTAACACAGCATTAGGTTTCTGAAAGGAAAATAAATGTCTTCAGTAGATACCTACTGCCCTGATGTGCCAGGGCCATAATTTGAATTTAACTTCCACCTCCTTAAGCTGTTACTCCTGTACTCTCAGCTTAGCCAGAAGTGACAGGTAGGTAGCTCCGTACAGCTGCAGAAACTGAAAGCCAAATCAAAGTTGGGAGGCAGAGTGTTTTCTCTCCAGGATCAGGGTGTTCACAGGCATGAATGCAAGTCATCACAGAACCCACTTCTTACAAATGAAGTAAAATTTAATATAAAATATCACAGTTGTTGCCCATTCAAGTGTACACGCTCTAGTAAATATACAGGTTTGGAAAAAATTGAAAAGCTTTTATTTAAGATCCTTGATGAAAGAGGACATGAAAAAATGCTAATAAATACATTTAAAATATGTAAATACTTTTTTAAACAGTAATTAGTTCTTTAGCTCAGTATTACTTTTCATAAATTAATCCTCCAGGAAGGAAAAGCCTTTTCATTCCACCATTGCTAAATCCTTCAGTGCATGACTTCGATGTCTCTTAGCCTTGTGCATAGGGCGCAGGGATTCTATTTTTCTCTTTCTGGTTTCTGCTTTATTCTTATGTCTCTTCAGCTTCCTCCTTGCAGCAATATCAGGATTTGCTACAGTCTAGGGAAAAACAGTACATTGTTTGTTCAGTTACAGCCAACAGCAGTCCCTATGAACATCAAGTGCTTTCTAAGAAACTGGTGGCTGCTAAGACAATGGACAGGTGTTCTCAGGTTCCTCACAACTGAGGGTATTCAGGCTGCTCTGCCCTTCAGGAAAGTGGGGGAAAGCATGACTGTCAGCTAGAACCTGCCCAAGAGGCTCATCATAAACAGTTTCTTGTGAAGTTTCAGAAATGAAATGATGAAACTGTCCTAATTCAGGATGAAGTTCTTCCTCAAACTCCCTTTCCTGGGCAGTTCTCAAGCCTTTAGAGAAGCCCTATTTCTTTTTCTCAGAAGAGAAAGTAGAATCTTACCTGCAAAGCCCTCTGCTTTTTCCTCATTGCTCTTTTCTGGTTGGCCTGTTTCTGCACAGAAGAAAAGGCAAGCGAAAAAGTCTCCAGACCAACTAACTTCTTGAGAAGTTCTATGATTTCTTGGGAAAGGTTCTTCAGTGTTGGATCTATTAAAAGAAAATTGAGTTGCTTAATCTTTTCAGCATATGGAATGAAAGCCAAGAGTGCAGCATGGGTTCCTCTTTAATAAAGGATGACTGCTCTGATTCACCTTGCCCAATACACTGTAGAGACCAGTGCCTGTGAAATCTGCTGGTTTTTTACCAGCTGTCCCAGAGAGCTGCAAGTGGCTCTTCGTGCCAGCAAACAAAAAATAATGCTGCTGAGAAGCAAGTTTTTTTCAGAAGCATAATGGCATGCCAAAGGTAATTAGAAGTGGCTTGCTGTGTATAGCAACCAGGGTTCTATTGGAATAGGCTTTGTTGGAAATGAAGATGATTCCAGCCTTGTTAGTCAGCATCTCTGGAAAGCACAATAAGGGCTGTTTGAACTGTTAGAATCACTAGTTAGTGGCAATATATTAACTACAATCACTGGAAAAAAAAGATGTTGGGGGAAAAAAGGCTACTAAGAGATGTTAAGGGAAAACAGAGCAGGGCAAATGCTTCCCT
This sequence comes from Pseudopipra pipra, assembly GCF_036250125.1. Taxonomy (NCBI): domain Eukaryota; kingdom Metazoa; phylum Chordata; class Aves; order Passeriformes; family Pipridae; genus Pseudopipra; species Pseudopipra pipra. The sequence continues at coordinate 27,726,263 of NC_087553.1, forward strand.
CAGTCTTTCAAACAAGCCCTCTTCCAAGTGCTTGTACAGCTTCCAGAGAAGCTTGTGTAAGCTGCTTGCCTCACAACATGTGAAGAAACATCTTTGCATATATTCTGAAAAAATCATTTGAAGGACCTTGATTCTTGTGTGGGCAGAGAAAGCAAAAGGTCAGTTCTTTATCCACTCGCAGTACTGTCAATCTCTACCATGTCTTTTCCAAGTCTCTTACTTGCTTAGCTAAGAAACAGTAGTAGCTAAGGCAGCTGTTCCTTACCTAGAATACTGTTACTGTCCTCCTGCACAGTTTTTCAGTTCTTTTGTATCCTGTCTGAGATGTGGGCACCCAGTGCTGCACACTGAATTTTTATGGCATATACAAACCTCAGAATTAAATAAACCTTTTTGCTTTGTTATCTGTTCTTTTCCTGACATTGGATTTTGCTTGACTGAACATATTTTCATGAACTATCTAAATACCAATGTCTTGGTCTTAAATGAAGCGTCTCTTGTGATCAATGGGAAGTTGGTTTGTCTTTCTCCCACCGGACCTGGCTTAAGATCTTTCAAATAGCCATGGATCTCCAGGGAAAAACAAGGTGTGGTGTTCAGCAGGACAGACTGACTGGACTCACTCAGGAGAAAGGGAGAAGTGAAAAGTTCTGTGCCCAGTTCCACAGCTGTACACCAGCCTGCACATCCCACATGCTCTATTCCCATTGCAAACAGCTCCCTTCCCTTACCTACTTTCAGTCACAGTGCACACATGCCACACACTACAGGTCATTTTCTCTATTCCAAAAGGGGCAGCAACAGCTTTGTTCTGGCTTCCTTAAGACCCATGCTCTGTTCTTCTCCTCAGCAAGGACTCCTTGAGTCTTGCCACCATGAATCCACCTTTGAGTACTACACTTTTCCCACTCAACCACATGCTCAAGCTTTACCCACTTGCACACAGAAGCCTGCCTAACTTCATTCCAGTCTTTGAACATGTAGATTTTTGTTTCAGCTGGCATACACTCTCCTCCTTTCCTGGTGTTTTGGCTAGACAGCAAGTAGGTGAAATTCACTGATTACAGTATCAATGTCTCAACAGACAAAAGGAATGACAAACTGTACTGAGGCACAGCTCTGACACACTTTCCTCTTTGCTAGTCTTTGTGAGGGAAATCACTTACCTTGCTCTGCATAGTTGCTGTTCAGCTCCCTGTACAGAGGGGTGAGAATTGTCAGAAGGTAGGGCTTGATCCTGTCTTTCCCCAGATCCACCGAGATTGCTCCCAGGAACTTAAAGATGCAGCTTCTCTGAAAATAAGTGTGTGGGACATGAAGTAAGGAAGACTAGAAGGAAACTTCCTAACTGAACTGCTACAAGAGTGCTGTGCCTCACTGTTCAACATACAAGCCATTGTTTTAGACACCCAAGTCAAAAACTCGCTGCTGTCACAAGGTGTTACTGTATCCAAGTACAGCCTTTAGATGAGACATGACTCCTGTTGTGTAAGCTGTGACTGGGTTGGCAGCTTTTAACACTGAACAGGCTTGTTCTCACTCTCCTGAATTGAGGCAGCTGAACACACAAGAGTTCAACCTAACTCTGCACCGCAGGGAACCACAGAGCTTTTCCTGATGCTCTCCCACACACCCCCTCCCCTTCTCCTAGCAAGTTACTCCAGACTGCCATTCCCCTGCCTGCATAAACCTGGCGCTCTTGGGCTTTCAAAGTCCCCTTCAGCTTGGTGCCTTGGGGATTATCACTCTTCCACCACCCCACGAGAAGGCTGGAAGCATCAGCAAAAAGCAGACTGGCACAAGCCTTTCCTGAGAATCCCAAACTGAAATGCTTATTTCTTCAGCACCTACTAGTCCTTGCTTCAGCACCAGCTCACAGCACCCTTTGTAGCTGGTCCCCTGGAAGCAAAGAGCCAGAACAACATGCCTCTAGAAGTGCCTACTGCACCAAAAGCAGTGGGTCTAACCCTGTTCCTTACCTTCAAAGGGACCTTAGGGGAATATGCTGCTTCTCGCTTGGCCATGACAGAGAGCTTCTTCATTAACCACAGCAGTGTGGCTGGATGGCCCTTCTCTTGTGCGTCCTCTCCTTGAGCAGAAATATCTTTCTCATCCTCTGAGCCCTCCTGCTCTTCCACTTCACAGCTGAGTTCTTCTGCCTCTTTACCTTCTTCTGAGGCAGGAGCTAGCAAGTAAACAACTTTGGCCACAAAAAGCAAATTCTTTATAACCTGAAGTGTGAAAACAGAGGAGTCAATCACTGTGGGTTCCCTCATTCTCAGTAGCAGGGCATGTAAAAGCCAATGCTTAATCTGAGAGAGGAACCTGCCAACCCAGGCTGTAATGGCTTCACCCACTGCCAGGTAAGCCACATGACAGAGCATTTTAGTCCTATAAAATATCCTCAGTATCCTCCTGCAGTATGGGAGGAGTCTTTCCCCAGGAGGTACTCTGGTACTCCTGGCTCTCCACAAGGAGACTCCACTGACCAGATTCACAGTGGAGTCAGACCTCCACTGATGAAGCTGGACTAAACACTCACAGCAAACAGGCTCCAGTGCAACTGCAGGGACCCATCCAGAGATCTGGATCCCTGCTCCAGGATGTGTTGGCCCAACCTTCTCCAGTCTAGGCTGCAGAGCCAGACTCTCCCTGAGAGAGGGACCCCAGTCCCTTCCCTGCATGGTGCCTCCCCTTGCTGTCCCTGCCGCCTCTCGGGAGGCTGACACCACAAAGGGGACTTTTCTGGGCCCCTGTGAGGCTCACAGCTGTTCAGATGCCCTCAGCACAGAGCAGCTGGCCCTGAACTGTGTGTGTGCCCTGAGCCACCACCACCACAGTAGCACTGCTGTCCTGACTAGGACGTAACACTCCCTCATGCACTAGGGCCTGCTCTGTGCCCTCCTGCAGCTCCAGATCTGCTCCTGTTCTTACCTGCTCACCCAGAGATGTGTCCAGGAACTTGGACTGCAGCTGATGGCAGAATGCAAACACGAGTTCTTTCATCTAGGGAAAAGAAAAACAAGAAAGAAATGTTTCCATTTAAGGAAGCTGGTAGCAGAAACTCAAAGCAGTATTTGCAGTCACCAAAGGCACTTCCCAGGGGAGGCCAAAGGATCAGCTCAACACAACTTCTGCATGCATCTTACAGTCTACAGGGAAATCTTTGTGTTGCTGAGAATAAGACCCCAAAGAATCCTCCTCCCAGCAGCAGAGACACATCCTCAAATCCCTTCAGCGATCAGGGTTAGGCAGCAGACAAGCAACTAAAAGAGAATGTGCATGCCAAACTATAAACTACTTTTATGTCCCAGTCAGGGTGAAGAAATAGTACAGACATCACTACCTTTCTGTCCAGTTCAGCAGTCAAGAAGACTGTGGCTGCAGACAGTTCTGCTGGTGTCTTTTTCCTCTTCCCTGACTTTCTTTCCTTCCACTTGTTGACAAGTTCTTCTGGCTTATAAGATGCAAACAACAAGCCAAAGATCTCAGTGGCTGTCAGCCACACCCAGGTATGAGGATACCACAGGTGAGACTGGACATGACCTGGGGGAAAGAAAACCTCTTTCAGTACAGAAGCTGGTCCAGTGAGAGCAAAAATGGAACCAGGTCGCTCCAAGAATTATCACAGCATATGCTACAATAAAAAGGTGAAGGAAATGAACTGTCCTCATCTGCTCAGAACATAATAAAAGACCTTCTAGCAAGTCAATCCAGCCAAAGCAGAGAGCAGCAAAAAGCTACAGGTAGCCAAATGTCCCCACAGTGATCAGGTGTTCTTGAATGCACCCCACAGCACTTTGAAACATCAAAAGATTGGGCCATTGCTGAAAAGCGATGACAACTGGGCAGAAAAAGTGGGCATTACACAAAAAGATATTTGTTCCAATCCCGACTGACAAGTCATGTTTCTGCAGCAACTATGGTCCCCTCAGGGCCTCAGTGCACAGCTCATCTGCCCATGATGTCTGGGGACTGGCTGCTGTGAGACTCGTGTCAGCTGGCTCTGCTGCTGATGGTCAAATCGAACCCTGGATAAAGGCTGAGGATGCTTCAAAGAAGAAACAGAGCTGCCTTCCTGAATCACCTCTATCCAAGCTGCTCAGCATCAAGCAACCCAGGATAACAAGGGTTATCTGCTATCTCACTAAAGGCACCTGGCAGGCTGGGCTCTTCAAAGACACTAACCAGCCAGATCCAGGTCTTCTGATTGCAGCAAATGAACCATTTAAAAACAAGGCAATGAAATGCCAATAAACCAGGCTGATATTCTCTAATCTCACACATAGGGAAACTGCTTGAATCAAATAGCCCGGCAGACATACAGTACTGACAGCACTATTACCATATGTCATTGCTTGCTGGCTGGTATGTATGATCTCATCAAGAAAATCTCATCTTCCCAGAAGAACTCAATGTTTTCATCCAAGAGGATGTAATTATGGTCAAACATGCAATAGTTTGCAACTATTTGCTCTTAGGTAATAAAAAATACTTCCCAGCAACTGAGACAGAGGTATCTTGTTTTCATCAACCCTGTAACCTTTTCCATTAGCAACTTCTCTTTCATTGCCCAGTAACTGCTGTGCGTTAGCATTTTGCAGAATGAAAACCTTGTACGACAAAGTTCAGTTATTTGTATTAGGGTGTGAAAAACCACACGGCACACAAAGAATCTTACTTGTAACACAGCCGTAATAATGCCTGGTACTTACCCCAGATATTGCTCACAACATCACTGTTCTTGGTTAATTGAATCAAGTTGCATTCTGTGATTAGCTTTTTTACCAGCACAAGAAAACTGAATAGCAGCCTATCTGCAGCCTTCTCCTCCTCCTCTTCAGTTATCTAATAAAATCAGCAAGTCAAGAAAGATCCTTATGAGAACATGAAGACAGTGCTTATTAATCCTTACTAAGATAAATTTCAGATCAACCCTCCAAAAAACCAGAAGACTGACTTGCATCCAATTCCCAAAATAAACAGAACAGAAGCAGCTCTGCTGAAGCATTTCCTCTGGAGATAATCTCTGCAGGAGATTGTTATTAGAATCACTCTTCTTGTTTTTCATACAGACATTAGTATAACAAACTGCTGGGTTTCTAAATGCAAACAATTACACACATTGTGTAACATTTATGTCTGTGCACGTATTCGTGTGGATTTGATTCTCAGCACTGGAGCCAAGCTGAGTGCAGATTTGCCTGTATCACCCGGGAAGCCCCAAGTTGTTATGACAACACTGTGTGTGTTGCCCGTGGTCCTCACCCTGCCTGCAATCACCAGCTGGCTTGATATAACTAGTCAGTACTTCACCTATGTGTTGCAGCACAGGGCACGATCACACCGAAATTTGTCCTCACTGCAGGTATCATCTCTTGCCAATTTACAGATCCTGAGGTTCTTTTCTTTCTTGTGCGAGGGTAACATGCTGAGCATTAGTAACACACATGGCCACTCCTCAGGCACAGTGACTGGGATCACTTTGGCATTATCATAGGCTAAGCAGAATCTGAGGCAGCCTTTTTATTCTGAGCTAATCATGTGCACTAAAAGGATTTTCCATACAGCAAAACCATGGTCTGAAGTGCAGGAGGGAACCCTTTTGAAAGTTAAAGCTGTAGATAACACAGGACAAAGTAGACAGTCACAAGCCATGCACTCCTGACCTGCAATGCTTACACAAATCTCTGCAGCTAGCAGACACGTTTCCCACACTGCAAGGAGCAATGTATCTGCTGGTTATATGGTATGGCTGCAGGCTCAGGCCAGGTGACTTTGCGACGTTCCTTTCCCCCTTGTGCTGTGACATATGATCTCAAATTTGGGCTTACAAGCAAAAAAATATGGTTCTAGGTCAGGGAGGTCCACTTCAGAACAAATGTGTGTGTTTTGTGTCTTTCCTCAGTCCCAAACAGCAAGTCCAACTGATAAATCTTTCCTACGCTTCTTCCCTTTTTTCGTTTTCTTAATTCTCTTTCCCTGACCTTCATGCATGGGGAAAAATTACTTACATTTTCAAATTTACTTGGGTTGATTTCTTTTTCAATCAAAGTGAGGACTGCTTCAAGCCGCCGTTCAAACATTACTCCATCCACTTCAACAAACAAACCACATGCCTGGGCTGCCAACCTCCTGTGTGAGCTCTGACAACACAAAAAATAACACCCCTTGTTACTTCTTGATAATCCAATGTGCAGGAGCTCCCACGTGCAGGAGCTGGTAGCAACCCATACTTTCTGCCTACCACAAGAGCACCTTAAGAGAAGCTGTTTTTCAGAGTACTGTTCAAAAAGGAGATGCTGCCAGCTAGGTACAAAAGCATCTGGCAGCAGGAGTTAGCCCTGGAAATGCACCCTAAAACTGAATGCCAAAGGACCTTTGCCAGCCCCATTCCCAGCTGCAAAGGCCTGGGAGCTACTTTGACTCTTCACAATGCAACAGGCAGCTCACAGCTACAAACCAAAACTGAACATGTTAGGATGAAAACAATGAAGTGTTGAAGAACACTAACTCCACTAATGTAGAGGGACAGAACCTGAGTTCAATTGGAGGATAACTGATCACCTAGTTATTAGGTGCCAGATAAAAATGGTAGCAAAATGCAGCTGCGAAGTCTGTAGGTTGATCAGCAGCATCAGCAGGTCCCTACATTTGTGCACTTTATGAAGTTATACCATTTCCTGCTCTCTAAGTTATGTACAACCGAAACCGCCAACCCACCAGATCTGGTACTAGCAGTCTCTCACTTGCCTTGATCTTAACTCAGTCCCCAAAATAGTTCAGACTCAGTCAGTGAAAAGCCAAGGAGTACCTTTTTGCTGTGAAACCACTCTGTGACCAGTGAAAACATCAGATCTTGTTTTTCATTGTTGATCTTACTGAGAAGAGATTTACAAGTCAAAGCCGCCATCTTTTTGCATTTGGCAGAATCATCATTTATCATCATCATACAAAGAGAGAGAAAAAACAGCCCGCAGTGTTTGTGGAGGAGATCCTAGAAAGAAACAACCATTAGTCAGCCACAGATCCCCAAATAGCTTCTGGTATTTAAACAGAAAAAGAGGGTTATTTGTTGCACTGTGTTCAGTGGGCAACACTGTGGGCTCCAGGTCAAGGCAGATAACTGCTAAGATGGGATGATCCTGTAGCTGGAGCACACAGGGAGAGTACAGCAGTCCCAGCCCTGCTATGACTGTGACTTGCTACCATGTCTCTGGGACAGCAACATGAGTGTCAAACCTTATAGGGCATTTTCGTGCCCTATAAGCTTTCACTGAAATAGGCTTAAGTTCCTCATCACGGCAGCAATTAGCCCAAAGGTCCTTTTCCCAGAGACTGAAGCTCTTTGCTATTTTACAGCCCAGGAACCAATCTGAAGTACTTAATCATCAGGTGGTGCTGAAGCACAGATTACTGTGCAGAATTTCTCTTCCTTCCTCCAAATTCTTGCTTGATTGCACTTCTCCCAGTCTCCTGAATGCTCAGCTAAGCACCAGCTGCAGGGCTTTAAGGCAGCTTAAGATTTTGCATGTGATCCTGTATAGATGCATGGTTATTTTTTAGCTTTCATTTTGACCCACCCCACTGAGAAGCCCTCCCTCTCTAGTCAGGCTAACAAAACAGATATGGTACATCACACACCAGTTCAGTCAACAATCTCTCTCGTGAATGTTGAAAAACCCTTACAATGAGAAAACTCCAGATTTCACTTTCTATTCAGACCCCATTTCCTAAACTGGTTGTGTTTTTTCCTGGCATAAATCACCAGTGAGTTTATCCAGACTCCAGCTGACACAGCTTTATTTTACTTCCAAACTGTGCACATTAGACAAGGAAGTACCACACACTTTCCAGCATGTCATTCCTCTTTTGAAGCAAAGCCAGGTTCTTTGGAGATAAGTGAATGTTCTGCTCATGATAAGAGATAATAGGAACTAGCAGTGCTTCCAAAATCAACTCCTCTGAAAATGCTGTTACTGCAAACCACAGTAATTGCCACCAAGGGGTGCTTGTTACCTGTGGGAACATGTCCAGGAGATATGCAATCATCTCCAGTGCAGATTCTCTCCCAGTTTCATACTCATACCTGTGAAGAAATGATTAACAGTCAGGGCTGAGTTAATCCTCCTAGAGAGTTGCTAACAATTTACAAGAACAGCCACTTCCAGAAACACATGCTGATAGGGATCTTTCTACAACAGCTACCAGATCTGGCCTGATACTTGGGAGAAGAGAAGCAGCAAGCCCATCAGCTCTATCTCTCAGTGAATGGGCACAGGGACACAAACAGGCCATAAAGAGGCACAGCCAAATTGCATCAGCATGGCCACACTGTACTGGGGAACCTGGTAAACTACTGTCACCTTGAGCAAGGGAGGAGTAAAGCTCAGAAGGATGTTCAAGGCACAAATCCTGCTGAATTGGTGCAGTTGTCTCAACTGTGCCTGCAACTGCACTTGAGACATTGCCACAGGACAGCAGTCATATAAATGCACCTTCCCTTACTCTTCCTGGATTTTCCAGTTCACCTGGTCCATAACCAGTGGAGCCCGTTAAACACTAAGCAAACAACAGAACCTTTGTTTACAAACAGATAACAAAACCAGCTGTGAAACAGGTAGGAGAAAAAGGACTTGCTTCATCAAATAGCTGGTCTCGGAAAAAGAGAAGTGTTTTAGAATTACAAAAATGAAGACTACTTAAGCCACACCCTCTGCTCATCACAAAGAGCCCTTTGGCACACTAGAGTCATATTTAAGCAACAAGACTGGGTTTTGACAGAGATGTCAGGAATAAAAACTCACTCCAGCTGTGCGAGCACGAAATCCAAATTGGGTTTCAGTTTGTCACCAAGGGGGTAGTCCAGAATGTACTTTAAGTAAATCTGGAAAGAAAAAACACCACCACAGAGAGAAGTTACAAGAAACATTCAGGCAGGCTTGTAAAAAGGCTATGAAGAAAATTTAGTGATGGAGCAGCAAGGTTATGAGAATCATTCCTTTCGTCCCATTCCTGTTACGCAAAGGGTCAAAAACTGCTCTTGAGTTCTGTACCCAGAATAGGATCTGCAGGCATTTGACAACTGCCAGATTAGTCTTTAAAGTACTAGTGTGATTTGTGCAGGCATCTGTTTAGAAAGATTCTGCATCCTTCAGAATTCCATGTAGCTATGGAAGTGCACTATTTTGAGCATTTCATGCAGCTCCTACTGTACTGTATCCCAATGCTTGAGATGGAGCAACCAATTCTGCCTTTTGGTTGGTTTTAGCTTGGAAAGAATGAGGAAGTAGAGGGAAGTAATCATGAATTTTGGGCAAATTCTCTTCTGCTGGGATTCGAAAAAGTGCAAGGCTCTTAGTTACATTGGCCAACAAGCCCCCAGGGGAGGTACCAAGTCACCGCTGCTGAGCAGCTCTCAATCCGTACTTGGGACTGGCGAGGCTCCAACTCAAAAACAGTGTTCAGTTTTGGGCCTCTCACTACAAGACACTGAAGTGCTGGAACAAATTCGAGGAGCAGCAATGAAGCTGGACAAAGGACTACAGCAGAAGTCATATGAGGAGCAGCTGAAGGAGTTTAGCCTGAACGAAAGAAGGCCAGGAGGGATTTTATGACTCTCTGCCTGAAAGGAGGCTGTAGCCAGGTCGGGGGGTCAATCTCTTCTCCCAAGTAACAAGTGACAGGACAAGAGGAAATGGCCTCAAGTTGTGCCAGGGGAAGTTTAGATTGGATATTAGAAAAAAATTCTTCACTGAAGGAGTGGCCAAGCACTGAAACAGGCTGCCCTGAGAAGTGGTGGAGTCACCATCCCCAGAGGTATTTAAAAGATGTACAGAGGTGGCACCTGGGGACATGGTTTAGTGGTGGACTGGACAGTGCAGGGTTAACAGTTGGACTTCATGACCTTAAAGGTCTTTTCCAACCTAAACAACTTTACAATTCTATGAAGGTACACCATGGCAAGCAGTCTGACTATAGGCAAGCAGTCACAAGAACTAAAGCCAGATATCAAGGGGAACAAAGATCGGTAAGAAGGGGAAATGAAGTTTGGGGTTAAGCAGGGATAAGGGACATGTCTGTGAGAGCTGGGATGGCCACACTAAGCCCTCTAGCCTGTTAGACAGCTGTAAATAAAGTAAGATGAGAGACTTTTCATTCTACCAACCTGCCTGCACTGGACTCGCACTGGCTCACTCTGACCTGTGATGGCCAGCTGGGCAACCTTCTGCAGCACATCATGAATTTCAGGGACAATCAGCTTCCTGGATAAAATAGCCTGAAGTGAAAGCACAGCTGGAGTTATGTTATTTTGCTTACACAGTATGAGATGCAGTGCTATAACCTGGGACTACACTGGTCTCAGGTGGTACCTTAACACAGCCTTTTCACATTTTCACACACAGCCAGAGCAATTTAGGAAAAAAAAAAAAAAAAAAGAAGAAAAGGTGGCTTACACATCCCTTACACATCCATACCTGCTTCTTTTGGATAACACCTGCTCTAATGACTAGAGATGTTGATTCTTTAGCAAAAACATACTCAGATCCAAGTACATCCTCACATGCATGTGTACAAAACAGCCTCCCAAACAATTTTAAACAGTGACTACAATTCAAACAGTAAAATTTTGCTGATTCTTCCCCTCTTAGAGAGCCTTAACAGCATCTGTAGCTTGTTTGTGATGTGAGATGTATAGCCTTTCACCAGGAAGCAGAATCACTGCCACTGCAGTGGTTCACAGAACCGAATGCCTGCTGCACAGAAGTACCTTGAGAAGGCCAAAGGCGGTGGCTTGGCGTGATGAATCATAAATGTCTTCTTCAGCAAAGCCAAGCAACACTTGGAGCTGCTTGCTTGTTATCTGACTCTTTGCATTCTTCACAAGCATTGTTACACACTACAAAATCAAATTGCACATTGTCATTACATATGCAGTGCCATAAAACAGAAGTCCACACCGAAGTCTGACTTTATTTATAGCACTTCATCTTAAAAAGATAAACTGCTGCTCTGGAACATGTAGTTAACACTGTTCTCATCACTTTTGCTTTCAGATGGCAATTTTGAGACAAAAACTAAACACAAGTGAATATACAAATTCAGACTAGTCTTTGAAATGAGTGAGGATGCTCAGAGGCATGAACCATTATGTGGGAACACAGCCGAGAAGAGGGAAAAATTCTTATCACACTGGCATTCAGCACTGAATTACTCTAACTTTCCCTTATGGTCATGAAGCTGTAATTAATTCAGCAACGCATTTAGAAGACATATAAAGGGAGACACTGTATAAGTGTAATAGTTTTTAGTACTATTAATTGCCCCTTCCCACGTCTCACTTCAGCTGCTAGGGCTTACTCCAATGAATCATGTTAAAAGCAAGCTATTCAACTTCAAAGCTGATGCCTCTAAAAGGACAGGGTGGAACAACATACTAGTGTAACAAAGAAAGAAGGCAAACATGCTCCTATAAAAACATTTCTTCAGATAAAAGCTGTGCACTTTTGGGGGGTAACTTTCTTTCAGTTTGTACTTGGGAAAGAATCATCAAGGCCATATATTCCTCACTAGCTTGTGATCTCCAAACTCTCTCTCCAGGGCCAGCTGCAGGAGGGATCTGTAACTGGAAAAGTCTCATTCTAGTAAGTTTAATCCTAAAATAGAAATGAGCAGAGTTGGGTGCAACTTACTTTGAAACAGCTCACAACCAGGTGGAAATTCTGGCCTTTGGCTATTCCTGTTTTGGCAAACTCTTTCAGCAAGAGGAAAAGCTGCTTGATCAATGACTCCATATTCGTACTGATAGAAGGCAAAGGGAACTTCAAAATCCATACCAAGGACTGCAGAGCACCAGTTATCACCTGGAATAAAGAGCCAAAGGACAGCATGTGGGTACAATGAGAAAACGCTTTTCTCACTCTTTTACAGACATGGTCAGGCTATCTATAACTGTAGTAAGAGGCAATTAGCTAACAAACCCAACCTCTTTCAAACAACTCATAGATAACACAAAGGGTATCTCAAAGTTGTTCTAAAAGCACTATTTGCCACTCCAATATTCTCTTTGATTTTACTAGGTAAAGACATTAACACAGCGCTTTCAGTAAATGGCAAGAACTCTTTCTGAAGCAGGTGCCTTCAAGACACAGAAAGCCCCACTCTAGGTGGGGGTATGAGGCGTGCCTTCCACTCCTAGGAAATTCAAAGTTGAAAAGATTCCCTAGGCTCACTCAAACCAAAAGCTGCCCCCAAAAGTGGTTCCCTATGGTGCTGGGAATAAAGACATTGGAGTTGGGTCAAAAGAAACCACAGTTGTGACAACACTGCTCCCAGCAGCCACAGGACCTCATGAACATCCTCACAGATAGTCTGTAAATTCCTTGTATGAACATGCTTTAGGAGAACTTGCCCATACTTGAACCTGCAACACAGAGCAGAGCATTCAGTCCTCCATCAGCCACAAACCTTCCTCCCCCCTGAGATTACAAGCCCTCAAATGATGTAATCTGCACACCTATTAAATCAGGTTTGAAAACCAGACATCCTTCTCTTCTCTTGCCTGTCAACTGCAAGATGACATTTGTGGGCAGAACTCTTCTTAATAGAGCAGACAGAACAGACAGACTTCAGCTCAGAACTATACCTTGACATCCATAGATTTCAGGCAGTCTATAAGCAGCTGAACAAAAGGGTCTAACATTTCCAAAGCATGTTCCTCAGAAGAATTTACTCTGGACCTCTTCAGGCTCATGTGCAGCAGCTGTCATAGAAGAATCAGGACATTCATCTCAAAATCAGGCTGGAACTCAAAGAAGTCAAGTAAAGTCCCACCACTGTTTCAGGTTATAACAGAATTTATGCCATATCCCATCCAAATATCTGCAACAGGCCAAGCACTTCTTATGGCTCTCTAAGAGGCATCATTGGAGTTACGACATGTAAAATAAAGTTAAGGCTGTGCTGTTAACACAACATATCCAGAATACTTTGCTTTGAATACTCCTAACAAAAATTTTGAATGCAAAGCTTTGTACCTGAGGAGATCCTTACCCGAAGTCCTGAATCAACCAAGATATATGTGTTAGTCCTGCTGCTGACCAGTGCTTTCTGCCCTCCTCTCACGGGAGTGGGCTGGAGCAGCAGGCAGCTCTCTGGTTGAAGCCGAGGATCTGGAGGAGGGGTAACTTTTTTCCTGAAAAGCAGTATATGGCAAAGGAGAATATTCAGATATCAACCCTCTCCACAGCAATCTTGCTGCTGGGAGTGAAGAGAGCTGGACTGTGCTCAGCTGCTTTGCTCACAACAAGCAAAAGCAGGTCACAGACAGACCACAACAAAATAAAATGAAATTGAAAGCAGTATGATAGATGGGGCTCTCAGACTTGACAACAACACCACCATTACAAAGATAACAAATGCACAATCATTTGCACAACATCCTCACTTTTTTCTTCTCAGTGGACAGATCAACTTTGGAAGTTCCTTCAAGCAAATACACTTCTTGCCATTGCCAACTGCACTTCATTACTGATTATGTATTTCAATTACTGATGGCTTACAAACACTGCTCCAAGAAGTCTGCAAACAGCTGTCAGGTCCTAGAGAAAGCTGGCCTATGTAACACAGGAAATGTAGGACACCCAGTCCCAGCTCTGAGCAGTGACACCACCAGATGTAGAGAAAATCTGATGGTTCTCCCTGTCTTCTGCACCAGCAGCAAAGCGAAAAAGTCAAAGCCTGCATTTTTTCTTGTTCCTGGCCCCATGGAAATGTTTGCAGCCTGCTTCTAAACAACACTGTTCCTTGCCCCTTCATCCAAACGCATATACCAGCTAACCAGACAGTGAAAAGGCCTTGCTGAAGGTCCTGAGCACTTGCAAGAGTAGATTTGAGTTCAGCAAATGCTAACTCCCATTTCTAAGCTTTTTCCTTGCCCTCTGACTGCCCAAATAATTCATTTACATTGAAAACAAAGGCAAATGAAACCTCCCAACCAGTAACAGACCATCTGGATAACATCCTGGAACTCACTTGGTCTTCTCAGTGAGCAGAGGTAAATTTTCACTGATTAGTCCATGGCTGAGGAGGAGGAGGGATTCTGCATTCATGTCTGAATTGAAGATCAGTCCTGCCACGATGTGGCGCAGTGCCTCATGCACCTTCCGAACTATCTTCAAGCTTGTAGTGCTCTCCAGAATCTGCAAAGGCACAACCACGAGAGTTCAAGAGGGAAGCATGATGGCAATGATCTGTCATCTATATTCAGAAATCCTGAGAAAAACTAGACCAATTTCTCTCTCATCACATGCTGTCAGAGTCCCCAGCTCGTTATGTGAACAGCATTTATGTGAATTGCCTCAGGTCTGTGCCAGTATCCCTCCCTTTCTCTCCAGCCTCTTATCAGCCTCCAGCCAGTTCACCTATCGCCACCAGGACACTTAAGAGCTAATGAGCAAACCAGGGCTCCATTTCTGCATGAGCTTACACTCTACTGAAAACTGCATCTTTGAAAAGGCAATTATTGCACATGGGCATACCCCGAATACATTTTGTTGACATTTCCTTCATGCACAAGAGATTAAACCACAAAGAAGCCTTGCAGGACTTTGGAGCTCCAGAGGATATAAAAGTAGGCAGAGGAAGAGGGCATGGAGAACTCCAAGTGAGATGTTTCCTCTCTGGCAGTGGTTAAAAGCTTCCCAGAATGCCAGTCGCTGACCTGGACTTCAATAGTGAAGTCTCACTTTGTGAGCTGGTTGCACACTGCTTTCCAAAAGGAAAATGGGAAACCAGAGCAGGATTTTATAGGTGATTTCACAGTAGCCACCCAGAGGGTCTGGAATCACCTTACAGAATCGAGAATACTCAAAGTTAAGACATACTCTGGCTGACTTTTCTTACCTCTTTCAGTGGCAGAATAAGTTTCGTCACTTGACCCCTTCCTACGAACTTCCCAAGAATTTCATAGGAATCATAACTCTTGTTTTTGCGTGCTTCCATAACCTTGGAGACAATTCCCTTCACTTCCTTCTCTTCAGCTACATTCCCAAACAACTCTTGGTTGAAAATCTTTGGAAAACAGGCAAGAGAAGTGAATGAGAGAAGAAAAGTAGGTTCCTCCAGTAGCAAGAGAACAACACCGTTTTTCCCCATTCACAGAAAGAAACAGTTCTTCAGGTTTCTGACAAATCATGTCTACCTTTCCTTTGTCAACACAGAACACTCTATTTGAGCATACCAGATAAAACCACTGTTCTCACACCCTCTGTGTTGTTGTGATACAGGAAGTGGGACCACATTTAGACCAAGACATCCAAATATACCCCATCTGGGTGGTCAGCTCAGCTCCTGGTCTCTGTGGTCTGCACTAATTAGATGTCCACTGACTTGCTCAGCCATTTAGAGTATGGGAAAACAGGTATCTTAATCTTGAATCCATTCCCTCTCAGGATGCAGGGCTCAGGATACAGTTGAGATACTTGAGATACAGCCCAGAGATACCTGACTTCTCTACAAGATGCCTCAGTAGACAAGCCTCCTTCCTTTGCAGTACAGACACAACAGCCCTGTTTGCTGCCAAGTCCAAGACAATCTACATGAAACCCTTCCCTCCCAGAAGCACTGTCCCAAGCACTTCATCATGCTCTTTCCTTCAATCTTGAAATAGCTTTTACCTCAATCAGGATATCTAAGCAGGGGTCCAAATCACCAGCACTGAGCCTAGTAGTAAGGCCCTTCAGCAACAGGTTCACAGTGAAAGTCAGCACATGGAGCTAGAGAAAAAGAGAACAGATAATGTTTCCACAGTTCTGCATTGTCCTCTTTAATAATACTGGATGGGGAGACTCCCACAGCAGAGACACCACAAGTCACATGCTGCACTGGGAGGATGAGAATCCATGTAGCAGCAGCAGGAAGAGGACCCCTGTCCCCTCCACGTACTGGCAAGAGGGCTGGAACCTCCTCTTTCCCCAGTGCTCTTACTGATATAATTTAGGGTGTTCTAATTCGTGCTTTCACTGTTAGAGCAGCTAGAAGCTCACGCTATTCCCACTGTGGTAATTCACATGAAAAATTATTCTTAACCCAAACCACCATGGAAAGAGGAAAGACAAATTAATAGTCAGAGCCTTGGCTGTAGCTCTGGATTTAGAAAGCAAGACTTCAATTAGCATCACTACATACTGTCTGTGCAGTCTCTGTGGCAACTCACCACAGATACTGCTTAGCCCTAATGACCTTACTGGAAAGATTTCCTCTAATCTTATTGGAACCAGAAATTCATCCTTCCCTTCCATACCTCAACTCCTCACTGGGAAAATCGCTTAGACTAAGTTCTTTGAGGGTACAGACCGTCATTTGACACTTGGCATAATAAAGACTAATGCAGGCACTAACAACAGTATTTAGTTGCATTATACCAAGCTATTCTACCAGTGCAAAACCATTTCAGTAGGAACTTCCCTTTGATTCTCCTCCTAACACATTAACAAAGTCTACAGAGAGCAGCAGCAGAAGAATTTCAGCATTACCTGGTACCCATGGACAAGAGCAGACTGCATCTCTTTCAAGATGTACAGAAGGTACCGCACTCCCAACACTTCCATGATTTTAGTGAGGGTGTTACGGGCAATGTCCCGTATTTCCTGAAATCTGTTCCTCAGAAACGTGCAGACTTTTAGCAGGATGCTGGAAAAAGAGATAGACAGCTTAGTTCACCTCCAAACAGAGCAGAATTAATTACGCTGCTGGCTAAGGAGGCTGCTCTTCAGGCCTGTTTCACAGCCACAGCTATACTCAAAGCCAGCCTCACAGAGAGGCTTTACAGGCATACACACACCCACTGTCCTCCAGGATGTTTTACCGATTGTCCTTTCTTCCTGTACATATTCTTTCCTTAGCACTACCACCCCTACCTCTGAACCTTGATTCATAGCTCTGCTCTTAGGCAAGGATTTACCAAGTTCCTTTCAAACTTAGCTTTACAGAAATCAAATGCTGACTTCTGAGGGGAATGTCACTAGGAAAAGGAGTTTCCAAAAGAAGTATTTAGGATGTCCCTCTTGGATTTAGCTTTCTATATAACCACAGCTTGAGAAAGGTGCCTGCATTCATTCCCAGCATAATGAACAGCATTTAAGGAGCTCCAGTGCGGTTTACCTTGGTAGATTGGCTTCCATCACTTCTTGGGGAAGACACTGCATCATCCTGACCATTGCAAAAGCTAATGGGACACGAACTACCTCATCATCATTCACAATGTTGGATTTCACAAGCTTGTGCTCCTCATCTCTTTTAACCTTTTTAAGAGAGCAAGACACAATGCACTTTTAATATATGTAAACAAATCCTGCCTTTTCTCAACAAACCTTAGAAGAGGCCAATAAGGCAAGCTGCTATCCTCTACTGACTACAGGAAAAACCCAGACAGCTCAAGGACAGGTGGGATAAATCCCTGTGTTTTCAATACAGAAACTAGGCTGGGTGCTAGCAAGTGGCTGAGAACTCTTCAATAGCCGGCACAAAGTGAATCATTTCACTTGCATGGTTCGAGGCAGCTCTCAGCAGGGAAATAAAGACATCACATCCACACTGACCAGAGGGTCTGTCAGTAATCTCCATGACACAACAAAGGGCATGAAGTCTTTTTTCAGTTTTCAGATGGTCTCTCTCCAGTTGTGTCTATTTTTTTCTTATGTGTTCCATTTTCACTGGCTCTGAAATACTACCCCAACCTTAACAGTAGCAGCACAGGCCTGCAAAACACCTCTCCAATATCAACTCCTCACCTTTGCAACAATACACCTGTGCAATTTAGGCAAGATGTTGACTGTAACTGTATCTTGAATGTGTTTGATCAGACACTCCAGCTCCTCTTTATTTCGGGGTAAGAAAGAAACAGGTTTGGTCACTTGTTCCGCATTTTCAGATGTCTCAGTTGCTTGCTCAGGTTCTGCTGGCTTCTCAGAGAGATTCTTTTCATTCTTTTCTTCAACTGCTTCCTCTTCCCCTTCACTCTGCTCCAGTTCCATGGCTTCTTCAGCCTCCATCACTGGTTCAAGATCCATGGCAGCAGTTTCTGTCAAGTAATTGCCAAAGCACAGGTCAATACAGGGGATCACAAAACTTGAGCCCTTAATCAAGACTCATGTGACAGTTTGGTCATAGACAAAGCTCCTACCTTTCATCAGCAACAGCAAACCACCAGTAAGCATTAGAGTTCTTTTATCAGGTAAAAAAACTTTGGCGTGCTGGTTTCTGATAATCACCATTCAGAGCCAGGTTTTAAGCAAAGACTAGTTTACCCTGTGTCTGAACTCCATACTCAGCTTAGCAAAGGTCAGTGAGCTCGAACCTTAGAGAACTGTCATTCACTCACATTTGAGAATTTCACAAGGCAAGAGGTACTGACAAGCACAGCTGTGAGATATCCTCCTCTTTTCCCCAAAGGGAAAGACAGGTAACCACAATGGTGAAGAAACCAAAGATAAGACTTCTTCCCATGAAGTGCCGAGGGCAACAAGGTGAGGACACGCAGCACCCTTCTCAGGCTTCAGACAACCATGAGAGCAGCCAACATCAAGGACAAAAAAAATTAGATGTGTCAGCAGCCACATGGGTGAGTGCAGACCTTGAGAACCACACAGGTTTGCCTAAACCCAGCCTGAGTTGGTTTGGCTTACAGATGCCTGGGATGGAGAGGTAATGTAGGGATGGCTTTCACCACCTCTCCTTACTTCGTCAACACACAGGAGGAATTGCTGCATTGCTCCCCAGGAAACAAGTCAAAACTAGCTTCCAATATGCATGTTTTAAAAAGCTGGGAGTAGCTGACCTCAAGAGCAAAACACAAAACTTTGATTAGCTACACTTTGAGCAGTTAGATGTAGTGTTTCTACAAGCAGGCACAGAAACCTCACCTTGGTTGTCAATGGTCACAAGCTGCTTTTCAAGTGTTTCATGGTCAAAGTGAAAGGCTTCCAGCACTGTCTCTAACAAGCTGCAGGAGGAAACACAAAGAAAGATCAGCCCTCTGCACAAAAAGAAGAGGCTGCATAGACAAATTCAACAGAAGAATCTTATAAGCACTTTTTGGAAAACTTCAGATTTAGTGACACTGCACCATACGGGGGTTTATCCTGAAAATCAACCCAGAAAATAAAAACTGGTTACTTCTCAACTAAATGCATTCTGTGATCTAGATCACTATGAAACGTCATGGAGAGTTGTACTGGAGCAATGGAGTGTCCCAGGAGCAGGGACAGCCTGACAGAAGCAGAAGTTGGTAATGCTGGCATGGACTCAGTGAGATGTGGTGTGAGAAAGTAATGACTTGTTAAAACTTTGTACCTGCAGGCTGCAATGCTATGCCTACTTTCACTTGCATAAATCCACCTCAAACTCAGCAATCTCTCATCCAAGGGGAGAGGCTAAAATTCATGTGCTGCTCCTCAAAATGCTGAATTTTGCCTTAGCATTCTTTGGAGAAACCCAGACCAACACTGCTCACAGTACCTACCTGACTCCCAGCTTCGGACTGATCTGTCCTGTTTGCAGGACATGGATGAAATGCTTTAAGTGGTATAAATATGCTGACCACGAAAGATGTCGGCAGACAGCTCCAACAACTTCAACCGAGGCTGTGACCATATTTTCATGCTGCTCAAAAGACAGAAATTCAGTTGCTGTTAGCATTCACAGTGATCATGTGTCTAAAGCATCCTTTACTCAAAGCAACAAGCGCCAGAAGTAATGTCTGTCTAGTGGGAATGCTTGGGATTTAGCATTTTTAAATCTCCTCCAGAGCACCAATTAAAAAAAAAAAATCACAGTTCACCAAGCAGATCTCTAGACCCAATTCCTCCAAATACTTCTGCATATATTAAATTTTCCTCACATCTATGGGCTCCCTTGCGTCAAGAACTAACAACCAGTCAAGACATCCAACCACAGACACATGGCACATTGCTGGGTTATGCTGATCTACTATAAATATACATCATTAACCCATTTAAGACGTGAAATAAAATGTGTTTGTTTCTTCACCAAGGTTTCAATCAACACATTTTACTGCCTTTTGGTCAAAGAGCAACTCAGTCATTCTACCAATGGGCACAGTCTGTATGGCTGCAGGTGCTGAGTCCTGTGCCTAAGCTCTAATTGTTTCAGCTTCAGAAGAATATTTCTGACAGCAAGCAAATTAGACGTTTACTTGCTTTGACATAAGCAGCTCTGTTGTTCTCCTGATAGTGTGCAGGGAACTACAGAAGTGTGAAACCCTGTTTTTCAAAGTCACAAATAGAAAGTCTATCCACGCAGACATTACAAGTAATTTCACTGCAGATATTTTCAATAAAATGTGTAGAAAGTGACTAACAAAATGTCACCCTTCAAACTTTATTTCAGATGTTTTCAAACAATTCCTGCAGTTTCCCTTTAACTTCAGAGAAAACAGTATTTATTCCCACCTCAGTTACTAGGCACTGAAAAGGAAGACAGCAGTGCGGAGGCAGAGGGGGAAAAAATAAGAACCTGATTACAAAAAATTAAGACAAATATAACCCCAAGTAAAAAACTAAAACACAACAAAAAACCCTAGCCTGCAAACAGGTAGAGAGATCAACCTGCAAGAAAGAGGACATGTTTAGCATATATAGGAGTGGGCCCAGACAGCATCTGCACCTTCCAAACCCTCTTTCTGCCATCAAAAGCAGCCCAGTGCTTTTGTCTGAAAGGGGAACCCTCACTCCACAAACATATCAGCCTTCTAAAGTGGTTATTCTTTTAAAGGTATATACAACGGTATATACAAAAGGTGAAGACATTCATGTGGATGCATTCAATTAAAAGAGCCTACCTTAAGCATTTTTTCACTAAAAATGGCAGTCGTAGCATAGGGCATGATGTAGTTCTGCAGGGACTTAGAAGACAGCACAAGCTTTTCTTCAGTGAGCTGCTTCGCCAGTTTCCTCAGAGCTCGTGCCCTCCTGTGGATCTGAGTCAAACATGAGAGACAATAAATAAGGTGGTGCTTAAGTCACAGCTACCACGAAAGAGCACATACATCCAGCAGTTCTGAAAATGCCTCAGTTTTAAGTAATAAACATATTGTGGTTGTTTTCAAGGACAGGCCGTGCCCTTTTCCTTCAGTGTCAGGGCTTTCACTAGCCTTTTGCATCAGTAGACATTCCAGCTCAATGGAACATTTCCCTGTGAATTCACAATCAAAAGACTATGCCATCTTCAGGTATCAGACAAGGGAGGCAACTGATATAAGATGCAAAGACCAGAGAAAATTACAAGGAAAAAACTTAAGACTGCATATAACTACAGATGCAGCAAAGACTATCTCAGATTATATCTCTGAAAGTAGAAGAAGTGTATTTTCATACTGCAAGAAAAATCAGGAGACCAGGCTTTGTGCAACATTTATATTACAAAGGTCCATGAATGAAAAGGGGCTGCAGAGCCTCCAGACTGAGAGCAGCAGGGAACAGGCTAGAAAAAACAAAAAGACCCATTCCCTGCCTGTGTCAGAGGGATCTTCAGGACAATGCTGCCAATGCTGTTGACTGTGGGCTATCATAAACCCAAGAAATTTCTAGATAGAAACATGACTTTGATTCACTTGTGATGATGCCCACATCCCTTTTTTTTGTAACAGTATCTAATGACAAAGGTTCAATTTCTCTGTAGACAATATGTATAGATGCTTTGCAAAACATGCCCCCACAGTAAGATGCTTTTGCTTGGCAGGGGGAGAGAAGCACTAAGGAATGTCTATTGCCTTTTACCTGCATGTGTTTCATGTTCTCAAAGAAGTCCATGTCGGGATCATGGCGATTGGTCAACTGGACCAAATCCCGGAATTCGGGATTTGCTGGGAATGTCTGAATGAGGCAGGAAAGCAATGATGTGTAGTCCTGTTGGATGCTCTGCAAACAGTAACCAGTGAATGTTAAGTACCCCTTGGAGAGGCTGCTGCACACTCCTCAGAACTGCAATGCTGTCATTTACAAGTGTTTCAGGCCAACATGTCCTATTTTCTGGTAACAGCAAATACACCTATATTATGTATAGCAGATAAATTAAAGTCTCACCTCCAAAGAACGAGCCACAACTAAGAAAAGACGAACAATGGCAAAGAAACATAAGATAGCTAAGTTATATAATTGTTTAGATTTTTATAAGGTTTTAAATGAAAGGTAAGTTTATAGTGAGTTCCTGCACTTTTTATCCCAGCAGCGGACTTTGAGAACTCACACAAAAAATGTCTCATTACCCTAGTGTCCTGAAGACAGCTGGAGATGTGTGATCAAACACCACTGCCTTACCTCAGTCTTACTCTTCAGACCCCTTCTCACAGACTCCAGGAGAGTGTGCTGGATTAGCTCCTTGTACTCATCTTCTGTGTGGTCAATTTCTGCCAGTCGGTGGATGAAAGTGGTCAAGCAAAGGCTTGCGTTGTCACTAAGAGCCATATCCCCTAGCTGAGTGGGTGAAGAAATTGTACCACGTGAGTCTGGGTATGACACCTTTTTCTCCCCAAAAGCCTGGACTGAACAGTACCACTGTAGAGACCCAGAAACTCTTGAGAGCTTTCCTATAGAAAGTTCTAGTCCCAAATTAATGCTCATCCTTCCCATCAGGAAAAATCCTTTCAGGTTTATCAGCAGGCTCACACAACCAGAACATGCTGCCACAAACAGAAAATCAGCTTTTCAAGACTGTAATATGCCTTTTATACAGTACAAAATGAGCAAAGTTCCAGGCCTCACTGACAGAAAGGTGTGCTGCACTGTATTTGAACTTCTGGACATAGAGATGAAAAGGGAAGCAGACAAAACTTAAAAACAGGTGTTTGTAAGAAGACCTAAATATGCTTTCTGAATGGTGCCAAATATGCTTTTTGCATGGTGCCAAAAAACAACAATGGAAATAATTTTAAAGTTAGATTCATCATGGACACATGGTGCACAAAGCAAGAGAAGGAATATTCAGCTGACCTGGATGGTATAGAAGCAGTTGTGCATAACAGGGATGAGGAAGTTGATATCCACTGTTTGCATTTCCTTGATGTGGACTGTGATGGACTGAAACGCTGACAGACGCACATCAAAGTCGATATCATCGAGATGTCGTTGATCAAAGGCATTGAGCTAAGAGAGAGCAACAAGTTGTTACGCAAAATTACAGAAACACGATCATACAATGTTGGGGGGAAAAGTGAGCAAAGAAACTGTGCATACCTTAACAACATCAGTAATATACTTCAATTTACCGTCCAAGTCAGATAAAGTCTAAAAAGAAACATAAAAAACCAGTTATAGTTGTTAAACAACTGTTACAGTTGTTAAAAATTTGGATAGCTCAAGACTTATCACTTGAGACAAAAAATAAATAAAGCAACAGCATTAATCTTTCTCCTGTTAGAACACTCATAAGAGCCTTTCTCCTGTGAGTTGGAGGATGTGTGTTTTAAGTTCCTATGTTTCTAAATATCTACACTGAATGTTTCCTAGGTTTCCTGCTAAGTTATGCAAGTTACTTCAAAGAAATACAAAACAGCCTACCGTAAATCTGTGAGACAAGAATACAAATAAAAATCATCTTCAGGATACTGAAATCCATTCTTATTTCATCAACATACAGGATTTGTTATGGATTAAGTGCTTTATTTGGCTTCTCTTACAATAAAGAGCCCTGGTGAGGTTCACATCAACCAGGCTGTAAGCCGAAACTTTAACACAGCTTTGTGCAGCTCATTAATTTCTACCATTTCTGTTACTTTCACTTAACAGATGAAGTAGATTAAAAAGAGTTTTAAAGTTATGTACAACAAAGATAAATACTGCTACTTACTTTGTTTTTGATCTCTTAGAACAAGTGAAAAAAAAAGCACAGAAAGACACGTAAAAATGCAATACCTGAAATACCAAGCACAACTTATTTCGAGACAGTTTGTTCTGGATGACAGAAAAAAGCTTTGCAAGTGGTTTGAGAAAGTCTGTAGGGTTTGCGCAATGCCTCAGCAAGTTCTGCACTGTCTCCAGAATGTCAATCTCTGTACCCTGAAAGAGACAGGTAACTCTCAATAAAAACTGAAACCTCAGGAGATTATTTCATTGGGAAATATTTCAAGGCACAGAGTGAACACTGCTGTACTTTACTCAGATCAGAGATACTAAATGAGAACAAAGAATTATAAGGACACAATGCAAGCGTTAAATCTCTCAGAAGTACTTGCAACCTTTCAATTAGACACGAGCACAGTGCTAGAGAAGACTGTCATCAGAATGAAGACTGCATTTATGTGTCTTTCCTCAAATGACTCTCAAACTGGTCAGGAGAACTAACAGAGTTTTAAAAAGTACTCTTTCTTTAATCTGTGAAATGAACATTAACAGCACCATATACTTGTATGATCTCACTGAACAGAAATCATATATGGCCCCCTAATGATTCACAGATTTTAAAAACCAAGAATGGTACTGTATAAGGTTTGCCTTTCGTCCTGCAGCAGACCAATGTAGCACTGCCCATTACACAGTAAGTACTACATACTCAACCATATGTATTCATATTGCTGTCCAGATGCTTTGGACTTGGGATGCATAAAATCCACAGTGAAGAAGAGCACTTATTTCAAACAGTGCAAGTAACTTGGCGGATTGACTACAGTGGCAAAGCAGGTGGAACAGAGTCAGTCTGGGCACTGGCACCCCTGTGTGAGTTATACACATCAACACACATTGGCACCACATTCTGAGCAGATCACGAACACATGAAGACTTGACTTCAGGTTGATCATGAGAAATGGCATGTAATCAATATGACTTTCAACTGCATCTTAAACAAGCTATTAAAAGAAAAATATGTGTTTAACAGAGGGAAGAAGTAACTTTTACCTACCTGCTCCATGTTACTCTGATAAAGGAAAGGGAGGAGAAGGCTCACAAGCACTGAATTCTGACTCTTTTCTTGTATAAATTTGCTGATCCTGTACAATACAACAAGGTAATTCACTCTTTTATATCCACTCAATCACCAGTATAGAGCAAAGAAGAACTCTGTCAGCACTAGTGCCATTTCACAGGGCTTTGTCAGCCCATCCAGGCTAACAGAGCGTATGTACCAAATTCACAGTATCAGCCTAAGTATTCAGTTCCACATGACTGCAGGCATTTCTGTACCTTTTCCTATCCCAAGAGGCATTGGTTTTGAGTACTAGCAACAAAACCAGCTAGAATCAACTTCTGAAAACTTATCGCCTCAGTCACCAGCAACTTGCAATGTCAATGACAGATTCAAGTACTTCCAAATTTAAATATTTTGAGACATACTGCTTTTTAATTTGGAATCTCTTACAATAAGACTCTTTCTTCCTCTCACCTTCTAGCTTTTTAACTGCTCTGAGCTCTAAAGAATCACTTACTTGGAAAGTATACTCAGCTCTTTGCTGACTTGAGCTCTATACTTCTTCTTTTTCACCTTCTCCACATTTAACATTGTTTTGCTGAAGTACTGAAGTATGGCAGGAACATGAGGCAGAACCAAGCGGCAACCGAGGCTGAGGGGCTCTGTAAGGGATGCAACAGTTAGTGACACCCAACTCTGCTGCAAGCAACAGAAGGGAGATCCAACCCTACACAAACAAAGGGGAAATTAAGACAAAGGTTTTATCAGTGAAAGAAAAAACAAATGGGAGTTATGAATGTGTAGGGCAGCTGGTGGCTGAGAACACGCACCAGCACTTGCTGTGACCAAGTCTAACGCATCTGAGATGGGACCAAAGAAAGCATGCACAGAGAATAAACACTCTCCTCACAGATGTCAGTAACAGCCCTGGTTAGTGTGGGCTTACCAAAACATACCAAGGACGTTCCTCGAAGGTAGAAACCATCTCCTAAAATGACTGGAGCATTTATACGTGTGGTTTTCTTTATTCTACCACTGACCTCCTGCATAAAATCAAAGCTGCCATAACAAGGACACACTCTCGTTTTCACTAGCTTTGGGTGTTACAGGTGAAAAATGACTCCACAGCATCAAACACAGTACACTACCATTCCTATCTACTACCTCTCAAAGATGGCAGGTCTCTCCTGTCAGGGAGCACAGACTAAACATCAAAGTGATGATCATGCGCATACAGGAAGGGGGCCTTTATATAAAACATGATGTTAGGCTCAGAGCCAAGTCAGCAATGCAGTTCTTAAACTTATATCAGTCAAAGCTTCACAGTCGAAGCAGGTCAACACCACATTTTCCTTCTTCATAAGGAATTTCTCCATGCTCAGGACCCTGACACTCAAATGTGGATCTCATTAGTCATTAAACAAGCACAACTTTACAGTCCTTGAGCATGACAAGACAAATTTGTACACTGACATCTCCACTGGGAGGTCTCTCTCCCCAGTATTCTCAGCCAGCACAGACAACCTCATCATAATCTAATACCTCCATCCAAAGCACCCAACAGGACTCTCACAACTCTTAGGCAGGCATACCTTCTGTCATATCTCCAGTGATCATGACAACACAGCCAGTCACACTCAAACTGGAAACCTGCTCCGTGGGTTCAAAATCTGGGCTGTTGAGAAGGCTATCAGCTATGTCCATCACAAGACTGGATGTGGCCTCAGATAGGTTCTTGGCTGACAGCACAGCAAACACATTTGACAGTATATCACACTCCGGGTGATCTGGCTGCTGCTTGGCCAGCAAGGGGAAATACCTGAGAGAAAGATTATAAAAACATTAATTTCAGAATTTTCAGCTTATAATTCTCTTGAGTAAAAAGTCATAAAAAAAAAAAATTGCTGTCTTCTACTTCAACCAAGGAAAAAGTGCAAAAAACCACAGAACAGTGTCACGAAAAACAGAATGAATGGAGGTTGAGAGGTCATAAAGTCCCTTTTCTTGCTTCAAGGTAGCATCATCTAAACTTAACTCTTTTTTCACAGCCTGAGTCTCCTGTTAGTCTGCTCCTAGCCTAATGATCTGATACCATTTTTTACAGAAGTTTGTATATAAGGTCTTCATGCTTACAAATGATGTCTTAAAATTAACACCAGACACTTTGGCAAAGGAAAAGCAGTCTGTGGAAGAGGCAAAAATCACTCAAGACAGCGGAGCTGGAATATTTCACAGTGTCTGCATTGAAAAAAGCTCTCTTACAACTTTCAGTAACAGACTTTCAGTCACAGATTCTATGCTGAACTTGCCATATTCCTACATAAAACAGAAAGAAACAGACTCACAAACACATAAATAGAATTATATATTGTAAAACTGACTTCCCACTTTGCAAGACTAGGAAGTCATCGGTCAAGACAGACATATCCTAAGAAGTCAGGCCTCCTCCTCCTCACCTGTGAGTTGGGTTTGGGCTACATATGTGCTTAGTTGTTAATATATGGGAAAAGCAGCCTACTAAAAAGTGAGCACTTGCATAAACTGAATTCCCAACTGCCTTGATGGCTATAAAAAGAATAACAGTCTAATGGAAAAAGAAAATATGTTTTTTGACACAATTATTCATACCTTGTCATTGTGCTCTCTTTTCCTTGAATTTTGTGTATTCAGAAGTACTTAGGCTTGTTTGCCAGAAGAACACTTACCTGGGATTCTTACTCCAGGTGTGAATGAGTTTGAGCAGAAAAGTTGGAGAATATTGACTCTCTGAAGCCAATCTGCAGACCTGAAGGAGAAAAAAAATCAGATACCAGTGCTACACAAGTAAGTAAAGCCACTCAAAAACCTCATCTCTAACCAAGACATTATATTCTACAGTTTACCTTTTTTATGAAGTAATTTCATTCTCGTTTTCCCAACTTCCTCAATATTTGTCAAATAATTCAGATTATCTCACTCCTATTTATGCACTATTCCAGCTGACATTTTTGCCCTCCCCTTGAAACTAGCTCCCCATGAAGCCTCATATTTGCCACAGAGACCTGGCAACCTCTCCCAGACATACCTATGAGATCTCAAGCGCAACACCCAAAACTCACTCCACTCACATTTTCTATGCCCTGGCCGCAGCACATTCCGTTCCAGCATCTGGTCTGTACCTACATGGCCTCGCTGCTATAAAAGCACCCTCTCTGCTCAGGGAGAGGCTTGAACACTGTACTGCACCCCACGAATGGGATCTTCTAAGACGGTTCTGTGCCCAAACAACCCCACCTAAGAGGTGCCCAGCCTAAGACATACATAGGAACTGCTGCTCCTTCCAATGACAGGACACAGGCTAAAGAGACCCAGCACGGGTCTGGCTCTCTCCTCTCTGCTACTCCACAACCCGGCAGGCTCTACCCAAGTCATACAGCTGGGTTTCCACTCTGACCACTGCTGGACTGTCAGCAGGGCACTGTCAGTCAACACCTAGGCAGAGAAGGCTCCAGTGCATTTGGGGGTGGTAGCCAGGACGGCGCATGCACGGTTTAGACTAGCTCAGTTTGCTCAAGATCTGAGCACAACAGGAAAGAAGGTAGTCTGACCATCATAGCCAAGATCTTAGAAAGCTTCCTGTCCTAAAGGCTGGTAATATTATTCCCCTGGATAAAACAGAGCTTTCGTGAATGACATACAATGAAGAGTAAACCATTAATCCAATCCTGCAGGAATGCTGCTGTGCAGGCTAATGATATTGAGCCTCTGCAGCAAAACGCACAAGTCAAAAAGATTCTTCTGCCAAAACCAAATCTTCATGGAGTTCACCGGTAGGGACTCCAGAGGGAGTTTCTGGATCGTACTACCATCCAAGCTCCAAAACTAGCTGTCTTCCCAACATCTATAAGGACAACAGGCATTCTAACTATTTAATAACAATGTTACATCTTGTTCAGAGTACTCAGCACTTGCAAACACAATGCTCCCTGAAAGCATTAAGTGCTTTGCTGACTTAAAGCCTGAACCACATGCCTGAACTGCTCTGGGACTGCAGTAAATGTTCACTGCTTTGCCCACATGGCACCCTGGTTGTGAGAAGACTTCATGGACAAACCAGGACCATACAACTCCCTGTTGCTCAGCCCAGTGAAACCAGCCCAGAGCTACATGCACTCCCTGGTACTAATTTATCTATTTTTATGTGTTTGTCACATACACATACAATACATCACATATTGTTACTGGTGGAGCAGAGAAACAGGGTAGGAGTAAACAAACATGATGTCTAGAGAAGCAGCTCTGGGGTTTCACAGACCACAGCAGTTACTCCCAGTGCTCTTTGACAGGCTTTTCTGCTGCAAGGAAGTTGGACATCTGGATACCTCAAAAGCCTCTGTGGAAAAGCACTGTTGGAGTCAGACCCTCTTACTCAGTTACCCTTTGCATGCAGGCAACTACTTTTAGAGCAGACAACCCAGCAGCTGGTACAGGCATTCCCTGACAACCCCAGGGCCCAGTGTACTGACACAGACAGCACAATTTCATTTAAATATTGTGTGTTCTCTCTCCATCTCACAATAGTGCATTTTTCTGGCTCAGAGGTGATCTGAATTTCTCTGATAAAAGCCACAACCCTGTGCTTTGTCACTGGGCTCACATGGAAGTCCCAGCGGGCAGGCACAAGAGCACACAGCCCACTGACAGACCCTGCTGGGTCCCTCCATTCCTGCAGTAGCATTTGTTTCTGCAGTCCCCTACCACAGGCCCAACAACTGTCACACAGGAAAGTAGCCAAGTGCACCTATAACTGACCAGTATTACTTAGCTCCCCTGAAGCATCCAGGGAAGAAGTCTGCTTCTGTGGTTAAAGAACAAAGAAATGGCACCCATTTTATTCAGATTAATTAATTTTTACTTTAACCTGTGACTTGATTATTCCAGGACTAATCAGACATGAGCCAAGGAGCTGGCCTTGTACAGAGACACTGGAATGCCAGAATCTGTCTGAGGCCACATCCAATCTGGTAACAGACATAGCTGACACGATGGACTCCAGTGCAGCTGGAGTTCTCTGTATGGTACATGTTTCACACAAGTTATTTGGAAAACCAAGAAATACTGACCTGAGGCCACACTACTGCATGGAAAATTGCATCAATCTCTTCCACACTAAAGCTGTAGGTCTCATAATCAGAAAAAAACTCTGCCACAAGCTTGAGACCAAGACGTCTCAAATTCTTCAGTGGATTAATCAATCTAGGTTGGACCTGTAAAAATAAAACAAAAAAACCTCAACCCAGTTAAGACCTTTTCAGAACATCTGCTAACTACTTGCTCTGAAATTAAATACAGCAATTAATTGACCACAGATACATCTTTGCAGAAATCTCTGTTTTCTCTTGTAATTTGTTCACAATAGCAATCTACATCTCACAGCTGACCTAATTTTTTTTAAGAGATGCCTGTTCCTGCATTGAGTCGGTCACACAGGACTCCTTCAGCTCATAAAAAATCCATGCTGAGAGGTTTAAAACAGCAGCATCTCTTCCTTTTGGACAAAATGCAGAAAGCTACACCACAATTACATTTCCAGCCCTGATAGTGAAATAATTCTGTTTTACACTGGAAAGGACCCAAATCAACCCTCCAGAGTGAAGTTGTACTTTGCACTCTACTGGGAAGAAAAAAAATCAACAGAAGCAGAGAAGGGGGAAGGAACAGAGAAGGCAAGAATGTGAATCACGTCTTCCAGTGGCATGAGGTGGGGGGTATAGCATTTGTATACAGGAGGATGCTTCCTGTACCCATTTAGCGGTCACGTTCCATAGCACTTCTTGGAGAAAACATTTCAGTAAGGAAATCAGCTAATCATGAAGTTATTCATGCACTGATGCATTCTGACTCTTCTCCCTGAGAAGAATCTTGACTTCAGTAACCTGAATTATTTCCATACTGTGCAATGCAGCTCACAGCACAAACAGATGGGATAGCTCCACAGTGCAGAGGTACTGAACTCCAGCCTCGGAAACAACAAAGCCACGTCAGAGCAAATAAAGGCCACTGTCCAAGACAGGAGCTGTCTTGGGTCTCCATTACTTATCATGAACCAACACACAGAACAAATGCTTATATTTCTTACTTTGCAAAGCAGCTTTGGTGTCAAAACCTCACTGAAAGACATCACTCTTGTTTTTATTTGATGTACTTACTGATTTCTGAAGACACTACCTTCTACCATGATACACACTTCTATATTCCCTTCCCTTTGCACCCAAAATCACAGGTAAAAAAGACAAAGATGGTGGAAAAGCAACCAATCATGTTCTTGCCCAGGACCTCCCAAGCTGTGCTGAATATGTACTAATGGGAGTGCAATTAGCTTCCAGGCAGCAAATGAGCTGTTTGAAAGCCCAAAGAAAGCCCAAACCAGGCTACTATTGCTAACAATGACCCCCAAGTGAATTAATTTTGGGTCTCCCACTGTTCAATCACCATAAGAGCAGTTCTCTGAAATCAAGTCTTTTGAGAGGAAGAAGAAACTCAATACTGAACATAATCAGTAGGAAACAGTAAATTAATAACTTGTCCTAAAGTGGTCAAAGTTGATGTTTAACTCTCCAGGCAGTGTCAGCCTGCAATAAATTACTCTCAAACTCCAAGAATGTCTTCTAATCATTAGTCAAGATAAACAGATTTCTCACACTCTTTCCTGAGCTTTTAACATCTCATGGACTAATGAAGTGCTAAATTAAGTTCAGAGAAATGAGGGACTGTCACTCCTGACATTACACAACAACGACAGGATTACTGTAGCAACACAGGCAAAACGCGACTATCCCAGCAATGAATGAGGCAGCTTTTAAAACTCCTGTCCTAGTTGAAAACACATAGGCATATGCAATCCATTGCCTAAATTCAGACTGTGGGATGCTGCTGTTCTCAAATTTGCTCATCTTCTTCATAAATTAAGACGGTCACAAGGTTCTCTGCAGCCAGCAGGCAACTATGAGACCTTGGATAGTGGCTATTGCAAGGGCTTGCTTCGTTTGATGGGTTTTTTTCAAGGCAAGTTCTAACCTCGAATGCTTGCAGCTTGGGTCTTGGCAAGAACACATGTGCATGGTGACAGAACATTCATTACCTATCCCACTTGCTCAGTGCATCATCTCCTAATGCCTTTCACCACTGCAGCGATGATGATGACTCTGCAGCTTGTGAACCTCATATACAGACAGGCTTTGCACCAGAAAGACAGAAAAGCCTGGCTCAGTGTTATAGCTTCTAAACTGGCAACAGCTTGGGGAAGATAGCTTGACGAGAGCTCAGGGATCTCTGTGCTGCTCTCCTGGGTACAGAGAGCAATAAGCAAACGTGCCCCACCTTTAGGTGCAGCCAATCTTTAACAGAATGTTTTCCTCACCTGACCCTTTCTGTATATACAGCCATTTCCCAGCCAGAGACAAAAACATTTGCAGTGCTCTGTAGATACCTTGCTAAAACACAAACTGTGACACTGCATTAGTAGACTATTCCTGACACAGAGCTGCTTCTCATGTGCTGCAAGCGTGGCTGGTAGCCATGTTCTTCCTGTGTCCCTACAATCACTGTAGATAATTGCTGTGATCATGCACAGTGCTGAGCTCCCCTGAGGTCTAGCACTGCAACAAAACACCTCATGTGCAAGTTTTGCTCTGAAGTCCTCAGCCAAGGAACTTTAAAACCTCTCCTTCCCTTGCTCATGTTTTATCATGGCAGCCAAGAAACTCCATCTTTAAGGCAAATTTCAACTTCCAGCTGTAAGATCTTGTTACATCTTTACAACAGATCATTTAGCATTCCTTCATGCCCATTCTCACCACAAAACAGGCAGAAGCAATGCACAGAGATCACCTCCAACTCCCTCTTTGGTGTCTCAAACAAAAATGTAGGCCAAGTCAGCTTTCTAAATGCATTAACTCTGCCTCCACTGCCTCAGCCCTCCAGCACTTTCAGACAAGTATCATTGGCCTCTATTTTGACAGACATCTAATTGCTAAGCTTCACTCCACAATGGCATTTAACTTATCTTTACCTGAACCAGAGAGGTGTGTTGATATGTGTAAGCTAAGGGGAGGAGGAGGGAAAGGAATTTAATTTACATGTTTGATTGCATATTGTTTGCATATATTGTACCTTTTCTCTTTGCTGGAGGATGCAGGATACCACAGCAGTCATGCAGAGCAAAATCTGTAGAATTTCAGGCAGGTATTGCTGGATCAAATGTCCCATGTTTTTCAACACAACTTCCAGACCATTGAAGAGGCTATGCTGACGCCCAAGAGGTAGGACTTTAGCTAAATCCAGCTCTGACATACTTTGCAGGACTGCAGTCTGGCAAGGCCCTGTGATAGGCAAAGGGACAGCAAATTATCTAGAGAGGCACCAAGAAAACACCCACTACCAAGAATAATTTTTCAATGAAAAATAGTGTAATTTGGCCCTAAATTACAGATACACAAATTCAACCTTTAAAATAAGGACAAGGACTCCATCTCTGTGACACACAGACATCTCCCACTGCTACAGTATCAAAGAACTTTACAACCTCTGTTTACCACCATCAAATGCAGGCTAGCCTATGATGGCAGCTACTTGTCATTCCTGGCCTGCTACAGGTTTTTTGACCTTGGACACATAAAACAAAGCAATCATGCTCTGTAAGGAAAAACTCAGGGGAATCCTAGCCCTTACCAAGGATTTCCTTTCATCCTTTCATGGCATGCTTAAGAGACAAGCACGTAACAGTACTAAGCATATTTATCCTCCCACATCTCTACCGGTCAGGAGGTACCATACGCCCAGGTTCTACATGGTTGTACCTACCATTACTGAATTGCTTCACAGCTTCAAAGAGTAGATCCAAGAACATCCGTATCTCTTCTGGCAGTGAGCCCGCAAGAAATCGCAGAACGATTGACATGCGAGTGCCTGCTGAAGACTTCCCTTGTGTTTTGCTCCCTGTTTTGTTTCTCATCCTGCCATAGAGAATCCTTCAAGAATCAAAAAAAGAGGTTGCATCAGCTTTCAGCAAGCCATTTCTTTTCCAGCCTCTTATTCTGCAGGAGAAACTCCATTTAAAAATATTCTCTACTGAGAAGTTGAGTGGAAGTTCTCCCTTCCAGGGTCCCCACTGCCCAAAAACATCCCAGTGAAAGATCAGCTTCTGCTACTATAATGGAAGCTTTGCTGGAGACTTCAGGTATAAAGCTCGTTACCTGCATGACAACTCATATCACTGCCAACAGCTGGCAATACTCAGTGAACTAAAATGTTCTCACAGTTCTCTATAATCCTTAACAGAAACAGTACACACCAAAATGCTGCTTTTAAAGAAAACACCTTTAACAAAATACATTACATAAATGTGTTAATACAGAAGCCATACAGAAGATCACAAACTAAGCTGTCAAACTATATCTTTAACCATAGATTTATCTCAACTTTAAAATGAGAAGCAGCAGCATTACATCTCTGCTCATGGTATTCTGACACAAAGTTTTTAAACTCACACTTCAGGACACACCTCATAAGAACAGGGATGAGATCTGGTCGATGCTCTGCTTTTACTACTGAGGTCTCCTCAGAAATACTGAAATGGACGATCTCTTCTTTAAAACTCTTGTCCTCCAGTAGCCTTTGCAAATTCTCCCTGAGAATAATAAACATTATGTGAGGGCAGGGTTATAAAAATAGACGGACAGACACACACATGCATCTATATCTAAGTACTTACCTATATAATCTATGCCATACAAAAAATATTAAAGTACTATTTTTTCACCTTTTTATAAAAAATATTTAAAAAGCCAGCAAGTTCAAGCTAATTATGCAGAGTTTCTTCAATCATAAACTACAGTTTTATGCTGTCACTTTCTCTGGATGGTCATAAATCATCACTACAAAAGATTTCTTTGAAAATGATGGAACTACTAAGCACTTCTGACACTATTCTGGGACAGAATGGAAGTGTTATCATTTTCCTCAAACAAAAAAAAAGACACAGATCAACCTCAAGACCTTATTTTCCATCTTAGATATGAAACATACAGCTGGCTAAAATTAAAATTCTATAATATGTCTACAAAAAATACAGGAAAGACTCTCTCTGAGGTAACTGACCCCAAGAAGGATTCTGATATGTCAGCAGCTTTTACCTGTATGGCAGTAGATGAGG
Organism: Pseudopipra pipra; assembly: GCF_036250125.1. Taxonomy (NCBI): domain Eukaryota; kingdom Metazoa; phylum Chordata; class Aves; order Passeriformes; family Pipridae; genus Pseudopipra; species Pseudopipra pipra. The sequence goes on from NC_087553.1 coordinate 27,761,376, forward strand.
ATGCTTGTATGTCATTATACAGTCAAGAGCTATTCTTTGTACATTCTGGTCTTGATGGGACAGTAACTGCAAATAACAACAGAAAGAAAATGAGTCCCATCTAGAAGGCAAAAGTGTTTACTAAAAATACTGAAACAACCCAAAAGTTCCCAACTCAAGCAGGTTTTGAACTAAAAGGAAAGAGAATGTGTGTGTTGTCAGTATAAGGCCAAGATGTCACTCTTAAAAAGTGGGCATGGTTGCTGATAGTTCATATATACTTTTCCCTCCCATATACATACAATAGTTATATTTGGTTTTTTGTAATTGTCTTTTGGACCACTATCAGTTTGCATTTACCTCCAAAACAGTTACTAGCTATGTATCTGGGAAGACTGGATTAAAAAGCAGACTACCCAAACCATTCCAAGACACCTGTATTTCTTTCCTGTGACAAACACAAAATACTCGTAAGACTTGATACACAAACCTCACTGAGATTTGCCCTCTGTTGAAGATGACTTTTCATAACCTAGGTGCTAAACAGCACCAAGAAGTGGTCACAGCACCATGTCTGTCTGAGTTCAAGAAGCGTTTGGACAACGCTTTCAGGTACATGGTGTCATTCTTGGGTGTCATGTGCAGGGCCAGGAGTTGGACTCCGTGATCCTGATGGGTCTCTTCCAACTCAGTATATGCTATGATTCTATGATTCATTAGAATGGGGAAAGGAATTTAAGAAAACAGATCATTTCCCCAGGCAGCATCTTTATCAGTTCTTCAGTCTCCCACCAAACAGCACAGGCTGGAGTCATCAAAGATCGCTTTGTCATGAGGTCCCTACGCCAGATGGACACACCAACCATGACAATACCTATACTAAGACACATAAATGCAAATAGTAAGTGATGAAGTAATCTTTCTTTTTATGTCAGGCTGTTCTTCCTGCACTGTTTTGACCTGTACACAACTCTCCAATATTTTCCTAAGAATACAGGCAAGCAAGCACATGGACCAACTCTTTTTCTAATCAGTACTCTGAGGTAGATTGAAACAGAGTGGATGTTTATTAGAGATTGTCAAATTTAGGGACTAATGAGTGAACCTTTCAACTTCCACTGAGGGTGCCAATTTAATACAATTTTACAGCCCACTGCCCACAGCCTCAGAAAACACAAACTGGGAACAATCAGAGCAAACCCCAAAGATCTGAACAAATCCACAATCCATGAACCAACAAAACCCTGTAAAATCAAAAAAGGAAAAAACAAAACCCTTTGCAGAATCATAGGAAAAAGACTTAGAATCCCTCTTAAAAGTAATATTTTTGACAATTCTTTCAGGAAAGTCCCTCAAAAAGGAATCTTAACAAATGGAATACGCTTCAAGAAGAAATTCTGTTTTCTTTTTTGATGAAAATGATCCATCGTTCATAACGATCATACTATTTGTAGACAAAACATTATAGGACAAGGACAAATCTCCTTGGGTCTTCCTTGTTCTCACCAAGCTTTGCACTCAAAATACTCTTCCAGACCCTGCAAGAAGTGGAAGTGGAACAGATTCCCTTTGTAGCCACTCCTCCACTTTGACAAAGACTTCTACTTGTCTGCTGTCAGATCTGTTTGCATGCACCACTCCTGGCAAACTAAGCCAGGTATCTTAAGCAGGTCTTTGCTAAAGGGGCTAATTTCAAGTGAAGCCTGCTAGAAAGCCCTCTTGAGGACAGCTCCTTTCTCAGCTATCATGGCTGAGTTCAGAAAATGAGAGGTTTCTGCAGTATCAGACACTTCATTCACATAAGAAAGAGTTCATTTATTAGCAGCAATTCTAAAAGCCAGCAAATACCTGGGTATATAATGCATTCAACTTCTGCTCCAGATACAATGCACGAGGATTTGAGAATTTAGAAAAAACTTGTAAGTGGGCTATTAGTTGCCTGTAAAACAAAACAAAGCAATTATTTTTTAAAATTTCCAGAAGAGACAAACCTGCATGATCACAAACAAACAGGGAACTTTAATTAAAATTCATTAAAAAGAAAGAAAACAAAAAACAACACAAGAGGATCCCAAGTCTATAGCACACCAAGAGATGTCCTGTTCCCTCTCCCAAGCAGCTCCTTTCAGCTGCCACTTTACTGCACAGAGAAGGCCATTTCCTCAGTAGCACTGGATGGGCTCAGTTTTTGATGAGAAAGAAGTACGGTCAGGATGCAGCTTACTTCTCTCTGCCAGCCCAGCCTTGAACACCAAACTGGTGAATTTACCTCTTGGTTTATTCACTTGTCCTTAACTGGTGCCCATGTTGCTACTACCAGCCTGAAGGGCTGCATTCAGCCACAGACTGTGCTGGACTGAACTCTGGGCTGCAAGGACAGGTGAGAGCCAATTCCTCTAGAAGTAGCTGTGTCACCTCACATCGGCCCCACCTCCACTTCATGGGAAGGGACAGAGATGACCAAGATAAGGAAGGTGTGAGATCTCCTCTACCATATGTGCTGTGGGACTGGCAGAAGCTGTGTTCATTCAGCTGCTCCCCCTGGTAGTTTACACTGAACTCTCCAGATACTTAGCTGAGCTGCCCTCCTCCACGGCTGGGCACAGCTAAGGGAAGAGTATGACGCCTTTCAGCAACCCCACACCCAGCTCGGGGCAGGTGTGTGTCCTGCTGCTGCCTCAGCCAGACCTCACGGGCCACATGGTACAGGCACAGGCACTCTTACCGCGGCACAGGCCAGACTGCAGGAGCTGCTCAGGGTGAAGGGAACTCCAGAACTCATTAACACACACCCAGTAAATCTTTTATGCCTTTGTTACTGCTACCAGGAGCTAATGTTTCCAATTAACTACACATACATTTTGAGATGGAGGTTGGGAAAAAAAATAAAAAATCTTTGACTGTCACTGTATTTTAATTGCTGCTAATTGGCAGATACAAGCCAGAATCTGGGAACAAAATGAAACACCCATTGAGATTAAATGACAATTCAGGTCACGTATCAAATACTTGTCTTCTTCCAACATGTAAGGTAACATTTTTGAAGTTCTCTGTCATTGTAAGGACCATCATTTGCAGAAGAAATGTCAAAATATAAATCTCTGTGATGTATTTGTAAGGGACATTTGACAGAGGTCATCACTCATACAAAGACCCACTTCTTCCATGTATCCAGCACTGCAAACAACAACATTATAGCAACATGTAGCTTCAGTTTAACAAATAAAAATCTTGGTCCCTAAGAAGAAAACTGGGACCAAGCTTTATAATGGGCAGGAAACAGCAGAATCCTAATATTAAAATACCTAAACAAAGAGTCTTGCTTTTCAAAGTATTTGGCAATGCCCACAATTTTAAAAGACTATCAGATACACATGGAGAAGCCAGGAAAATGCAGGATTTTATACAAAATACAAGAATCTCCAAAAACTTCAGCATGGCTTCACAATACTACATAATTTTTGCTTAAAGTAAAACACACCACAGACTGTCAGCACATAATGAGATAATGATAAAGCCTGGGCAGTGTATCTGGATTTTTAGAACGGTGCAGGCAGAATTTTTGACTCTAAAGTGCTTATAATCTACTGAAAAATGACCAAGTGCAAGAAAAAGAAGAAAAAATAATATATACAAAACCACAGTTTGTATCTCAACGTGAACTGCTGAATCTGCCTTTCCATGAAAGCATTAGCAAGGGAAAACTAAAAATACTTACTTAGCAGCAGCTCTTCTTGTTTTCTTTTTCGGTAGTCCTACACTAATCGGTTCCCCCCCTTCCTTTTCTTCTTCCTCCTCCTCCTCCTCCATAGCAACATCATTCACCTCTTCCCCGGGTATTTCTTTTGCTGCTATGGTACCACTAGTTTTCTTTCTGAGATCCTGAGATGGAGCCACTAAGGAATCTGCTGGGTAGTACTCATTTCTGTGTTTAGAAAAAGAAGGAAGGAATTAAGAAGCACAGCATTTTTTAAGATTTCAAGGCAAGGACAACTGAAAACTCCACAATACACCATTCTTATTATTAATGCCACTGTGTCTTGGGACGTTATATGGCCAAAATTCCCAAAGAAGCATATTTCAGCAATGATATGCTTCTTTGCCTACACTTTGCAGAGATACAATATAGTGACCAAATACATTAGAGACTGGAAGTATCTGGTGGGGACAAGAAGAGAGACATTAATCACTGAACTGCTAGAGGTCTGTAAAAAGGTCACATGGAGGACATGAGGATTGTGTTTGCTGGAGTGGGCAGGTGAACAGTGAGTATAGCAGTGTGAAAATAAGGAAACTAACCTACTACAGTATGGTTAGATTTTTCCAGGAAGGCTAGCAAAACAGGCTTTCTAATATAAAAAGGAATATCAGAAACCTTCCCCTGCCATGAGATCACATCTACCCCATGTGCATCATACTGTCTGATATGTGCACACATGCAAGCCCACCACTGCACTCCCTCCAGTGGCAAACAATTGAATCAGCCTCTAAGGAATCAGGATTTTCCCCATCTGGGGGGAAAATACTTCCGTATTCTGTGATTCTAAATTAAAATGTATTTTCATTAAAAAAAAAGGAACTTTATTTCCACTGAAATCACTCCCTAATTGAGTAATGATGTTGTGACAGTGGCAAATCAATAAATGAGAGACTGAGCACCAGAAATGTACTGCAGGTTTCATTTCAGTCTGCTTCGTGTGTGAGCTTTCTAATAGAATCCACATTTCAATAAAAAGGTTATTTTAACTGGAAATAGACACCTCATCAGCCATGAATTCAAGAAATAAAGTCTGTAATGGGATAGCCAGTCTTAAAGCTCAGCACCACACTGAAAGCAATGTGTCCTCTTAACAGAAAAATAAATCTTACTTACCGAATAAATCTCAAAAGAAGTGGGGAAAGTTCCCTCGACCGAGGCTCCACTCTGTCTGGAAATTTATCCAGTGCTTTCCACAGTAGAAAACGGTAGTTTGTGTGGTCCAGCCGTTCACTGCAATCTGTTCTACTCCTCAGCTGCTCCAGAAAGACAGTCCCAACCGCTCCTTCTGGCATCTTCTCGCTTTCTGTTTCAGCAATGCTCTCCTCCTGTTCATCTAGTTCATTTTGCAGTTCCATTTCTACCAAAGAGATGAAGAAAATCATTTCAAGTTACTTTATAATCACCAGTAGCAAGGGATCCATCCCTCATCACAAAAGTAATACATCTGGTGACATGCACCTGTTTAGACACAACTGCATTAAACACTAATCTGAAAGGCATACACTGCTTAGAAAGCATTCTAAGATGCCTTACAACCCTGGCACATCTCAATTAGGCTGACTTCTCTCGAATAACAGAGAAGTTCACAAATGGCTGCATGCTCGTGGCATACAACCATAGGTAAATCTCAAGAGCACATACAGGAAGGACAGTTTGCAGAAATTCCACTGAATCCAAGAAGCAGAAAGATGGTCAGCCGCGTTACACAGGTTTTGTCATTGCTTCTGACCAGTCTGAGCAGAGCCAGCCTTAAGCACAGACAAAACTGCTGCATGGCTAACCACAACCTGCAACTCCCCTTTGTAATGCAGATGCCTTTTCTGTATACTTCTTGGTGTTTAGGACAGGAGATACAGTTTTGTCCCAAGCCTCTCTACTCCTGCCCTTGGGACATGACACTAGTACTCAAGAGCCCTGATTCTGAATTCCCCCATAAATTTGGGGCACATAAAAAAGAGTCACGTAATTCACAATTATCTGGGTAACTATCACAATGTTTAGGAGCGGTGACTTACCAGCATAAGTAGCAGCCCTCTCCAAATGTTCATATAAGACCTTCCAGAACTGTTTATTCTCCATTTCCTTTGCATGAGAACTAACAAAGCATAAGACAGCATGAAGTTAAAAGGAAAATAAAAAAAGGCAAGCGTCACTCAGCTAGTTAACAACTAACACCATCAAAAGCTTTGATCATTGCTTTAATGTGGGTGTTTGGAGACAGGACATCTGCACAATACAGCTGTACCACTTCCTTGCCTTTTCTCACGGATCCCAAATGTCAACCGTTATTAAAATAATCTGGTTGTATCTCATGACTTCAAATGAACTCAAATTGAGTAGAAATGTTCTCAAGCTTTCTACTGACTTCTGTATAGTAAATCATACAGAACCAAAGGAAGAATTACCATGGACTTAACTTTTGAAGAGCTGGTTTAATTTTTTTTTTCATTAATTCACTAATTTGAAGGGGGAAATCCCATCCTTTTTAATTGTACAGCTGAGGGGGGCAAAGAAGATAAAGTCATGCCAAAAGAAGACTAACTTTGGTATTTAGCTCAGCTGTCACCATGGTAAGATTTTGCTACTCTTTAGTAGGATTTAGAGGTTTTTCAGTAAGGACAGAAAGTCGGAGATGGGGAAACTGAGAGGGACTCCTTGCTCCTTTAAGCATTTGTGAAACACAAATCAAATCCTGCTACCTCTGACTAAAAACTGATGCTATTTGACTATATTTGTTGCAAGTTCCCTCTAAAGTAAGAAAAATCAGGAACTAAGTTAAAAAGTTTAGAGTTTACACAGGTTGAGATTTGAGAGATCAAATTAATTTCAGAAGATTTCACATAAAGGTTTGCATGCCCAAATCTCTCCAAATTGGACATTTTTACCTCAGCTTTTGTTCACAGAACAATGAAAGGAGTGTTCTATGAGACAACCACAGACTGCAGCATCTAACTGCATATACTCACGTTATGAGTTCAATTACAGGATCCCAAAGAGGGCTGAAGTTAATATAAAGCATTCCCAGTAAATACCGAAGAGGCACCTAGAATGACAAGCAATACCATCTCGTTGAGATGTGAAAAACAGTAGTTAAAGACCAACCAACCTCTTCTAACCTTTCTTCCTCTCAAAGAGGAAACTTTGATTAAAAAAGTTCTCAGAAGTGCTACAAGTAATGAAGTCACACACATCATAATTCTTTCTCTCTTAGCTGCATGAGGAAATCCAGAGCCCATTTACTGTAAGCTGCACTGAGATGTAGTAAACATACCTAAATAACATGAATGTCGAAAAACCAGTTCAGCACAGATGATCTGGACTGTCTGTCTCCCTTCTCCAACTTCAGTGCTGCCATAGCAGCAATAGGGACCTCATAAAGAGGAACATTTGCCCTGAGGAGTATTCACTTCACTAGGCCTAAAAGCATGTCCTCTGGCTCCCTGCTGAACTACGTGCAGTAGGAATGACCTACAATCCTTCCTCACAGGAGCTACAGGTCAAAGTAAAAAAATTATACAGGTACAGCAACAGAGCCAGAATAATTAAAATAAACCAACCCTCACACCAAATCCATGAAGATGTAATTAATAAAGTTGTGATCATTCTAAAATCTAGAAGGTAGGGCCTTTAGCTCAGCAGCAGAGATTCAACAGTCACAGGCATACAAGATTTTCATGCTGAAGTAAGATCCATAAGTGAGGGTTGCCAATGGCCAGTGGGAGTTCAATCACACTGAGGGTATGGCAATGTCATGATCTTAAATTTGCTCACAACTCGCTTCTCCCTGGAATCATTTGCCTTCCTTTCCACGATATCAAACCCAGATGAATCTGACTGTGGGCCATTTATCTAGATACCACTGTTGTTCTACTAAACACTAAATACTCCTAAGGACAATGGGAGCTGTGATCTCTACTTACAGTAAGTTTTCTAAAACCTTATCTGGGAGCTAATTGATTTTTTGATGCACTCTTATTAAAAACTCTGCAATCCTTGCAATGGAATAAGAACATTTTCTCGGAATAAAGGAATGTGACAACTGCTTTTTGACAATAAATCCTTACCTCCTGCAAAGATCCACTTAGTATTGCAGGCTGCACTATGTCACACCTTAGTTTCCTCAAATGGAGAAGCTTCTCTCTGTAATCATTCACTGTTGCTGGCACAAGTTCTGCTTGGAGCAATATGGCAAATACTGGCTGAAATTCCCCTGCGCTGTCACCCTGAACAAACAAGTGACATGCATTTTGTTAGAGTACCTTTATCTTATTGAAAAGTATTTCAACAAAACTACACAGACTCCCAGCCATTATGGACCAAAGAACAAAGTCAAGGGACTTGCTCTGGTTTCCACCATTTAGGCATCAAAATGCACACCAGAAGGCAGTGGGACGAAGAGATAAAACTGGAATGTGAAAGCACAGAAGCAGAGGACAACTTCTACCAGATCCATGCTTTGTTTCTGCAAAGTGTAAAACAGTTCACACACAATATCAAACACAGATGCCTTTGAAATGTTAAATGACAAGTTCTGGCCCTACCTCAATCTGCCTAGAAGGCGGATTATCAAAATGGTTTAGAATTCGGACAGTCAACAGCCGAACCTATTCAAAGCAGAAATATATGTCAGAGGCATGCAGGCTATATACACAGACACATATACACCTACACAGAGGTTAATGTTTTGCATAGGAGACTGATTTCACTAGGTTCATCTTAGACCTGAGAAACAGATGAACTCCTGTAGTCTAGAAGGCAATCAGTAATGAATGCATTAGGCTTCTGCTCCAATTTACCTTTGGGGAAGAGGCAAGCCTTGGGGCTAAGAGTTAACTTCTGTTAACTCATGCCCCGTTGACACACTTCTAAGCAGACACTATGGAAGTAATGGCTTTACACAGTCTCATATTTCTCCTTTCAGACTTTATCATTAAATTAAGTTTACCTAAATTATGTTGTTAAAATACAAATTACTTTGCATGTGCTCAAAAAAGCAAATTACCTTGGAAACACCAGTGGAAATATTAGGATGCAACTTCTCAAACAAGTCCATTAGGTTCCCTTGGGAAAGGGGTTCCCGGCAGCCACACAGTGCCAGCCTCGTGTAATAGAGATCAGCCAAGAGCAATGCAGAGGGGTCTGAAGGGAAAGTGCTAAAACAATGGAGTATTTTATTAGCATCCAGAGAGCACTGCAACAACACTGATATTGGAAAATAGGGCAGTAGTGATAACAACATTAAAGGAAAATTCCACATGATTTCAGACTCTGCTTGCACCAGCAGGCCAGTGAAGTCAAGACTTCAACAGCACACTGGCTTGCAGCCGCAAAGCCCATGACAGCTCAAGAGGCATGAGATTCTTCCTTTGTGTTAATCAGGCTTGTCAAGCTAGGGCTTACAATGCTGGACACCCCCCCCCACACACACAGTTGCAGAAAACAAACCTCCACAGATCACACAAAGGCTTCTGCTACTGCCCAGATGCTCAGTCAGTGATCAACAGAAAAGAAATAATCCTCACTTAGGTAAGACACCAGGAATTCTGCCTGCTTACAGGGAAATCTCCTTCTGCTACCTTACATCCCTTGTTCCAAGCAGGTTTCATACTCCCAGCCCAAAGCTGGCAGAAAAGCATTAGACTGAAGTTTGCTGCCAATACTTCCTGTTTGATCTGGGCAAGCTGTTCCATCTCCATCATGCCTCAGACATGGGCACCAGAACTTCCTAACTGAGCAGGATGTTTTGAAGCTCAAGCCACCAAAGACTTGGAGATGCTCCCAGCCCAAGAGTGATGAGAGATGCTGGAGAGAGACTAATGATCTCCCTCAATCCCTCCAGCCACTTAGTTTTGTGTGCTAATTATAAGTAAAATAGAGTTAAAATAAATAAAATAGATTATACAAAACCTCATCCCACTGCAGAGCAAGAACACACGTGGATAGGTAAGGACATGATGGAATCCCAACACCAGCAGCAAACTGCAGAAGTTCAGGCCTTTGACACAGCTCAGAAAGTGCTGTTCCTGTCTCTTTTATCATTATAACACAGTTACTAGTAAAAGTAAAGTAAAACTAGAACCAACTTACCTGACACACTACTCTGCAGCTGTCTAAGAAAGCATCAGTTTGCAGAAGTGTCACTGAACAGGCACTACATCTACCTCGTTCTCCAAACAAACAGTGCCTACAAATTTGTTCCCTTACATAACCACAATACTGAAGCAATGCACCAGTGTAACAGAATGGGCAGCACACAAAGAAGCATTTAGCAAGCTCCTACATAAAGGCAAAGTCAATCCTGTGCCCTACTAAGGAAAATCATAAAGTACCACAGAACAGGCAGAGTTTACTTACGTCACCAGGCTCTTGACACGCTCCACGGGTAACAAATGGAGTACTTCAGCAGACTCCACCAAACTAAGAAGAGTACTTACAGCTTGGCAGGCCACAAACAGGCTTCCTGGAGCAGAAAGAGAACAAGAACAGCTTGTATATTTACTCAGCTGTCAATGACTTGTGCTTGGATGGTGCTTGCCCATCCTGAAATGACTGGACTCACAGAAATAAGGTAACATATGGATCCCAGAACTAGCATGTGTATTTTCTAACCATTATCGTAACATATAAAAGAAATGCTCCTTTGGCTATCAAAGTAAATGCCTCCTCCAGCAAGGCAGCATTGAAGGCTGTAAACAGCTCCCAGTTTGCAAGTTTCCATCACAGCCACACGGGCAGAAAGCAGAGATCTGGAGCTAAGCACTGTGGCAGGAGTCTCAGACAGCACAACGCGATAAAGAACCCTAGTTTGGGAGGAGGGTGAGGAAACCAAGCAAGTAAGTGTAAGATGGGAGAATAGGATGCATGAGTATAGGACTGAGTTGCACTTATTTTCTCTTCCCTTATGGGCAAACGAAGACATAGCAATGCGCTTCTTGCACACCCACGGAGCCTGTACAGAGCTGCTACTACTGCCACCAGAGATGAGACCCAAGAAAAGAAACTTTGGGTATTTCCTTTTTTAGGATAAACACACTGCCAATAAAATAATCACAACAGCATGCAAACCCTGTAAACATGATAGAAAAAAGGTCTAAATTGAGAAGGGCCATGTTTGACAAATACTAGAGAAGAAAAAGCAACAGAGCCGATTGGCAGACACATTTAGGAATATTAATAAAGGTATTATAAATGGAAAATGACAGACTCTAGAAAAGCTCTTCCAAACATAGGAACAATGACCATTGAAGCTGGGGCATTCCAAAACCTGTTTATATTTTGGCACAAGGCCAAATACTTCCTATTTCTCCGAGTAACAACTGCCCTGCCCTATGCAAGCTCAGTCAAAACTCCTTTTTTTTTTTTTAAATGGCTAGAGAGGGAAGACAATCAGTGACCACCCAAGCCTGGAGAAAAGATGCAGCATTTTAGAACTGCAGGTGTCATCTGGGTCAGAGCCTTACAAGAAGCAGTGCAAGTGCAGCAGCGAACCAACATGAGCTGGCTTTAGTGCCAAATAACTGCACGCAACACACCATTTCTCCTGTCCCGAGTGATCACCATAACAGAGAGAGCCCAAATTCGTGGACTAAATGGAGTCAGTGGAAATTTTGTGGACATTTTACAGAGGTGGTCCATAGACTAAGGGAATGATATAGGTGTGTTATATCAAAGAATGGGAAGGGGAGGGGTGGATAATGAGGTTGTATTGGATCGTGTGGTACCTGAGCATGACAAAAATGCTCAGTGTTATTAAATAACGGATGGAGAATGTGCTGGGTTTGGCTGGGATAGAGTTAATTTTCTTCATAGTAGCTAGTATGGGGCTCTGGCTTGGATTTGTGCTGAAAACAGTGTTGATAACACAGGGATGTTTTTGTTATTAGTGAGCAGCACTCACAAAGCATCAAGGCCTTTTCTGCTTCTCAGCCCACCCCACCAGTGAGGGGGCTAGGGGTGCACAGGATGTTGGGAGTGGACACATCCAGGACAGCTGACCCCAACCGACCAAAGGGATACTGAGCATCATGCTCACATATAAAGCTGGGGGAAGGACGTGGAGGATGTTTGGAATGACGGTCTTTGTCTTTCCAAGTCACTGTTAACGCATGATGGAGCCCTGCTTTCCTGGAGATGACTGAACACCTGCCTGCCCATGGGAAGTGGTGAATGAATTCCTTGTTTTGCTTTGCTTGTGTGTGTGGCTCTTGCTTTACCTACTAAACTGTCTTTACCTCAATCCACAAATTTTCGCACTTTTACTCTTCTCATTCTCTCCCCCATCCCACCAGGCAAGTATGAGCAGATGAGCAGCTGTGGGGGACTTAGATGCTAGCTGGGATTAAACCATGACAGTCCTTTTTGGCATCCAACACAGGGCTCAAAAAGTTTGAGATAACATATTTGGTTGGAATGTGCTAGACTGAATGTACAGTTGTTATTGCTGTTTAGCTATTGACTGACGGCTATTAACTGACACGTAATGTCCCAGACTTTGCACTATAGGTTTGAATTGGAGCTTACAAGTCAAGTCTCTTCTTCACTTGACTGCTTCATCCTGGATCTGGTTTAGATCGATTTCCAGCCTCTTTTTTTCCTCACTTTCTTCTTTTCCTTCCCAATTACCTTTGCCTTCCACTAAGCAGAACATCTATCACCCCATTACTATTATGAACAACAAACGCAGAGTTGTTTCCTGGAGGTTGTTTCCTCCCAAGCTTTGTTCCTTTGGTTTTACTCGAGCTGGCTAATAATTTTGGACACAATGCTACTGCTATTCATTTTCATGCTTTGTGTCATTAGAAAAACTGTTTTATATTATTTTATATATCAACAAAAAGCAAATAAACAGGAAGTAACCGTAACTGACCTTTGCAGAGGCTTCCTCTGTCAATGGCTGTGAAGAGAGAGTCTATAAAACTTGTCACACGAGGCAGAATGTTTTCTTTGTGCATTGGTCTGTCCAAAGTAAATGGGAAGAACTTTTATCTCTGTTACACTGACACCAACACACATATGAAAGCTTTTTTTCCACATCTAAATTACAGGTACTTGTACTAAATTACAGGTAGCTAACCCCAAGTTTGAAACCAGCAGCAAAACATTTTTGCTATTTCTGATTCACACTTTCAGTTGTAGCATTCATTGCAACTTCTTTCAAACTATTCCTTTAATAATTATTGATAAAAACCACTGTCAAGAGAGGACAGTGCTTAAAATAGAAACTGAAATGTATCAAGAACAAATCTAGACAGAGTACCCAACTTAGTGAGTAGGCAATCAATTCTGATATTCTATTCCTGTCTTTACCATTGACTCATGGTATTTCCACATAGCATTTTTTTGCCCTCTAATCCTGGTTTCCTTAATCTAGGGGTAGTAATTATTGTCCTTTTCTTAGTAAAGTGATTTCTTAAAGAAAGTGAACTAGACAGTACTACATAAATACATGACAACAGTACCTTAGAATATCCCTTACCTAATATGTGGCAGTACAACCAAGGCAACCCAAGACTGTGAAAGCTCAGTGATGTCTTCCTTCTCTGGTAAATGAATTAAAGACAGTACATAATCCAACACCGGTACTTCTGCCTTTTCTCCTTGTCTTTTACTTGTTTGTTGCCTTGTATTAGAGCTAAAAGCAAAACAAAACTTTTCAGTAATCCATCACTGCATACTAGAAATTGTTCCTTTTCCTCCTATGATATTCAAAATTAAGTTTGCTACTTCTAGCAAAAAGGACCTGGACAACCCAAGGGATTTTTCTTTTCAATGTCCTCTACAGCACAAAATAACATCTAGTTCTGCTGAAGAGCACAAAACATGGCCCGCAAGAAATATCAGGTCTTTATTTCAAGTTCAAATAATATTTCTAGAAGAAAAGACACTAGTTCTCAGTTGGACACCCTCACAACTAGGGTGCTAGGACTCTAGGAGCACCTGAGAGTCACCTCTATCATGACTGTTGTTAATAAACTACAATTACATTGATGCAGGTGGATGACAGAAAACAACCAGTGAAGTATAAGTTTTGGGACTTAAAAGGAACCACAAGCTGAGCCCAAATCAACAAGCCTATGTGCAGGCAAATAGGGCTGACACCATACTGGAACACATGAACAGTACTTCACACTCCACAAACAGCAATCTTTCCATTCCACCCAGTGCTTGCAAGATCACAGAAAGCTGTATAGGCTTCACCCTTCAAGAAATACAGAAGCTAATAAAAAGCCAACATCAAGAATCATTAGAGGCTTAAGAAACAAAATTTATGAGATAAACCTCAAGGAATTAGGATCTCAGACATTACTGATGAACAAAGCCTGCTATTTGTAATTGCATGCAAAGAGTAAGAAATATTCTGCTCTTTATGTTCCCTGCAGATAAGCAGCAAGGGATTTAAAGTGCAGTAAAGGAGGTTTAATTCATACACTGAGGACTAGAAAAAAACAACAACAAAAAAACCCCAAAAATAAATGAAAAAACACCTGTGTAGCCATTAAGTACTGGCACAGACTGCCAGAGGCAGCTTGGGAATCTCCAGAATTGGAGTATTTAATAACTATTTGGTCAGACATCTTTCAGGACCAGTTTAGGACATGGAAATTCCATCCTAGGTAGAAGATGGGGTATGCAACTCTCGAGATGTCTCCCAGCCCTAACTTCTACCACTGACATTGCAAGAGCTCAGAAAAAGTCCAGGTAGGACCAAGGTTCTCTCAGCTATGTACTCCATACCACTGAAAAAACAGAGAGATCAACAGACAAAGAACATATGGCAAGAAAATCAAATTTAATCATTTTGATTCAACCTTTTGTTCTCTAAACCCCAGTACCTTCACTCTTATTAAACAGAAGAAAAACCCACACAGAGTAGATTGCTTTTAGGAAAGATAAAATCTTACATAAAAGGCAATACAAGTCAAAAGTTTTGAATTCTCTGAGTCAGAACTACAAGAAAAATCACTATTGGTAGATTAGCAACAGTCATTCTGTGCTTCAGCATTTACCCCAAAGAGGCTCCAGGGGAAAGCAACCACTTCACTGCAACAAAGCCAACTTTGCAAATAGAAGCAGTCAAGCTGTGCCAGCACAGTGTTGTATCTGGATTAATTACATGTCCTTTAGTATCCAGCTGTGATCTATGGTAAGACTATAGTACTGCTGCTACAAAGCTCCTGGACAAGACATATGCCTACAGGGAAGAAAGATGGGGCACAGGCAGGAGGTTAGGAATGATGAGAACCTGAACTGCAGCACTCACTACAAAGATTACCTGCCTAAGGATGCAGCATGCATGTTAGTGTAACAAATTCCCATCATACATGTACCACAACATTCTTTTCATAATAGTGATATCCTTTCCAGAGCAGCACCTCTTCTCAAATAATCTCAAAAAGTAAAAGGGGATCCTACTGCCTCACTTGGTTTGGAAATCTGCCAGCAACACTGCTGTTCACACAACTCCAGCAAACACTGGAGGGCAACTTTTACATAGCTCTGCACTGCCTTTAGGCCTACAGCCATGCAGACACATCTAGTGTCTGCTAAACTTGAGAAGTCTCACCTGACAGATGATTCAGTGAAAATGAGAGGATACTTTTCAAATGCCATTGAACCGATGGTAGGAGGCTCTGCTTTCACCAAAATGAGTTTAGCCAGAATTGCCACAGCCTCATCCTTTGTAAAGGTATCTGTGCCAGAGAAGCAATGTTCAATGTATTCTAGAAAGCGTGGGAGAAAATGCTGAAGGGACAAAAAAAAAAAAAGGTCAAAAGTCAAGGACTGGCAAGTTTCTCTAACCATCAACAAACCCACAAAAAAAACCACGTGACACCAGCCACACAGAATCCAAATGCTCACAAGTGAGCCAGCAAAGCATCAAATTTATCAGTCCTGGTTCCCCTAGACACCAGCACACAGACATTCTCTTATCCCAGCAAGGACAGTAGTTTAACAAAAAAACTCAGTTTGCCCCAAATCGAGTCTCATTGGGACATTCCAGATACCCAACCTTGGCTTTCACCTCCCACTCCATTTAATTAATTTGATTCCTCATAGACCACCAGTTAGAGGCCCAACCTATCAGACATCTCTTACTCATTTCCAGTTAGCTTCTCCAGAACTGCTTCTCTTCCTCTCATCCATGCCCATCCTTTTAATTCTCAACAGAGGCTTATTTTTGTGAACAGATACCTATCACCTTCTCCATCTCCGAGAACCCTTACAAAACTTTAACACAATAGCATAAGTAGCCTCTTTTGTTCTTATCAGATCATGCCAGAAGTTTAAATAAACATCGTGTCAATACACAACAATCCTTCAGCATACAGGGCAGGTAAATATACTATGGATTCCCAGTTGTTCCCTTTGGCAACAAAAGTAAACATAATGCACAAATGCTTCCACCTACCCTCTCAAATTGCTTCACTGTGAACATCGCTTCAGAAAAGTCCAAAAGAAAGCGCCGTTCAAATCCACTTGCAAATACCTGCAAGATGCAAATGAAAGGTTGACAGGAAGAGATTCACAAGAGACATTTCATAGTCAACTCTCCATTATCCATGGGACTTTTTTTCCTGGTATATGTATCAATCATGCTTTGAACTCTGAGACTCCCAGCCTGGCTCTCTTGCTAGTTCTGGCACATAGAGCAATACCGTTTCCAGGTGACAATTCAGGTACAGGAATGCACAGTCCTTTTTAACAAACCCTGCTGACATAACCCTTTTTGACAAATGCTGTTGGATCCAACTGTCTCTGTGCAAAGACAGCTGAGCTATCTCTTTAATGTGATGTGGAAAATATAAGTTCAAAGTTCTAGGACAGCAGCACAGACACCAACTGTCAGGAAAATATATTTCAACTCAGCATTTTTTTTGTGTAGCAGGCTGCAGGAAGTTTACTACCTCATGGGCAGAGTCAACCGCTTTGCTTGTGAAGGATCCAAGATAGGAACAGTCCTTTGAGATACCCAGGATCAGTGCTCCTCAATGCCAAGATGTGCAACGTAACATACACATACAGATCTCTCTTTCCCAGATCCTTCAGAAGACAAGGACAGCTTTAAGCCTCCTCCAGTTTAAAAGAAGCTCACACAAATATTCTCAAATGTTTGAAGGACATCTCCAAAGCAAAACTGGCCTCCTGCCACAGGCAGAACTGACCTTACTTCAACACAAGTAAACACTGAAGACCGGATGAAATTTAATCTTTTTTAAACAATTGCAAAAGCTTTGCTTTGCCACTGTAAATTGCATGGCACTTTTCTTTCAAGTATTTTTTTTTTTTTTTTTTTACACATACACTTCAACTACGCTCCACACTGTTAATTGCAAAATCATAATGTACTGTAAAAGGAAAACTAAAGAATCGGACTCCATAGCAGCATCTCCTATTAATCTCTGTAACATTGCATTTGACAGGAATGTACACAGCTGATCCTGTCAATGCTTCAGGAGCAAAGGTAGCACTGAAATATGCTTACCCCTCTGCTTTCTAAATCAAAACTGCACTTGTAGGAACCCTGTTCACAAGGCTAAGCCATGGTCATTAAATGCTTATAAACTTAATGAAAAACGTACCTTTTTCAGTAAGTTTGACTGACTGGCCTGCTTTATTACCTTAGGCAAGACGTGTCCCTTCCCTGTTCTCCCTCCTTTCTCTACAGAGGCTGTAGGTATTTGAATCAGAACCTGGTTTTCATTGCAATGATGTCTGCCATGGTGGCATTGCTATACTGATGGCCTGTGCAAGACTGCCAAGGAGTCCCAAGACCTCACCAGACATTATTTAAGGCACTGGGCAGCTTCCCCCTTATCTGTGCAAAAGGCTAAAGGGAATCTCACAGTATATTTCCCAGCCTGAAATGGAATGTCCAGAAATCAGCCTGCTCTAGGGAACTTGAACTCTGGGATTTCTGGCATAAGCAGCAATCCTTGTTACCTTCTCAATAGCTTCCTTCGTTAAAGAATCAGGCAACGAAACATTCTCAGCCAGCAGGAATGTAGAAATGGTGTTCAGCAGCGTCTTGCAGCAAGATGATGAGAGATATGGTGTTTGTAACATCTTTACTAAAGCCTGAAATGAAAGAGAGAGAACTGATATTCATCCACAAAGATAATGACTAGCTGGTCTGAATGATCTGGACAGTCCCTGGAGCAGGAGGGCACAGTGATCTAAACTTCAGCCCACAGAAACAAATCCTAATAGTCCGGTTGAAGCTTGAATGCACTAAATCTATCCTAGTGGTGTCAAATTTATGTGAATCTGGCAGAACTGCTTTACCACTGATATGGGGGTCTAGGTCTCCACAGTGGCAGGAACAGGTCTTTAGAAACAGCAGCTCACTTTCCCCCTTGCTCATTTAAAGGAGGGCTACACTAGCATTGCAATAGAGAGGTAAAATCTCACAGGACTGGAGAGGTAGCAATACTCAAAATAAATATCTCCGTTCACTCAACTCAAATCCTAAGCCCAATGATGCACCAGAAATATGTACGGATGCTTCAGCTGACCACACCTCTTTTATATTCAACTCTGACACATCAAAGTGATGGTCTGACCTACCCGACAGACATCTTCAGGCAGTGAAATTTTGGATCCATTTGCATATTCCACAAGGATCAGATAAGCTTGCAGAATCCTTTCCATCTGCTCTGAAGCCACACAGAAGTTGGCCTTAGTTATTTTCCTCTGCAAGTCTAAGAGTGACTCCTGTTTAAATAAAATAGGAAAGTGAAATATTTCAGATAAATATCAGACTGTTTCACTTACTGGTACTTGAAGCACATTCTAAAGAATCAACATCTCAGCTGCCCAACAAACTTCTGTTGGCTCTCTGACACATGGTCAACAAATTGAACCTTGTAGGAATACTGTGTGATTTCCCTTATGTAAAAACACATCCTAGATTCCTTGGACAGAAAACACAAGTATCTCCTAAAGTGAGGGTCTCCAGAAAGGCCAACATTTGACATATAAAATAGGAAAAAGGAATAGAAATATTCAGCTCCAGACCCACAATGGTATGGAAACACCCAGCTTTCACTGGAATTATCAAAACTTAGGTCCTCTTACACTTTATGCATCATTATGCTAATGTGCATACTGAGAGGTTTCTCATATCATGTACATTATACAGTCAATGGAATTGCCTATTTCCTATTACCTATTGTCCCTTTCTGTCCAAAGGACATAAACTATCTTTGATCTTATAAACTTGAACCCATTGACAGCTATCACAGACTACATGAAAATTTCCCTCTGAGCAAGGTATCACCACACACCTACCAGTTCCCAGGGTAAAAAAAAACAAGCCTCATTAAAAATAAAATGTCACAAATTTCCAAGATTTCATCACAACTGCAGATGCTGAGTCAATGAGATCTCAGAGATACAAAACATCCAGCGGCGAACAAATCTGTAGCTAATGACAGTCAGGCAATAACCGCTATCCTACTGGCTGGGGTAGGAGGAACAGGATGGGATTTTACAGGAAACTGGTTAGTCACAGGGAGGAAGTTCCAAGAAGGAACAAATAGCACTATTTACCCCTGCCAGAAGGACTATCCTAAAACCCATGTGTACCATTTTCCTCAGTTTCCCATTTCACCCTTCTGAGGAGCACAGCTGACACAGACTATGTTGTCAGTTGCAAGAGGTTTTAATCCCCTTCAGCAAATCTCAATCCCAGATGTGAGAAAACTTTTAAATGTTGGTCAGGTAAGTAAAACACACCTGCCAGGCCCTTGCTGATTATTCTACATCACCCTGACTCAAGACAGAACAGCCCACAGCACTCAGCTGTGCTCCCTCAAACCACAGGCTGTAACCCTCAAGCAGCAACAGATTGAAAACACTCTGATTTTCAGTGCTTGGCTACAAGGTTCAAACTCGGATCTTCAGGTTCAGCCCAGGTCTTTGCTGTAAAAAGATCTGCAGGGCAAAAAGCTTCCCCTTACTGTCACAAAGTGGGTTTGAATGACCAATATACCTAGTTCAGAAATATTAAACGTGCACTAGCATTCCCAACCCAGCAAGGGCTCTGTGATGTGTGCCAAGGCAGATCCTACAAACCACCCTTGCCCAGCCATGGGACTGAGCTCCAAGTCTCACACACAGTAGTTCCTTTCTCACTCACAAAACAGCCAGCAGGGTCACTGGAATTTAGAAAAGAAGGGTGGGATTTTTCCCATGCACATGACACTGTATTTAATGTTTCCAAAGCAAAACCAAAAACAGTTCTGGTCCCATAAAACACAAACACTCTCTTGGTAAGCACATTTTTCTGCCAGTCACTCATGAATAAAAAAATAATAAGAAAAATAATCAATGTACCTCCAGGCATTTGAAGACAATGTTAAAATGTTCCTTATGGATATGCACTACAGTTGATCTGATCATCTGCTCGAAGGCTTCTCCAACAGCTACCCATGGTAGTTCAATTTCTTCTTCTGTAACAGGCCCCAGTTTCAACAGAATTAACTTCACAGCCTGCACAGGAAAGAAGCACATCATGTCCTTATACTTAGGAAATAAATCTAGCAATCCTAAAATTCATTAGTGCAATATATTGCTAAAATATTCCAGGGATCTCAATTCTTTCTAGAAGGAGTACAGAGAAAAAAAAGGCTACCACTTAAAATCTGAAATATCAGCAAGCAGTACAATTTTAACACATAGGAATATAGCATAGGAATTATTAAAACCAACTTTCCTATCTCAAAAAATATTCTTACAAGGCTTTCAGATCCTACCAAGTAAAGAACAACAAGGATTCACTGAGGTGAACAAGATAAATACTCAATGGTTTCAGTGAGCACTGCCTAAGGCTCCATTACAGCAACAGTTAAACCAGCAATCTTGTCTTGTCTTTACCGTCTCTGCACAGGAGTGGAACATGTTTCGAACACCCTTGCACATCTCAAAAAGCAGCTGTCCTACACCTTCCACCTTTTCGGGGTGCTCTCCCAGGTCACGGAGCATTAAATTGAAGAGTGCATTTTTATCAGAAACCTACAAAACACAAGGAGAAAAAAAGTTATCTTCTATTCAGAGCTACCAGATGGATAGAGGCAATTAAATGACTCCACAGTACCATGTTATTCTCCTAGTCCTGCCTTCCCACAACAGCTCGAACTCATTATTTTCTAAAGAAAAACCAACAACTGCCGCTCCCTTTCCTTACTCCATGAAAGGCTGCTGCGTGATCTTGATTGATTTGCCTGGGAACATTACATACTGTGATATTCAGGAGCGCAAAAAGGTTTTCACAACCATTTCAGTTCTACAAAGGCCTTAAAGCATTTGTGGAAAAGCCAGTGAACAAATGTACATTTACAAATTAAAGTCTCCCTTTTAGAAGACCACCTTACTATTTCTAGTCATTTTAGATAAACCAACCACAGACACTTAGTTTAACAGCTCTTGAAACAGAGAGTGCTAAGGCTTCTATTTGCCACTTCTGATATGGAGTGCATTACATTCACAGCAAAATACTCACTAAAAATGACAACCTAGGACATGCTGCATGGCAGTTCAGGCCTTGCTAACCATTCTTTGGAGAAAACCTTGTATTACAAAATCCAATTATTACAAAAAACTAATATTACAAAATCCCGAAGCCACCATAGAATGGAGATAGCGTCAAAGTACAAACACCTTACTTACCTTTCTCATCAGAAAGACAAAACTTTCAGCAGCAAAGTTTCTGATGTGGAGTTTGTGGTGAGCCAGTAGAGTGCTGTACAGGCTACAAAGACACAAAATAATCCACTGGCAATTAAAAAATTATTTTCAGTTTACATTAGCACTTTTTATAAACACTACGAACCCGTCCTCCTAGAGAGGGCAAATACCCTCCTCATCCAGATTCCTTCCCACTCTCTCTGGATAAAGAACAGGAGTTTTGTAAAGAAGATGAAATGACTGCCAGGCAAATCAGCTGCAATCAGAAATATCTCTAAAATATCTGGATTCACACAGATTCAACTGCAGCATCAAGATTTTCAAAATACATGTTTAGCCATATTTGTATTTCAGTTGAGCCAAAAGGCTCTCCTGTGCACTTAAAAGTTCTGAAAGATTGAATTTGCAGGGGTGATAAATATTTGCAGTTTGCTGGTACGTATCAGTAACTGTTGTAGGTGGCCCATCATGTGTTCAGTGCAGAGGGAGTGGTGCCTCAGACTCACAAGTCAAGCAGATAAGCAGGTGTTTTTCTCAATATTCTCAACAGCTTTTACTGGGTTGGGGAGGAAATCTGTAACATCTTTTTTGCTCCATCTGTTCCAAACTGAAATTAGGAGGAAGCAACATGGCCCCACTGTTTATGACAAAACATGCAATATAAGACCGAACAAGCAGTCATACTACATCAGGTCACAGGCCTATCCAGCTCAGTACTCACTCACTCTACAGCAGCAGCCAGAAGGAGATGCCCAGAAAAGGTTTAAAAACACAGCAAACACAAACAAAATCAGCCTTCAACTGCCTGCAGCTAAGGAACTCTCCAAGCCCAGAAGTGACTCCTATGCATTTGGTAACTCCCTCCAGCTTGGCCAGTTTCTCTCTGAGAAAAGCTGGGAAAGTGTGCTAATAAGTATACTGAAGCATTAAGCACACCTATTTGTGTGGCATTTACCTTTCTACAGCGTCTAAGAACTGCTGATCAAGACAGACATTGAACATGGTTTTTACCTGTATATGTTATGTATGTCCTTCACCATCAATCTCCACAAGTATTTGTAGAGATAGGAAAGAGAGGTAAAAGCCCATTCCAGCAGCTCTGTGTCCTGTGTATCCAGTAACTTGGTGATGGCCAGGAAAAAGTCACGGAAGTGAGGATAGAAGTCAGCCTGAAGATCTCGAGCCAGCTGCACCACTAGACTGTGTTTTAGAAAATACACCAATGTTAGTGCATTTCAAAAACAAACCAATAAAAACCTAGTCCAACATTGCATAATTCAGCACAGTCTCTTTGGAAAGAAAGAGAGCATCATTTTTACTTCTCACTTTTTAAAAGATATCACCTATTAGGCAGCTGTGGACGGCAAGAGTCTTAAGATTTTCAAAAAATCAAGCAGACAGCAGTAAA
Source organism: Pseudopipra pipra (assembly GCF_036250125.1). Taxonomy (NCBI): domain Eukaryota; kingdom Metazoa; phylum Chordata; class Aves; order Passeriformes; family Pipridae; genus Pseudopipra; species Pseudopipra pipra. Next base: position 27,784,208 of record NC_087553.1, read on the forward strand.
CAAGAGATCATAAATTATTAACATCAAACACAGCACATTAATATTCTGTCTGACACTCAGTAAGCACCCCCACTAATTTATTTGCCTTGTATTAGCTGTATTTTTTTGACTTAGAACCATAAAGCTCTACCAGGGAAATATAATCACCTTGGGCATCTCATTGCTATATTTTCCTCTGTTACAATAAAGAAAAAGAACACTTAAAAGAGAATTTAGGATCACTTGTAATAACATGAAGGATTCTGACTGTTTTTTGTGACCACAATACTTACTTTAACAGGGGTTGGTAAGCAAGACTGCCTTCGACTTCCAAATGTGTCTTCAAACTCTGCACAATGGCACTCTGGTAATAGACCAGCTGGTGGAAGGACTGGCATTTGTTGGCCACTTCATTGTAGAATTGCACTGTTCAAAGCACAAAACAGAAACCCTGAAAGCTCATCCAGTTCCTGGTAAACATGTACAGTGTTAAAGAATGATAGTGCTCCAGACACCAGCCCAAAAAACAGTCAATAATCTCCCATTGGGCTCTGGATGATGAAGAAACATGTTTTAACAATTTAAGGAAAGCAGGAAACGTGAACAAAAATGACATACCAAAATGCTGAGTGAGGTTCAGCTCCTTCCATTTCCGTAGTCCTTCGAAAAAGTAGGTTTCAACCTCCTGTCAAAACAAACATGAAGAATAGCTACCAACTCTAATGAATGTATCCTGCAAAAATGAGAGGTTCAAATGAAGACAACATTTTAAGACTATTCCAAGAAATCTTGATGACTTCATTTCAACAGGTGTTATGGAATTTCCCTGAAAATAAGCCTCTCTTTCTGTATTCAAAACACATTTAAAAATACTTTCTGATGACAGGACTTGTTTATACAATTGGTTTTAATATCTCTGTTGATTGGCCTTGATAATCTAAGATGCTCAGTCACAATCCACCCAGTACAATGCTTTGGGATTTCTTTTGGCATGCCCACAGGTATTGAGTGGGAAGTTCAGATGAACAATCCAGCAGATGAGGAGGTAATAACCCACCAAGCACTATAATCACAATGATGATCTATATAACACATATAAATGACCCTTATGATCCATAAAGACACATGCTCATGCTTTATACACATGCTGCCAGTATTGTGTCATTCTGTTCGCCCAAGTAAAAAGGGATAGGACACGAGGAAATGGCTTAAAATTGTGCTAGAATCATAGAATATAGTGAGTTGGAAGGGATCCATCAGGATCACAGAGTCCAAGCCTTAGCTCTACACAGGACACTCCAAGGATTATACCATGTGCCTGAAAGCATTGTCCAAACACTTCTTGAACTCTGTCAGGCTTGGTGCTGTGATCACTTCCCTGGGGAGCCTCAAACACCTTTGGGGTGAAAGGAGATTTATACTGGATATTAGGAAAAATTTCTTCACTGAACATTGAACTGGGCTGCTTGGAGAAGTGGTTGAGTCACCATTCCTGGAAATATTTAAAAGATATGTGACGTGGCACTCAGGGACATGGTTTACAGGCAAATTTGGCACTGTTAGGTTAATGGTTGGACTCAATGATCTTCGAGGTCTTTTCCAACTTATGGTTTTCAAACTTATGATTCTATTGCAACTACTCAGCACCTGCAACTTTTTGCAGGTCAGGACCTAGGACTGCTGAGTGACATCTTTCATGTTCAGCAACACCCAAAGGCCCGCCAGCCACACGGAAGCCATCAGGGTGGTACTGTCAAAGGGCCTCTATGGCAATACCGAAAAGCAGGTAAAAAAGTAAAAGGGAACAAAGCACGAAATGAGGCTCCAGGAAAGGCAACTCTCGCAGAAGCTTCTTTCCAATTTCCTCCTGGCTAAATTTGTTAAGTGACTCTTTCATGGAGTGTATCTACTTGCGATGTGATTTCAGAAAATTACTGCAATTGCTGCTCTTACCTCAGCATAACTTCCAGTTCTGTCAATACGATGAATAATATCAATGTTAATATTGCTTAAGCGCTCCGAAAAGGTAAGAAACTGTAAAACAAAAAGACATATATGTGTCTTGCTCACTTCTGAGACCAGTCCTTCTAAATCCCTCCTAATAGCACACCTGATAGCACGCACACTTCAAACAGAAACCCCACTTCTAAAGACAGACTATCAGATAATACCGTCAATATCAGTATTACCTTAAGATTAAGGCAAAACATGCTTAAAACGCCCAAGAGCAGGACTGACCCTCTCCTCCCATGCCCTGCAAAACCGAGGCTCACAGACCACGCGTCTGCCCAACACAGTGAAAAAGATGCAGAGAAATCTACCCGGATTTCAATAAACTGCCCAGGTCTCAGCCTTCCTGAAACAACGCCTTGATTAATAAACTCATTGCATATTATTTTTTTATTAAATTATGTCACTTTTCTACATTTGGGCCGTGGTGCGCCAGCTGCCTGACAGGGACGGTGACTCGGCTGATGGAGGTGCCGGGCGAGGGGCAGAAGCCGCACTCCGGCCCGGCTGTCGCAGCCGGACCCTCACAGCGTTGGCCTCGGGGAGGGGTGACCCGACTCGGCGGCTCCACGCCGCCCGCCCTCACGCCTCCAGCCCCGGCATCGCTTCGGCAGCCGGGCACAACTGAACTAACGCCGACGGCTGAAACCCAAGGTCCCGTCCCTTCCCCCGGCCACCAGCCGGGTCCGGGCGGGCGCTCACCCGGTGCGTGTTCCCCGACTTGTGGGCTGAGGGCTTGCTCTTCATGGCGGCGGTGGCGGGCGGGCCCCGGCGCGGAGCGGCACAGCCCCACACACCGACGGCCGCACGTGCGGACCTACGCGCAGGGCGCCGCCATTCCCGCCGCGGGCTGCCGGGAGCGGGGGCGGGCCCGCCGGCGGAAGGGGCGGGCGGCGGATGCAGAGAGAGTGCCCGAGCACCTAGGGCAGGGTGTGGAGGGGTGTCTGTCTCCGTCTTACCTTGGCGGTGAGCGGCGGTGCCTCGAGGACTTTGGGCAGAGCAGCTGCGTTCCTGTGTGGGGCGGAGGGCTGTGGCACCCCGGTACCGAGCGAGCCCCGGCCGTGCCCGAAGAGGACAGATCGGCGCGTGGTGAAAGCGTTCTGTGGGAGGGCGCAGCCCTGAGCACAGCGTCCATGGCTCAGCACGAAACGGCCTCTGCTCAGCTCCCTGGTCTCAGTGCAGACTTTTGTCCGGATCCCCAAAATAATAATAATAAAAAAAGCTCATTGCAGACAAAGTACATGCAAATCAAACCCTTGCAGAGGAGCCGATGATTATGGATTGGTCATCACTCGCTGCCTGTGAGAGCTTCTGCCTGCGGCTGAAGTTGTGGAAGGTGAAGAATGTGTATTGGTGAGGTGGGAGATGAACTAAACGTCAGAAGAAGCTTTGGTTTGGGCAGGTGAAGTACAAACAGCTCAGAACCACTTCAAGTTAAAGCTTACACAGCTTAGGAATTTATCCTGCCCTAGGCTGCCTGCTCTGCCTGTTACAGGCAGCTCAAGGCCATTTTCAGAAACCAGGCGTGCAGGTTATTCAGACAAAAAGACACAGGGCTGGATTTGAGCACAGCTGAAGTTCACTATTAGGAGCACGTAGGGATCCCCAACTTTGAGCAGACCCACCGGGTTAAACACTGCCAGGTGCATCCAGCTGCCCACAGACAGGCAATTAGCCATTAACATGATAGCCATCTGGACAGGCAGGGGAACGTGCTTGCTTTAGCACCTGTGACTTCTGGCATTTGCACCTAAGTGAGAAGAGAATGCCTAATTTAGACACTGGAGTTTGAAAAGGTTGGCTTAAGTGATCTCAAGCCCAAATATCTCCATGACAAAGTGCACCTAAAAGCATGTGGAGAGGTCTAGATCCATAAAAGAGCTCAGGTACCATAATACAACTGTTTAAGAGTACAAATAACCCTCCAGAAGTGGTTAGTAATTTCACCTAGTATGTCTCCTACGTATTGTGTACTTGTGGAAAACAGTCCACAAGATCTGTTATGAATAGCATCTTGCAGAGGTGCTGTAGAACTTCCCAGGGTGCACACACTACAAAATCATCCAAGGGAATAAGCAAAATCTAACATTCATGCAAATTAACAGGGAGAAGTGCTCTGCTTGTTGCAGAAGAGTCATCATCAGCAAAAATAAAAGACATTAGAAGAAGTTTTTAGAAGGCTACAAACGCTTCTTTGTGTTTGTAAACTGGCAACTTCTCAGTAGACCTGCAGCTGCTGATGTTCATGAGAGTTTCTGGATGCAAGAAGTACTCACGGACTGCATTTCAGCCAGCATTCCTTACTGCACTTGGAGATACATCTGAGTGAGCCTCAGTATCAATACCAGTATGGCCATGACAGTAGGTCTGGCACCTCAGCTGGTTATGTTCAGTGACCCAGAAGGTCCCTTCCCCACTTCTGTATGAGCTGCAGCTATGTTAACAGTATCCTTACTACATACACTCCTCTCTGACTGCAATGCCTCAAGCCTCAGGCCTTATTCTTGTACTTTTCCTGGAAGATAAGTGGTTCTCCCATCTCTGAGCAGGCCTCAGCTCCAACACCCTGTGATTATCTGATGGCCCCTGTCAGCAATTCTCCTTCAGAAATCCATGCTAAAGGCATTAAAAATTAAAAGCAGTTGGCCTTAAAGCAGATGGCCTTCTGAAGAGCAATGGCTTATTGGTAGTGATAACTGTAGAGGCACGTAGAGGAAACCATTGTAAAACAGCACATGCATGTCTATCTTCACACATTCACTGTAGGCAACAGCCACCTGACTGTAATCCATCAGCATTTCTGAGACAGGTCTAAGATCCCTATGTCTCCTCCATTCCTGGGCTTTTTAGTCCTCCTGTCCAAAATCTATTTGCTGGACTCAGCAAGAACCAGAGACACTCGGTGTAGAAGCAAAGCAGGCTTGTCCTATGGAAATGTGACGGCTTAGACTAATAATAGTAATTTGGGTAAAATACTTCAATATTTAACCCAAGATGGTCTCACAGGGCAGAATTCATCTCAAATAACCTACCTGTTTAGAATGCACGCCTGCCTCTGAGCAGTAACTTCAGGCTCCTTTTATATTCACTGCCGATCTAGACACATTCTTGTACTTGAAACAATTGTGTTAGAACAAAATTAATTGTGCCCTAGAATTGGTAGTCTCAGAAAGTCTGGATGACATCATATGCGCATATCGGCAACTGACCTTGTGGATGCCCCCCATGACATGGCTCAGTAACTACATAAATACACACTATTCAAACTATTACAGGGTTGCCCTACTTCTATCATATTTTTATGCGTATTAATCACAAGCACAACACATACCCCTGAAGCCTGTATGACACTGAGTCTCTGTCCTAAAGAACATGTTACCTGGCACAAGCCAAGGAGCAGCCAGGTGAGCCTGTTTTTAATCTCAGGATATTGTAGATTGCATAGGTGCACAGGTGTAAGATCAAATTTTCATTTTCCTACTATATTCATACAGGCATGGTGGAGATGTGCCAGAAAAGGAGTTTGCATAGGTAATTATATTGTGAGAAGATTTTCCTTTTCAAAATTAAATATGACAGGCTAATAAATTAACAGAAACACCTGTGAATTTAGCCAAACAACTTCCAAGCTTGGATGTCCAAAGCTAAGTTCCTCAATCAATATTAAAGACACTAAAAAACTAACTGGAGCCTTAAAGTAGTGACAGTTATTTGACTTGGTTGTGCACCCAGAAGCCTTTCTCTTTGCATATCTCGACTCACCCCACAGAACAACTTGGGGATGCACAGGCTGGGTACACATGGCTGAAAACATGCTACATCACAGGAGCTCTCCAAAATCCTTGTATAGGGGGAAGCTGGCATGAGTTTTAACATGAGTTATGTAAGTGCAACATTCGCTTTGGTGAATTCTTTCAACTGAAGCAAAAGGATTTATATTTTTTTAATTTGCCTGGAAAGTAAGAGGAGCCCTTTGAAACACAATGACATATTTTCACTGCCAGTTTCCTCCTCAGCTTCTAACTGGCATTTTGGATTGCCTTGCGGAAGAAAACCCCACAAGATTATGTCGGATGTTGTTGAGAGCACTTCAAAATCAAAGCAGACAAGATGCTGGAATCCTGTTCTGCAATCTGGTGGAACTGTTTGGCCACATTTTTTTCTAATATGCCTGAAGCACAGAGATTCTGCAAATAATGCTACTCCAGGTCAATGCTAGCTGAGTCATGGGGAGACTTTCACCTACCCTTAGGTTTGCTGATCAGAGAGGGTTTTGGACAAGGAGCTGAAATATAGGTCCCAGACTTCTGAAGCTATTTGGGTACGGGGTTAAGCATCCATGCCTGAAATATCCTGAACTTAGGGACTCCCTCACAGAAAGGGGCACTGACAACCTGATTTAACCTCTTGAGACACCGAGGCCAGTGACTCGTCTATTGCATGTCAGGGTTCTGCTGTGGAGCTGGAGTAGGTGGGCTGCACTAGCTCCATCTCTAGGAGTAAATTGAAGAATGCCAGAGCACAGGGATCATCCACACTAATAAATCATCAGCCCAATCCCTGGCACAATTTTGGTTCATGCCAACAGGTACTATTCCGAGTTTTCCGCCCAGTAGGAACCCATACCTTGGGTTTTTTTAGGTTGTGTCTGTTTGTTTGTTGTTTTGGGGGTTTTTTTAGAGGTGGACAAGAAATTCTAGAATTTAATTTGTGTCAGAAAGAAAAAGGTCTGATTTCTGCACAGACAGCCTTTATACAGATAGGCCCAGGACAGGAGAGGTCCTGGGAATAGAAGCAATAGAAGCAGCAGAAGGAAGATTCACAGGGGAAGCATAGGGCATGGAAAAGAAAATTAGGGAGGATGGAGTCTTGTCCCCCCAAAGAGATGTGAATGCTCTCCTGCATTTCAGTCTCACCACTAAAATGAGTGGCATCTGGAATTGACAGAAACCATCTGGATTTCAGTCTGTCTGTCATGTGTCTGGGGCTACTAACAATCTGTTTACAGTTTAACTCAAAATTCAGAAAACTGTCATGAAACCTGACTGTTTGGCATGTCTGGGAACAAAGCATAAAGCCTTTAGCAGTGAATCTGAAGCTATGCTCTCCTCTTCCACCCTGAAATCCCTCTTGCTTGTTTGGAATCTTGAAACAACAGTGATGAATTGGGGCTGAAAGATCACAACTGTAAGTTTTAAGATCGTATTAAACCTTCCAAAAAAGGCAAAATGGAAAACAATAAAAATCTCTTAGAAGCAGGTGCACATGAGGAAATGCTTCCCTCAAAATCATCATCTCCCATATACAATTTTTCTTCTTTTATCCTCTTTTGCTGTGTCTTTATTGGCCCTTTTATCTGTATAAGGCCACTGAGGAAATACTAAATCAATAATCCAAGACAGCATTTTCTCACTATGAGGTTGAGAAGCTAATTGTGAGTAGAAAACACAAAATCACAGAAAGATCTAGTCAAGGATATTTCCTTTCTCAAATGGTTTCTGCCTTTAAACTTGTAGTCAGCTGTGCATGACATTCAGGGGAAAATAAGGCCAGGCTCATAATTTTGTAACTGAAAGGAATGCGATGTTCCTGGCACAGGATAGAAGGTAACATACAAAGCAATTGATACTGTACTTCTCTCTCTATATGCATCTAAGTCATACAACATAGATCCAAAATTTAGGTACCCAGATTTGATGTTTTAGCTAATTAATTTGCTATATTTTTTTTCCTTATTTGAAGCTGTCATAATATTCATACAGCTCTAACTTTGCTCTCAGGTTCCAATAGACACAATACCTCACTTATCTGTTCCTGATCTCATAGATACAAGATACCTAGTTTACAAAAGCTGAAACTCTCAAGAAAAGGTCTAATAATCTCATTTCTGCAGAGCACTGTAAGGAAAAACTGATAATACCCTTAAGCTGAGACTGTTAGGAGGCAGTCTAATTTTGGTGTGTACTGCTTGATGAAATATTTGTGGATAGCTTAGAAAAATGGAAGAACTAATACAACATCAAGAGACAAAGCAGCTCTTCTTGCCACTTCCACTGTGTCATAAGCTGCTGGAACTGGCAATTTCATGAGAAATTTCTAGCATTGATCTATTTAAAACGGAAGAAAAAAACCCAAACAAACAAAAAAATTCAACCAAATCAACCAACCAACCAACTAAAAAAAACCCACCAAAAAATTACTAGATTCTTTGATTTGTTTCCAAAACTCCATATTAGCAGAAGAAGAAGGATTTGCCACTAGAATCAGTTCCACTTCCAGACAATGTCCCTAGCCATTATGCAGTAGGACTTTTAGGGACACCTCAGATGTGTGTGTGTGTTCTTATTCCTAGCACCTCAATTTTCTGTCAATGAATCCATGTCTGTGATAAAAACCTTATGAGGAGACACAACTCTACTTTGAAAACAATTCTCTCTGGAGGAAGAAGTGCAAAATTTCATTGATGGCCTGACTGTGGAGATGTTGATGATGCTAAGGAAAGAAATAGGGCTATCCCTTCTCACTACAAAATTTGAAAAAGTTTTAGACCCTGCTGCTGCTTCTAATACTGACTTGTGGGTCTAATTTATGATCAGATCAAATAGGAGCCATTACAACAACTCATAAACATACTGAAATAATAGATCCCTGCGCAAAAGTTATCTAGATGGAGACTGACACTTCAGTAATAAAGGAAGTGGAAATGAGCATCAACCTCCAAGTGAGGATAGAAACCCAAAAGATACTGAAACATATGTCCTGCTTGTTTGAACTGGGCAGGGACTACCACAAGGGTGCAGTTCACCTCTCTGGCTACAGCCACTGGCTGCACGGAGGGCTATATTTGGCCTGGTGTTCACAGCTGCTGGAAGAAGATGAGTACTTGCAGGGTGCCCACCAGTGCCTCTTTTGAACTGAGACTGAGCCCCTTTAAAATGGTGATCAGCTAATGGTACTGTACCAATACAGAGCATCTGCTGTACCAAGAGATAGATTCCCTTAAAACCAGCTGCAGCCTAAGTGCTTCTCCTCAACTGGCACTTCTGCCTCTGTGCTTGCTTGTGCATCACAGCATTCATCAAGTTTGCAAATCGCTAACACTATCACATGGCATTTCCATTATAGGTATTAACCTGACTGTGTGGAAGCTGTGGAGGCTTTATGATGCTGGATCTGCACCATTCCTTTTGTATATCCAGAAATGCATGTTAAAGTTATTTCTTCCCCATTGCCTTAGCCTAAAATCCACATTTTCATCAAACCCCACTCAATAGCTTATTTGAATGCATGCTAACACTGGATAGCAATACACTATAACAGACATTAATTTTAAAAGTCCTAGTGTGCCCGGATTAGTAAAGTCCTCCTTCCATGGAGTTTGGTCATGAAAATCCACATGACGCACGTCCACTGTCCCCCACTCACCACAGATCACCCACCACTCCTTAGCATCCTGCAACAGCCATAAGATTGCAGTACAAGAGGCCAAAAACTATGGTGTGTCCCAGCAGCACATTGGAAGAGACCAAGGATGCTGGCAGCATTTCCACTCTCTGAAAAAACACAGATTTGCTATTTGAAATGTCCAGATCTCATCAGAAATTAGTGCAATGAACCTCATGTTATAGAGGAAAACAAAGGAAACAAACCAAACCAAAGTCAACAGGTGCAGATGGCTGGACCTGAGGGAAAAACTTCCTTTCTTATCTACTTTAGTGATGGATGTTGCTTTGAGGATGTCTGACAAACAAATCAATTAAACACATAGAGCTGGTGCAAATATGGGTAACTGCCTTCAGACATTTCCAAGCAATGTGTGTCTGTGTGATCTCCAGCATGGGCAGCCTTGACAGAGAGTAGAAGAAGGACTGAAGAGGATCAAAAAGGGGTTTAAAAGAGAGGCAAGGCAGTGAGTTCCTAGAGACACTAAAAAATTGGAAGAACGAACTGAATAGCAAACAGCAATTTTGGGGGAAATGCCTCTTGGGACTGTGGGTCCAAAAAAAGGGGATTCTGGCAGAAGAAATGTGAGAGGGAGGGAAAAGAGAAAATTTCCTGATATGAAGAGACAGGGGGAGGAAAGGATTGAGGGACCACAGAGAATTTAGCAGTAGCAATTATGAAGAAAGATGGGAGGCAGATAACAAGGAGATATGAGAACTGGTGATAGACACTCTGGAGTATGAATGGAAAAATACATCCAAATAATCAAAATGATGAGCTAGTCAGGGCACTGGGGCAGTGGCAGGGAACATTTTTCAGTGTGTTTTGAAGTGCTAAAGTTAGCAGGCTCATTTCTAGCATCTTCCTCTGTAGAAAATGGAAGGAGACAGGCTTCTCCAGGGAGCATATCAAAGCAGCAACGTTTTTTCTGAAGAGCCTGTCTCTCTACTCTCCCAGTAGGGACCCAAGCTGCATAACCAAAGTATCTACATGGAACACCTAAAACAAACACATGTCAAAATAACATCAACTAAAACCTGTGAACTGCGATAATTTGGATAGCAGGTAGTGGAAAAAAGGGAAACAACAGAAATAAAATAAAGAAATTCAGAAGAATCTACTCAGAAAAAAAATCAATTTTTTGTTGATTATTCTGGTGAACATTTGACAACCGTTTCTCATACATTAACTGGAAGTAGTTGAATTGTAATTCTATTGATGCGAAGTTGAACACCTTAAATAAACAAAACCTCTCAAAGCCATGAGAATAAAGTTCAAGCATGTAACTTATTTATCCATTTGAGTTAAATAAGTAAAATCTGTGCCACAATTTTATTCCCATACTAGTTTTTCTCTTGAGCAAATAATTATGCATGCTACATCTCACTGCATGGACAGTCCACAAATAAATTTTGAAATTTGTTCTTTTAAATGAAAGAGGAGAATTCTCCAGCAAATGCATTATAGACTCCAAATCATTCAGGTTTAAATGCTCAGTATTCAAGGCTAACTTAAATACTTCCTTCAATTGTGAGGCACTGACTATTGATATTAAAAGGTGTGTTGGTATTAGGGGGTTACACAATCTGAAGTTTCCTGCTCAAGACCATTAAGCATTCACATGTAAATTCTTTTGCTTGCAAATTGCATTCGTTTGAATTTCAGTGGAATGCAAAAATAGAAAAAACAAACAATTAGAGAAGGTTTCCTTCAAAATGTCAACATAAACCAGGACTTTTATGCCTCTCTTTGGCTCTTTTCTCCTTGTTGATCTCTTTCTTTGCAAGTTACTCTTTCTGTCCTTGTGTCCCAAACAAGCTAAGCATGAGAGCACAAGCACTTCGAGCAAATGAGTTGTTACCCTGAAAGACTTCCCATGACTGGGGTCTGAAGCAAAGACCTTTTGCAAATCTACATCTCTTCAAATCTAGGATTTGGATAGGATGAGGATTGGAAATGCTACAGACATAGAATTAGGGAACTATGCTTCTTGAAATATTTGTTATGTTTATGGTGGTATTTTAAGACATAAGACACTTGCAAATGTCATTGCACCCTTGTTATTGCTCACAAACAGTATAAAGTCTGTGCAAGAGGGGTTTCTGTAAAAATACTGGCTGGAAAGAAGTTTCTAAAAGGATGCTTGGAAATGTATCCTGGTGATTTTACTGGAAATAAAGAGCTAACAATTACAGGACATCTCTGTGCAAGAAAATCCCAGTGCTCAAAATACAGGTGCCTGATGACTATTTCTAAGGAACTTATGCAAATTTCACAAGGAGTGTTGGTTCTGATACTGCTCATCTGAATACCCTTGCAGGGTCATTCTGTCATGTCCAAACACTATGAACAGAAAAAGAGCTGACAAAAAAATAGTTAAAGAGACAGGTATGAAAATCACTAAATAAAACTGTGGAAGATTCCTCTAAGGTAGCTGCCCTGGTTTTGGCTGGGATAGTTAATTTTTTTCTTAGTAGCTGGTACAGTGCTGCATTTTGAATGTAGTGTGAGACTAGTGTTGGTAACGCATGGATGTTTTAGTTGTTACTAAGGCCTGCTTACCCTAAGTCAAGGACTTTTCAGTTTCCCCTGCTCTGCCAGTGAGCAGATGCACAAGAAGCTGGGAGGGAGCACAGTCAGGACAGCTGATCTAAACTGTCCAAAGGGTTATTCCATACCACGGAACTCCATTCCCATTATATAAACTGAGGGGAGTTGGCCAGAACACGCTGCTCAGGTGCAGGCTGGGCATCAGTCTGTAGGCGGTGAGCAATTGTGCATCTCTTGTTTCTCTTGGATTTTATCCCACTCCCTCTCCTTTCCGTTCAAATTGATATTGTAATTATTATAATTTTTATAATAATCATTGTTAGATTTTATCTTGTTTCACTTATTAAAATGTTCTTATCTCAACCCACAAGTTTTACTTTTCTTTTTTTTCCAATTCTCTTCCACACTACAGTGAGGGTGGGGGCAGGCGGTAATCTAGTGGTTGCATGGTACTTGGCTGCTGGCTGGGATTAAACCACAACAGTAGCATTAAATCAGGAGAGAAGAAGCAAAGTCAGTGATGGTGGTGGGCTTAACTATACTAAGCCCAGCAATTCAAAACAGCAGTGTATGGACAAGCACAGCAAGCAGAAGAGATTAGGGTGTAGCCAAACACTAACACATCTTCAGAAATATGAAACACCATCAGAAATCAGCTTCCTTTACATCAAAATGCAAGCAGACTTCTCAAGATGATTAGTGGTGCTGTGCAGGAAACAGTTGCTGCAAGCCAAATCTACCATAAGTAAAAGAAGTGCATTTTGACTTGAAGGATTGCACTGTGAGAAAAGTCAGACTGTTTAATTAGGAGTCAATGATTAATTTTGATATGTTGTTCTTAACAATAACTATGATGTAAAGGAAATTTAACAGGTAGCTCCATGAACAGAGGAGTAGATGGAACCTGGATCCCCATATGCCTGTGTCTTAGTACTTAAGAAAATGAGAAGCTTTGCCCGCAGTTGGGTGTTTTTAAAGTCTTCCTCTCAGATGGTTTCACCATTACCTAACAGAGGTTTAGTGCTCCTGCTGCAGTCCTCCTTTCAATAAGAACATTTATGGGATCCCTCTTTTTTTCCCCCCATCTACTTTAATGCAACTGGTAGTTCTTTAGTCTCTCCGAGGCCTCAGCCTCTCTTTAGATTTGGTCATGGTGTGCTGTGGTCACTGGATGAAGGACAAACACTTTCCACATGCATACATGTATGTATACAAAGAGAGCATAATCCCACACCCCTCATTTCCTAACAGATCATCCAAACAAAAATAAACAGGGTTTTTCAAAATGACAAATCATAACAGTGTTCCCAGAAAAGGCCAAATAGAGTACAAAAAGGCCAAAAGTTAGTTTTTGCAGATTTTGTTTTGAAATTATTTTGTTTGTTTTTACCTACAGCCAGTCATTCTCTGGCAAGGTTTCCAAGGTGATCTGTGTGTAAGCAGCAGAGAACAGAGTTCAGTCTTCCAGACCCAGTCCTTGCACTCAGTTTTACAGGAGTAAAATTGAGCATGAACTGCTCTTCATTTGCGAACTGAGCTCAGCTGGTGCAGGTACAGCTGAACCCCACATAGTCTGAAACTGCATACTCAAGCAAGAAATTACTGCAAGTTAGAAAGCTCTCACGCTGCCAGGACAAATTGCAAAGGGTCTTGAGTCACTGCTGAACAGTGGTCACCAGGCCTCCAAGTGCTATCCTACCTCACTTACAGTCGGTTTTGCCCACGCCCACATTTGCCTACAAGTAGGAGAATTCCTCAAAATCTATTTCCACAACTCAGTTCAGAGAGGTGGGCAGCATCTCTCCAAGGGCTCAATATATTTGTCTTATCTATAGAAGGAAATCCGTCCCACCGGTCTCCCAATGCAGTGGTCCATCCACATGGAAAGGAGCAGGGAGGGAATGTCCTTCCAAGCAATAGAGACACTTCCAGTAACACCTCACAGAGGTGTCCAATAATGGAAATGAGCCCAATACCATCACAAGAAAGGAACCATTTGGACCCCTTAGGCAGTCTGGGGTTTGTTTAGTCAGATTCATGTCCTTTTTAATTCAAGGGTGCTGGAGAAATGTGAATTTTACACTTTGTGCTATTAAACACTGAATCCCAGGGATGTCAGTGGATCTCACAATAACAGAGTCACACAGGCAGTGAGATGAGAGACCACATAAGACCCAGTGGAGATGGGGTAGGGTGCTACAAGAAGCCAATGAAATATGCTCTGAAGACATTTAAGTATCTAATTGTAGCAATGAGAAAAAGAAAATATCTGCAGTTCTGTCTTTGTTACACAGTACAACTCCACACAGCTAATTTGATTCCGTGTGTGAAAAATCCAGAAGAAAAACATTTAGTCCTGTTCTCCAGGACTGCTTGCTGTGATTTAGAACATGGGCATCACACAGATTCACTGCTAGTTCCAAAAATGGAAACATCCAGCCTTTCTTGCCGTATTGGTCATGATGACATTTGAAAGACAATTTGCTTAACACTGCTGTTAAAAGAACCAAAGATACCACCTGAAACCAGAGTGATGTGCATTTCCTCATAGCTGCTTGTGTTTCAGTTAAGAAACATGATTTGTTTTCCAATACGTGTTATCACTTGCTGTGTTTACATCATGTCAAAAGTGATAAAGAAGCAGAATCAAAACTGTATTAATCCTGTGTAATTAATACTTTAAATGCATGTTATTGTTTGAATGGTTTCAGCAACATGATTCCCAAAAGAGTGCAAACAAGGGACACTGAGCAGGAAGCTCTGAGCAGCACAAGCAGTGGGTCTGGGCAAGAGCCTGTTTATGTCCTTCCCTTGAGAAAGGGGTTGTGTTTTTTGACAACAAATACTTTTTCCAGACAACAGCAGTTCATTGCACTGAGTGGAAGGTTCTGGTTCTGAATGAAACTTTGCTGGAAAGGTTTCACATCTTTCACATTGTCAAAAGCTCATTTAGGGCAACCACCTCAGATGATCAATAAATCAAAGCCTAATTGGTAGGTGTAGTCAATAAGCTTCTTTCTTGGTCTTTCTCAGCAGGACATCTGGAAGGTGTTACTCATCGTATAAGTAATTAGAGAGTAACTGGGCCAGAGAGACTGATGCCCTAACCTGCCATGGGGAGATTAGGACATGCCACTTGCACCACAGTGGACAGCTTCTGTCTGTTCAGGGACATTTATACTCCCAGATAGGCATCTAGAGTCCAGACCAACACAGACATGATTTCACAGCTCAGCTTAATAATTCTGCCAGACCAGATTTCCACCTGCACCCTCTCCTTTCAACATGCACTCAGAAGTAACTCCAAAAGGCCTGCCAAACCCAGAGCTCCCAGGAGAGAGCAGTGCTCCATGATCTGGGTTTGGCTGTTGGGTGTCTGATCGTTCATTTCTATTTTAAAATACAGAGGGCTGCTGAAAACCACGTCTCAGAAGGGTCAGATTCAGGCAGGTCAGAGTGCCTTGAACTGAACTCAGAGCACTTGCAGCAAAGACTGCTTCCAGTAAATCCAGCTGTGGTTAAGAGCCAGGAAAGGCTGGGCAGGAAGGAGGTTTAATCTACCTTCCATGAAAAGAAACAGGAATTTTTGGTCCTCAAGCTGGTACTGACTTTTCCCAGAAAATCACCTCTAGCATAGCACTATGCCAATGCACAGCTCAAGATGAAAGATACTGTGCAAAGCTTCTGAGCCCTGCTGCTGTGTGTGGCTGTGCTGCTGTCAAGCACATCTAAGGCAACTTTGGCATCCTTTCACCTTCATTCCACATCTGTGGTTGCTGATATATGGCAAAGTGGCGAATGTGGTATTTGCAGTGTTAGTCCTGTGTGTGCTGCTAGCTATAGGAACGGGCACATCTCCACCGCTTGGCATCCACGGCTTTCAAACCCCACAGGTGTTTTTGATGTATTCCTCTGTGGGTAAGATATGTGAAGTTCCATTTCTGATATTCCTGTGCACTTTGACTCTTGAACCTGCAATTAGTTGAAGACTCTTAAGTAAAACGTGAGCACAATGCAGGTAGTGGGGCTTCCCTGTTATGCAACTTCAGTGTTCAGCAACTTCCTTGGTAATTCTCATTCAGTGAGTTACCTTCCAGATTGCTCAACTCATGGAAATGTATATATTAAACCATATTTTCACCTTCTTCATTTGGGGAGATGGTGGCCTATGCTAACGAGGAAGGGTAGGTTCCCTATCCTGGGGAAATGTCAAGTGAAATTCTTTCCTCCAAAAGCCCTGGACGGCGATCCAAGTTTGCAGTGTAACCCCATTCAGGCGGAGCTCTGCCCTGGCACCGCATCCCGAAGCCTGGGCGCCCCAGGGCCCGGAGGCGCGGGGCGGGCTGCGATGGCCCGGGACGGCCCGGCCGGGACCGCGCTGCGGGATCACCGCCCCTTGTCGCTCCGCGGGGGCGCGCACCGCCGCGGGGAGGAGCGGGCACCGGTACCGTATAAGGCCCGCCCGCCGTCCCGGCTCCGGCATTCGCGCTGCCGCTCCCGGCGCAGCCCGCTCCCCCTCCCGCCCCAGCAGACACACGGTGGAGACCTGCGCGGGGCGCACCGCACCGCACCGCACCCGTCCCGGCGGCGGACACCAGCCCGCCTCTCTTTGCTTCTGTCCCGGTGTGCGCATCGCACCGTTCCGCACCTGCCCCGTCGGGGGACACCGCAGCGCACAGCACCGCTCCGCTTCTGTCCCAGCGGTGTGCACCGCACCGCCCCTGACGCGCTCCCGGCGGGGGGCACCTCCCCGGGGCCCGTCTTCATCTGCTTCCTCCTGCTCAGGCCGCTCTGTGCCAGCCCTGAGGGGGTAGCAGCTGCCCCTCTAATTTTGGGGCAGATCCTTGGCTCCAAGGGTGAATCCCTCTGGTAGAATGGCGCGCTTCACCGTCTGGGACTATGTGGTATTTGCGGCCATGCTGCTGATCTCAGCCGTCATTGGGGTCTACTACGCCTTCGTGGGAGGGGGACAGAAGACATCAAAGGACTTCCTCACGGCAGGCCGCAGCATGAGTGCCCTCCCGGTTGCACTGTCCCTCACTGCCAGCTTCATGTCAGCCGTCACCGTGCTGGGCACCCCTGCCGAAATCTATCGCTATGGTGCCGTCTTCTGCGTCTTTGCCATCACCTACTGCCTGGTGGTGCTGTGCAGTGCCGAGATCTTCCTGCCCGTCTTCTACAGGCTGGGCATTACCAGCACCTATGAGGTAAGGTTGAGTGGAAGGAACCTTTCCCCAGCGTTTAGGGAGCTTGGGGGAATCTCATGCCTGCTTCTACATATCTGTCCTCCATCTCTTCCTGCAAATCCCCTGCACTATCTGCTCTCCTGTGTCACCACACTCCTGAGAGCAGCTGCAACCGGCTCTGTCCCCAAGTCTGCCCACACTGTCTCTGCAGAGAGGAGATGCTCAACCCTGCTGTCTTGGCTCAGGAGCTGTGCATCATGCCAGATTTGTTTCCTCACTCCAGATACTCAGTTCAGTAGGTGGATTAATCTTCGTGCAGCTTGGATGGTGACATGTCATTAATCATGTGTAATTAATATACCAAGACAGAGCACAAGAGCACCTACTATAGGAACCAGAGTTCTCACATCATGCTCCCTTCAGATTGGTTTCTAAGCCTAGGTGTAACCACAAAAGTCCCTTTTTGGCAGAGTATGTATCTATGCTGTTCCTAGAGATTTTAGGGACACTCCTTGCCACCTGAGGCTGTTTACACCACTGAATGTCTTCATCATGGATATACAGGGAAGTCAGCAAGTGCTCTGAGTCTGTGAGTGTTCTCTTACTTCCACCAAAATAAGGCTGAGCTGGTCTTCAGCTCAGCCTGTAAGTTAAACCTATAGCCATCAGGGCAGAGACATCTGGGGCGGTGGGACAATCACAGGTCAAGTCTGACTGTTTTGGGGTGGGGAAGCATCTGGTCAAGATTTTCTTCTGATTCAGAACATTGGTGCAACCTCTTTATCTTCCTGCATGAAGGTAGTTCATAGCTGCAGATTTGGAGGCAAACTGCTCTTTTGACAGAGGACTTTGGGAAAGGAGCATCGGTGCAGGTGAAAATCCTTGACTAGCTACTTTGGTCTTTAGCATTTTATTACACTGAACAGAGGTGTTGCAGCACTGGAGGCTGAAAACAAGATTTCTGTTGGTAGGTTTAGATAAGGATCCACCAACAGAAATCTCTGGTGGCTTCCAATGTGTTTTAAACTACTAATCTTTGGACTGTCATGATGATACTTAAATAGGGCTCTTTTAAATAAAGGTTTATAATTATGACTGGAAGCTCACTGATTATCTTGGGGTTAAACCAGAGTAATGCACCTATAAAAGATACATCTTCTATTTCTGGACAGAGTTCAGAGTTCTAACAACTTTTTGTGTGTGTCCAGGGGTTCTGGACTGCTTCCTTGTGTGGACATGCTCACAGATCACGTTTTAAATGCTCAGTTCACAAGTGAGCACTTTGAGATGCTTCAGTGTTTGTGTTGATTGAACAGATTGTCAGGCAAATGAGATGCCTCTTGTACAACCACACACCAAGAAGGTTGTTAGGGCAGACAGTGGGAAGAAATCTGTCCTACAGCATGACAAACTCATTCAGAGATTGTGTTGTCCCAGGCTAGACAGAAAAAATGAGGATTTCTGTTTCACAGGCGGCTGAATTTTGACTTACTAGTAAAATATGGCAGGCTACCTTGGGCAGCACAAAAGGTGAGATTACCACTGAAAACCTTCTGCCCTCTCTCACAGCACTTTAGATGGATACACATAATATGCCAGAGTTTCCAAATCGACTTAGACTTAGAAATAGCCACAACGTTTTCTTTTTCTCTCTGATTTCACAACACAATTGGGTTTTGTTGTTTGCTGTTGTTTGGACTTGATTCTTGTGGATTTTTGTCCCTTCCAGCTCAGGATAGTCAATGATTTTGTGATAATATATCCTGGTCTTTTCTGTAGGCTCCATTGTATACTGAGTAGCTTATGTCTACTTCACTTTCTTGTGTTATTACCCTGTGGTGAGGTCTGTAAAAAGATATCAAATCAAGTTGAAAGAGTTATCCATCAGGGTGACTCTACGAGTTTTGGCCATTCATGCAAATGTAAAAACAGTGCTATGTTCTTTCTTTGTTGCTTATCGCTTCATTCTAGTGAAGTGATGGATTCATTCCTATCAATAGTGTCAAATTTCAATATAAACATTTGTATTTTCTTCTCTTTTGCAGTATTTAGAACTTCGATTTAATAAGTATCTACGCCTCTGTGGAACGGTCCTCTTCATTATACAAACGGCAAGTAAACCTTGAAGCTGTTCTGTGGTCCTCAGGGCCACCAGAATTATTTGGTTGAGTGTAACTGCTGTTTTCTCTGAGCAGTTGATGAGGTTACCACAGTGCCTGGGTGGGAGCAGGAGAAACAAAGCCATTTCTGCTCCAAAGTGGTGAGAGGCGGAGCAGATGCTGGGCTACCTGACTCTCGGGTCTCTGTGTGCACTGTTGAATACCCTGAGCAGTCACTTGACATTAGCACCATGCTAAGAGACGAGCAACCCTTCACTGCAGGGTAGCAGTGTGAAGAGCAGTCATTCGCCTGCCTGCTGGAGAAACCCACAATGGGTTCAAAATATAAACATGTCCCAATTATATACAGTGGCAGTTTTCATCCTCTGGTGTGTGGATTCTTGGAGTCTAACTAATTTTCAAGGGTCTGTGAAAGGTGATAAAACAAGCTGTCAGGAGCTGTCATTTATTCTGCAAGGATTTGCACCACTACCACTGCAAAAAAACTAGGTATCTGCAAACTGAGAAGTAGAAAATTGCTGCCCTTGGGAATGTTAAACTAAAGCAGTCCCTGAAATTAGTGCTGGTACAGTTTTCTGTATCTAGTCCATTCGGACAGTCAGTATGAGACTACAGCTTGTAAATGTCAGGGTGTGCCAAATGCACCAGAAATTAAAATGTGTTCTTTTCACAATTTTGAAGTTGAGTTTTGGGGTAATTTGGAGTAAGAATGAATATGCAATCAGAAAGCTTTTTAAGTAATAAGCTTGCTTTCTGTCCGTTTTTAAAATTTTTTAAGGTACACCAGAATTTACAGGCCAATCACACACACCAGTAAGATGGTTCTCAATGCAGCGCTCATTACTTGTTTGAGCAGTGCTGCTTAGCTGGCATTTATGGATACACAAGCCCGAAGGAAAACTAGAGTGCTAGCATGTGTGAAACCTGACACTGTTTCATCAGCATATGTGAAGACATCACAGTTGCGTAACTTGGAACGAGCTAAGCATAATCTTTGCTTTCAAAAATCAGAAAAGTAATTCTATGGAACTTAAATATGTGCTCGAGGAAATTAACTAAAGATCGGTAGGTGGCTTTCTCTGTTAAGCACTAACAACTTTACCTGAATAAATAAAACAATTGTGAGGAAAGAAAACCTCCCAAGATTTTAATGGTGTAATTTTAACTCTTCTGTGAATATTGAGATATAGGTAAAAGAAGGAAAAGAAAAGGATATGTAGTAGTACAACAACAGTAACAAAAACCTACTGAAGAATTGGCAAGATTGTATCAGTCCTATTTAAATTTACACCAAAATGTGACTGTAGTTGTGACAAATTTTAATTTCTGATGGTTCTGGCACTTATTTGCTGTGTATGAGAAAGCTGTAAGTTCTCATGCTGAATCCTTTGAATTAGCAGTAGAAGGAAAAAGAATTGGCTTGATGGCTGCATTCAAAGTGTTGCAGCCAACAATGGGGATTGTTCAACCTGGAGAAGAGAAGACTGCAGGGAGACCTTATTGCAGCCTCTCAAAGGGGGCTTATGAGAAAAGTAGAGAGAGACTTTTTACCAAGGCCTGTAGTGACAGGACAAGAGGTAATGGTTTTAAGCTGAAAGAGGGTAGATTTAGAGTGGATATAAAGAAGAATGTATTTGCAACAAGGATGGTGGGACACTGGACCGGGTATCCCAGAGAAGTGCAATGCCCCATCCCTGAAAGTGTTCAAAGTCAGGCTGGATGGGGCTCTGAGCAACCTGATCTAGTGGAAGGTGTCCCTGTCCACGGTAGGGGAGTTGGACTGGATGTTTAAAGAACCATTCCCACCCAAACCCTTCTAAGATTCTATGGCTCAGCAGCACATATTGACAGTCACTATATGGACTACAAATCAACATTGACTGGGCTTGACAGGTGTCAGCAGCTGCCTGTGAAGTGATGCATCTGGTTCTGAGGATATATTCGCCAGGGACTGGTCAGGAGTGGCAGCTTTCTTGTAATACAAGCTATATATGAAAATCTAGAGAGGACTCATGGCAATGAGAGAAACAAGCATGGACACACAGAGGCAGGGAGTAGAGTACAGGTAGGAATAACTATTTCCCCAATGGCCTCACTATCCTTTCTGGCATGTGCTTGTATCAGGTGTGCATCAGGGGCCCAGCACAATTAGGTTAGACTGGGTGAAGCAGCTTCTCCATATTAGTTTCCTCCTATAGCTGGAGTACTGCTCCTTCCATTTACCTCTTGGCTCCATCCCCAGCGTTGCCACTGGCCATTGGTAGAGCTCTACCTTGGGGACTGGATTTGATCTTCTCAAAAGCCACAGCAAGTAATCCAGTGGTTAGCAATCCTGCTCTGGTTTACCACTAGTGCCTAGGGCAGACTCCACACTTGCAGGAAGGGCAGAGGCTCACTGAATCCTGGATGACATCTGATTCTGCTGGTTTTCCATGCCCAAGTCCCACCGCTGTAAATCAGGGAGTCAGAAGAGTCCAGCTGTGGAAAGCTGATGCAAGTCAGCTCAGGACCTGTCTGTG
This sequence comes from Pseudopipra pipra, assembly GCF_036250125.1. Taxonomy (NCBI): domain Eukaryota; kingdom Metazoa; phylum Chordata; class Aves; order Passeriformes; family Pipridae; genus Pseudopipra; species Pseudopipra pipra. The sequence continues at coordinate 27,806,015 of NC_087553.1, forward strand.
ATCTAGATCTTTTGAATCGAGACCACTGACCTTCACAGAAGTCATCTGCACATTGCAAGCTATATTCTTCTGACCCATATCACAGCTGAACTTGGGGCAGTAATAACAGCGATAAAAAAGGAAACAGGATTTAAAAATATATACAAAGAAATTGTAGAGGATATCAGTGTATGAATCCCATTGTGCCCACAAAAGTAGATGGAGTAGCTACTTGATTTGTCTGTATCTTTACTGTGGCTGAAAATATAAAGCTGCTGATAATCATGTATGGCTTCATCTTACAGGTGATAATCATGTATGGCTTCATCTCACAGGATGAAGGTTATAATTCCTTATAATGCTATCCGTAACAACTAGCTGCTGTTATATTTTGTATTCTTACTCACATGCATTAGAGCTGTATACTGAAAGGCATGTTGATCCCAAGACTGAGAAAATAAATAGTAATAGGTTCCTTGGCAAACCACATGTAAACCTCATTAACTTTTTTTTTCCTCTTATTTCCTTTTGCAGTTTTAAAGGAATAAAATAAGTTAATTATGAAATCCAGGAGAAGATGAAGAGGGATTTTGTATTTAAGAGTCCCTGGTATTTGTTTTAGTAACACTTGGCTGTGAGACTGCAGAGTTTATTAGTCTCAGTCATTCATCTTCTAATTGGAATTATTTGCCAACAGTTACAAATTTAGGAAATATAGACTACCTAAGTGCTTGAAAAGAAATAATCTCAGGAAGCTATCACCCTTCCAGGAATTTACATTTATTTTGATCTTTAATCTTCTTTTTCCTTCTAGACTTTATACACTGGTATTGTCATTTATGCTCCAGCTTTAGCACTAAATCAAGGTAAGATGAATATACTGCAACTGTTCTTCTACTGATATATTTTTTTCCTGCATATAGTACTGGTATCCTTTTTTTTTTTTTTTTTTTGGTAATGCACACCTGAAAATATAGCTCAAGTCTTGACTGTAAATCTTATGATGGGAACTCTGTAATCCTAGTCCCTTAATCCCTACCTGTAAGGAATTGCAGAAAAGATTTAGAGGAAAACCTCCACTCATTTGCTCTACCTCTGATGCAATACCTGTAGTTAATGGGCACATTCAGAAAAGTTAAGGCTTAAGTAAATTTTGAAGGCAATGCAGACACTAAACATGGAATTAATTCCTCTGGTTAAGTGCTCTTCTTCAAGATGAGGGCGAGGCAAAAGTTCTGTAAATATGGTTTTGGACTTCCTGGAAATGTTTAATGTGGTCTCTCATTTTGCCAGGAAAATCAAACCAACAGAAAAGAGATTGTCAACTTAAGATATTTGTTATGATATTTACAAAATTAAATATTTCCATTTTCTGCTTCACAGTGACTTTTTGCTTTGAAAACGAGCCACATTTATTTCTAAAAGAGTAAAAAGCTTTTGTATGGAGCCAAATTAAACTTTTAATCTGACACAATTAATTTGTCTGTTTGGCAAGAAAAGGGAATAATAAAATGCAAATTAAGAATTAATCATTTTGGCTAGAATCAAGTCACAGTTTTTCTGCTCATTGGATGTTTTTTTGGCTTTTTGCTTGAACAAAATGGAAGAAAAAACACAACACTGTCTGTACTGGTCTTCGCCAGTGTGTGAACTCACAGGTTTTATATCTTTGATGTTTGTATTTGCCTTGCATATACATAGGAAACCAAGCTATGATTTCGCTAACTCCCAACTAGAAGAATTTACGTTTTTCATTAGTTTCATTGCCGTGGTTCTCATTAGCCTGAACTGTTGGGGAGTCCCCTGATGCCTTGCCTGACACCACACAAGCATGCCAAGCTGGGGCAGTAACAGCCTGTATGTCATCCACAGCACAGTATTGTATGGTGTAAATATACTACCCGTAAGAGAAAGAAGAATGAAAAAAAGGCTTTTAGTCTGATGCATTTCTTCCAGATCATGCTTGAACGACCTTGCCTCCGTGGAGAACACCTGTTCTGTTTACTTGCGTAAATCCCTGCCTAGGGGCTCTGTGGTGCTACCCTGGTGCTTCAGGGAAGGATATGTATTTTAAAATCTTCCTGAGTTGGGACCGACAAACATATTGGATGTGTTGTCTGGTAGTGTTCACATTAAAGACAAATAGTTTCTTAGATCCTGAAATATATCTAACTTTTTAGCAGTTTCCAAATCTGTTACAACTGTTTCATTTTTAGAACTGGTTAGGCCAAATCCCCTGGTTTAGACACACTAATCTTTTCGTTGCCATTTTTACCTCCTACCTCTGCATTTAACTTATTTCTAACTTTTTTCAGCAATGACATTGAGGGTGAAAAATCAACCTTCAATGTTTTGTCCCCAGTGCCTCATTCATGCTGGTGCCATTTCCCTCTCTTTCAGTCACTGGCTTCGACTTGTGGGGTGCAGTGGTGGCGACTGGCGTGGTCTGCACTTTCTACTGCACGCTGGTATGTGGGCCCTTTGGCTGAGAAAAATCTCTGTTCCTTTCACTGCTCACATCAAATATGGAATTTATTAGATAGCAGCCTAATAATCAGGTTACCACCTGGAAGTACATTTCACAGTGTAGATGTGGCCAGAGGGCCATATTCACCCAGGGGCATCTCTGGATGCATTGGCAATCACTATGTGACTCAAACCTTTTCTGTTTTGATACATTCAAACTTCTGTTGTGGCTGAAAGAACAGTAAAAAGATAGATTTCCCTTCCTAAAAATCCTGTGATTTTTCTTCTGATCTAGTAGAGTTTTGCTGTGTAATTTGTCAATTTGTAATTTGTCAAACAACTTCTTATTGCAACTGTAACAGTCCTGTCTGTTATTGCATAGAGCCACTGAAAATAACACGTGCCACGTGAACAGATTGGTCTTCAAGTTAGTGTTAATTGACCAAGTGTTGGATTAAATCATGTGTATTTTTATTCCATGAATGGTATACCTTCTGGAACTAGTACTACTGAATATATATAAGTAAGATGAGCACTGTCTGCAAATTTATCTTTTGATACAAGCTTCTGAATCAGGCTATGTGATGAAGAAAATACTGGATTAAACTATGTGTATGGCCAAAGTAAATGCTACTACACTTCAAAAAAGGGCCAGGGTGTCCTGAATAGGTTCCAGAATACAATCCTAAAGACAGCAGTACACAATTAGTTCTATTAAAGAAGAAGATGAAATTCATCTATTATACATCATATGAACAGTAATGTTTCTGTTAGTTGAATGTGAGTAGAAGGCAAGAGTTCTGCTGCCCTGTTGTATCTGATATGTGCTGTTCCTCATGCAGGGCGGTCTGAAGGCAGTGGTGTGGACAGACGTTTTCCAGGTTGGAATCATGGTTGCTGGATTTTCATCTGTGATTATACGAGCTGTGGTGGTTCAGGAGGGAATTGGACGCATTGTAAATGATTCCTACCATGGTGGAAGATTAAACTTCTGGGAGTGAGTTTGTACTTGCAGATGATGTGCCTCTTTATTCCTACAAATAGAGCCCATGTGATTGTGAAATTGAACTGCTATTGAAGGGAGAGGAGGAGAGGAGTTGTGACCCAATTTTCATATATTTTTAAACAAGCTTACCTAGTTTGAGGGATATTTTTTATGTTTTAGACCATGCAAAAACTTGTAAAGAGAAAAACCTTTTTACTTTGTCAAGTAGTTGTTTTAAGGATATATTTTGGATTCCACTGAAAGAGAATGGTGAATAGAAGAGGACAGTTGTATTTTTACTTACAATTTGAAAACAGCTGATTTGGCATTTGAGCTACTGAATGAAAACAAATGAGAAAATAATGGTTTTTGCCTAATCTGAAAAAGGGAAGTATTTTTCTTCTCCCTGAAAGATACAAGTATTTAATATTTGTATACTTACATATGTTTAATAGTATTTTACCCTCCTTTATTGTAACTAATCATAGCCTAAAAATATAATTTTACAAGTTCAAGAATGTTCAGTCTGACAGTGTTGAATCAAAAACCACTTTAAGTAGACAGGTTATTGTACCTGTGATGAATATATGATTCCTCTGAGAAACTTCACTAAATGCTATTAATGAAAGTTTAGTGCGAGAAGTATTACGATTTTTCCTTTTTCTGTCAGTTCACAATATTAATCAGATTGGTCTGTAAAATTTTTCACTAAGTTCTTCAGTAAGTAATTCATCTGTGGGTATTTTTTTCTTCTTGAGAACAGTAATTTTTTTCAATTTGTTCGGCTGATTTGCAGTGGTTATACTGCATTGCTTATTCTCACAATCATAGATTCACAGATGGAAAAAGAAAAGGAATAAAGGCATGTAATAGGTGAAATAGTATTACCACATTCACCAAAAATTAAATTTATTGCTATATTAAAGTGTGATTTAAAAATAATAATTATTTATGACCACCTAAAATGTGCTATTTACTTAGAGCTAAACTAGCAAAACGTTTTACAGAGGCTCTGTCCACAAAGGTTGGGCTTGCAAACACACCTTTATACTGGTGTTAGACTGATGTCCCTCTAGATAAGCAGGCATATTACACTTTTTACTGGAGCATCATTTCATCACAACAGTCACAGACATCATAGAACTTTGCTTAAGACTGTAGTTTATAGGCAAATAAATCTGTCCAACTTCACCTTTGGACAGATCGGAGTGTTTCACTGGCTTAGGATATCAGCTCTGAGTTTTAAAATTTGCTTTCTGTGATTTCACATAAAGATAAGAGTATCTGAATGTTCAAAATCTGGCCAAATTAAGCAAGTTTGTATTAGAACAAACATGGAGTAATTTTTTCTTCTAAGCATATAAGGTCTTCACATAATAACAAGATTTTATATTCTGAATTTGTTTTCTCTTTTTCCTCTCATTGTAGCTTTGATCCCAATCCTTTGCAAAGGCACACCTTCTGGACGATTGTTATAGGTGGGACTTTCACGTGGACAGGTATATATGGGGTCAACCAGTCTCAAGTCCAGAGATACATTGCATGCAAAAGCAGATTCCACGCAAAATTGTAAGTCTGCCTGCAGTCACTGTCTGAATTTAGCAGTGACTCTTCTTTATAAGGGAGATTTTTCTAAAAGGAACATGGGGTTCTTTTGTCCATACAAATTTCATTTACAAAGTGTAACAACTTTTGCCTTCTGTTTTGTGGACCAGTAGAAGACAAATGGGCACAATAAGTACTGGTATTCGAATTACATGTGATTGCTGTAACATTCAACTTTGCGCCTGAGTGCTTTGCTGTGCCCAGTATTCTTGCATAGAAATAGGTGCATTAAGTTTATGTCCAACCTAAAGACTAAATGTAAAGTCCTTGTGCTGAAGTCACATCAAGACAATATCTTGAATTGCTGCTCTACTAAACCTAAGTCATTGTGTGTGGATTTTGCATAAGTAAAGATTAAAAAATTTTTCCTTAACAATGAGTATAGGCATGAGAAAATGCAGAAATGTCTTATTCAGTGATAAAATTGCTGAGGAATCGTGTATTTTGGCTTCATAATAATCATGACTTTTTTTTAAGAATTAACTATGCAAACTGGCAGAAGGTTCTGTTTTCTTTGAATGTAAACATTTCTGATGAGCCTTTACTCTAGAACGGAGTATATCTACTAGATCTGTTATTTTACCTTTATCTTTAGTATCATTCCATTAGTTCACAGCTCAGGATTTAAGAATTATTAGCGATCTCGTGAAGTCCATTTTTAGAAGAAACATAGAAGCACACATCATAACTGTAGTCCCTATACATTCTGTGGTACAGTGGCATACAGAGAAGGAGTTTTATAAAGGCTTTCACTTCATAAAGTTAGCAAAATGCCCACAAAATCACGCACAGTTTACAACTGAAATGTTTTGGTTATATCAATAAAGAAAATCTACTTTTCAGCCATTCATGCTGCAGACAGGAATGAGTTGATGCTTGTTATCAGGCCCAGCTCCAGCATTCACTGCCACAGCTCCAACACAGCAGATAGCTTCTCCACAATCTCTGACACATGGGTAGGTTCTAGGTTCTCGACACTGCAGAGGCAGGAGGTACATCCCACATCTGTAATGCTGCCTGGAATGATTGCATATGGGAGAACAGCCACATACATTGTGCCAGATTTGTGTGCCAGTGAGACTGTTCTTCCCTAGCACCTGCTCCATGTAGGGCTGTGCCTCTCTCTCACACTCTCCCTACTGTCTTTGCAAGGAGAGACACCTCCAGGGCATCCCAGAAGCAGAGAGTGACTAAAGGAAATCTGGCACCATCACAGCTTCTGGGTAGATTTCTGAGCTGTTGTGGCAGCTTTGGCTGGGACTGGAGGCTATCTATTTCTGCAGGGGTTTGGATGGGATTTATAGCTCATACCATATTAACAGTGGCACAGCCTTAATCAGTATAGTCCTGTCCTGCTGGCATGGGTGGTTGGACTCCATGGCATCATCTTGCTTGTTGCTTCATTTGTGCGGGATATTTCCCCTGCATGGAGAAATCATTTTGTATAATGGTTGCAGCTTGTCACAACTATAAACAATGCCATTCTGTGGTGACTATCTAGTTCATTTGCAAATGTAATTAGACACATCTGTCAGGTCATGCTGTTGGCCTGTATCTCTTATTGCCATTTAACCTGTACATAGAAGTGCAAAATGTCATCAGGTCAAAGTAATAGGGTTTTGTACCCCAATGACATTTACTGTAAGGTTTTGTAAGAGAAAGCACAGTAATAAAGCAGAGCTGAGAAAATAATTCTTTCACAGATGCAGGTTTTGGGAAGGCCTTTAACAGTGACACAAGAATAGGAATTTTCTCAGGCTTTGGGAAAGGATTTCACTCCACTCAAGAAACACACCAGTAGGTATGAGCACATGCTGTCATCCTCAAATAATCACTAGCCAAATTGAACATAACGCTTCTATCTGAACCATAGTAGGCACTCAGAGCAGGAGAGCTACACTGGCAGAAAAATATGGGTTACTAACACATTTTCCTCTGCTTTCCTTTCAAGGCCATCTGGCATGCCTCAGTGCCAAAGTCTTAGAGCCAGACTGAAACAAACGATTGAAAATAAGCCTTACACAGTCACAGTTCCTACTTCGGCCAAACTCCACCCCATGTTACTCATGCAGAATAAGTGGGAAAACCTCCCTCCAATAGTGCTACAATTATTATACTCCAGTGCTTAGTCATAGGGTGTACCATGAGCTGGGATGTAAATCAGAAGGAAAAAACCATCTCTCCTTTCACTGCCAAACACTGATGCAGTTTAAAAACAAGAATTGCTGGATTCCGACAAACAATTTTTTTTGCTTCCTTGTGTTTCTCTTGTATTTCTAATCTTTGCTAGAGGTTCTAGGCTGATTCTGCTATTACATCTGTTCAAAAGAGCTGGATTGATTTAGCTCATTCGTTAAATTTTGTGCTAAATCAGCTTCTGACTGTTGTATATCAACGTAGATTATGCCAATGCAGGAACAGCTTCAGCTAAATAGATGCAAGAAATCCAAACAATGTGTAAGCATCTAAGAGAAGAAGACTACTTCATTTTTACTAAATTAGGCTAGAGAGAAATTTAAAGGGCTGCTGGTGCTGTGTTTAGACCACCCCTAATAGCAAATACAAAGCAAAAATACAGTTTCCCATACCGTGTGTAAATCAGCTTTTATTTGTATAGGTCTTATTTAAGAGCTTATACTGGTCTTGCCAACTGATAGTTCAACTTGTTAATCTACATTATGCCATTCTGAAAATGTCCATTTCAATGCCTAACAAGGCCTATAAAGTTAGGTTTACCTCTTCATTCATCCTGCTGGTCCTCTAGAGCAGTCCAAAGACTGGTGCCTTTCACCTTCTTAGGAATCAAAAGCACTAAAAGGCCTCCTGAAGCATTGCAAGCATGGATGTATTTACACAGAAACCAAAAGTCCTCCCAGAGGAGATCTTAGCAATTGGCACAGGTCCAGGGTATGTGGTCTATCAGGTAGTTAAATCGCTATCAGTGATACACAGATAACTGGGAGAAAACTGCTGTAAAGGAACGCTGTTTTTCAAGGCCAAGCTCCCAGTGGGTATGTTTGCTTGAACTGGCCACCCTAGATGAAAAGAACTTTGTGATCCAGGAGTCACCAAGAGCATAGAAACATTTGAGAAGATTGAAAAGTTAGATGGGAGGCAAAAGCCCTCTCTGGGTGAGGAGAAGAAGAATGTGTTTTTCACTGCCAGTAGAAGCTGCCTGTTGTGTGTGGCAAAAGCAGCATTAATGCCTGATGAAAAGGCATTTCTGGTCTCACCATTAGCTGAACCTGAAGCTCCCCTCAGGATGTGGAAAGGTGATGGGGTATCTGGATGATACTAGACTCCAAGTTGGTTAGTTACTAAAGGGTTTAGTTAGTAAAGCCCTGAGGTTGCTGACAAACCTCTGTTTCCTGGAAGGGGCAGCCATAGGCAGCTCCAGACAAGGTTCCAGGTCCCAGTGCCTCATTGCTGCCTCCCACAGAGACTGTCTCAGGAGGAAATGGGAGATCTGTAGCTTTACAAGGCAACTCCAGCATTATATGAGCCCTGCACTACAGCTCCAGAAGTGCTGGTGCTGACTAAAAGGTATCCCACACTTGAATCTGGGGCACCCCGCCTTATAAATCTGCTTAGGGTTTGTCAAGGGGTGTGGCATGGGGGAAGGAGAATCCTCTGACCTGCTGCCTGCATTATACAACTCATACACATGATGAAACATGGTGATTGCCATATCACTCCCATCATCTCCAGAGCAGGCTTTGTCAGGGACTGAGCCTCAGACTGCGCCACCAATACCAGAAGTGTCGTTTGTACATTTAGAACTGTGATCTCACACCAGGTGAAATGCTGGGAGTCACTCTTGCTGGCAGGCAGTCACCAACCAGGAGGTCTCCTCAGTGCAGGAATGAGTGTGTGCTTGCTTGGCACTGGTGGGGTCTTTTGTGGGACATTGAGCTCTAACGTGATCCATGTTTCCATATTTGCATGTATGTTGATGCAGGTCCCTCTACATCAACCTGTTGGGACTCTGGGCAATAATGGCCTGTGCTGCACTGTGTGGGCTGGCCCTCTACTCCATCTACAAAGACTGTGACCCATGGACAGCCAAGCAGGTGTCGGCACTCGACCAGGTAGGGCCCCACATTTTGGCAGAAAGTGGTGAGAGGGCATCCTTCATCTGCAGCCATAAGAACCACACGGAGGCAGTTCAAGAGTCAGGGGGAATAACGACACGCTGGAGTCCTGTATTGGGCGAGTCTGTAACACCAAGGAATTAAGCTGAGACCACAGTGGGAGGAAAAACCCTGGAGAAAGCAGCAGGTCCATCCTTGTCACTGTTCAGTCCCTGCATCCTCCAGCTGTGCTGGAGCTGCAGGTCCCTCAGTGCTTGCTAAGGAGGGCAGCAGGAAGAGCAGCACTGTAGAGAGTGCTCAGTCCACCCTTCTCTGGAAATGTTTGGAATTTTCACCCAAAATGGGCCCAGGAATGTCAGCGTTACATGAAACTGCTTTGAAGAGAAGTGAAGGGAAGAGGCTGGAGCAGCAGTGCCCTTGTGAGTGACTGTGAGTCCTGGTGAGCTGCTTTGTGTCACCCAACCTAAATTGCTCTGTGCTGATGAAAGCAAAAGCCTTTTCAGACTCAAAACATTATCGTGCCAAAAGCATACACCTGGAGAAAGGCTATCAGCAGGCAGTTGTTCACTAGTCATGGAACATGCTTCCCTCCTTTGGAGGAGAGCTGGGCAATCAAACTGTGCTGCAGGCAAACCACCTCATCACAGATGGCAACCTCTCCCTAAATAGACCTTGAGCAGCAGACTTACCTGAGGAATAAGAGTTCTGGGAGCCCATAGACTGGCCAGAGTCAGGGTCCATGGAAATCAAATGCCTTTTATTTGCATGTTTAAGGCTAAGATAATCACAGGCTCTGGATAACACTCCAGTGTAGAGTAAGCTGGAAAGCCAGGAGAAGAGCACAGACAATGGAGCACCTGAGGCAGGACCACCTGGTCTTTAAGGGAAAAATAAAATGAGAGCCAAGGTGGAAATCTGAAGGAAATTAAGTTGTTCCTGTCAGTCAAATTCTTTTGGTAGAAACTGGAAGCAAGATACTAAGAAGACCAACTTGTCTGTGAAAAAAAAATGGTTCTCAGGAGGAAAATCTTAAAATTCCTCTCTCTCTTTCCAGCACTCAAATGTTGCAAAGGTCAAAAAATATCTCACACTTTCCGATAATGAAGTTGTTTTCAGGTACCTTGAGGTTATTGGACTGTATATAAAAACCTTTTTGTGGAGTCAACAGCAGAAAAAGCATCTACCGTGGCATCCAATCCCCTCAACAGACTACCTGCTGCCCAACACTAGCTTCCTATACCATTGACACTGGAAACAAAGTTTTCTCTGTAGAAAACCAATAATCAGAGCAAAATGGGACATTAAAAATTAGAACAGCTGGACAGAATGCCAGTGAGAAGGTCTATTCACAAAAATAATACAGTGATAAAATGAAAAATTAGGGCAAGATGATAATACTTCTTACTCTGAATTTTTCAGCTAATGCCATACCTGGTGCTGGATATCCTGCGTGATTTTCCGGGAGTGCCAGGGCTTTTTGTGGCTAGTGCCTACAGTGGGACATTAAGGTAATTTAATAATTTAGAAACTACTATCTTTCTTCCTTTTTTTTCTTGGAGCTAAAGTTCCATTTATATTAAAACTTCAGTATTTCAGTTTTTTATCTTGCAATTTTTGTTCTTCAAAAAAAGCACTATAACATCTCTGATGATGCACCTTAAAAATCCATAGTTTCCAATAGTGCTGCTCTGAGGTCCTAGGACTCAAAGCTGCTTGGATTTCCCTATTAACATGAGGAAACGGCTAGCTATGTGTGGTGTATATCACTAACAAATCCCCCTTTCTGTGCTGTGCTTTTAAAGCCCCTGTGCTATAGGAATTTTTGAGTATTATAAATGGGTAGTTACACCAAATAGCTACAATTTGGGGAAATTTCCTACTGCTTGTCTTTAATTTTCCAGTTTCAAATCTGCATAACATAAGCCATCTGCCTTTCCTCACCCCTGATCTTTAGAGTTTTTTTTTCCAGGGTTCCTGGGCTTCCGATTGTCTTGAATGAATCCCATGAAACAACGATCACTATATATTTTTACTGTAGGAGACAAATTGATAACCCTTCTATTCCATAGTGTGAAGTGTTTTGTTCCGCTTTCCCAACGAGTACCTTTTAGGAAACATTGTCTATCCCAAGGAATTCTTTGAATAGGCAGATAAAAATGAAGAAACTTATGAATGTGACACCAGAATAAACTTTCTTGTTCTGAGTACTTGTAGCTACATAAATAGAGGGAACAGCCAAGATTGTTTTCACAAGCTGAAGAAAAGTTGGTGGCTTGCAAGAACAAGGTACACAGACACAAGATCATCAGTCTGACTTGGTGCCTTAGGAGTGCTGGTTTCTCTGACCCCACAGGGAGCCTACAATAGTTCATCAATTAGGTCCCTAATTTTTAGATGACCATAATTAGGTTATCTGAATCCTCCTCTCAGAGTGAGTTCAAAGTAAGTGGGAATTTTACCTTCATAGATATATACTGTAGATCATTTATGAAGGTATAAAATATACCAGTAGTGTTTACAGCTTAGGTATAAATATTTTCATTGACTTCTCCAGGCCCAGCTCAACTTTTCATCAGAATTATCTTCGTCTTCACCAAGAGTAATTTTTTTAAACAATTTTTGTAAGCTATTAACTGCATTACCTGGAATAATAAGTTATTTTGACCAATACAGCAGTTACATTAGTTTTCTGACACTGTTCTAGACAGTGGCAGTTTCTCTCTGCCAGTAACCCACCTCTTATCTATGATTTCAGCTTCTAAGATAAAAAAAATTATATAAATCTTGCCTTCTGTAGTACGGTGTCCTCCAGCATCAATGCTCTGGCTGCCGTGACTGTTGAAGACCTCATTAAGCCCTACTTCAGATCGCTCTCTGAAAAGAAGTTGTCATGGATTTCCATGGGGATGAGTATGTCTGGAAAACATCTTTTCTGCTTTTGCTTTATGAAGTGAGGGCTTGATTCAGATCTCTCTTATGATAGTGTAAGTCAGGAGTAAATAATTCACAGTAGTGGGACTATGGTGGTGCAACATCTGGGGGAGACGAGATCACCTGCTTAGGTCTTACACAAATGGGGAATAAGTGAGTTTAAGAAAAAGAATCTTGTTAGGTCTTTAAGCAGGAAGACCTTGTGTTCAATATTGATTTGCAACACTACAAACCCAAATGTCTTAGCTATTTTTCTTTCATTTGTCAAAAATGAGAAGCATAGGAAACAGTGTTCTAACAAACCTTTTGAACTGATACGCAACCAACAGCATTGTGTCCCAGAAATATTCCAGAGAATGAAAAACTTCACATCTTCTCTGATATACTCTTAGACTGTCACTGTGTTTAGCTCCTCTGCTTAATGTAGCTCAAAGAAGATCAAAACTAGGCTGAGCAGATGGTTTAAATCTGTGAAGTGCAAGTGCCATGTCTGCTAGTTGTACTGTCTGTGTCCAGCTGCAGGTGTAGCCCAGGAAAGTGTTTGTAGTAAGCATGGAAATACCACAGTTCCAACATGGTGTCACAGGCCATAGCAGTGAGCACAACATACTGATGGTAGGGTAACAAGTATTAAATATTTTCACCTGAGGGAAGTTTCTTAAACATTATTGCAAACAATGCTTATGCCAAAATTGTTGTTTGTCATACCATGAGTTGCCTGACACATCACATTAAACAGTGGGATTAACATACTGCTTATGCAGTGAAACTCATCAGGGACGGAGGTGGAAAAAACAAGTAATCCAGTTTTATGGGTCCTGGGAAGACACTCTATATCCTGGTGACCCAGGATGTTCTTTGTCATGGTGCCAGCTCCCAGTAATCTACCAGCATTTACTTTTTTGCTCCAAAGACTTTAGACTGAGAGGCAAAAATCATGCCCTCAAAATAAGGACAATGACCCAGGAGATTAGCTGAGGAATATAAATAATACGTGTTATTGCCACTATGACTAATCCATATGGCTGCCATTTAGTAACTAATCTTTGGTACTATACAGGAAGAAGATTTTGTCAAGTTTGCATGTTCTCCTCTTAATGTAAGCAGAAAGCTGACCTTTTGGCCAATTCAGGCTCTCTTATTAAAAATCTAGATACTAGCAGGTTTATCTTGTAGATGTCGAGGCCATGCTGGGTTAGACATAAACCTTTCTACTGGTGATTTTCAAACTTTGGCAGATTTGCGCATTGTTTTGCTTTTCCCACACAGGCCTGTTTTACGGTGGAGTCTGTATTGCTATGGCTGCAGTGGCATCTCTCCTGGGAGCCTTGTTGCAGGTAAGTGTCAGACAGCTTTTTCATGCCCATGTTGAATGATCCAGAATGAATTATGTAAGAAAATAATTGCTGGATACCATTATGAGGTTAGTTTTATTCTTCGTTGGGTACTGACCTCAAACCACCCATGGCTCAACCTCTGCTTTAAGCACCCGTGTAACTATACCTGGCAGCTGAGTACACACCAGTTAAAAAAATTCTCATGATTTCTTTCTCAATATCTTCCCTTCTTGTCACTTTGGAGGCTTTATCTTTTGTGCACAGCACCTGATAGCAGACTCCCTTCCTTCCTCAGGCAGCACTCAGCATTTTTGGCATGGTCGGTGGCCCCCTTTTAGGATTGTTTGCCTTGGGAATCCTCTGCTCCTTTGCAAATGGAATTGTAAGTAGAAATTTAAAGACCTGTTTGTCCAAAATTTTTTGACAATTTTGGGCATCTCCTTCATCCTCTTCCACCAATATATTGGGCAGCACAGAGATGTCTTTGGTACTTCCCGTGAGGACATTACACTTTGCTCCCTTTCTTCTTTTTCCTAAGGAAATGATGAATAGGACTGTATAGACTCTTAAATTTCCATCCCATGAAGAGATTTACATGTCCAGAAGGGGGAAAATATTCTGAATAAAAATGGAACTATGACAAGGATTTATTAAAACCATAGTTTTAGAAGCAGGGAACAATGCATCTTGACATGTAGCTGAATAACCAATAGGCTGAGAGAATGCTGGCCTGTCTGAGCAAAAGGGGGTCAGGCTGGAAAAATGAGGCCTAAGGGCTTGCAGCCCAAATTGGGGTATTTTCGGAGTGCTTCAGTATTGTGAAATTATCATTTCCAGAGGAAAACACTATTCCATCAAAAAAAGATTTTACGAACTTTGTTAATATGGTCCATGGGATAGTCTGGCAGGATTGCTATTTAGTAATCCTGAGATGTTACTAATCACTAAGCTTTGTCTCTTTGCAGTTGCAAATTTTATATATATATACACTAAAGTACAAAAAAAAAAATTAATCATAAGGTGTCAGCCAAAAAATCCACCTATGTAGGAGAAAGTTTTCACAAAAACAGGTCAGGTAAGAAAATGGAAAAATTGCTTCTGTGTTTGTTCAAGGAGGGTCTCAGATAAAGCAGGATTTTCCCATATACTATGCAGGCCAAAGTTATCCTTTGATTATAAAGACCTAGAGGCCAAATAAAAAGAGGTATGCTCAGGATCTGTGAAGAAACATTGTATGTCCCAAAAGGGGAATGAAGTAAAGTCCCCAGCTCTTCCCAACTGTATATTTCATTTCTGCCATGGAGCCTACAGTTTAGATTATCTTGACTGTTTCTTACTTGTCTAGTTGTTTCTTTCAAAATCCTTATGCTTTTCATGTAAATCCAAGTTTCATTTTTTATTTTGCAGGGTGCATTTGTGGGTCTTGTCAGTGGCTTCGCTATTTCACTTTGGGTCGGAATTGGATCTCAGATTTATCCTCCACTCCCAGAGAGGACCAAGCCACTATATCTCTCAACTGCAGGCTGTAATATATCTTCAGGAAATATAACATCAACAGAAATTCCATTAACAACAATATTCAGCACACCAACTGCAGAGAGGTATATGAGTTCATCAAGTGCAATCAGCAAATGTGTAATTGTTTTAAAGCAACACAAACATCTGCAGAGCATTTGGGTTACTATAACTACTCCTCTCTGGTTTACCTACCATGCTATTTAAAAGCAGAAGTTTCTTCTGTTTTGTTTTTTTTTTATTTTCCTGTGAAAATGAAGTTTGTCTGAGTTATCACAGAACAGAAGTCAAAATGAATCTTCCTATTAATCTGAAAAGCTTCAATTCAATATTTGAGTCTAAAGGCTTGGATATGCCTTACTGTGAACCACAGTGTTAAACAAAAATAACATTTATAGTTATTAGATTAACTTCCACAGACTGTCACATAAATTAAAGGAGTAGGCATTTAAAGGGCAATTTACCAGTTTAACAGCTCTACCTACAGCAACTTGTCTATGCAGAATAGTTCTATTCAGGAAGTTCAGAAGTTGTAATCCATACAAAGGACACAACACAAGGAATTTCCTCCATTATTCAATTACCATATGTCTTATTCTGGACAATCACAATTAAATTAAACAGTTATGAATGGCAATATAGGGAACAGCAGGAACAGAAAGAAACTGAACAAAGACATTTGTAGGGTTTCCAAATCCTTACCCCTTAGAGCATTGCACAGTCAAGAGGTACCCTGATACACACATGGGTGCCCAGCATCCAGTTTCATATACTACACCTCTTGCATGAGACCTCCAGCATTGCTCCTGACTGCAGGGAAGCAGCTGTTGTGACAGAGCACATAGTCAGGGAGAACAAAATAAGGTGTAGACAGTTGCTCTATTGTTTCTGGCTGTTTAGGGCTGTACAGGGTTGATTTCCTCGTGTGGTTTTTTTTCTGTGTCCCTTCCTTTAAATAACCTCACCCTTCAGAAAGAAACAATCCCTTAATCTGGATAACTGGAGTGTTCAACTGTGCCCTTGGTTCATAACAAAGACAGGACTGTCCTGTTTCACCTGCTCTGTCTCATGCGTTGCCTCACTGTACTGACCAGCCTCCTTTCTTGCGAAGGAACTTGTCCTATGAATTTTGAAACAAATTTGCAATGCACATATTATTGTATGGAGGTAGTTCAAGATTACCAGGCTGTTTGGTTCAGAAGAAACTCTGTATTTATAGACTGTCTGGAAACAGACATTTTCAAAGTGCTTGGAACAGGAAAGAAAGATTAACACTTTTTCTGCTCTATTTCAGGCCTGCCCTGGCAGACAACTGGTATTCCTTGTCTTACCTCTACTTCAGCACACTTGGGACACTTATCACAGTACTTGTGGGAATAATTATCAGCCTCCTAACAGGTACTAGTTCCAAAGCTGTGACTGAATGTGTCTTAGATCTCTGTCAAACTAAGACGACCAGAGAGCTGTCATTGCCACAGGAAGTGCTGTTGACCTATTGCAAGCACTGTGTTACCATCCTAAATGTAATTTCCTTCCCTCAGCCCTTCTGCATCCCATTCTTGGTCTCTGCTTACAACAAAAGTTACTTCAAGTTTCTGAGGAGAAACAAGTTTTAGCATATTTGTAAACCTGAGGGGAAAAAAAAAAGTGTAAGACATCTGTCTTTCCTGTTTTATTAGATGCCAGCAGAGGCTGGAGGTTTAAGGGTTGTCCCTGAACATCAACAACTCCAAGCAAGGACAATACACCCATGCTTCTAGAGGACAAAAGCACTTTTACTTTCAGTGAGTTCAGAGCACTCAAGGGTTATTGCCTGCACCTATATAGTGCATGCTTTTCACCACATTCCCCGAGAATGTGCCTAAGAGCTGCATGGCTATGTTAGCTTCTTTCTGTTTCCCCGTCCTTTTGCGCAAGGGAAAAAGCAGCACCCCATGGGTAAGAGTGAGGACTTCAGCTCCAGCCTGTGGCCTCACTACTTTTGCATCCAGGTGAGATGCAACATGCACTTGTCATCCACCTCACGCATGGCAGAAATATCAAAAAAGCAGCTGCTTTCACAGCTTTACCCAGTATCCCCAGCCGGATTCCTATGACAGCCCTAAACTTCAAGGCTGTCAGATTTCTAACTTTTGGTCTGATCCACAGCTATGAAACTCCAAACTCAGCAAATAAACTCACTTCCATTAGCTTCCCTCTGCCTTGCAACTAATAAGTACAAGCTACACTTTTACCCTTTTCCTTTTAAGTTTTTATAAGATTTGCTCCCCACTTTCTTCCAATCTCATGCTCTTCCCATTGCTATAGTGATGCTTGTAGCCAAATTTTGCTTTTTACCAGCTTGGGATCAGGTTACTTACAGGCCATGAAATAAAGCCTGAAAACCAGACAACTCAGTAAATCCAGCTGAGGAATACTGAGCCTAAGAAACAGAAACACAAAAGAACTTACCCAACCACAATGTCACCCTACTTCTTGTGGAGCAAGATCCCATTTAAGCCTCAGGTGGCAAGCAGAGCTAATTCCCAACACTTACATCTCCTTTATTTTCCTCACAAGGATAAATAAACTTCCATGCCTTAAAAATGCCCAAACATTCCGCTAACCTTCATCCCCCCACATTACGGCTGCCCTTAAATAATTCACTATAAAAATTGCTGGTGAGTTTGGAGACAGGAGTCTTGCTGACAAGGAGCTGAGAACTGGGGCTCAGGGCCCAGGGCAGCACAGCTCCTGGACTGGCAGGATAATCCCAGACATAATCATATGTGATTCATTCTTTTCTGATCATTGGCAGATTCTATGTTTTTTTCCAAAATAGGAAATCTGAGGAGGACCTAGGACGCTGGGAAATGGCTAAGGCATTTCAAATAGACCTTGAGGGGTCATTTTATATATTGGGAGGTGCAGGATATATATCTTTGTAAAGAAATTACTGAAACCTGTCTGTTTTGCAGGAGGACTAAAGCAGAACACGGATCGTAAATTCCTGCTGACCAAGGAAGATTTCCTGTCCAACTTCTCCCGATCTAAATCAGACACAGTAAGTGTAATTGTGCATCTTTGATTTAAATCAATCTTTCCTTCCGTGGACAAAGCCGAACAGTCTTCATCTTGCTTTTTTCCCACCAGGATGAATAGCACCTGATGCTGCCTGATATGACTGTCTGCTTTAAGGCAGTATCAGAGCACAGGGTTGATAGGAGTAAGACAACTCCCATAGGCAAGGAGGCTATGTTTTGCCACAGCTTGACTTCAGTCAGCAACAGAGCATCAACTGAGAAAAGGGACAGTTGTTCTCTGTGTTTCTGCTAAAATACTCCCTAACTAGCCTCTTGGAAGATGCCTCAAGGCACACTTTGGATTCATCAAAGCTTCCTTTGTTTGTAGACGTATGTTCTCTAAAGTCTGGATTTTTTTGTGACTTTGGCTACTGTTTGAGAGAAAACATTTCTAGTCAGTGTATCTGTTTCCTACCTCCCTCCCCAAGATAAAAGAAAAGGGGAGGCATTATTGGGTAATAACATCTCTTAGAAGGGACAATACAGGAGAATTTTTTTTTTGTAAATAAACTACAGATCAGTTTTCAATCAATATCATCAGCTGAACATTCAAGCTCAGCTTTGTTCAGTGCTTTTCAGGTGCTGCACTATAGGCAGTGATTGTATCTTTGAGGTGGTCCAGCTTACAAACTGTTTTTCCTCTATACTGACAACTCCTTTTAGTATGATCCTATGTATTTCAATTTTGGGATAAGAAAACCAGAACACCAGTGAAAGAAAGGGATTTTTTACCATGCTATTGTAATGCTGTTTGCCCATGTCACTACTGGAGGCCAGCTGTTGAGTTACTGTTATTCACTGTCTTTAATGGACCAACATCTGTTTCCACTATCTGGGAATTTAATTCTGGAAGTCTTTTGCAAAAAAAACCAATCCACCACCCACATGGAAGCTAATGTCCACAGCCATACTTATTTTATGGTTGGAGTTAGAAATAAGTATGTCTTTTATATGGCTAAGAGCTGGATAACAAGTGGTTTGGCATCACAAATAATGCAGAAAGTTGTTGAGGTAAAAAAGACAGGGTGAACTGAGCAACTTTCTGCACATGAAGAGCTCAACATCCATTATGTTTAACAGAAATGGAACATCAAAGCAATGATGCATGTTAATCTGCTCTTCCTGTCAAAAATGGGGCAAGGATGAAGGGTTGGGAGTAAAGAGCTCAAAGACCTGGTATCATTAGACACGAAAACAGCAATTAGAACTTTGGACTCCCAAAGCCACTTCAGCCAATTTGCAGGACAAGAACATTTTATGTGACAAGAGCATTTTACACAACTAGTACCTTATGCAATAAGAAACTTTCCATGCCCCTGAAAAATACCATCTACTGCAATGAGTAAGTGTTTGTGCTCTGTCAGCAGCCAACATGTGTTTTCCTGCAAGGCACCCTGTATGTCAGGACTGACTGCTGGCATGCAGGTCAAAGAGAGGAAGACTGTTCCTTCTGCTTCACAGCACAGCTTTTGTCTTTTGTTTTTTAGCCAGAGAATGTGGAAGTTTTGAACTGTAAACCATTTACCATGGCAGACGAAGGAACTGATAATCCTGCTTTCAGCCACATTGAAATGGATGTTGCAAGTGATAAGAACAAAGTCAATGGTCTTCATATGTGACACAAGGCAACGTCAGCCCACGAAGACAGTTTTCCTCATGCAAAGCACTGTTGACATTCCTGTTCTGGGTCGGTTACCAGCTCTGCTTGGGTCATGGGCAGGCGTCTGCAGAGCTTTGTGGCACCGTTGCCCTTGTATGACCTTGACATTAGTCAAGAAAGGAATCAGGTCTTTCTTGTATTTCCTCACTCTCTCACTCTGGATCTTGGTGACAGGGTTTAAGGCAATGTTTCTATGTGAAATATTTGCCAGATATTCTTGAGCCTCCTGGAAAATACCTGCTTTCGATCTCATTTCACCCTCAGAGTAAATTTTTTATTTGGGAAGAGTACTATTCCCCCAGACATGGCTGTTTTTCTGGTTTGTGTTTTTCTTTTGTCTTTTAAGGCATTGAAAGTATTAAGAGATTAGGGTTGCGGGACTATCAGATTGCAGGAAACAAGTGTTCTTTTTTTTTGGTACGGGAGCTGTATTTAATGCCATCTGGTTACTTTGTAGAAGTGATCCTGAGAGTGTATTTATTTTGCTGGTTTCATCATCTGTTTGTTTTTATTAAGCCACTTGTTCCTTGGTTACCTGTATCTCCTCCTCTGTGCTCTCTGCTGGAAGATACAGTAGTGACTTTGTTGGTGGGTAGAGGCAAGAGTCAGTACTGTCGTCCCCTTCACAGTCCATCTTCCTCTTCTGCCCTGTCTTGCCCTTACAGAGCTTGTGCTTATGAAGGAAATGAGCTATTGGGATTTTTATTCAATACCATAGAGCAGAACCACTGTATTCTTCTACTTCATGCCCAACATGCCAGCCTAGGATTGCTCCTGCTCTGGACTGGGCATAGTGTGGCAGAGATGTTAATAAAGAAGAGGGCTCTTTTGGCTGTACTGGACAAGAGGGAAGGCTGCATCTGCAGTTGCCACTGCTGTTATCTCCAGAGCTGTGAGCTGAAACTTCACGTACTCATTTGTATTCAGGCAGTCCTTGTATCTCTGGGGATTCACATTCAAGGTTGGTTCAGGCAAGAGCACACTGTGTGTTTTGGCAGGCAGGCAAAGCCACCTGCACAGTTCCGCAGGACAGGGAAGGGATCACAGAGGATGTCATTTGGTGAAGGCTTCTCCAGGGCTGCAGGCCATGGAATGGCTTGTCATCTGGTTGGACTGCCAAGAGAAGCTGAACAGCTTCTGTGCACAGACCCTGCACTGTGCTGGTGTTTTGGGAGGGTGAAAGCCCCCACTACTTCCTTCCCCTGCACACTCTTTGGTACAGCAGGGAATAGATTCTGAGCCACTGTGTTGGTTTTGTACTTCAGACTTTTACTATGGGTGCACAAGAATGTTTATAACTTCTCTACATCAACAGAATCAAGTTGGAAAATAAAAGCCATTGTGGGAAAGTTGAGCTGTGAAGCCTAGAGAGCAGTCATGCTTGAGAATCAAGTGAAAAACTGATGGCATGTCTTAAATGCTTTCTAAAAGTTATGCTGCATTTGTGCCAAGTACTGAACTGCTGTAACTTGGAATATGATGCAGTGCTAGCTTATCTACCTTGACTGGGGCCCTTTAGCATCTAAATCAATTTTTTTCTGTGCCCCTGTGACAGAGGGCATTTTATGATCTACTGCGTAAGATGAACTGTCAGCATCAGAAAATATGAGGATGAAAAAATGGGCTCCAAGGACCAGACCTCTACTAGAGGAGAACAGGGCACTGTGTGGATGTCACCAAGGACATGACTCCCTTGGCTAACCCAGCACAAAACTATGAGACTGGGGCAGGTTTCCCCTTTGCCTCCTGAAGCACTGGTTTGCATGATCTAATCCAGAGTTTAGGACCCTTGTCTCACATTCCTCTGCTGCAGCTCTGTGTTCAGGTCATTGCCTAAAGCTGCTGTGTGGAAGGGGTATGAGTGAAGAGATAGATCTCATGAGTTATGTCTTGTGTCCCTATATCTAGGATTTGAGACAAACAATAACTTCCTGAATAAAGTCTCCTGAGATTCGGGACAGGAATCTCTCTGTTCTGAGACTATCCTAGTCACTCTGAGACAATTAGCCCATTGACTGAATGAGCTGGATATGCTTCTAGAGTCTCAAAAGACAACTGCCTTGTCTTGTTCAGCCTTGTACCTTGTCTTCATGACAGAGAAATAGATATGGCATTCTGTGGTATGGAATAGTTCTTGAGCCTTGGAATATAATTTTTATTTACCAGGTACTTTCAGCCCACAGATCTGAAAAAGGGTAAGTACTGGTATCTCCATGCTGTTGCAGAGTGCTGAAGTGGACCAGTGTGCCTCTGTGTACCTATGCTTTGTGAGAGAGTAAGCTGTGAACAGAGAACAGAAGCCTGCAGCAAGCACTTGACCTGTGTGCCTGCTGGTATGGCTACAGCCTTCCCAACACAGATGCTGAATTCCCATCTGAATATGCTTCTCCTGAGGCTGACTGGTCACTCCCGTGTTAAACAGCATCAGCATGTCCTTTCTGCACCACTCTGTGCTGAGATCACTGTGCTGTAGTTGATGCTGCCTTAAGCTATCTTAGATCATCTGTAACTTCTACCGGTTTTGTTCATGAAGACTAATCTTCCTGGTTATCACAGTTAAAAAATGTAGCGACATAGAGTTTTCTTCTCAGTGTTTCCATACTTGTTTAAAAGTTCCCATACTTGTTTATAAAAGAGAAAACACATAAATTACCATCTTACCTCCCCTTTGTTGCTTGAAGTCACTATTTGAGCACTGAGCAGTCATTTAACTCTAATTTTGGTATTAAGTGAAAGTTTGGGCTAGGTAATATCTATCGGTCCACAATCATAACATAAAGATAAGTTTTCACTGGGAAGAATATCTTGCTGTAAGTGGTTTAGAGACAAACATCCTTAAGCTTTGCAGATGACCTCTGCAACTACCCTGTTTCTTGCTAACTAATCTCCCATGACCGCTGCAGAGCTACAAAGTGACTCTGCTTTAATTTTTTTCTATCTGCTTCTTGTTTTAATCGGCATCATTAATTAAAACAATTCATTAATTTTGAATAGTATTTTCTCTGGGATCATATACTGTCCTCTGCTAGCTGGACTCTGAGCCAGGGCCTTCCTTGTCTGTGTAAAAGAAGCAAGATAATTTTTGAAGTCTCCATTCCACTCCTGCACCCCAATCTTTCATCTCTTCCAGCTAAAAGCTTACCTGACAAAGATATGTGGGTTGCTCAAAACTAATTAATTCTGTGGGAGCAGTCTACACTGTCCAAATTACACG
Source organism: Pseudopipra pipra (assembly GCF_036250125.1). Classification (NCBI taxonomy): domain Eukaryota; kingdom Metazoa; phylum Chordata; class Aves; order Passeriformes; family Pipridae; genus Pseudopipra; species Pseudopipra pipra. Next base: position 27,828,860 of record NC_087553.1, read on the forward strand.
CAGCATCTGGCAGACCCACGAGACAAAACAAGGAGGAACATGTTTAAGTAGAAATATTAAAAAAAAACCCAACAACCCTAACAGGAACAATATTTGACTATGTGAATAGACAACAGATCCACTGAGAGAAAGCACTGGTAGGTTTTGGCTCTTTTAGGGTTGCATTGATATTTGCTTCTACCTGACTGGTCTGTTTGCTTGCTGAACAAATAAGGTAGATAGAAAAGGAAGTAAAGAATGCCAACCAGTAAATTTTCATATGCATAATTTATTTTAAAGTTTATTATATCACATTATACAAGCATTAAACATGGCTTTATGTTGATGATTTTTTTTAAGTGTGAAAACTTGACATTCTTCTCTATAGAATTTTTCTATTTACAAATAAACAATCTCTCTATATACTTCATATATATATTATATATATGGTAAATAATGTAACTCCCCTCAGAAAGATTTAAAATAAAAAAAACCTGATTTGTAAACATGGTTTCTGTCATAGTATTTGGTGGCTTGAATGCAGATGATGTTCTGTACCTAGATTTTTCTTTTGTCAAAGTATCCAGGTTTTTCATTTACACTTTTTATTCTGAGATCTGTAAAATCAGCATGGGACAGAATGCAAAAAATATAGCAAACAGGCTGAAAAACAGTCCCAATATACAATTTTTTCCTTAGTTTTAAAAACTGGTGTGTGACTGCTCATGAAGTACATGCTGCTGTCAAGAGTGGTCTGTGGAGATCAATCCTACACTGATTGCAAGATGATTTCACAGTAAATCCTCTAATGTGTGTGCTGTCCTGCTTGCTATGTAACATGTCTGTGGCATGCAATGAGGTTGCATTTTTTTCTCATTCCCATGAAGGTAGTGCTCTTGTGGAGCTGGAATAAGTAAACAACATAGAGGATGGTCACCTGGAGGTTTAAGCAAAACCTATCATCAGATCAGGAAGGGAATGGCATAAATTAGTTATCTAGAGACCATTAAAATTCCATTTATTATTATTATCGACCTATTATTTTTGTTTTCTTAATAAATAAAGAGGGCATCTTTCCTGAGTGTTCTGCTATATAGTTCTGAAGGACTCCAGGGAAATCTATTCAGCACACCAGCAGCAGAGAAACCTCGATGGGTTGACTGGTCAACCTAAAGTGACAGAAATGTACTCAGGGTCTGCCAGGGAGGTCAGAGCCCCTTGCAGCATCATCCTAGTGTAAGCTTGGCAAGCAGCCAACCTATGATCTCATTTAGAGCAGAGTGGGACACAACTTCTAGCAATGTATTGTCAGGAAAATTCATCATAATGTAGCTATGTTGAAAACTACTTTCAAAAGCAATTAATATCCATTGTGTTTCTGCTGCACTTTATTTGTTTCAGCACATTTTATTGAAGTGGTTCCTCTGGAGTGAAAGTCAGTTTATATTCTACTGGGTTTCAGTTGAGATCTTGGAAGTTACTAAGTTAACAAAGCTGTATCTTACTGCGGGAGATTGCAAAGGTTCACACTCATATGGGTGACCACAATTTTATGCATGACTCGTCTTACTTTACTACTTAGCAAACAGTTTCTAAGCTCTTGTCATCTGTTGGTTTAGGTATAAAACAGAGGGTAAGCAAACCCAATTGTTCATGTGAATTTGGTCTGAATATGACTTTGCACAGCGATCCTGCCCAAAAGTCCCCAGACTGCCAGTGCAGTACAAAACTGTCGATGGTGGATGGCAAATACTAACACATCTGGCATGTGTGTATTGGAGATCAACACTGCCTAATCCCTACACCCTATCTACAGAGACAGAAAAAATCCTACTTCACCACTGTCCACGCGGGATGTGTCCGCAGCTGCTGTAAGCTGAAGCAAAGATGAACAAGTTCACTTCCCCATTAGTCAGGAATACACCCTACAACCACTAGCTGTGCTCCCCACTCCATTTGGCACTGAGTCAACACAGAACGCACTAATCCTGAAGTTCTTTCAGTGCTTATGCTGCCTCATGGGACTTTCAGGCTTGGCCCAGGAGCAGCTGATAAAAGGGAGTTGCTATGTCATTTATCTGCTTCATGTAGGAAGGTGGTTCACTACTGGAGGAGGTTTCTTGCTACAAGGAAGAAAAGTGTAGGCAGGCAGTGGCTACAGAGAGGAGGGTACACATATTTTCTTCCAACTCTCTCCTTCCTGAAGTCATATTACCTTTCATTAAAGCTTTCCCCCTTCATGGAAATAGCACAATTCTCCCTTACAGTGGAAAGAAGACAATAGATCTAATTTGGTGATATGGTTCTTGGTGCAAGTTGTCTTGTGAAGCTTGAGGTATCCATCCATAGGGTCTTGCATTGTGTGGTCTGTCCAGAAGGGCAAATTCTAGTCCTTCTATCAAATTATTTCCAGAATAACTTGTAGAAACAACTGATGGAAGAGTTTTTGATTCATATTGCTCCATACAACACTTATGGAGTCTTCAGAGCTACAACTCCACAATTTTGGGTTAGTGGTCTGGGAAATTTTTAATTTCTTAATGCTAGAGAATTTCCTAAAGGATATAGACAGTAGCCTATTTTGCACAAGTTTAATTTGCAGCCTGTGTAGAATTGCTCTGCATAAAGGATTTCAAGCTATTTCATACTACAGTCTGTTGTTTTATTTTTTTCCCCTCCACCCCTTTATAGATAATGGAAGGATGAATGAAGAAAGTGTTACAAGTGTAGATATTTAGGATGATTGTGTTCTTTTGTTCTGATGACTTTGTTCATTTGTCTGTTTTTGTTTGTTTTACTTATGCAAATAGGTCTTTAAGACAGTCTGACTTCTAGATAAATACATCCTAATTCTTGACTAGAGCTCAGTGTGATCTTACAATACAAATACATGGACAGTTTTGGGCAAGATGCCCTAACCTGATTTGATTCCTTCAGACACGAGACAGTCCTATAGCTGAAAAGGCACTGTTCAAATATTTAAAATATATTACCAACTTCGCACAGTATCATTTCCAAACAAATGACCCTACAGTTAAATACCTCTGGCCACATTTAGATGCTTGGCTATCTGTCAGCACTTCTGCATGCCTACATTTTTCAGCATTGTTAGACCAGTTGATCAGACTCATGATCATGCATCTCTTCCTAAATATTGTTGAGCAATGGAAATGGTCCACATGTGTGACCATAACTGGTGGCAAATGCAAACTAGCACAGTCCAGTCCACTGTGGAAGAGAGCAACACTGCCATGCACGTGCTGCAGGTGGTGGCCATACACACGGACAAGTACTGCCATGTTGCCAAGGCGCAGTCACTGATTATGAAGTAGCAACCTCATGAGAATGAGCCGTAAGATCACCAAGTTCTCTAAAGCACTGTAAGATATATAACTGCTTTGAAGTTTAGGGCCTCGAATTTAAGTCAGGGCCTGGGAGCTTCCTGGAAAGAGTGCAGAGACGTAGCATTGGGCTGATGTGCTTACATTCACATCAGCTCTGGAGAAGACTAAGCCTTGCAAAGATTTCTAATTTCAAAAGGCTTATGACAATATCCACCCTATTAAATAGGGGCCCACATGTGTTAAGTGCACACAACATTACTGACTATTCCTTTCAGTGCACTCTCCACAGCAGAAAACCAGGAATTCTTTATAAACGGAGTTCTTATCTTCTTTTAAGCACTTTCTTCCTCACCCGTCATGGCCACTCGTTGTGATAAGATTTTCCGTTCTTTTTTCTTTCCTTCCGCTCTTTCTGCAGACGTTCTAGTTCAGCTTCATACATCATTTCCTGAATAAGGTACTTTTCTCTCCTCATCCGATCTCTCAGATCTTTTGGAAGATCTGGGATTAAGTAGGAGATCAGGTGCTTTATGCAAAAGACAAGGTGCTGTGAAAACAAAAAAAGGAATGAAAAATCGAAAATCTTACGAAGGAAACAAGTACTTTTCATGTCTTCTGAAAGCCCTCTCTTTCCAATTTACAGAAAGATACTGTGTTAAAACTAAACCCATTACTGATTTTGAATAAAACAAACCATGAGGGTTTTTTCCCCCACAAAAACTCCAACCAAAATCAGCTGGGTATGGATGACAGCAAAGGTTATGAGCAGCTGAGTTCAAATAAGGCCTAAAAACTATTCTACAACCTGTGTGTTTAAACCCCTGAGGTCGTGATTTCCTGTAAGGTTGTTTGGACAGGGCCTGGTATTAGTATTGTTCTGCAGGAAGAGGAGGCTCAAATGATGTAACACCTTCCTGTTGCCATAAAACACTTGCATCAGTATTGAAACTAATGAATTATCTATGCAAAACAAAAACAGAACATTTTTTCTTGTACTGTGTCTCTTATCCAAAGACATATTCCCATTTACTAAATACCACAAATAAACACAAGGTAACTGATTGTTTGTCCCTCGTAATTTAGGCATGCCACAGCAAAGCTTGAGTTTGATGAGGGAGGATTGCTGGAGTGTCCTTTTTTTGTTTGATCAAAGATGCTGCTTGGAGATTTACTCACTTCACTTGAGAGGAGGAGCAGAGAAACAGAAAAATCCTCCATCTCAGAAAGGACACACATTCTAGATTGGAGAAATAAAGGTATTTCTTCTTCTCCAAGCAGAACCCTTCCTTTGAAAGCCACTGAAAAGAGAATGTAAAATGTTTTCCCATGTATTCTTCCCTCATGAGAAATAAACTCACAACGGTCTAATTGTTGGGGGGGTTTGACAAACCTATAAAGAGAAAAAAACCTTCTTCTGTCAGTTTAGCCTGGACAGATAATTCCTTTTGCAGTGATAGGAAATACTTTTGTTTGTTTTTGAAGAAGGTCAAGATAACCAAAATAACCACCCCCACAGTGCCAAACAGGGGGCTGAGCCTAGGCAGCTATTTAATTTACAGAAAAAACCTACCTTGAATCACTTATCTTTCAGCGGAACCTTTTATTGTAAGCACTGTAGCAATCACAAGACACTAATTAGTGTTTTCTGCAAAGACAGTATTAGTTTCTGCTGCTATTACCTTTTTGATTTCATAGATACAGTTAAGGAAATAGTTTGCAGTGCCAATAGAGTGACTCATGTTGAGAGAGGCAGATATGAGCCAGCCTACAGCTTTGGGTGGGACAAAGCAAAGTCAAATCTGTTGTGCACGTATTGGGCAGAAACAAAAAGTTATTCCGCAGTAGGTTGCAAATTTGACTGGGCACCAGTACTTGAGCAAGGCTGATTTTTCTTGCCTCACTTATCTTTGGTCTTATGCTGTCCTGCCTTTATCTCAAGTGTGCATCAAGAAGCCAGGCTCTCTTCAATCTTAAAAATGCTTAGGCTGACCTGCCAAGACCATTCTTTTAGTCCTTTTTACAGATGGATGCCGTGGCTTTCAGTACTGACAACTCAAGAAACTAGAAGAGATTAAGCCCAGCATGCCTCTATCATACCTTTATTTCTTTCTTTCCCTTAATATTTCCCTGAGAGTGGAACAGATGATGGCAAAGATGATCTCCTTAAGACCAACTTCTAATGAATTACCCAGTGTAAAGGAAGAAGAGAGGCCAACTTATAGTGTCCTATTCCTTCACTTGGGAAGGGCTGAAAGTCACAGTCATGGAGAATTTGCCACAGTCCCTGGGCTTCTGCTGAGCCACCAAGACACCTCTCTTCAAGAAATAATCTAGAAATGTTTCTCAACACATATACTTCTGTTGTGTTATCCAAAGAGGTGCTTTGTAAGCTCAGCTCAGAGTGAATTTACACAGTACTGTGAGTCAGAAATGCAGTATGTGCTCATGAATGTTATGCCATATGCCAGTTTGGTGATTACAGCTTCCATACCTGTATTGAATGCCCCATTGCTGTGATATCAGAGCAGAGGATCAAGTAAAAAATTTTTTTAAATAAATTTTTTTCCCCCGTTTGGCTTCTTCACAGTGTAAAAGCCATTTCAAACTGCTTGCGCTGAAGAGACATTGATCCCTTGGATTCTAGCAGAGATATTCAGGCACTTGAAATTCAGGCCTTAAGAGCTGCATTTTGTTTTGCAAATTATCTTGTCCTATTTATCTACCCTCCTGGCTCTCTTTTTCAAAATCAGCCTGGGAATACCAGTCATGTGAAACTGGTATTATCTTCTCTGGTTTGTCTTAAACATTTACGAGATACTGATGGTAAATACTAATATTATGAATATAGCAAAGCTATTGAATCCTTCTCATTGTCATAATCTATGTGATGTCCATCATTCTGGAGAAATTAAGAGCATTAAAAAAAAGAGAGAAAAAAAGCTAGATGTGTAAATACTGTAACTGAAACTATCTTTGTTTTTCAGTTGTTCAGATTTAATTTTTTCTTCTCATGTTCCTTCACCCCTTCCTCACAGACCAGTCAACGTATGGCTTCCCAGCATAGACAGGTTATGAGTGCCAGACCTCAAAAAGTAAATAAAAGCTTCATTTATTTCCCCCTCTTTGCAAGTCACTGCTACAGTTTTCAGTGTTACATTACCTTTTTTATTAGAACCTAAATACCTGTGAATGTTCAGAAAACAAATCTGAGAATACAAAGTACAATATAAGTAGCAGAAACTAAGACAAACAAATCAACAGCTGCCATCGTAGATCTGCCCAATGGAAAAGCTTCAAAGGGAAATTAGTTTCATTCTGTTGCTTTTGTTTTGCCACCTGAATGGTCACTGACCTCAAATACAATAATGAAAGCCAACCGTGCTGCTAAGACGTGCCAGAACTGCAGGGTGTAACCATAGGGCACAGGGGAATGAGGAGGGTCTCGGTAGTCTCTGTACCTGAAAGAGAACCATAGTATGGTAGTTAGCAAGCTCCTGCACTGCTGCCTGGGAGGAAGGCAAAATCAAAGCGCAGCATCTCTTCATCATTGCATTTTCTGCACCAAAAATGACCTCAGCTCAGCTTGTGCAAGTTACTACAATACTGCTTGCTTTTAAGGCAGGGCCTGTGCTAGTGTTTTATTTCAGATCAGGTGCACGCTTTTAAAGCAAGTGTCCTGATCACCTCCCCTTGCCACGCTTTGCTTCACCCAAATGGGTTTACTTTCAGCTGAAACCTAACAGTAAGAGGCACCCAGGAGTGTTCCAGCTGCTAATGGAAATTCGGTACAAAGGACCAAACCAGCGCCTGTATGAAGCAAAACTGCTGAAGCAAATACAGAGGATGATGGGTGCTCAGCACTAGTAGTTTGGCCCTATAGCATCTCCCTTGGCAGCACAACATGTGCCTTTCAGGCATCTCCTCAGAACGTGGAGAAGGGAGGGATGCTCTGCTGTTTTGAGGGACACTTTGTTCCCACTACAAGGCCATTTTAAAAACACAAATGTCCCCAGTTTTGCCAGCTTGATAGTGCTCCCAAAATCCATATAAAACTGCCTCATCGGCTCCAGCTGGCCCTTGGTCAATTAGTTGGCCATCCCTGGTGTAAAGTTTGACTCATCCTGACTTCAGTGGAGCCAGGACTGCATCTCTTGGTATATCAACAGGGCAAGGACTGTGTAAGAAAAGGACCTAGTGTCTTGTCTCACAGAATGTTTCTTGGAAGACTTTAGGTCTCCTTAATGTAACTGTAGATATCTGTAGGGGAAGTTGAATCCAGGAAGACTCCAAAATTATATTTACAAATCATGAATCTGTTTAAGTCACATATTCTGGAGTCCATTTTTACTAACAGCTTGTTAATTCTAAAATACAATTGCAGAGGGTTAATTTAAAAGTAATGTAAAAGTTTTTTCCTCCTTAATCTATTTCCTAGAAGGGACAGAGAACCCGTTGTAAAAAATATTGAAAATACCACAGTAAGTAATAAAATCATTTAAGGTTAATCACTAAGCTAGTTTTAAGAAACTAAAAAACAGGAAATGAATAAAAGAAATAAACAGTTACTGAATCTCTATGATAATCTGTATTTCTCCATGAAGTTTCACCTTCTTAGATTGCAGAGGGTGCTGTACAAACTGAAATAAACTGTCTTGATATCTTAGTCAGCATCAAACTTCTCATAAATTGCAGTATCTCTAGTGCAAGTTCTTAAAACTGAGACGATCTTTCCTTATGCAAGCAGCACTCTAACTTCACAGTTTTGGAAGTTTTACAATATCCTAAGCATCTGTCTTGAAGTGCAATTAAAATGACTGATGTTTTAGCAGAATTCAGGTAGGTTAAGTAGCTGATAAACTCATCTAAGGAAAGATATTAATTTGCTTTCAGGGATAGATATACATAACAATTCAGTGTCTCCCAAATGAACAGATTTATCTTTTGGAGATTTATCACACCAATTTTAGTAGTGTTCTGTTTATGGAATATTGAGGAGACAATTTTTTTTTATTGGTTGGATTTCCATCATTCACTTTAAGGAGCAGCAACCTCATGCTTGAAGAAAGGAATTATAGAGGGGAAGAGAATGATCAGAATTACAAAACGTTATCAGATAGTGCTGCTGCAAATGATGTGGAACAGAATATTCTCACAGTGGTTCTGCTCCACAGAAAATATTATCTATGGATTCAACATTTGAATGAGCTTTCTGCCAAATAAGTTGCAACAGTCTTAAATATCAGTTAGTTAAATGAAAGCATTAATGTCCCAACCTTCCCTCCATTTATTATGCTATACCACACAAAATTCTTCTTATTCATAAAAATGTCACAATATTGCAAGTATCACTGATTTTTGCTGTATCACACACTTTTCTTGAAACACAGGGTATCTTTTGATCATTAGGCTCTCATGAAAGGATATTTTAACTCTTCACAGTGAAAAATACTGGGACTAAGTGTATCTGCAACTACCAGGACTCATGCTTGTAATTCAATATCGCAATTAAAAATTGGTAGCTGTATTTATTGTTTGGTGTTCTGGGCTGGGACTCCATTTAAAACCTTTATGTACATCCTTGGGTTTTTTGGCCATTAAAATCACTCAGGTGCAAATCTGCCATCACAGACTTCTCTCAGATTGCTATTTCTCTAGTCTATTGGCTGAGGACAAAGACATGCAGATGATTAACTGCTCATTTTATTTTGATTCAAACCACAAATATATGATTATTACTAATAATTACACCTGCAAGCAATGACAAAACCGCATTAATCATTCAACAATTAGGAAATGCAGGATTTGAGGTTTCACAAATGTATCTTAGGACAGACTCTGTTTATGTCTGACAGACCTGTGAAATAACTGTGTCATCACTGCTGCGCAACCTTAACTTCCTTTTGCATGTCCTATGATATAATCTCATCATGATTTCATCTCACTGGTACCTAAGTAATCAGGCACCTATTATTGGCCTTTTGATACCATATTTTTACATGAGGATTGTGTCCGATTCAAGCTATGGCTAAAAACCCTGCATTAGGAACATCCTCCAGATACCAGCTTTTCAGCTTCTCCTTTTTCTGAGGTAGGAATCATGCAGTTAACAGCCAAGAAGTACCAAGAAGAGCATATCCCTGAGCAGGACAGTTAATCCTTTCTGTTACTATTTTTTAAGTTCTGAAAATTAGTTCCAACCCTGGATTTATCACGATGCATCTCCCTTGCAATGTCTTAAAGCGAGGAAGTATGTTGATCAGATACTTACCTGCAATATTTTAATGGTGAACCAGAGAATTCGCTTCCATTTGATGTTGGCTCCGAACGGTTTTCAAAGTCAGACACCAAAAATACCGATAAACTGGCATTAACATAGCCAACCATACACCTAGAGGGGACAAAATGCTGCTGTCAGGACACAGGAAGGTTTTTCCATTAACTGTTTTACCCAAGAGGATGTCCTCTAAGTTTCATAAAATCCAAAGCACAATTGTGATGCTTATTAATATTTGAAAGAGATGTTGAGGTAATATAAAAGAAATGCTCAAGTAGGTCGGATGGACAATAAAGGGGAAGAAATAGTACATTTCTGTGGGAGAAGAAATGGTGAAGATTGGGACTGGTTACTCTTGAAAAGGCACCTAAATGATGACACAATAGGGGCAGAGAAAATAATGAGTAGCATTAGGAAGATAATCAAAATATTCCCACTGTTACACTCATGGTACTAGTACAATGAGACATTAAGTAAGCTGGAAAGGTAATACACTTAAACCAGCTTTTTAGAAAATGTGATGGTGGCTGAGAATTGTGAGGGCCAGGCAGAGTTTAGAGAACACTGAGTAGAAGAAGGTAAGTCCCCGATGAAGGCCTGTGGGCATCACTAGAAGGCTCAGGTTTGGTGTTAGCAAAGCTGAGGACAGATGTGGCAAGTGTACTGTGCTGTTCACGCTGCACTGCCCAAGCACACGTAAGTGTAGGCACACTGCTCAGCTTGGTGCAGAGTATAATACACAGTAAAGGTTGGGGTTTTTTTGTTTATTCGTTTTGGGGGTTTGTTTGTTTTTTAAACTATGGACTCTACAGTCTTTGAGAAATTATATTCAAACACCATCTGGCTTTGTCTCTGTCATGGTTTGAGATAGCCCCAAAACCCAATTCCCAGACGGGGCTGGGAGGCCCCAGAGGGCCCAAGGGGCTTAGAGCCCCCTTCCTCGTGGTTCACAACATGGCCACCACTCCTCAACAACCAAAACTACAACTCTTCTCTTCCGGTCTGGTTGTGGGATGTTGACATTTTTGCAGGAGCGCCCATTGGGCAGAATTTCAAAACATCCAGGGGTTTCCACCCCTTGGGGTCTACCACTTTTTCAGCCTCTGGGGGAAAACAAAATCCAAACCACTACAGTCTCAAAATCTCCATACTGATTGGATTTGGAACTTAATTTAATCACAGTATTTTTCTAGTATCACTCTGTGTCATATGGATCTAATACCTACAGATGTTTTTTGAAAGAAAAAAGTACCTCTTACATTTAAGTGATTCAATAATAGATGGTCTTCACTTCTTGGTTTGAGAAAATTCATTATTCCTGTGGATTTTTGAATAGCTTCCTGATCCTGTAACAGTGCTTGCTAATAACAATATTCAGAATGCTGACCCAGATTGGCTCTTTCAAAGGATTACTACCTGATGGTTTCATGTAGGAATTCACTCAGAAAAGCAGGAGTGTGAAAACACTGTACAAGAGGTTTGTGGAAAGGTGATAAGAGCTTCTTCTGTGAACCAAGCTACTTATCCTATGCAGAACTAGTTTCAAAGCCACTGAGTCATATTTGAGTCTTAAAAAAGAAATATTTACATTTTTTTCAAGAACGATGGTCCTGAGCAAATCAGTAGTAAGGAAAGCTGCTTACAGTGCCGCAATATCCTACAAATCTTCATAGTGGCACAAGCAGAGGCACATGCTTAGGAACAACTGGCACAAGACCATTTTACCCCCGAAGGGATTTTAACTCTTCGTGAAAGTAAATGGAACATTTTCTGTGGCACCACCTAAAATGCCAAACTCCTTGCAGGACAACAAGTCAGCAGAGCTGCTAATCAAGAGCTGCCACACCAGATGCCCTTTTTCTGTCAGTATGATTAAATGTATTGACAACCAAAAGACGTCAAAAAAGCAGCAACACAAGAACTCGCTTTCTATAGCAGGAAATAAAAAAAATCAATCTGCCATATGCCCAGTAGCAGAATGTAAGCTCTCTGTTACTGTCTGCTGTTTAACCTGGGTTTCTTTAAACAGTAGGGTCCCTGCTAATGTCACTGCTAAATCATTTGCAAACTGTGCCTATTTGTGTTTGGTTGAAGTCAATGACCTTCCCTGAGTCAAACAACCTGGATTTCACAAGTTGCCAGGCAGCAACTATCTCATACTTGCTGGTAGTGTGCACATCCTAATATTATCTCAGTGTTTAGCAACACTGAAAGAAAATCCACTTAGGCAGCAGGGATTCAGTTCACAAATATCTTCTGAAAAATTTAATCTAAGGACTATAGTTTTAGAAGAAAAACAAATTACTTTTCTCAGTAAGTATATCTTGATGTTTTGGTTGGGAATTGCTTCCTCTTGCTAGACACTACTGTTTTGAGTAATACATGCTGAATACTACATCAAGAAAAAAACCCCAGTGTATAAGTTTAAAATGCTCAACAAATCCTCAACTGATAAGTATCAGCATTGCTTCAGAATGAAAAGAAGATTATATCCATGTACACCAGCTGGGAAGTACAGCTTTGGCAGCATACTGTCACACACACTAAATCTCTGAAATAGCTCTGCCATGTTTGCCTTGAATTAACATCATAAATCACAGCCATGAAGCAACCTATTCTGTGAATATGCAAAGCTTTGATATCTATGGCTGATATCTGTTACTTGAGCAAAACCAATAAATTTGCATTAGTGGAATCAGAACATACGTAGACAGTACTGCTGCATCTATTCAAGTAGTAAGTGATTTTCATGAACATCTCTTTTTCCCCCTAAAAAAGCTTACTTTTGTCCAGCTTCTCCTTGGCCAGCACAAGGTCCATATTTGTAAGCGTAAACAAGGCGAGGGATGAAATCTGATGTCACTGCTATAACAAATGCATTTGTGATAACAGACAGAATTCCAATGCCTTCTAGGATCCCATACCAGATTCCTGTTCAACAAGGAGAGTGTGTTAGCTCCTGGGAAAACAAGAACCATAATACCTGAGGTACTGCATGATCTGAAGTAGTTGTCCCCGCCACACAAGATGTTTTTATGTAGTTTCTATACAAGAGTCACTGAGTAAAAATAATGTTTCTTAATGAACAGCAGGACCTCAGTGAATCAGTCTTCTGTTCCCACTGGGTGGAAATTTTGTTTATCCTGAAAAGAATCTTAAGGAAGCTGCAAAAATGCTCACAGAGGTCTTGGCTTACAAAGACACAACCACGTGGGCAGTTTTCCATGCTTATGATGATGGTTACCCAGCCTTTGAGGTGGGTCTGCCAGGGTAGCCATAAATACGTGCAGTCCATCATCTTCCTGTAGTAGGGGCCTTGTGTGGAATTTGTGCATGGAACTCTTAGGTCAAGGTGTACCTATCAGCATTGAAATCTTCATGGTATACTGATGCTACATGGTGGCACAGAGTCTAGGCATCACCTGGATTTTTTGGCCCATCCTCAACTGCCTGACAGATCTTATGATACAGGCACACAGCAACTCTGGTCGTGAGGATCATCACTGTGAACCATACCAAAGGAAGCTTAGACATATCCATTCGTTTAATGAGGCATCAAACTGTTCCTGAAAACTTTGCTGAATAAGGGGCGAATGCAACTTATTTTGAGAAATCACACCTGAATTGAACTGAAAAAAAAATTGTTTTTCTGTGATTTTATTATTTACATTACATAACTGTTTTTTCAGGAATTATGTCTGCAGTGTATGCTGTGCACTGGGTGTTGTCCAGGCTTGTGCCAAACTTCACAGATTCACACTGTTGATATTCAAAGCTTTAATCAGGCACAGAGTTTAGGTACATGGAGGACCATTCTGAGAGCAGAAAGTCTGGGCTTCTGCTATTTCATGGTGTGGGCTACTGATTTTTACAATGCAGATGGGTATCCTATTTACCTTTCCAAAAACACCAGGGATTCAGCGTTAGGCAGATGACTTTGTTTTAGAGTTCTTCCTAAAGGTGTTCTTCTTCTGCACAGTGCAAGGACAGAAGAGATTTATAGTCAAAATAAGTTCGGTGAGCCCTTGCAGTAGTGTGTGGCTGGATGACCTCAAAGTTATGTGAATCCTGTGTTTAGCAATGCAGGTATGACTCACTGAGAGCAAGTCGTCTGTTGAGTTCTACACCCACCCTGTCTGACCCCCCAGGGACCTAGTGGGCATAGCCCCTGAGTCACAGAGGGGCTTGGTTTTGGCTAGGTACATATAAAAAACACAGGTCCTTACAGATAGGTGGCCATTTTTACTTGACTTTCATGTTTCATCTGGTCTGTCTTGTTATTATATTCAAACTGAACATATGAATGTGTTCACCCAGTGTGTCTGCCACAACAAAAAACCTGCAGAGAACACTGATCACTTCATTAAAACACCTTGGCTGTTAAGTCCCCCACAAAACCATTAAAAGACGTTTTCCAATGTAGACTATTAATTGCATGAGTAGATTGGCATTAGATACTTGAAGTTTTTTGAGCAATCAAATGGTGCGTCATTAATAGCAAAGATGACTGAAAATACTTTCATCTGCTCTTACTTGTCAATGCTTAGTCTTAACACACACCTATAACAAACACACATACAAAGAGCTTACCTATATCTTTGGCTCTTGAAGCTAAAGGCCTTCTCCACTGGGTAACAAATTTGTAAGCATCAAGCCGAATTTCAATAATATTGTTAAGTAAGGCCAGAAGTGGTGCCAGTGGAAAAGCTGCCACAAAAATGGTTGTGAACCCAAACTGAAGAACTAGGGGAAAAAAAGGAAATACCATAGTATAATTATTAAGATCTAATTCCAAGGTCTATGATACCAAATAGTGTATGCGAGCAAACATTATGTATAAGTATACAAACATTTCTTATTATATCATACTATACAATAGCCTAGTAACAGTTGTACAGCAAGTCTTTGCCAAAAGTTCAGAGGAAAGATGAAAAGAACAAATGCACATCTGACACTGGAATGGACAGCAACATCTAAATTTTGTAATTTGGAATGAAGTTCAGAGGTGGACACATTATGCTTCTAGAAAGGAACATTTTTACTCCAGCATCAACTAGGATCTCTCAATACTTGCAAAGATTGGGGGCAAATACATTCCTTTTACTAGTTCAGATGGGAAGCAGTTTGAAATTTTGTGTAAGTTTCTAGAGGTAGGTTTTAAGACTGCCAGATTTCCCATTAATTTGAAAAGAACCATGTGAGGGAGAAAATAAAAAAAACAATCATGACATGTGCAGTTCAGTCACATAGGGCAAAAGTTCTTGGTTTTTAATATTTTTGAAGCAGTTATCCTTTTCTCTCCACCAGATAGAGCAATGCCTTTTGGCAGCAAGCTACTTTGTAAATGTGAGGTAGTAAATGAGGGAAGATTTCAAACATAAACAAGCATGCAGGTCTGTACCATGCAGTTTAAAATAAAAGCACAAGGGAACTTCCCTTAGTAAATAACAGCAAAGATCTTCAGAAATGTGAGCAGATGAAGAACTGGTCTGTGGTTTGGGAAAAAAAAGTCAGAATGGGAAGTGTTTCATAGATGCGTTAGCAAACCAGCAGCAGTGTGCTTAGCTGCATTGGTTTGGTTCTTACAAAATTCCTTCCTTTCCTCACCCGACTCGTGAGAATAAAAACCATTTTGCAGCCTATTTAGCTTCATACAGAGATAATTAAAAGAATATACCAGACAACATCATCAAAAAAGCAACAACACTAAAATCTAGTGAAAGACAACAAACATTAGAGCCATACTCATTTCTAGGTATTCATCAAAGAGTCCATAAGCATTCATAGGTTGCAGATTATAGTCCTTTTCCCACTGTGGGAAGCTTGTTTTTCTCTGTGTGCCATACTCTTGTCGTAGTTTTCTCCTGGTCCACCAGTTTTGAATTAGCCTACATTTTAAAATAAAGAAACAAAGTAAAGAGTATTAGTGGCTATTTATCACAAAATTGGAAGAGGTTAAGTGGGCACAACACATACTGCAAAATTCATTTCCCAATACACAGGAAAATAGAACGCAAGTAATATATGTGGCTGATGACACAGCATAATAGGTATGAAAACAAATACAGATGATGGGCTGTAATCCAGACCTAGATGTTTTTAAAATGGTGATGGGATTTTGACATATTTTCGTTACTTGTTTACTTCTTTTTCTCTGCACAGAATAGCAAATCACTTCAGGGTCTGTTTACATGGCAGAATGCAATGCTGTGTGGAGATAGTCCAGCTCAGTAAATAAGAGTGCTAATGCTGCTTGATCCCTTTGTGTGTGCGACACAGTATTTCTGTACGGCTCTACAGAGTGCAGAGTAACAGTCTCTGGGCAATCCTGTAAGGGAAAAGGCAACCCTGAGTGGTGTCTGCAGTGAAACATTCAGAGGAACAAAAGACAGAAAGAAGTGTGGGGGCTGAGAGGTGGATGGCTGACATGAGAGCTACCTCCATCTCAAGAAATGGGGGAGCTGTACCAGTCATCAGGGGGAAGATATTGTTCCCAAAGAAATGCATATGGAAGGCCACTGTCAGAGGCACTGAGCCAGAAGAGAAACCAAGGCTCACACTTGAAATAAACATCTTTGCTTCTCAAGGTCAGGGAGTTGCACTGGTTTGGCCAGCAAAGGACTCTAGTATAGAGAGCAAAAAAACCCCAAACCACAATGACAGAGATTTCTCTGAAGTTGTGGTTGGCCACTTCATCTCAGTCAGTTAGAAGGTGATGGCTCACCCAAATAATTCAATCCTTTTCTTGACAATGCTTCACTTTTTACCTTCACGGTGACCTGGTCTGGTCTGTGAATGATAGGCAAATAGTCATTGTATTTGGATAAGGATTTGGACAATTGCTTGTTTGCTTAAAGCTTGGAGATTATTTTTCCATTTAGGCCATTTATCAGAGAGGTTATAGCTATTCCTGTCTTCCTTAAAGAAGTGTAGGTGCAACTGAGTGCAGTTCAACTGAGTTCAGCTACAGACTATAGGGTTGCCTCTAAGTCCTCTGGCCATCCACATGGTGTTGGCTCCAATCATATTCTTAGCAGAAAGGATCATGTTTTTTTCACACAAAAACGAAATGCACCTGCCTGCAGCATTTCAGGGCTAGAAGGTGGATTGAAGGGTCTGCAGAGTAAACACATCTCTCATCAGAGTAAGTTGAAGCATCTCACAATGTTGTAACTGTATGTTTTATGTTGTGATTCTTGTTGCGACTTTAAAGTGAAGAGATTCACTTCACCTGAAGCAGTTTAGTCCTATTAAATTGCTTTCTCTTAAACAATCTCCTCCTATCTCCATCAGTCACCTTCTTTAATTCCCTTCTGTGCTCTTTATTAAGTTTCAAAATTCCTATTAATAGAAAGAAGAGAGTTCTAATAAAAACTGACAAAAGAGACAGCGAGTGGAAGGAGAAGGATCAATACTGCTGTTGCTGTTCCCTCCTACCCACCTCAAGTAATTCCTGCAGCCCTAACAGCTGCAAAATACTGGCAAGTAGCACTAGGCCTGGGAACAATGGAGAAATAGCAAGCATTGGGTACCTTGATTGTCAATTACTCTGTGCATTTAAATCATTTACTCCATTCTCATTACAGTCAGATGTGGCTGAGGCTTTTCATTACAGTACCGAGGCTGCCTGAAGTCGCTTCAGCAAAATGTTTCTGCAGGTCAGGGACCAAACTCGACACTAGCTCTGCAGTGGGTCCTTCAGCAGAGCAAATCCCCCTGAACTTCGGAAGGGCAAACTTTCTGACAATGTCATCTCTCTGTTACATTTTTGCATGTTAATTTCCCCTGGTGACTTGCCGTACAGTCTCTAACGTCAACTACACTAATCATATTAAACCTATATTAATCATATTAAACATGCTCATTAAATACTAATCAATAAGAAATGAACCAATAGGAAATGAATAGTTGTCAACCTTTTTGGCTGGGGCACAGCTTCATAATACCCTGAAGATCACCAGGGAACTTGTCTACATACCAGTCAGTACACTTTTCTATCTCTGGGAGTGTATATGCCAGCAGTGCATTTTTTCCAGCTCATACCTGCTCTTTCAGGCATCTTTTATCACCTAGCAAGGAGAAATCCAATTTAAAACTTACTGGCATAGCTAAGAAGTGATACATGTAATATTTCCTGTGAAAGCAATACAGTGATCCCACAGTTATTTTTAAGGAGTTTTAAAGCACAGAATACAATTTAATGAAATCAAGTACTTCCCATATATTATTTATTTGTTAATATTTATATTACACTTTCACTTTTGCAAACTATGTCCAATGTGGAAAAAAGCCCTAAACATCATCTCCGTGTGTCCGTAATTCTGTATCCCTGGGGGAATTTTCTATTGTAATGACTACTGTAACTGGTTTTTATTAACTGGTCATTAGGAAAGCATAAACTTAGTATTCTGTGACCTATAGAAGCATAGATATTATATTTACTTACGGATAGCCAAGTTCCATGAAATTATTCCATGTCTGCTTTAACACCATTATAATACCCATTTGCATACAGAGATCAATAAGGCATCCACTAGGGTGGCACTACAAGGACAAAAAAAGAGAAAGGAAATGTTAAACAGAAATTACACCAAGTTTTAAAGCATTTTTTAAAGACTAGAAACAGATATTAGATCATTTACTAAAATGAATTTTAATGTAATTCTCTTTTTTTTTTAAATATAAACTTAGGGAACATATGACACTATCATACTGTCAGCCTTTTAAGACTATCATCTAGTTCTCTGCAGAAGTTGGAGTCAGCTGAAATCAATGCAGTTTTCACATTAGTGCTTCTAATGTGCTGTGCAACTGTGAGTAGGTCAGTAGCAAAGGCCAATTTTCTCCATTGATTTCAATAGTTTTTGGGGTGGATGACTGTGCATCAAGTCAAAGAATGAAGAGAAAATTCCTCCTGCCTCACAGGCGAAGAGTTTATGCCTTAAGGATAGATCTAATACTGTTGAGTACTATTTAATGGCTATGGTTGAGAGGACCATGCAAAGCTATTCTCTTCCTGAAGAATTAAAAATCTCTTAACTGTTGAACAACAGGTCTTAGTATTTCTTGCTGAGTGCTTTCTTGCTTTAACAGTGGCTCCAGACCTTAAAGTTGTGATGCTGCTTTTGGGGGAGATGCTCAGCTAGTACAAATTCAGGTAATTTTTCATCTAGTACTGGAAAAAAACAGAAAAGGACCAAAAACTTTCTGCCCTCAAACAGTTCTTTGCACAATTGACTTTTCAGGTCCTAAGAGTGGAGTTTAAGCTGTATTTTTAAATCCTGGGTATTATAGATAAATTAAACAGATCACATTCATAGAACTGGAATTACTTCTCTTTAACTTTTAGGGAGAAAAATTAGTTCTGACCTGTAATAAAATGATAAATTAATTTCTTATACATACTGCATTATCCAGTGCTCAGAACCTGGGTCCCTGCTGATGTTTATATATAACCCTATATAACAGAGTGGCAGATAATTATTATTTTTTTAATTAACTTCTCTTTCACTATTATTAAATCATCATCCTTCTGTTTTTAGGAATCACTCACGTGAGCCAATATAACCCAAGAGAGGTAGATGCAGTGTTAACAAAACAGCATTAATCTTACAACTGCAGTATCACAAAATACATAAACTGTGGTCTGATTATGTTCACAGGCTCTACTAGACTATATCATGGCACTACATGTCTGGGACTTGGCTTCATTCAACAGGTGAAGAGAGGACTATTGGAGGGATATCTGGACATGATATTCTAAAGCATGTTTCTAATAAGATCTAGTACATAAAATCAATACCTTTTTTTTTATTAGACATTTCTTTTATTATTAGACTTTTTTCTCTTTGTAAAAAGTAAAGTAGGGAGTACTAATAGTAGCTTCCATCAGCAACTGACCCAACCTATAACACCTCACAGTTGCACTTCCCTCACTTTTCCTCCCATCTCTGCTCCTGCAGAGAGATGAGGTTCTTTCCATGTTCTCTGGTCCCTCTGTGTGTTGATTCAGCCCAATAACTCATCAGAAAACCAATTTGTCCAGAAAAGGGAAGTTTACTGCTTATACAAGGAACTGAATAGGCTCCTCACAGGGTTGGACAAGCCAGAGGCAATGCAGAGGAAGAGGAAGGAGCAAATTTCTGGGGGAGGACTCAGAGGAACAGCAGAACTGGCTTCTTTTGGCAGCAGCAATCTTTAGGTCAGCTCAGCCCCATTCAGATTTTGGAGGGATGTTAAATGAATTTCTGTCTCTCCATTTATCAAGTATTATTTACTTGAATTAATAGAATTCATTAGTTCACAACTTCTTTTTTTTCCCCTCTTTTTTTTTTCCTAATATTTGAATGGCCTCTATTAACCAAAATATTTATATATCCAGAAATGTTTGAAAATTCATGTTGGCAGGCATTTTCCACTTATAATTTGTTATTTATTTGCAAAGTTGTTTCAATTATTCAGCTGTGAAGCAGAAAAGAAACCAGGGGATTTGAGTGTGCAAACAGCTCTGGAAACTAAATGACTGATTCAGAAACTGCTGCTGTTCACCTCCAGTAACAGTCAAATGGTTTTTGAATTCTGAATGTGTTTGTCAAAACAAACAAAAAAAAAAAGAGATGGGTCCTTGAGTGACTTGCAAAGCCAAACTCCATATTTGTTTGATTTTATAGACATGGAACATACTGCCTGTAGCTCGTTTGGGAAGCTTTTTCTGTTGTTTTGATTAAATTTCATGTGCATTTTATGTGTCTAGATTTTTAACTTGTTATTTTATTATTTTAGCTCCTTGATCAGCAAGGCTAGATAAATCAAGAAGAAAAGATTTTTTTAGAAGCAAAAAGTTGTCAGATTAATATCTGACTTCAATTCATTCCAAGGGTGAAAAATTTCCAATGTAAATTGTGAGTAATTTTTAAACCATATGATACCACTATTCAAATGTGAAGCAAACACTAAAACCGCTAGCACTGAAAAGGGAATATATATATCAATATGGAGATGTTTTTGTAGCAGATGGTAATGTCAATAGTGTGGAGTTAGACAGCAGCTGAAAATCCAATAACACACTCACAAATGCCTAGACAGAGTAATGTGTCTGCCTCTGCTTGCATTCATGGAATTCGTGGGCAGCAGATAAATCAGTGTGCAGTTACTGAACACTCACCTCTTCCAGTCTCCACCGGTTTATCAGCCTTAAGTAGGCACCAGGGTGTCCTGTAAATCTTTAACATAGGAATATATATCAACCCTGTTGTGTAAGCAGTCTGTTCACAGTAGTACAAGAAAGCTCACACTGTTATTTTAATCTGATGTTATCTTAGCATGCCTGATATAACTTTAAAAGATGTTGTGCTGCAAAATGTATCGGAGAGTCCTGGAATAATCTCCATGAAGGACCGAGTATATTTTTACTTCCAGTTTTATTTTGATATCAAATACTCTGATGTTGGATATTGAACATATGCAGAGCGGACGGAAAATCTAACTGAAACTGTTCATGTCAGTTTGGAAAATGGCTCTCAACTGCCAGTCCACTTCCTTACACTATAATATGGGCTGTGATATCTCTCTTTCTGTGAAATCAGTGAAAACTTTAGTTTTCATTAAAAACCCCATAGTTTTATTACTATCCTCTCGTGTTTTCTCCCAAAATGACTCCCATATGCAAATGATCCATACTAATGGATTCTTCTAGTCAAACCTTCTCTGCTCAAAGGATCTTTCTTTTTAGGAGGCTGGCAGAAAGAGGTATACAAATTTTATATATATATAGATATAATATATACATATAAATATATATTATATTTTTATATGTAAAATATTCTGTGGGAAAAACCCCAACTAATAGCTCACAATTCACTCTTAACAGTCCAAATCATGTAATAGAAGCAGCAAAGTATTCAGGCTGTAGGACTAGATGACTGCTGTAGATCCTTTACAACTGAACTATCTACCCTATCTTACCTTAGCCTAGCCTAGCTTATCCTATCTTTCACTTGCCTGTACAAAATACACACATAAAGGCAGAATGAAATGATCTGCATATATAATATTGTGGGATGCATCTGTTCCCAACAGTAAAATTGTTGTTAGCATTTAGACCATGTGGTGATAGGAAATGAAAACTGGTTCTGTTTCTGGGCTTTTGAAAGGAAAATAAAACTGCAATCTGTTCTGCCTTGCTAATATAGAGTTTGCATTTTGAGATGTGTGATAATATGGTCCATTTTGTTTCATTACAGACAATTTTATTCCTTTTCTCTACTTCACTTTGCATATGTGAGGGAGCAGACATCAATCCTACCTTCCAAGGAAGAATGCTATATAAAATGTAGAGCTGTTCAGATTGACAAACTGAAAAAGAAACATTTTCAGAGTGAAGCTGTTCTCCCACTCGGATTCAGTACGAGGCTGCTCTGTGAAGAAAATTATCAGAGTTTCAGAGGTCTAATCAGATTAACAATTTCCCTTGGACAAGGGATGCACACACGTATGAGAGCTGGCAATGTATTTGTAAATTAGCCTGCTGATTTCAAACTGTAAGATGACAGAAATTGTATCCAAAAGCAGCACTCGACAAGTGAGCTTGTAGAGACTTAGAAATCTCTTCTGATATCTGGATATGTATATTCCCAGGAGACCATAAGAAACTGGTCAAGGTAATGTGTATATTAAACATCCCTCCTCTATTTCAATGGTCTTTACAGGCTCAGGCTCCTCTCTTGTTTCCTTTTATGTATCCTACTATAATGACATTGCCAGAAAGCACTTTACTACAAGATATTTAAGTGCCTTTTTGTTAGAGATGTCACACTGAACTGGAGAAAATCCTCCTTGCAATTCTGTTTCATGGATTTGCCCACAGGTATCAGTTGAGTGCCACTGCATAACTTCCTTTCCTTGTCCTAGGGAACTCACCATAGAAAACTGAGAAAAAAATTATTTTGCAGTGGATGGGCTAAGGCAAACAGGAAAGGGGAAGACATATTCTTCCCTTCAAGTAGGCCCTTAATCTCCATCTAAAGAGATATCAAGACAGAAGTTAACAAAACAACCTCTATGCCAACACACCAGTACCATGTCCTGGAATTACTTTCCAGTTGGCAGGAGCTTGTTATTAGCCAAGCATTGCTGTGAACAGGAGAAATCAGAGGAGAGGTGGAGGTGCTAATGGTGATTCTGAGTATCATAATCATAGCACTCATATACTACTTCCGAAGGAGGGTCCAGTAAAGTACTGGAAGTACAGAAACAACAGTTCTCTTTACTTGGAGCTGCTCTCTAAACAGATGCCAGTCTGTGGGCAGGACAAGTTTGACTATAACAGGACTGCTGCAGCTGAAGATTTGCTTATATGCCAATCAGAGACAATGGTGATGCTCTGGAGGAGCATGGACATGAGTTCTGAAAAAGGTCATGAAAAAGGCTGAAGAAGGACATTCTGAATACAGTTTTCCTGCCAATTCCACTCTGAGTTTATTACATTGATAAAGATCATTCAAACCAAATCAGTTCCTTAGGCCATCAGAGTAAAAATCACAAAACAGTCTGAACATATCAGAACATCTTGACCCACTGAATTTTCATACAAGTGCTTTCTGCACAGGTTACAAGAAGTAGACATACCTTGATGGTAACCTGAGAGAAAGTAATCAAGCTTCAAGGTCTCCAGAACATATTTTACTGTCCCCAGGGTATCACAGGGAGCAAGAGGGCATTGCTTGTGCAAATCACATACTTGAAAGTCAGATTTCTCAACCGTAACTAGCAAATATCTTTTCCATGGATACAGGAGAGCAAAAATATTTTAAAATTACAGCATACAAATGAGGATGCTCAGCTTAAAAAAACCCAAAAGAGTAAAATGCTATTTTACATAGATGTGCTTTGAACACATCAGCAGTGACTTCCCAGATTTAGAAAAACCCTGACTAAAATAGCTAAATAGTAGCTAAAATCAGCTTTTTCCTCTGAGCAGACACCAAAATCTGTCCATCTGGTCCAAAATACTTTACTGCACATCATCAATGTACACAGGTTGCCAGGAGCTCAAAATAATCCCCTCAAACCTCTTCTACTACACATGCTATAATATGGTTTGCTTAATAGGCCTTCAGCAAGAGTCTCATTTCAGGCTTCTTGACACTGAAGAGCCCTTGCCAATAGCTGCAAACTACTGCAATCTTCCAAAATTATCAAAATTCCCACAGGTTCTGCCTGAGACATGGAGATATGAATGATAGCCTATTGTTACCCCAGTGACAGTACACGCTCTCCTTAGAAAACGTGTTTCCTTACTTTAACATGAAGACCACCTTTATGGGTGAGCTGAAAAGATTACTGAAATTTAGAACACCATTATAATTTGTGTGTAGGTAAAGTCGATGACTCACCTAGTTATCTTCCCTCCAAATTACTACCCCTCTTAAAGGCAAATGTTTGATAGTCAATTAGCACCTCAGTTTCAAGCTATAAGTTTCTTTTCCAGAAGGGATTCTCCTTTTCCAGGTCATCACAAAACCTGGGGGTTGTGAGTGCTCAATCTGTCTGAAAAGTCATACCTTTTCCCCCAAGGTAGCACTATGTTTACATTCTTAAAAGGTAAGGAGTTGGAACAAGGACAAAGGTGGATGATTGCTGTCACCACTGATTGAATGGCACTATAATTTAGTTTCTATACTCTTTTATTATAAACTTAAGAAAAACATTAATTCCTACAGACTGCAAATTAATTAGGATTTTTCATATTTATGCAGACATTTCGAATGTTATCAGAGTATATGGACCAATAAATCAGTATAATATCATTCAATTTTGTATTTAACTTACCTAAATTTGTCAGGAAAAGAGCAACCTTTTCATACAGCTGTAATAAAGAAGAAACAACCTCTTGGTTTCATGACCATCTCAAAAATATTGAACTGCCTTCTAGGTAGAGCAATTGCTCTTGCATGCTAAATCTGACATTCAGGTGATTTCTTGGATGTTCTGACAATTACAATAAAACTATTGTTTTAAAAAAATCATTACGTAGTAATAATAAAATAATGATATAATTAAACATGGAAAAGTAATGTTTTTATAGCTTATGCTCAGCTCTTTTCATCCACAATATATGAAGAAAAAAATGCAGTCACTGTCCCTATTTTACATACACAGTGAAAAAGGGTGAAACATCTTTTCCAAAACCACAAAGCAGAACAATAGCTTAACCAGGATTTTTGTTTTAGTTACTTGTGGAAAATTTATCTCACAAAAAAAATCGCCCTGGAAAAGCATGCTATGGTATGTTGGGTATGTTGGGTATTTTGGTTTTTCTCTTTTGTTTGAGACTTTTCTGGTGCTGAAAGGAAAGGCACTGAAGGGACAAGGTTACTTCAGAGAAAATCTTTAGTAATCCCCACAGCACATTTCCTACTCTGAGCTTGTAACATTTTTCTAAATCGTAAATGGTACTTTGTCCATTTAGCAGATACCATGCTCTCAAACTTTGTAGGAGATTGGCAACTTCATAAAGCTTATAAAACTAACCTGGAAGGTTTTCACAATCACTATTTGCAAAGGAGTTTTGCGTCTATAACCCAACAACCTCAGTATTACTGTAAATTAATACAAAGATTTCCATTTGCTTTAAATGAAACTGGAGCCTATTGCCACAAATTGCTAAATGTCCTTAAGTCTCACTGATGTCTAGAGGGATACAAACCTTCTCATATTTCAGGCTGAAGTACTTACTTATCCTCAAAGTGCAGATCAGCAATGTTTCTTTTCATTTCCAGTTATCCTTATAAACTCTTGACAAAATTGAATTATGTACAGTTTACAGATCAAACTCCCCGCTTAAGAACTGAAGTCACCCTGAAATCTCTCATCCATATTAATAACCACTTCTTGCTTAGAATAGCTTTTTGCTGCCTTTGGAGTAAATTGTTTTGTTTCAAGTAATGGAAAAGGTAGTTTCTTCCGAGTTTAAAAGCATCTCTTAAGGGCAAGTATAAAAGTGAAAAATGTCTAGGTCATTTATATCCTAATCTCAGCAGAGAGTGTTCTATTTTACAAATGTATGTTGCTCTGCAGAAGTGGGTATCAAAACTGTATTTTGTTGCTATTCCTTCTGGAACAGCAAGACTGTGTTAGAGATTCTGTTAGCAATCTTTGGATCTAATTATCTGCTACTGCATTTTATCACTACTAGTCCCAAGGGTCCTTGTTTAGGATCACATTCTGCTCTATGTTCACATTTTCCATGGGCAATATCCCTGGAATTAACAGGTTTTATTAACCTAGGCAAAGCTAGTGATTGTCTTCAGGTCAAGGCTGCAGGATTATCCGGGAGACATTATGCTTGAAGGTCATTTTATTTTGTCATGAAGGATTTTTCAGAGTATGTACCTAGTGCTCAGAGCATCTGGTCTTGAATTTACTGTGGTCTAGACATTTGCCCCCTGATGCTTTGAGAGGCTGTCAAATTGTATCAGAATCACTGGTAGTTTTCAAGGCTTCCTAGCAGGGAATTCTCTACTGCTGTACACATATTGGTCTGTTCTGGTTTTATTACTGTATCTTTGCTTGCTCTTCTGGTACTTTTCATAGAATCATAGAATAATAGAATATGATGAGTTGGAAGGGACTCACAAGGATCATCGAGTCCAACTCCTGGTCCTGTGCAGGACACCCCAAGAATCACATGTGCCTGAAAGCATTGTCCAAATGCTTGAGTCAGAGTTCATGGAGGATTCAACTACCTTAATTGCTTCTGGGGATTTTTTTCTGGAAAAAAAAAATAAAAATCACCACTTCCCCTCAATAAACTACATTAATCCATCATGGGAAGTGGGGGGATTATATGTTCCTAAATCCTTCTTTTGAAAAGCTCCTGCAGCTTCATATTTTGTGGATCTTTTGTTTTCATGAGCTATATCCAGATCTATGGCTGTGGTCTCTGTTGAATGGTAATGAGTCTAAGGCTTAAGAAATACATCTTTGCAGTGCTCCACTTATTTGATGTATTTTAGGAAAAAAAGAAAAGTTTCTCAAAAGGCACCTTCAAGCAATCTTACATTATTTAAAAAAATTCTCTAAGCTGTAAAACTCTTTGAGAACAAAATAATTTTGTTTGTGCAATGTTTCTTTGTTGCTGCTTCACTGCATATACAATGACATAGTGAGAGCTTGGAAATGGATGTTGTACTGGCATAGATTATATATAGTTTTCTTTTTATTTCTCCTATACATATTGTGTGCTTTAAGTGGAGTAAAGAAAACCCCCCAAAGCTGCAGACAACAAACAATAAATGAAAAATAACATAAAAGGGCTCTCAGTACAAATTCAGACAGAAAAACATCTTCTTCCTGTCCTATCAGCCTATAGTCCCACCTAAGGGAAAACACAGAAAAGTCAACAGTTCTAGATAGACTCTCTTAGTCACTAATCCAGTCTTGTCTATGCCAAAGGGTGAAGTAAAATCCTGCAACAAAGACTCTTGGAATTTCCAGCCACAGAAACAAGGGGTTGTTAAGATTAATTTTTAGATGATGGAAATGCTTGGGTATTGCACAGGAAAGAAAGTAGTCTCCAAGCCTGCACTTGGAAATAAGCAGGCCTGAAATAACATCTCACACTCTCTAGGAAATCAGTTAGCACATCTTCTGGAGTAAAGCCTAACATGCTTTTTGCACAAGATGCCAGCTACGGGTTGCTAGAGGTACCCCATCTTGGCTCTAATACCTGAGTGGTTTGTACGTTGATCTCTCCTTCCCCTTAAAATGCATTCCTATAATGTCAGTTGGTAAAAACCTGACAGTGAAAGGCCATACACCTCTTGCCAAGAGCAATGAATAGAAGACACACAGAGCAATATACAGGAGTATCAGCATCTCAATGCAAGGACGAAACTCATACCCCATCTGATATCTGCTATACTGTCTTACTGGGATGTAGAAATTCCATCTTTCTCTCTATCCCAAGTCTGGTTCCAAATCAGTTCACAACAATAACCTGACTTCAGCCAGTTCACTGCACTCAGACAGCACCAGTCTCTGGTGTACCCTGGCAAAGGTCATAGATGGCTCTAGAACAAGTCACATCTGCTCAAGCCTTGCAAAATTTTCAGCCCAAGAGACTCATCAGGCATAGGGATATTGTGTCTGTATATGCATATCCTCAGTGGTAAACTACCAGAAAAACTGAAACTGGAATTACTGAAAATAGCATAAATAAGAATTTAGCTTGGCCACTGTATTTAAAAAATAACATCAAAACACAATTAGAAACAAAAATATTAGAGAAATGGACTGAAAGCTGCAAATGTATAAAAGGGAAAAAAAAAGAGGCAGAGGATAAAAGAGGGGTATGTCTCCCTAAAATATTTTTAGAACATTTGAACACACTTTACATAATGTTTTGGGTTTGGAATTGTACTTTACATTAATAGTGACTGATATCCATAAATAATAATTCCATGTCTGTCATAGCAAGACACTCCATTCCTGCTGAAAAAAGGAACTGAAAGCATTTGGTGGTCTCCAGATGAAGATATCTACTGCTCTGATGGTATGGGCATAATTTCAGATATGTTAATTTTACTCACCACATTCAGTAGCATGATGATGCAAAAGTTGATGCACACTGCAGTCCCTGTAGTTGCAACCTGAGAGTTATTCCTGATTAAAGCCCACTTAAAGGCAGCAAAAGTGCTGACAGTCACAACACGATAAATAACAATGCCAAAAACAGCAGCAATCACCACACAGATCTAAAGGAAGAAAAAATCAGAGAGAAGAACCTGAAAACCTCCAGTAGAACAGGAGTTAGTTTCTCTCTGAAACTCTGCAAACTAATATAATAAATGAAAGACTTTAAAAATCCATCTCATTTGATTCCAGAGAAAGGTTTCAACATGATGATTATTCTTATTGTGAAGTTCTTTTTATTTTGCATAATGAAAAATATTTTTGAAATCATATTAAAAAAATTTTTAGTTTTAAATATTTTCTTGGAAATGTTTCTCTTCCTTAGCATTAATGTGGGAAACAGTGTTGCCAGCTCTGGGAGTTAGAAATTTTCCTTATGTGCACATGATGTGCAAAGGCTAGTCTCAAGCTGATGTCCCAGTTTGATGATATCATTTGGGATGGATTTGTGCTTTGATAGACTTCACACTTACAGGAAAAAATATCTCCATTTGTAAGCACTGCCTCAACAACAACCCTGCCAAGCTACCCTATCTGTTTCTTCCTACAGTTCTAGACAGTTTCTATCCAGAGAAGGTATCAAGTTCAACCGCCCTTGTAATTTCTTTTCTGATGAAACTTTCAGCAAATCAGTGAAGCAGTTACAATGAGAAAGCCATGAAGTTGAGCCAGTCTGCTAAATTTCTTGATGTTCCTTATGCAACAGTTGAGCACTAAATGACAACTGTTTTCCATTCTGACCAATTTATGTCACAGTTTAGCAAGCCACCTAAAGGACAAACTGTTGGGCATTACATGGGTGACTCCTCTCACAGACACTTTGACACAGGGCCCATTAGCCACCTTA
This sequence comes from Pseudopipra pipra, assembly GCF_036250125.1. Lineage (NCBI taxonomy): Eukaryota > Metazoa > Chordata > Aves > Passeriformes > Pipridae > Pseudopipra > Pseudopipra pipra. The sequence goes on from NC_087553.1 coordinate 27,857,997, forward strand.
TTAGACAAGGAGAAAGAGTTTCCTCAGTAGAACACTGAAAATTATTTGCTAAAGTGGTGCATTGCGAGGTTGTGCATAGACAAGTTAAACCGATCAAAATTGAAGTATATCTGAGCTAATTAAATGGGCAAAATTACTTGGAAAACACTGAATGCTAATCAAGCTGCTTTCATATTTTCACATTCATTACAAAATTGACCGACATAATCTCAATGCAGAAGTAAAAGGGAAGTGTATGAATGTGATGGATTGTCTCTTGATTCCCTGCATAGTATTGAGGGGAGGAAGGACCACTTTCCTTTTCCTTACCAGGGAACAAGTAGTCTGGTTCAAGCTGTATTAGTAACTGCACTGTGAGAATCAATGCTGAGAAATTTTGAAAACTCCTCTGACTTGAAGTTTTGGTAAGCGTATAGCTCCTGTGCTTACAGGGGTAATTTTAAAGGAATATATTTATCTAAATGCTCAAAAATGCAGTTTTTCTAACTTGCTGGAATCCCATGCTATGCCAACAATAATAAGTGTCTTCAGTGAAAATAATTTTTGCCCTGTTTTAAGGGCTGTTATGGGGACAATAATTTGTGGTGCATGCAATTCAGAGCAAGGCTACTCTCTCTGGCACTTTGAGCAAGATCTATAACTAGGCTAAGAAGATTAATGATCGAGTTTGCAAATGGTAGGGAGTAAAATGCTGACCCCCTTCAAGGAAAAAACCATAGGGAAAATATGGAAAATATCACAGGTGTAGTATCAATTCTGAACAGAGACTGCATACATGTGTCTTCAAGGGCTGAGTCAGTGTCCATCTGTACCATCTGCCATACCAGAGCACAGTTCATCTCAATAATGCATTTGCCTTTCTTGACCAAGATTGCTAAGGACAATTTTGAAGTCCTCAGTTTCTTTCAAGTCCTCTGCCCTGTTGCTGGGCTAGCTCACCTACCTGGCTTTCCACAGCTCCTGAGAATGTACACATTTATCATTTCCCAGCCTCCTGGAAAAGCCCTAGTAAAATCCATGGCAGTCTGAGTTGATGCTAGCTGTGTTTTCAAGACCAGTACCATCACAACCGTTTTCATGTGAATAACTGCCCATAATGGCTTCACTGAAGTTAGAGGATGGGGGCATTTCAGCAGAAATGCATGCAGCTCTCTGTTAGGAGAAATTTTGCTGCTGCATTTAGTTTTGCACTTTGTAAAGAGGAGAAATGCCACATTTTAGTCAAGGAACATTGGTTTCTCCATTTCAATTGCACTAGGAATATGAACCCTCTTTCCTTATCTCCTCAATACACTGAAAAACTAGGACACAGTAACATCATTAGACACTCTAGGCATCTTACGTTCTCTGTGAAGTTTACAAAGAACAACTGCCTCTTCTATGGCATCTTTCCCCATCACTCTGCACTGTCCACACAGGAAAGACAACCAATGAGCTAGTTCAGTCAGCTGAAGATGGTGCCTAAATGTGAGAGAAACACTATTCTGGCATGTATGTCATTACATATAATCTTACAGGTACAGCCTTGAAGGAAGGACTTAACTATCTGTGAGACTTAGTGGAGTGAACTGGTGTAGGACTTTACAGAAACTTGGGTGATTTGCTATGTAGATTTTCAAGCTGCAGTAAACATGATAGAGCTTATTTCACTTTATAGCAGTCATATCCAATATTTAGATACTCTATCATCAGAGATAATGCTATTTTGCACTTTTTCAACTGGTAAATAAATAACAGTTCTCAAACCATAAAAAATATTCCAGATGCAGAAACGATGAGTCTGCTGCATTTATCTGCAAACGCTTGATAAGGCTCTGGCTTCCCAGATATGGGGTTCATTCGTTCTTTCTTGGAGTATTTGGCTTCAAACTGCGGACGTATCTCCTCCTAAGGAACAGACAGACAATGTTCATATACAGCACAGCTAGGAAAAACTCTATAGGAAACTTCAGATCTTTTATCAGGTCACTGTTATTGGGAATTAAATCTTTGAATTCACATCTGGCACAGCTACCATAAAAGATGAGCTGGAAAATCAGGTCTCCTTTCTGAGAATTGGAATAAATCACTGTACCCATAAAAGTATGTATTGAAAGTATTTATTAAAATCCCCAGTTAGCTACTCCTCTAAACAATGTTCTTTCAAACTACGTGTCTGCAAGACAAACCTTTTTAAGGTTGATATCACAGAATTTTTCCGTCTGACATTATCCTACTAATTCTGGGATTTTTCAACGAAGCAAAAAGAAAAAAAAAACTAACCTCATTTTTCCAAACCAAATTGCTGGGTTTTTAGGTATTTGGTTACCTTCCCAATATCAGCAAAATCTTCTCATCATTTGAAAAAGGATCCATGCCATCTAATGCTGCTCAAATGTTTCCTAACTCGGACAATATTATTATCAGGAACAACTTTCAGCAACAGAAATGCCAAATCTTTCTTTGCCATTTAAACCCCTCTTCTGAAACGAAACTTGAGGATTACCTGGGGAGAGACTTGGTTACATCTGTTTACAGCATTTGTCAGAAGACAGGGTTCACTCTTAGTGCAGGTAATACCTCACAGTTTTCAGCTGCAGTAGGGCTACCCTAACACGCAGAGGTTCACCAACAGCCATGTGTCCTGTGCCACTTTACCCAATTCTGACATCCAGGACACTGTCACATATGAGAGAAAGAACCAGGCTATGAGGATGGGCTCTCACAACTGCTGGCAGACGTTAGATCAATGTTTCTAGTGCTCTGCTGTATACTGAAGAACTGGCCCATGGTACAGCTGACTACAAGGGAGCAGACAAGAATCCACTTACAAATTTCAGTCACTTCCAACTCTTCAACTGCATTTAATTGAACTCTGACTGACTAAAGTTGTAAATGCCCAGACCTAAAATGACTGCATTGAAATGGGTGAATGTTAACTGCTCACACATATCTTTAGAATGTGAATAAAAGTGAGATATCCTAAAAGCCTACATCCTTTTTATAAAATTCCCCTGGAAAGGGCAAAACCAAAGAAAGTCTTGTTTCATTTTCCTTCTCCCAAGTTTTGAAGACACTTTCTCAGCACAGTGAATTCCCAGATTCACACAGCAATCTGTTACAAACATGTTCATAAGGTTTTATAAAAACAAGTTAAGATTCAGGTATGCCTAACTGCAATGCCTGTGTAACTAATTATGTGCTTGAGGGAACCAGACCTACGTAAGCTATACACAAAGGCTAAGCATGTTTCTGTGGAGACAGAGTAACACCTTGTTCTTATTCTATGTTGCTTAAACTGTTCCTGACATATCAGGGCTGCAGGCAGCTGAGCAGACCATAATCTGGCAAAAAGAACCATGTGAGTAGTATTCCTATGTGCCCAGGGGCATGCAAAAAGACAGAGTGTGACAGTGTTGAAGCAGGGTGCTTGAGAATTGCACCCTGTAGATTGTGCAAGGGCTCTGCCACCTGGCTCACTGAGTCATAGACAAGAAATCCTTACTTCTCTGCAACTCTCTCTGAGCCAAGGTTTAATTATCTTTTACGGTTTGCACTATAGGGAAGTCCTTATCATATCAACATGTCCTACAATCTCCAGTCAATTCAGATAATGCAACTGCTATTTTTACAGGAATTCTCCACAAAAAAATGAGACTCTGGCATGAACCTTTGTACCTCTTTAATGACACTCAACAGTGCTTGGGGCTGGAAGTAAAAAGTACAGTGTCTGGCTGAGGTTAATGATACAAAGAAAGTGACACTGAAGAGAAAGAAAAAAGTATGCTATTAAGAGCAACAGAAGCTATATTCTGTCTGGGAGTGCCAGGAACTGTGTGCAGTTTGTTTCTTGTGGAATGCCCACCCAAGACCCTCCATGTCTCCCACCTTGCACCTGATTTAGAAGAACAGGAAATCCAGATATGTAGGGTTGAAAGAGCCAGAACCCGTTCAGTCCATGTCCGGAGACTGAGGGACCTGGACACTGCAGGGGCTGCTGCATGCCTTCCTTGGGTGAAAATCTAAACTAGTGAGGAATTTGCAAGGTTGGATATCTGAATAAATATAATTGTCCTTTCTTCTTGTTTCATTTATTTGCCTCTTCATTTAGAACAGGAAAGAGATAAAAAAGTGATAGGAAGCCTTATGAATTTTTTTTCAGTCTACTGTTGGTAGGAGTTAATAAATTTCGCTCTGTAGCAAAATCTTGTTTTTCAATTTGCCCATGAAGACTAAAGCAAGCAAAAGCTAGACATATAGTGTTGTTAAAATACCAATTTTCATTATCAAAAGCTTGTGATTTAAAATGGTAATTAGACCTCTTTAATTGATTTCTTTGAAATAACTAATAAAAGCAATCAGCTGATTTTGTCCAGTGATAACTGAATGGAATGTAGATAGGGAATTTAATTAGCAGTGGTTTTCTTAGAAAGTAGTACTTCAAGGAGTAAAATTTTCACATTACTGAGACAAAATTCTCATTGACTTCTCACTGTTTGTACCACTTCACGATCAAACTCCACAGGATGTGTCTTTTTCTACCTACATAAAATAGACTGTTTTCCTTCCTTCCCACTTCTCAAATATGGATAGTTCCAAGTCTTTACTCATAGGTGAAACCATACTGATTTCTGGAGTATCAAATACAGATTAATATGCACTGCCTTAGACCAGATCTTTGTGCTCTAGAAGAGCTACTCTATATTGCTTTGTGAAATATATGCTTTTTTTTTTTTTCCCAAGAGTTATCTAATCCTTCAACAGGTGAATTCTTGAAATAGTCCTATCCTTCCTAGTCCACGGATATGTTGTCCTCTGTAGCCCATATGTAGAAAAAAAGATTTGTAGATCAAAAATCTGAAGCTTGGTCACTGGTATGATTATATCATCCCCAGAAGTAAGTCTTCATGCAAAGCCTGCAGTTTGCAGGTCATCCTGTTTGCAGCTGAACGTAATGGCAAAGTGATGAATGATCTCAACACTTCTTCATCTGGGACACCTGCTTCCAAACTGTGACTTTCTTAAGGGTAACGTCCTTTGAAGACCACAGTGCCAATGGAAAAGTGCAGCATTATATACTCAAGAAGAGGAGACAGTGGTTCATAGAGCTGACTCTAAAGCAAGGACATGCTTGAGTTGTGCAGTAGACATGGACACTGGCAGCTGTAGCATCTTTGGAGAAGACATCTCTGGGAAGCAATCAGCTCCTGCTCTTGGGATCCCACTGAATGCTGAACAAAGGAGGAACTGATGCCTGAAATGCCAATGAGATACTGATGTTCTGATAACTGGTCACACAAATCTTTGAGATCTCACCCAGGTGAGTTCCTATTAGCGTCTTTAACCTCTAATTTGAGAGAGAAAGGTATCATGTGGCACACTACTTCTGAAAAGACTGCTACCTGCTGCTGTAGAGGCTTACAAAACTCCCTCTAGAACTGTAAGGAGGTGCAATGAATAGCTCTGAAGCACATACAATCATTACTACTCCTGACTGAGATCTTGTTGACAGAGCTCACTGGAAAAATTCTGCTGTGAGAATAAAAGACCAGCTGACCATCAGCAGGGAGCAGGTATCCTCTGAAAATTACCAATATGCAAATGTCATCCTGCAGGCCAAACTGAAATAATCTGCCAGAGGGAAATAAGCATCTCTTATGAAAAAAAAATGTTATTTGATAGGCATAATGAAATAAACACATCATATTTCTACAAGGACAGTTTCAACTACCAGAAACTCTTCCAGGCTTTTTGGCTGGTGGAGGAAAAATCTAGAAACTGCACTCTCTCTTCTCTTTTCGGTGTTTATTCCAGCTAAAGTCTTAGTTGCATAGGCATGATAATGCTCTTCCAAAAAAGCTTAAATAGCAGAGAGTGAATCATAGCAATGCTTTCCTCCAGGCTCTGTAGGAAGACATGCACTTTCCATAGTAGCATTGAAGTTATACCTGGAATTTGAACATGTGCATAAAGAGAAGAGGGAGACAGAATGAGAAGGGATCCTAATTAGGCTTGAAGCTGTTGCGGTCACATCTAAGTAAAAGACTCCTCCAAGCACTACCATAGCAGCCAGAAATCACTTAGTAGTATTACATAAAAAGCTAATAAAAAGCCCAAGCAAAGAAACAAGCAGAAAAATCCCCCATCACTTAAGGACAACCTTACCAAGAAATTCAATATTTGTAAATGAACTGATCATAGAAGATTCAGGTGGATGGCTTTATAAATCAGCATAGTACACATCCAAGTGGGTTAAATGGTGAAAGATGAAGATATATAGCATCTTAAACTAAATACATCTGCAAGAACTGACTTCTTGGGAAAAAAAGGATCTCATATTTTCAATACTTACTTTTGTATTTTGTTAGTTTTAAGGCTCCTTCCCATTCCAGGGACATGGACAGAGCTATAATAGTCACTTGGAAATTGCAGTTTGGTGCAGTCATCTTTTGCCTTACCTGTCAGCAGCAGTAGCAGCTTTTTTGCAACTAGATATTAGGGAACATGATCCCTGCAGGTCAATCCTGACCGCTATTTGAACCTCAAGCAGGATTGTCTCAATGTAGTCTCTCTGTGACTTGCCAGTATGGACAAGAGCAGGCTGCTAATCTCAAGAGACTTAAATCAGTATTAAAGTATTTCCTAAATACATGACAATTATTGTGAGGTATCGCCAAGAACTGACTGAATATGTCCACATATAATGATGTTCCTGTTGCTGTAAAGAAATCAGTTTCCAGTTGGTTATTTCATGTTATGTTCTTGGGTTATTTTCTTAGCTGTTAAGCATTTAATTAAAAAATATCCCAGCAGCAAATGAGCAATTGTACCATTTCATGGCCTCACTGAACTACATTGCCTCATAGAGACAAAAAATCTCATAACTCAGAAGTCTGTTCCTCTTCTGGCAAGATTAATACTCCACAAAAGCAGGAATATAGAAGTTCAACTGCATTGAGACAACTACAGCAGCCTCTAACCATCTCTCCAAGAGTTTCAAGACAGTGTCTATAGAGAAAGGAAAGCAGACTTTGTGGATATCTGTAGTCTAAATCCCACTCAAGGAACACTCTTTCTGCCATATCCATCTTGCTTTTGTCCTGCATAATAAAACCTTCTAGTTCCACTTACACCTCAGTTCACAGTCCCAAGAGCATGTTGTTCCTTTCTGGTAACCACTACAGTAAAAGGTTAAGGTTATTTTTTGCTGTTTAGGTTCCTCCCTAAGGGAATTTCCTCTACCAACACAGGATGAAATAAGTCCTTTGAGTTTGTTCATCTCCCCCTCTCTCTCCACAGCACTTTTCAAAAAAAAAAGAGCACCTGAATGTTCAGAAGCTGGTACAAGCTTCAAAAGGCTTTCTTTCAATCAATACTCTTAGTGACTACATAAAAGAATAAATAAAAGCTCATTTGCCAAATTTCATGGTACCCTGGGTTGTCAAGAATTTCCTTGGATTAAACAGCAAAATTTGTTAGCTACCAAAACAAAAATGGATTTCCCACAAAGTGCATTTTCCCCATGAAATCTTGCAAATTAATTTAGATTTACAAAGGTGTAAAAAGTGAGGACAGTCTGGCTCAGAGAAAGTTTCTTCATGTTTCAGAGGAAAGTTTTAAGGAAAAAAATGCTTATTTCATAGTTTATAAAGATTTGAATAATGAATTGAAAATAAATCCAAAATAAAAACACAAATTTGTAACAAAATCTCTTTGTTTTAAAGACGAGGGTGTACATTTTTTTATACAAACCTCTTCTTCTTCCCAGTCTATCAAGTCCCAGTCATAAGCAATTACGGCTCGCCTTCTTTTCCAAAACTCCAGAAAAACAGTAGCTGGAGCAAGTAGAAAAAAGATACAAAATTGGTTTTAAGTCAAGAAAATCGTAATGAGTATCACAGAACTGTTGAATGAAGCTGTTACATTATTTTAATTTCTTTGCATAAACAGGTTCCTTTGAACAGCAAATCTTGCTGATGATCAAAACTCCTTTCAAAAAGCATGGCTTTCTAAGGATTACTTTGCTTGCTTCAAGTATGATTGAGGCTTTAGAAATTTCATTTAGTGCTAAATGAGAATGTTCAATTTCTAATCAACCAAGGGTGGGCTCTCAAAAAGTAAAATTGTTCCTGTGAGTCATCACTACCAGATATAGCAGATTTCTGATGAAGCTAAAGGTTTCTTGGGGCTTTCTCTTGCAGATAAAGTAGTAACTTTCCTTCTTTGAAGACCATTTACAATATACAGAAACCAGAACCCACTGGAAGTGCATTCCAGTGCATATGCAAACCTGTAAGGTACTACTGAAGAAATGGGAACTTCTGTTTTACACCTTTCTAATCCAGACCCTTTTTTACACTACATAAGTTCATATATGTGGTGTGGCATTAACATCTGATAATTAAACATTGTATTGTACAGCCCTTATTGATAGAGTTCAAGACAGAGTAACAGGCCTGCACATGACTGCTGTGGAATATGACTGGGAGTAAAACTAGAGGACTGGGAAGTTATATTCACATTCTAACAGAGGTTAGAATGGTAGGGAAAATATATGGTGACATGCAATTGATACTTCCTGAATGAAATGTGGTCAGCATGCCCAAAACCTATTCCATGATTATTCCCTCTTCACACACAATCTACAACCTTAAGCACATGCTAAAGGGGATGGAGTAGAAGGTGGAGTGGAATGGAGACACTGTGACTAGCCTCTGGTGTAATCCTTGCAGGGAGTGGATCTCGACGGTACCTTGTAGATAAACCCCATAGCAGCTGTCAGCCAAAGGAGACAGGAGAAGATGTCTTGCTGCTGAACAAGCAACTGTGGTGGAATCACTCTCTTTGGATGAACTTGGTTCATTATAATCTAACTGTATTACTAACACACACCTCCATCCCCAAGTTACCCACCTCCAAGGTATGACCACCCCTCATGGAGCATGTGCTCTATATTTTATTTACTATATATTTAAAAGAGAAGTGAGAGAATTTTACACCAGTAAGTAACAAACTGTATGTATCACTAGAGTCACTCTAGCTCCACATAAATGTGAAGAAGTAGTATAAAAGTAAGTTAAGAATTGGGAAAAGCCATAACTTTTGGAATCAGTTGATGGTCTGAACCTGTCTTATCCCCCTATAGGGATGCCTATTGGGTAAGAACATTCTATGCTCTCTGATCATCTTGATTTACATTTAATTGGTGATTAGAGCTTGTCTGAACATTGCTTTGAACAAGTTTTTGCAGTCAGACTCTATCACCATCAGTCTTCAAACCGTAACCTATCACAATTTTCTATTATCAGTGTGTATACTAACAAACTGTTAATGTGAGTCCTTCAAGGGTGATAGCAGTTGCTGGCAGTGGGTAACATATTCAAACAAAAGTGTGAAGATCTGGGAGGGGGTCTCTCTTATGCTGTTGGCACGTGTCCCTGAGCAAGTTCGTCAAACCATCCTCTGATCCAGCAGACTGGTCAGTGGAGAGTCACCATAACAGGATGTTGACAGACTGACGTGCCACAAGGGTCTTGGCTTTCCTGCAGCACTGACAGGCCAATCAAACACTAAGGATTTGAGGAAATCCCCCTTTTCATTTGACAACCGTGCTTCCATTTTGTGATGGAAAGAACAATTAAGGAAACGGTAATAAAATAATAGGCACACAATCTGAAGATTAATACTGAGCCTGTTTATAGTTAGAGGGTTTTTTAAATTTATTTTGCAAAAAGAATGTAGAGGCTGTCTAAAGCCAACACAAATCAATGGACAGGCTTCCTTTCCCACTGTGAAGTTTGGCTCTTTCCTTTATTGTTCACTGAAAAGCAGCAGGCTGCTAACCACAGAGAACATAAACCTCTTTGTTCATGAGGTAGCACAGTATCAGCTGTAACAGTGTCACAATAGTCTGGCAATATGTTCCACATCCAGCCCTAAAAGCATCTCCTGAATAGTCTGTCTGCCCTACTGCAGCACATTGATAAAAATGGGACATGATACTAAACACTGGCATTAGTTTGGCAAAAGTGAATTTTTAATAAGTCAGAATTATATTTTGTTGTACTAGTCAATGCAGCTAAGGTATGCTTAGAAAATGAACACTATGAGCAGATAAGGTAAAGTATCAAAAGCATGTTTAGGGAGCAGATATTTGGTTTAAAGGCATTTTCCTGTGTCACGTCCTTCTTTTTCCGACAGCTGGAATTATGTTACACCAGGTCACAGATTTCACAGAATATTCTGAGTTGGAAGGGACCCACAAGGATCATCAAGTCCAACTTTTAAGTGAATGACCCATACGGAGATCAAACCCACAATCTTGGTGTTATTTAGCACTAACCAACTAACCAGCTGCTTTGATTTAATCTAATAAAATTAATGAGCCTAATGTTTCTATAAATTTTTGTAATAATTGCAGTATGATTGGTTGGTGTCAGCAAAACTAGTAAGTTCTAATGAGGCTTCACTGCTGCTGAGCTACCACATGGTTCATTCCTTGATTTTTTTCTGGTAGGGTTGTTTGTCTTCTATCAGCTCATATTGAATTATTTTGTACAGGATAAACAAGTAGCCCTGCACTTTTTGGAGACCTGGGAGAAAGAAGCCTGATTACTACCACTCTGTTTTCATTCCAAAAAAATATCTGGTAGCAGTATTCCAGTGGGCGTATGAGTCCCGTGCATGAACCTCTCAGATATGCCTATGCTGAACAGTACTTCCTTTCTTCCTTGTTTTTCACACACCTGGAATGAGGAATCTATACATATTATATGTAGCATATTTAGCACCTCTCAGAGTAAGTATGTGCAGTTCCTTAAAGCTTCTTTAGAAAGCTATTTTCTAACCGTTAAGTAGTAAACAGGATGATCCATACAGTGCTGTTTTAGCTTTCACTGTTACACTTTTCTGCCTCTATCCAGGTCAGTATGCAGTTTTACCTTGCTAGATAGTTTAAAATTTGCTATAAATAACCATCTTTGATTGATTCACTGTGCTACTGAGGTCTTCTAAAACTTAAAGTACTGCATTTTGAAATTTCTCTGCTTCTGTTTTGGTCAGGTAATTACTAATACCCTCTAGAAATTTCAGCATTCATTTTCAACTTTAACACTCAACAGGACACAACTGTACTTATTGTTGCCCTATTTTCCAGTTGGTATGTTTAAACGAGATGCTGCGTATTATCAAAAAGTCCTGCTTGGAATTTTGAATTTCTCATTTGCCTTAGCTCCCAGATCTTTTGCTATCTTTTTCTATACAGTGCTTGTCCTACTTCAGAGCTCAACCTTGCAGCTGAGTTCTCAAATCCACTTGTACAAACAGCTGTCTTAATATCACTTCCTCAGATGCTTCTGTAATAAGTTGTGATCTTATCTAGTAATGCAAATGGTCTCTCACAGTAAATAGCTTTATCCTGACCTTTTCTGAGAAATCCTCTCCCTATTGTATTTCAGAACACTATTTAATATATCCATCCTGACTCCTTGAATATATTCTATACAGCAGGAGTATTGCTGAAGAACATCCTTAAATTCTATCTCCTCAGAGAGCAGATCAATGTGAACATTTTATGCTAGAGGCAAGGTTTGTAGGAAAGTAATATCTTTTATTAGACTAACTGATAAATTTAGAAAAATTGTTTTATGTTGGCATTTCTCATTGCTTGAAAAAAATGTTAAATTTTTCATGCCAGGCCTTTTTGCCTCCTAACTTTGCCTTTCAGCAAGAGTTCTAAAGCTACTTCCTTTATCAAAGGAAACATGCTTCTAGCTAGACAAGAAGAAATTTCAAAAAGGATTTTTCTTGTGTCCCTTAGTCCCTCATAGATATGCAGAGACAGAGAAACTACCACCGGCCCACTTTATCTATAACAATGCATTAGAAATGACAAATTGCTGGACTTTCCTGTCGAACAGTTACAGAACTTTGCTACTGAGCTTCAGGAAACATCTTGACAGTAACATCTTTGCAATAGGTTTCCCTAGTATCTCAGTTGGAAAAGCAAAAGCTACAATTCTGTCTGGCTTTACAGAAACATGCTGGAAGTCAATTGAGTATCAAATTTACCTAGTTTTTTTAATGAGAATTAGTTTTTACTGCATTTTAATTGCCAGCATTTATTTTGAATTAACATCTTCCTCTCATTTTCTGTCTTTGGTAAGAATCTAATGCAGACTGTAAAAAGAGAGTTTTTCCTAGAAATGGGACCTACCTTTTCATTGAGCCCAACATATCTCAAGGCATACATAAAGGACAAAGTATGGATGTTTCCCCTAGAGCAGACACACAAAATGTGCTATTGCTCCCCTCTTTTTGAAAGCTTTGAACATCTGGAAAATATCATCAAGACTAGAGATTCTCAGAAGAAAAAAGTTATTTTCCATCTTCTGAGATGATGACGCCTCAGTGAGCATCAATGATAATCTGTACAGCAATAAAGAATAAAATAAAAAAAAGTTTTAGTCTTTATAGGGACTTATTTTTTTCCCATGAACCACAGAGTTTTACAGCTTCAATCTGATTGAAAGTGTATTTCCTTTCAACAGAAGTTTCAATACAGAAAAGCTTATACAAACTACCACTGAATTCCTTAAGTGTACTGAAGGGAGACTACCTTTTGTCCTTTGCTACATCAGTTCAAAATGAATGTTGTCTTAAGTCATAGGGCTTTCAGGTATACTTTAGTAAGTATCATATTTTTTTCTGTTGCATCAATTACTTTTACTTCTCATTTAGAACTTTGCTTACCTGGGCAGAAATCAAATAACTGAGGTGATGGGTCAATATATATTTTGAAGAAAAGTGTGTTTCTATTCCAGTATCTCCTGGTGCACTTGACAATTCCAGCCTTTGATGGCACTCACTCATCTCACGATGAAGCATTATAAAAGATGAGTCCCTGTGCTTCAGAGACCTACAGTCAGGTTCATTGCTGGTCCACAAATCAAGCAGTCCCTGATGGTATTTGCCATGGTAATTCCTCTCCCTATCCTGGCCACAGCAGTTTGCTTGTCATTTGGAGAAAAATTTTATTTATATTTAAAATGTCAGCAAACCACTTTGTCCATCAATTAAAGATGCCTTCAGAGTAAAAGGAGGAAAGCTCTATACAGATTATCTCTTCATGGAAAGACCAATCTGACCACATCTGGTCTTGAAAAACCCAAGCGAATGCCTGAGGCTTCTCGCCCAACATGGGAACTCACTAATGGATATAAAGACAGTGAAGAAAGTACTTTACATAATAATAAGTGTCTAAAGTCCAGCTAAAGAGATAACATAGTTCTAGCTGCCTTTTTTTGCTTTTATTCTCTTTTTATAAAAGCACTGCCATCATTATTTTGTATGTTAGTGCCTACCAAATTGGATCATCTGTAAGGCTGAACTTTTCACAGTCAATATTTCATGCACTTGCCAGTTGTTTCATGCTGACAGAAAAAACATTTCCACAGTCAAACCTGTATCATTGTTTCTTCTCTCCCTCCATGATTTACTGCAATGATGGCAATTCCTGCATATACCAACAGGCCTACTGCAGACTGAAAACCCATTTAACACAGGCAGTAAGCCAACTCCTAAATACAGCACCAGAAAATCCCTGGAAAGAGTGACTTTCTTTATTCTAAAACTGCTTTAGCCCTATCTGCACAGAAAATATCTCCACAATCTCACTGTTGTCTCTGCAAGGTCTTCTTTAAGAAACTACAATTTGGGTGGAGCCATAGGATTGCTCTGTTCCCCAAACCATACCCCACACTCACATCTCCTTCCCGTTGCTGTCTCTACCTCCCTCTTGGTGGCAAGCTCACAAGCACAGTGTAAGCCAACAAAAGTGGTGGGAAAAGCTCTCTCCCTCAGCTGCTCTCCTATAGTTTCTTCTCCAGTAGCCAAATCATCCAGAGGGCAGCTTTTATTGTATTTTTTTCTTATCTCACTGTGGACTTGGGTGCAGTAAATGCATGGATGGGCAGTGCATTTCCCAGTGCTGGCAGGCTGGTGTGGAGATATTCCCAGAGGGAATTTGGGAGTCTGACAGTGATGCTGAAGGAGGGGGATGAAGGAGAAGCTAACCAGAATCAGATGTAGCTTCTGTCAACTAGGACAGGAAAGAGAGAGGACCTACAACATTTTGTAGGCAGGCATGTTCAGCCTCCCCAGTCTTCTCAAAAGCAGTGACCACAATGCAGGACCGGGCATGGTTACCTGAGTGAGGGACTCCCCTTACCTAGAGGTACTTTTCCTACAGCCCTGGGTCTGGCCAGTGCTAAGACACAGATGACATGCTGTAAGCACAGCTGTTTTTTGAAATCAGTGTTATTGTTAAGGAGGAAGAAAAGCATTAGTGCAAAAAGCTGCACTCCAAAGACATGCTCATCAGCAGCTAGAAACTGTGATGTCAATGTTCAACAATGTTAAACCATCAATTTCCCTAGCTGAGATTGGAAGTCCATGTCTCTACGCTGAATTGGAAATTCTCAACTTTAGTGAACACACAGAGAAAGAGTTTGGAAAAGCTGAGTAAACATCTATAAAAACCTTTAAGTCTTAGAAATTTTTAGTAGTTCTCAGCTTTGGTGTAGTTTAAAACAAGGCTGAAACATCAAGCAGAAACATAAAATCTGTATGATCTGTGGATTTTATTATAAATGTAATTTGTGATACTTTAATACCGTCAATACTACATGAAATGACATGAACAGGCTTGATTGGTTTATGACCTAATTCAATTGGTTAACTAAGACAAAATGGGATTTTTGGAGGAAGGAACTGAGACAGACAGGTTGGTTAATCTGTGTTGTCCTGGTGGCTGCCATGTTGCCTCTTATATATTTCTTGTAGATCAGTAAAGAGATTTGTAGTTTAAAATGGAGATTATAAGAATTACTTGGACACCTTTCCAAAGCAGTTGGAGATGTGTGAGTAAGAACAGGAGAACAATGACAAATCAGGATAGCTCAAGTAACTGGAGCTCTGAGATGGATGCTATATTTGAGTTACCTCATTGAGCCATTTTTTAAAGTCATTAACCTTCTCTCAGAATGGCATGGCAGTACCTAAAAGCCTAGGCATTCTTAGGCAGCTTGTGCTGCCAGAAATTACTGTTTCCTCTTTCCTTCAATTCTGCCTACATGATCATAGTAGGAAAAATAGTTGAGTCAGAAATAGAACTGTTCTACGGGCAAAATTCAGCCTCCATGGCAACAGTTAGACCACTCTCGGATCAATTTGCCATTCAATGAAATCTTCCATTTATTTCATCTGAATTTTGATTTAACTGCAACCAGCTTACCTGTATTTATTTAGGCTTTACTGCCTTTCTGCAGGATGGGGAAACAATACATTACTTCATTTTAATACTGACACTAAACTCAATTGCCCTAAGCTAAGAAAAGTCCTTAACAGTAACAGAGAAAAGGCTTCAGTATCAATGGATTTAAAAAAAGTTAGAAATCCCCACAGAATGTAATATATATATATATATACATATGTAAAATCTACATAGACACTACATACTGAATTCATGTTTTTATTTTAATTAAAATTACTATCACATAAAAATCTGATTCTACAAATTCCATCTTTTTTTTGCAGAAACAGAAAAGACTCAAACCCATATTGTTTTTCTCAGTGTCTGAAAAAGGCGCGCCTGAAAATGAAAAGGTGTGGGTTGCATCACAATCTTTAAGAAACAGATGGTTCAATTACTTAATATCAAACCAAAAACTTACCCCACACAGCCATGAAAACAGCAAAAAAGACAGTAGCTCCATTGTCAAAAAGGTGGGTAACCTGAGGGATATGTTAATAGTGTGGTCAATTTATGATAATAAGACTTTATTTTCTATTTTCACCTAATAACGTTAATGTGATCACGAGTGTAGCTGACCTGACACTGAGGATCCTTCCCTTGATATGTGAAATGCACCTGTCAATTGACAGGACTATTTGCCAGCCTGGCCTGGGACTGACCCCTGCCAACACCAGATGTGAGCATCATTTCAGACCCAAAGCATTCATCCAACAGAGGATGGATCAGGAGATAAAGGCTAATGTCAATGGCACCATACACGTGCATCTAGGACACAACCTCTGAGACTGCTGAATCTCTAAGTGCAAATTACATTCAAGTGTTTTACAACCCAAGTACTGGTGAAAGGCAATGTTAATGTTGGCTGAACTTGATCTGTCCTTCAAGATTTTAGCTACTCAAGCTCACTAAAGACAAATGCAAAAGGTAAAATTAATGCTTTTACCAGGACAGCATTTCTATTTGCACAGCCTAAAACATACCTTGGCATAAATGCAGCTGTCTGACAACCTCATGAAGGGGCAGTATTTATCACATATAGGACACATTATGATATCTGTAGCTTGACAGACTTCTTTACTGGAAAAATAGAAAAGACAAAAATTAATAGCTTTGATTACTACAACAACCTTCACAATGATTTGTCTTAAAATGGTTTGATAGGTTTCACCAATATTCAGTTATTTGTTGAACAAAACTGCTCTGTAACTGAAGCCAAGATGTTTATAACTGCATGTATACAGTTAATATTTGTTGACTGTCTAAGACTGCAGAGTTTACAGTCATAATTGCAGAGTACAGTTCTTCAGGGACAACCTAGCAGCGTGTCTTTACCGTCTCCAGCTTCTCCTCGAGTTAGAGTGAAGGATGAAGAGGGTGAGGATAATTGCAGAAAAAGTTCAGTTTGACTTATTCTTGTGACTTGTCTTAAATGTGCAAGAATTTAGAGATGAAGCACTTAGCAGAAAGTGCAGGGGTTTCTTCATTGGGAAAGGCCTTAAAGAGAGTGAAAATTCCCCACTCTTCTACTGGCCTGTTTCAAAAGCAATGAAGGGCCCAGCTTTTTCCCTACTTCATGCTGAGCTGTCAAGACCATCAGCAACTGGAACTGGACAAGCATTTCCTCTCATCCCAATTCAGGAGCAAAAAACACAGGAAGTTTGACACTGGGTGCCTTGTGAGAACCAAACAGTCTTTTCTGATAGTTCATTCAACAGTTCAAAACGAAATAATTAACAACTTATGGGAAGTTCTGTTAAATTATTCATAAAAACCCACAGCTGTGATTTCCTTATAAAAGTTCCCCTGTTACCTGACTTGGCAGTGGTTCAAAGTGGTGACTCCATACAAAAAGACAAACAATCCAATGAAGGCAGCTGGGAAGAGCATCCCCGTGTACCAGCCTAACCAGGCAAAGTACAGTCCAATTTTCTCACCAAAGTACCGCCTGTTTTAAAACACAACACAGCAAATTTACCTGCTAATTAGAATAAATCTGCTTAATCTCATTCATTTGTAGAAAATAAACATTTCTATCATATCTGAAGAGTAGATTAGAAAGCAGTCAGAATTTTCTGAAGAAAAACCCTTCAGCTAGGCTTCTAAATCCACAGTGAGGGACCTGACTCATGAATGAACTTAAAATATGAACTTAAAAGTTCACTGACCACAGTTTACAGTTAGATGAGTGGAGACCTCATAAAGGAAACACTGAGTTACTTTTAAAAAGCTAGTTCTTTGTATGTGGGAAATCGATGGTTTGCTTTGCCTTTTGGCCATATAACTGTACTGCCTAAATAATTGCATTGAAATAAGTTTTGTCCCTAAAACTGGTACAACGGCAAAAATTATTTGAGCCCAGATTATTTCTAAGAAATTAATTAACCAGAGTTTATTCTCCAATAAAATTTATTTTCATTTGATTATTTCTTTTCTTAGCTCAGTTCCTGGAAAACTAATTTCATGATTCTACCACAGGTGGAAAACAAAGTGCAAATAAGGTTCATCATCTTGCATTAATTTGAGGAAAGTAGTCTGAATTAATCCTAATTTATTAGATACCTTGCTGAAAAACTAGCAGCAAAGTGGCCAGAAAGCTCCTTTTTGCTACACATTCTTTAGCACTTTTCCTTCCCCTACACACAACCAAACTTCTGTTTATGTGTTAATCAGTACATCAAGCACACAAAAAACCTGCTGAACTCATTGGCATAGGGGCAGGTTCATGTATTGCCCTGCATCTGATGTCTTGTCCACAGTAGGCTGAGATTTTAGGGGATTATTTGCAAGATTAGTTTTAAGGAATGGAGGCAAGATAATATGCTTGTGTTTCAGAGACTTTGCAAATAACCTAAACTTGCATATCCACTGAATTGGAAAATACCTGCTCTGCTGAAAACACACTTTCTCACTAATGATAAAACTTCTGATCTACCCAGAGACAACTGAAAGGAGTCAGCACTGCTGGCTCCTCTGTGCTACCAGAAAACATCTTTGGCCAAACTTTCACAATGAGAGTGGAAAGACCTATGACGGTTCTAGGGCTGGATGCATTGTAGAAGAGGGCACTTGGTCTGGACTGCACAAAAGTAGCAGCTTTCAAATGGTTATTAAAAATTTCCAGTGTGAGAAATGTCTATATGGGCTGAGCTCATAGTCTCTTGAATGATACTGTCCTCTATGACTATTTTCATTTGAGTTTACCAGCTCTGTATAAGAAGCCAAATATCATCATGTTGTTTTTATTCTTCTGTGTTTCAACAGGAACTCAAATTTACGGGCTAGAGATGATAAGCTAATGATAATGTGCTCAGTTCTGACAAGGGCAGCAGGTCTGATTGCAAAAAAACCACATTGGAAACTGCTTTCTGAGCCTTGACTTTAGAATGTTATTGAAACCTTTGGCCTAATTGTTTTCCTGACACTTAGGATATCAAGCTGTGCCTGCTCCTCTGGAAAAGAAAGCTCACATCGTGAGCTTACTTCTACTGAATATTTATGACTTTTCTCCACATACATAGTTTAAATCAGTGAAACAAACCTGACCTTCATCAAGCTTTATTTTTTATTTCATTCCCTGTGCTCAGGGATGAATGCTTCCTCGTTCCAATGCCCTAGCTGACAAATATTCATGACAAAATTCATCTCCTATCCTGTTGAGCCCTTCAGTCTAAGGGTGCAAACTATACTATTCTTTTTGATCTAACAGTTGAACAGCTTAATACTAGATGAAGACCCAAGAAAGGTTCAGTGTGTCCTAAAGAAGAATGGTCATGATGGGGAGCAACCCATCTCTGCAAAGTAAGGAAAAGGCATCTGAGCCTGGTTTCAAAAATGAGTGAAGGATGTTGACATTGCTTTGATATGTATTGATTTAAATATGGACAAACAGCCTTGATATTCCACTATTGCCCTTTGCAACACAGCTGGTATTCCTGTACTGCTGTAATTTGCATCAGGATCAAGTTAATACTGCATGTCTTTTGGCCCAATAGTTAGAATATTTTTCCTTTTAGTCTCTTCTCAGATACCACTATGTTAAGTGCTATAGAAACAAACTATGGCAGTAAGAAGGTCTGTGGAGACCTCTGTAGGTGCCATATTCAGAGCAGTTTCATACTTATTGCAATGTGTAGTTCAGCCAGTCTGGGCTATCATGACCCTTAGGAGGTGTAAATGGTTTAGAGATACCTTTGCCATTCTTTCCCTTCAATATGCCCCAAATATTTGCATGAAGAACAAGCTCTTTGTTTCTTCTCTGTCACTATATAAAGAACAGAAATTTCATATAGCTTTCTGAAGGGATGATAGTTATCTTTGAGCCAAGCTCAGCAGTGTACACGAAGAATTCCAGAGATTTCTAGAATGCATTACTGTGCATTACTTTTACCTAAATTTCACTCTGCTCATTTGAAGGCCTCTTTGAACTTTTCCAGCATTGATAACATTCTTGTATTCTTTTAACTTTGCTAATTTATTACTATCCAGTTTTTCAGATTATTAATGAGGAGAGAAAAAAAATGTTTGAATCTTTGATGGTTCTCCCGCATAAAATTTTCTCCACAACTAACCTAAAAAACAAAGATATGAAAACCCCCCAAGCACCTAATAGAATAATCTATTTCTCCAATTCCTGTATATGCTGTATCATTAAAATAATAATAAAAAAATAATTTCAGCTTCTCAATTGTATGCTAGCCTGTACACTAGCACCTCAATACTGCTTCCCTTAATGGTGACCTGTCTATGCTCTCACCCCATTCCAATGGTAGAACTAAGATTTAACTGGGCCAAGATTTCAATCTCAGTATTTATCAATAAGGCACATTTCTTGATAATACAATAATAATAATAATAATAATAATAATAATAATGATAGGATTAAACTTCAAGGTCTAATTTCAGACCTATGAAATGTGGTATTGGATTATTCTGTGGTTAATGATCTTCATTACAGAATATTTTGCTTTCAGGATGCCCAGAAGGAAATCATGGATCTAGAAATATACAGGTTTGGGCTCAAGCCAAGAACCTATCTATTTTCATTAACCCTTTTTCAGGTCAGAATGAAATCCTGTACTGAATTTTCTACATCACAGAAACTAGAGCTTCCCAGCAAGTGTTTTGGACATACGAAGCTCCCATGTCAGAAGCAATGGGGTGTAGAAAAAGGCTTGACAGGAAATTGAAAGGGTGTGGTCAGCTTGAGATCAAGACATTTAATGTCTTGAGCAAAATTCAAGCTACTGAGGCATTAGTTTTGTTTTCAGATTCATTTTAGTAGCTTTACAATCACTTTAAAAATATAGTTTTCTCCCTCCCTTTTTGTCCTGTGAATAACATGCACAAGCAGCAGCAGGAGCAATTTGTGCACAATCTAGAGGGAAGCAGCTATGCACAGAAGTGTGAAGGAGGTGATCCAAAACCCCCAGGAATCACTTCAACTGTTTCCATTGATTTACATGGTCCCAGAGCATATATATATAATAGATTTTGTTTCCTTCCAATTATTATCAGTTCTAAGAATCTTAAATTATTCTTGTAAAGCAACTATGGATATTAAATTCCGAGAGAAGTATAATTAAAATCATTGTGCTACATCTGTTGATTAATGAGAGTGGCTTTGCAAATTATGCCAAGTCTGTTTCTTCATACTGCCGCATGTTTCAAAGCAGAGTGAAAGCAGGATCATGCAATTCCCCTCAAATGTCTTTTTCGCATTTATTTCCAGTGACTATTATCTCCATATCAGCCAGCTGATGAGATTAAATGTAATCTGAGATTCACCAAATTGACAGCGCAGCAGATGGAAACCTCATTTTAACATCTTAGGAAAATAAAATAGCACAAAAGTATGAAAAATTTCACTTAGCATTGTGGCAACTTGACTTTGAGGTAGAAATATCATATCTAGTAATGTGATAATTATACTATCTGCATCTAATTTACTTCTTAGTCTTTCTAAAACATAATGTCAACTAGAGTCATAAGTTCTGGCCAGATGTCTGTGAAAGAATCAAAATCCATCCACTCCTTTTGTACAGATGACAACACTATACCCTTCAAGCACAACACCACAGAGCTGTTGTTATGGGGAAAAAAAAGTTACTCCTGCTGTAGAACTGGTGCTAAAGAAAAGCTTCTGTTTAAAGTATGCCTGCTGAGATGCTGCCAAGTGAAATGAACAACTTGCTGGTCTTGCTGGTGTTGTCAGTTCTTCAAGAAGAAATCTCCAGCTCAGTAGACATGTGAACTGCTGGGAGTGGCAGTAGACATGAAAGATTCATTCATAGATGCTGGATTACTCGCATTTGCTTAGCTCCTGCTGAATTTTCAGAGAATTCGAAGTCTTGGCAGGAGCTAAGGAAATGCAAGTAATCCAGCATCTGTGAAGTGAGAAGAAAAAGGAATTCCCTTCCCTTTCTTGTCACCCCTCCTTCAGTGAATTCATTAAAGCGGAGGATGTGTTCCAGCAGCAAATGGAACAGCCCCCCCATGCTGGGGCTGCAGCCTTGAACCCTTCTGAGTTTGATGGCTTCCAAGACTCAGCCTGCTGTCAGTGCTCAGGGAATCTCACAACTCCCCCTGCCCCTCTTCTCTTTGGCTAAACACGTACTCTGAACAATGACAGTACACTCATGACCTCAGCTAGTGGGTCTGCCCTTTCAATAGCCTTCTTTTTTTTTTTTTTTTTTTTTTTTTTGTAAAATAGATTTGGAAAACACTGTTAGATGAAAACCTAAAGCTTCTTAAAAAATGTTAAACTTTAAACCCAGGCTATTCAAGAAGGCTGCTACCAAGGTCCAGAACTTAGAATGTTAGAATGTTTCTAACTTTGCTCGTTCTGTTACTATTTATTGCCATACTTAAAAGCCCCTTTCAGATGCTAGATCAGCAAATTAATCCAAACACCAGATATTGCCTCAACAGCACTTTCACAGACAAGAAATGTTGATGAAGAACAGTAGCCTTGACCACCATGGACAAATGATTAAAAAACACTACAGAGATAAGCTGTTTGTATGGTGATATTAATATCTTATTGTATACCAGGAAATTAGGAGTTAAAAAAACCCTTCAGTATAACTGTTGGCTCCTCCATAAATCAGCAATTTCCATCATGTAATTTGACAGAAATTCCATATTTCTAGTTATGAGTCCAATGTATTAAAAAAGAAATAAGAAGCTTTTGGGACTAAATTATGAGGACTAATACATTATTTTGTAAAGCATTAAAAAAATTACATGGCTCAGTAAAACTTTTTTTTGTATTTCTCTGTGAACTTTTTATGCATGGAAATTGAGCACCTTCTGTTTCATGAAATGGATAAGTTTTATATAGCCTTAATTGGTAACACTGTCTATCTTGAGGGCCACCCTCTACAAATCTTTCATCTGGAAACAATTTTGAGAATAAGTAAAAGCAAAGATTTCTATCAGTTACAGTACTTATGAAAGGGGAAATTAATATGCTGGACTGATTGCATGCTCTGGATAACCCTTCCTGATAGCCAGTGTATCAATGTCTTTAGTAGTCCCAGTACATCTGAATACTTTATTAACAGGCTGTTGTAGCTCAATATTTCTCTCTTCAAGTAGAAAAAGTCCATTAATGCCCAATAATACTTCTGTCAATATGATTAGTAAAGGCTTTGGCTCTCTATATATGCGTAAAAAACGTGTAATCCTCTATTAGTACATTAAAGCCTATTTGAAAATGTTATTTAAAAGGGTTGTAAGAATTGGAATCACATCTCAGCTTTCTCAGAGTTTTTTCCTTGGAAAAGGAAGGCTAGTTCCAAAATGAATACAAATCTGGACAGTGATGACGTAACTGATCTGAGCTGAAGGGCGGTGGCACAGAGAAGACTTCAACCACTAATGTTGCTAAACACATAGCACACTCCATCACTGTAAGCTCTGCTCTGTGCCATTTGTAAGCATGGAGAAACTTCATCCAGGGCCTGTTCTGTGGTTGCACTTTTGCAAAAAGAAGTTTTAGTCAATGAGAGCCTGTTTTTTGCCAAAGCCATGCTCTGAAGAGGAAGAACTCCTCTAGTAGACAGATATGTAACCAAGTATATCCAGCCTCCACAGATTTCTCTCTTCATTTTTTTCTCTCTTAAATATTTTGTAATCTGTTCATTAGAAGTTATGGTATCAGGAAACTTTAGAAGGAAACTTCCTTCATTCTTGGGCCCTCCTACAAACTCCCCTATTGATATTTCTTTGGATGTAGTGGCACCATGAACTAAATGGAGTCCCATGACCTCAGGATCAGATTTTAAAAATGACATGAATTAATTGAGCTCTTCATGGTTTTGTCAGACGTGAGATAACCTTTTCTCAAAGCACCTACAATGTGACAAAGTAAAAGCAGGTAAGTCCTACCTTACAAGATCCAGAGGCTGGTATTTATACCACACTCCCCAGGAAGCCCAGCACTCATAAAGCAAGTGTCTGTGGTTTTCTGCCCCATGGGTTTTTATCGAATTCTTACTTCTGTAACTTCCCTGAAATACAAATCTGGACATTAATGAACAACACCAGCAAAAAAAGAATATTTAAGAAATTTCTCTCACTATCAGTACGGATAACACAATTTATGTAAACTCCGTATTTGTACTCTGAAAGCTAAACACGACATTAAAAAAAATCATCTGATTTCACTAAGATTTGAGATTATTCTTCCTTAGAAATTCACAATAAATGATATTCAAGTCAATGGCTATAAATTGCAGAATCTCAAAAAAAACCCCAAAACAGAACATGATATTTTTTCCCTCTGAAAATATACTGATTTATCAATGCAAATACTTTTTACAGAATAGATCCAGAACAACTCTCCTTACTCATCTCTTTTTACAAGATAAACTCCCCATTTTTTTCTCAAGGAAAAAGCATTGCTAAATGGGAGGTATGTCAGAGGCAGACACAGAATGTAAGAGAGTAATAATATTAATAAGATTGAGAATAAATGGTTATACAATTAAGGATTAAATTTGTGGAAAATGTCTGTTCAAAAAGAAAAAAAAACTGAGAAAAATACCTCATGAAGAGGAAATGCAGCTTCATAGGAGCCATTACTGAGCAATCGATTCAGACCTAAGAATCAAAAGTATTCAATTATTTACCAATAGGAGTAGAAAAACTGCTAGGTAAAAAACAAAACACATTTTCATAATAACTGGCTAATGAAGATTGAAGTCCATTGACAGTACAAGATACATGTAGAAAAATTATTCTTTTATAGATTTTGATAACTACTATATAATACAAACAAAGACTTGTTCAAATATTAATCAGAATCTACAATTTATTGTGCTAGAGGTTTAAAGATTCATTTTCTATATCCACCTTCAGTGTAACTTCACTGAAATTGGAAACCTCACAGCTGGATTGAAGTTTGACCTCATAAAATATGGTCTAAGAAAGCTATTTAGATGAAAGGCTGCATATCTTGGGAGCTGAAAACTTCAGGGGAGTTCTTTATGTTTTTAAACTGCAGGCCAATAAAGCAACTGAAATTGTGAATTTCCATATGATAACAACTTTCTAAAATATGTTCAATTTCTGTCTTATGAAAGCTGCTGAACAAACAGAACAGGAAGAAGACAGGCTGCAGCAGTACAAGATCAGAAAACAAACGAGACGTACACCCCACTCACTCAGGCCTTTTCCCTCCTTAATGAGAGCCTTAAGATAAATAATAACGCTTGCTGAGATATGGGTGTTTTTCACTTGGAAACTCACCAAAATAGGATTGAAGAGTTACTAGCAAATGCAAAACAAAATACTGAGACTAATAGCCTGATGGCATTTGAACCCTATTGACCAAGAGGCATAGAGTCTTGATTCCTTTCCTAATTCACAAGGGACTGATAGCAGAAAGAACACAGCAATGAGACATACTAATTCAATGTGAATACCACTTTCAATCTATCTGCCTGGCAGAATATGCTTTCTCCCAATGTATCTAGCAGAAAAGCAAAATCTGTACAGCCAAGCTGCCCTTTGCTCTACCCAGTGATCACTGCAAGGTTGTATTCATTGTACATACAACACAAATTGATATGTGAGGGAGATTGGGATTTTGAGGTAGGCAGGGACTGCAAGTGTGTGTACTAGATGCAATGGCTGCTCTGCTTAAGCTACTGCTGCCCTCATCCCTGGGGCTGAGAAAGAAAGAAAAAAGTGACATTCTGGGATATTTCTCGTCCTCTTTGGGAAAGGTGGGGTTTAAACAGCAGGGAAATTAAATAGTCTGCAGATTTTTACGGGGCTTGCCTCTACATTTGTGATGCCACACTCTCTATGTGGTACTCAAGTAGCATGTGCTCTGTATCACAGAAGGCAGCCACTGTTTTGTATTCTATCCCTCTTCTGTCACTGCCTGCTCTCCTGGACCTGCATATGTGCTGCTACAAATGCCCACTCCACTCACTATTTGAAAGTGAAGCCACAGTTATGTACAGCATTTTTTTGCACTGAGGACATCAGCGGTAAATTCCCTTTTGAACTACAGCAACTACAGTACTTTTCATCTCTCTTAGGGATGGACAGGTATCCAGGGAAAAGCCCTATAGGCTGAGATGTACAGCAGCACAAATCTTGCCATCCTTCCAAACACATGTTTATGGAGGAGTAAAAGTTTTCCCTCATGAGTCTATCTGCTTCTCCACTGTTTGTAATATGTTCATATTTCCAGTTTAAATCAGCCTCTTCCCTTGCAGAGGTGATAAATCCCATGTCACGACACGTGCCTGTGAAAGCTGCCTGAAATTACAGGGAAATGATCACATCTTCCAGGCAAAACTGCTACAACAGCAGTAGGTGAGATGTAAACAGTTCAGAACTGGGGTGATTAAAAAGGAAGAAAAGTAGTCTGTTCTTAGCCTAGGCAGACTTCTCTCTTTTTTTTAAACCCATGATTAAAAGCACATAGCTCAGTACCTACCAATTTTGTTTTTCCCTTCTTCATATTTCACTCTTTGTAAGATATGGTGTACAATTCTACTTCTTGTAGCATTATTGAAGAAAGTATCTTTGTTGTGTATTATGAAGCTGCATGAAAATAAAAAAAAAAGGCATCTCAGAAATATATAGTAGCACATTTAAGGCAAATATTTAGTTCCGTTACTTTTTATAGCACACTAAAAATCTACAGTATGTGAAGAAGTGCAAGGAGAGTTAAAGATACTAGATTGAGACGCTTCACCAGATGAGGTAATGTCAGTAACAGTATTCATTCTCTGACAAAGAGAATGAATTATATGGAGAAGTCTGAAGAAAGTATTCATCATGATAAGCATCACTTTTAGATAATTCATTGAAAACTACACAATACTTGCACAAAATTTGCAAAAACATAACATTTGTAAGTTAGCACCGAAAGGCTGAGAATATCTCAAGTAGTTGTAGCTATGTGTCCAACATCCCAGTTAGAGGCTGACATAAATTAGGGCAATGCCAGAGAAGTTTCAATTTATCTCAAAAATCAGAGGAATTGTTCTTGTCAGGTGAGAATCAGGTAGCTCAGTGTAGGACCCCCTTTCAACCACTACCCTTTCCTTCCATGGACATTTCTTTCTCTGAAATTTTTGTGCTCCAGGTTGTCTTATTTCTGAATGTGACTGGTAAATCCATATTCACAGAATAACCATCAAGGCTATTTCATGGTCTGCAGCATCCAATAAAGAATTCAGAGAAAGATTTTCTCAGCCTATGAAGAATCTCACACTTCAAATTTCAGTTCACAGAGGCCAGAGCTGAAGACATTTTCAAACTAGGTGCACGTAAACATTTATCAGACATTACCGAGCTATAAACTGTATAAGGCAGAGGCTTCTAGTGAGTTTTTTAACCTTTGTTGCTATAAGATGGAACATTTTACTCAGTCATTCTGTTTCTGCTGCCCTTGTTGGATTTTCAATATGCTCAAGGATTTGAATATTCATAAGAGCAATACAGCTTGTCTTCTGGCTCAGTAAGGGCTTAGGCTTTATTTATGAGACAGGTTTTTATTGCTTTGTTGCCTCATTTGTAAGATGAAAAATAAGTAAGGATTAATAGACTATAATTTTTATTAGCCATGAAGTTAATATATATGTAGATAAAGCCAGTGATTTGTCTCACAACAGCTATAGCCATTAGCCTGGTCCTGTAAGTCTTATCTGTGTGAGGTGTCCTTACTCAAAAGGAAAATCCCAATGAAGATAATGAGAGTACTTCTGTGAGGAAAAGTGCCACAGTTGATTCTTAATTAAACTCCCTTTAAAAATGTCAATGTGGAAAAATTACTCTTACATTCACACTGTAAGAGGCATGAAGAGTCAGTGAAGGTTAATTGCTTTGAAATTCTATTTGTAGCCTTCTTAATTAGACTCTGAACTGGAAACTTCAAACTATCTTTCCATGGATAACAAAGCACAGCAAACTGTTGACTAAAGAAAGGCCTCAAATTAATGTAAATTCAATCAAGAACAAATTACAGGTGAATTCCTGTTCATACATTCTCTTTGGTAATTTTGCAGGTTGTACAAACTCCTTAATGGTAAATTTAGCTCTTGAATATTTGAAAACCCATTTGAAAAAAAATGGGTTTACTTTTCAAACTATTTTGGGGAAGCAAAAGGCAGGAAAAGGCTACTTTCTGCTGTACTGGTAAGATACACAAGCCGAAAACTGACCAGTCGTGGTCTGTTTACAAAGCTACAAAGTGAGGATGTATGCATGGACTTGCCAATGTGCATCTTTGCTCTATGGGATCCACAGACACTGAAACATTTGATGTCAGACACTCACTGTACCTAAGAGGGTGTTCCAAGAAAATGCCTACTGCTGGAGGAAGTACAGACTAAGAGCACAAATGTTGTCCAAAGCAGTAATCATTATATGAGTGGTGTATTCTTTAGCACAGGAAAAATGCCCAACTCTGTGTACTCCCAGGTAAATAACTGAAGCCAGCTACCTGCTGTTGGCTGAGGCAGGAGCAGGTTTTTAGCTCATTTAACATCAGAGAAAGTAAATCATCAACTGTAGTAGCAGCAACAAGATAAGCCTGTAGTATTCCAGTGAGAATATTACCACACATTTCTATAATTTATTTGTATGAAAGTGGGTATATTATGAGCACTTGCTCTTTATTTTCATTTTGCTTGACTTTTAACTTAAACTTTTAACTTAATTTTTTTTTGTTTATCTAAAAGGAAATGTTTATTAATGGTTATCGGGGATTTTTCATATCATATGCCTAAAACAGGATCACTTTAGGATGAAGAATGTCTTCAGATAGAGTGGCTCTCTCTGTTTCCAATTTGGCACATCACAGCCTCAAAAGTGCCAAAGTAAAATAGAGAGTCATGAAAGTACTGAATCTCTCCTCCATCTTCCTCTGCCCATTCCCCCAGACCAGTCTTCCCCTGATGACTTCTTAATTTAAATTGGTTCATTCAGAAATATTCACCTGAGAGAGAATGAATTTAATGTATTTTTCAGGGATGCCCTGTTTCATTTCATTTGTCAGGCAATTAAAACTTCCAAAATCAGAGAGAATTTAAAAAACCCATTGCAGGGCAATGCTTGGTAGCACAAAGATTTGTTTAAGAGCAGGATTTACAGAATTGTGATTCCCCATGTATAAAAAGCCATTTATCAACATATAGTTTTTAAACTGTAGATGTATTAAAACCAAGAATGATCACCTTGGTTCAAAATAAGTAAGTGTTCATGCAGTCCTGTGCCTTGTCTCTAATTGCAGCAGCCCCCTGATCCATCTATGATTTTGGGGTGAGGCAGCTCAGGGGAATATGGGCATAGATCATCTTGGTAGAGATGGGATTTTTTAAGATCAGTTTGAAAATCAGAGAAAGCTTAAAAAGTAACTCCACCCTGAGAGACACATATCTTGGAAATGTGAAAAAGATACAGAATGAGGCCCTGATGTACCACAAGAGGACATAGTACAAATGAGAATCACTCCATTACTCCATTAACCTCTGGTAAACAGGGCCATTTTTGTTTAATTAATCCAGGTACTATATTAGTCCTCCTAATTGTGTAAATTTTTAATCTGATTTTCATTAAGTAATAAATATTTATTTTAAGTGGTTTATTGAATTATATATTAAACTAATACTTAATCAGAGAGTTTATTGCCTTTAAAAGAAATCTCTAAACAGCAATTAAAAGTATTTTCCTAGCTAACATACAGCTACCTAAGAATTTGCAGCTAATTGCTACTGTTACTATTCCCAACTGACTAGCAGCTCATTACATAAAATAACTAAGATGTAGTAGAAAAACATCTAATCATGTCTGAGGGAAAACATTTTTCAAATATTGTGCATTCTTGTAACCGATAATTTTTGGAATAAATGCTTTGATATAAATAAAATCTTTTCCAATTTGTGGCTGCAGAAAAGAGACACTACTTAGAAGTCTACCCCAAAAATTATCATTTTGTATTCCACACAATTAAAAAAAAAAAAAGCAAAGTCGTGTAGAACTTCCTTCCTCCAAAAAGAGATTTCCTATTACTTAAGAAATAAGATGAATTTTGGTCTTCTATTGTACTGACAGTTTTGGGATATACCCTCTAAGTCATGCCATAATCGCTGTGAAAGAAAACCTGAAGCCATGCTGCAAAACATATTTAGGCACATCTCACAAATGTCATTCTTTTATTTTCTTCTTTGTCTGTTTTGGAGGGAGGACAGACAGCTAGCTCTTAAAACAAACAATTTTTTTTCAGACAACCAGCCTTTCTCCACATTGGGCCTTTTTCCATCTGAATGAGAAAGAAAAATGCAAGAAAAAAAAAGACGATCAATGTCAAGACCTACTAAAATTGCCCGTGCTCCTTACACATCAGTACTTAAAAAATAGTAGTAGTTCCTATTGAAAAAAGGACTGATCAACCATTGTTGGGTTTACTCTTAACTATTTTCCTCCCTAGACACTGAATTGTAAGTATTGTCAGTCATCTGTCTTTCCACGCTTTTAAAAGCAGCTACCACAAATGAAGACTGTACTCAGACCATGTAATAAACATCATCTGTATCAGACTGGAGACCTACATGCAAAAGCTGCGGCTACATCAACAAAGATAAACTGCCTGTTCTTTGATGATGTGAAAAACATCTGAAGCTATGAAGAATGGAAGAAATAAGGAATTCTTGACCCAACTCCATAAGTAATTTCCTGTGACAATTATGTAGCCTCCATTATAACTGCATTGTAATGGCAATATGATATGGTAAGAACACTGCAACAAAGCCATAACTACCCCAAATATGAAAATGTGTGAACTTTTCTTACCAGTGACAAAATGCAAGCTAAATTATCATAACATTACTGTAGATGGCAATTCTTAGTTTCAACATCTCAAGAATTTCAGTAATTATTTATCTTCACATTCCTAAAACATTATTCTGGTTCTCTGGATTGAAAATTAAAACATCTGCATGCAGCTCATTAGACAAATATTGAACAAGTCACTGTATTTCAAAATTCTAGTGAACCAAAACAAGACAGACGCAGCCAACAGGCTGGAGCATGATAGGAACACAATTGCTGTCAGAGCAGGAATCTTTTGGGAGAAGGAGGATAGCTCAGCCAATATTTTATCAGTCCCCACAAAAAAGGAAAGGAAGACTACACGCAGAAACTAAAACAGAAAATGTTGGGCCTGCAGGGGAGCAAAGCTTCCAAGTCTGCAATTATGTAAAAGAAGTGCCAAGCAACAGCAGGAGTGTTAATGAAACTAACACAGTACTTAATAAATCCCTCATGCCAGTTTACGAACACAAACATGAGCCAGGCAGAAGAATGAAAAAAATATTCTGGTTCATATATGTCAATTTTCCTTTCAGCCATGAAAAAATACCCAACCCCTTTCTTATGTGTAGTAATTTTACAGAAAGTTAGCAGTTAATATTACTGTTAATAAAAATATTAATAATGTCCCAATTTATTAATTTTTTATTATCACTGGTCTACTCTCAAACTAATTTGCACCTACTCTTCATCTTGCAGGGCACAACAACTGACCCATCTTTTTGCTCAATTATCAAACAGGCTTCTACCGGAATTTCCCTGGAGTTTTGCACCTGTTCTTGTTTTTCTGCTGTTGGAAAGACACTACTTGTGGTAGAGGTTTATGTTATTCATTCTTATTGCAGCTAATACATCCAATCCCTGAAAGATTATTCATTCAAAGTGAGGCATTTTAGAGCACTATGAACTTGGCTTCTCCCTGAATAAAAAAATATATTTCAGAATTTTGGCTTTGAGCTACCTGTAATTCATTCTGTTAGTATCCTTGTCAGTGCTGCCCATTCTTAGTGGTTTTGCTCTTAGGTAACAATTCTTTCCCATATCACAAACACTATAACTACCCATAAGACATCCAAAATTTGACACCCCTTAAATTCAACATGAGCACTGAAAGCCATGTGGGGCTTTTTCTGTTCTGCATTTTGCAAGTGAATAAAGGCTTCTTATAGTCAAATGATTTGTCAATGACATTGGTGCAACACTGGTGCCATTGGTATGCTTGGAAAAGTGTCTGATCAGACTTATCAGTTTATAGTGGTAGGTCTAAACACTGGCATTTTGCAAGCTGTTTTACTCCTGTAAAAGTGAAAGTGAAACACAAAAAACCCGACATTGTCTGTTTTCTTTGGAGTTCTGTTTTTTCTACAGTCATAACTAGGAATGAAATGCCTTATCAGTATTTCAACCATCAGTGCTAGAAGGACTAATTTTGATATGCTAAAGATATAGAAATGTTGAGAAAAGAAGCTTTAATCACATCTTAAGTTAAAAAGAACAACTGCAATTCTGACCTGAGAGAAAATAGCTGTTTGACTACTTTAGGGATGTATTTGAAATTCCAGTGAATTAAAAGGAACTTTCCAATGTATTTCCTTTAGCTTTGAGCTGGATCTTTAATTAAGAGAAATGCAGAATCTCTCTCTCTCCCTTTTTGTGACAAAGAACTAATATAAAGGCACTAGTCTTTAAGACATGAACTAAGAAATTGATTTTTTCAAAGGTGTATCCAGAATGAAAAGTGTTCATCTTGCCATTGTAATAAAATACTCACTGATGAATTCTTTGTTGGCTGAATGGAGCAGTATAGCAGTCATTCTCCTCCAGATCTGGCAGTGTTTCCTTGTCCAGTTTCATTGGCTTTCTGGGCAACCATCCTCGGAACCTGCTTATTTGTTTCTCGATCCTGCAGCACATGAAAAGTGTGAGCATTTGAAATAATGGGTTTTATCACTACATTACTGAGCACAAGTTGTCAAACCAGGCCACTTAATATTTACAACTAGAAAAGATGCAATGTCTTTTGACTTTTTTTTGAGGTAGACCAAATTATACACGCTGAACTTAACTATTAATAATCAGCTTTCAGCAGTGGAGCATCTTATTTTGTCTCAACACTGCTGATGGTACTTGCTGCTATAATCTTATTAAGCCCAGTAAGCACCTGGCATGTCTCTAAATCTTTATGTCTCAGCTTTTCAGATAGCTTAAAGTTCAGGTTTAATTGACACAGTAGATTTTGGACATCTAAACATTAGAACACTGGATACTGTGGCAGAGATCTTTGACAGCTAAATCCCAGCAAGTTACACCCCTTTACTGCTCTCTGTACAGATTCTTACCTTGCAACTGATGCTATTAAAAAATAGGCTACTTTGTTCATTTGGTTCAATTGCAGTTTCTTGCAATTCTACAACCTCCATGAAACCAGTATACTCAGTGTACAGGTTAGCGGGTGACTGCTATGCAGATTCTTACATTTGGAAGGTGAAAGCACACTATGATCAAGCTGGAGAAAGGGCAGATTTAACTACAAGTGCAGTCATGCAAAGATACACAGTGAAATGAAGAGAAGAATCAGGCCTGATTGGAGAAGACAATCTAAATAAAATTCAAATCCATACTAAGATCCTGTAATGAAAAATGCTTAAGATAGATGATACATCTGGCACAATGAGCCCTACTCTCTCAGAAATCCCTAAAAACTTAAAGTCCCAGTGATCCCAGGCTGCAAAAATCACAGACTCCAGATTATGGGCTATGTAGGTACTTCAGTAACTGGATGACTCTTTTCAGAATTGGACCTAAAGGGCAAGAATTGACTTCTTTTGAACTTAAAGCTCAGTTCTGGATGAAGCACAAGAACTGGAAATGTTTGTTTGTTTGTTTGTTTGTTTTTGACAGAAGCCAGTACAATAATTCTATGACCAGCAAATGCTGAGAGCTCTGCACAGTCAGTTTGAGGGAGGGTGTGTGAGAAAGTGACATGAAAGTATTACATACTTTAATTTAAAATACATATAATATTTCCTGAAATATTCGACCTTCTCTCATCATGTATTTTTACCTTGGATGAGAAAGCTAATGCTTGTTTTTAAACATGGACACACTTAAAAATTGTAACCAAATCAGCTCTACCTGTTTTGGACCCATTTGTGTATTTTCAATCTGGGAATAGCATGATGTGTTGCTTGTATGCAAATTTATCATCAGGACTGTTTGGAAAAACAGGAATATATGTGTAAACATAACATAAGATTTACACTAAATTAATCATAAACTCTTCATGGGTAGTGTTTGCACTGACCCAGCTGTTTGGGGCACAGGAGGAGGTAGTTTGCAAGTGTCTGTGCAGGTGAGATGTCAGATCCCAGGCCTATAAAGGGCCCAATCCATTGTAACTCTTCAGTTGCAGCATCCAGCCTGACATCCTTGAGCTGGTCTGTGTAGCCACTGATAGGAGTGCCAAGGGAAAGTTCTCTGTAGGGGAAATCCCTGTTTTTTGGCCTCCAGTTTTTCCTCTGTAAATGGCACCAGCTCTGTGCTACTATATATTCAACAGGCTCAGTGTGTCTGGGTATGGAAAAGGGAAGCGAATCAGGAAGGTTTTTCTAAATATCCTATTCCATTCTTGCTAACTAAAATAATCTGAATTCTCTAAGCTATTAACACCCTTGTGAATCTGCAATCCTTTCCCATTCATCCTGCAAGTCAATGTGTACATTTGAGATACTGCAGGTTTATCGCACCACACAAGCACTCACAAAGGGACTGAGTGCTTTCCCCACTTAAGACCAATGCATTATTCCTGTTGGCTTCTCACTGAGTATACCCAGAATTTTAGTGGTTTGTCGTTCCCAAGACTCAGATTATTCGGCATGCTCAGTGAACCTGCTGGCAACAGGGGTCTGAAAAGGCTGCAAAACCTTTCTACAAGGCACAGAACATGCAGTACAGTGGGAAAAACACCCCTCCACCCCCACCCCCCCAGTTATCTCCTTGAAAAAGAAAAATGACAAAATTTTTAAATTCTCTGCAGCTCATTCCAACAGTGCCACCAATCAACAGTGCTGGCTTTGTATTCTACAGGAACATCTTTCAAAAGGAAACAGCTGAAAGAGTGGTGTTGGTGCTAACACAGATGCTCAGTGTTAAAAATCTACTATTTTTTATTACTTCTTCAAGGCTTATCCATGTCTCATTTTCCCTTATAGAGAAGCTTACATACAGCTGAATAGGGAAATGGTTTGGAAAGTGTGACCTACACAGGAACAATAGGGTGTATGGAGTGATGAAGCATTAGCCACTTAAAACAGTGTTTCAAATACAGAATCTCTTCCACTTCAATCCTGCCCGTGCTCCCCAAGTCTAGTCTTTAGTTAGTACCCTCTTTCTGAATATATATTGTGTTTAATTAACACAAAGCGTTTCTCAAATAATTTTAAATTGTGTTCTCACTATGAAGTGGGGTAGGCATAAAATCATTTTTCAAAGGAAAAAGTTAGGAAAATAAAAAAAAAGTTTTTAATTGAGACTGATTTTTATCCGTGGGTCAGCTTCCACAAAACCTTATGCATATTCTAGTGCTAGATATTGTTTAATATCTAGTGCTAGATATTAGTTTAATTTTAAACACAATGCAGGTGCTGGATAGGCACCTGATACCTCTTCTTTCCTTTAAAATACATAAGGGGAATCTGAGAAAATACTGTAATGTGAGATCAGTGCTGGTACTGTAAAGTCACCAGCACACTGTGACATAATTTAATATACAAAATACTTTTTACTATGTTCATACAGCACACAGTGATAAGATGTGATTTGTTTTCCCATGGATGTGAATATAATGACATTATCTGCAAAGTGATACAGCTCTGTACTCCAAAATGCAGATTTTTCAAATTAATTCTTCTCTCTAAGAGGTTCTTGGGAATATTTCCACTGACCTCAGCTTGACACAGTAAATCAGGTACTAGACCCTTTTGAAAACCGCATCACCAGCACTGTGGCATTAAATGCCAATGTATGATCTGGTCTTTGCTAAGCCTGCATGATTTTTAGGCATTTTGGAGATATTTTCGTTTAATTTTGTTCAAGGTATCAAAAAGGAAATGCAAACTGCAGCACTGAAAGTGTTTCAGTGCATTAAGTCAGACATAAACCAGGCATCAAACACAAATTTAAAGATATTTAATAATTGAGTGAAAGCACTTCAAAGATTTTTGGAAAATACTCATCTCTCAAGCTCAATAATGTTACACCAGAGATGAACTCGGTTCATTGCCTTCCTATCTGCCAATAAAGTACTAAGCATCCCCACAGAGATAGCAATAAATAAATAATGCCATCACTATTACGAATAAGCAAGATTTATGGAAATGAAAAAAAAGCTGTAACTGTGGTACTCTAACCCCAAGAAAATCCCTAATGAGTTACATGAAAAGAAAGAGATAGTGTTTGCACTAACATACTTACTCTTCTTTATAAGTCCATCAACTATAAAATATTTCCTTATTCCTAAAGAAGGCATCACTGATAAAATGAATTGCCTCTTTTACATTGCAGATGCCTTAAAAATGCAACTTCTTTATTATTTTTTTGCAGATGTCCTAGTGTGTAATCACTCCCTTCACCCTTCCTACAAACACAGCTAATAAACTTTTCCTTCCAGCTTGACTTTATTTGGGTCCAAATGAACATAAACTGGACTGGCATAAGAATTGTACTCACCTATTCATGAACTTGTATCGGCGGTGCAGGTAATAGATTTTTCTCCTGGAAGAACAGCAAAAATGAAGCCAGTCGAGAAGAAAACCCATCGTCAGTTACAGTATGAACTAGCAAGGAAGGAAAGGAGATTGAAGACAGAAGCCTGTAAGAGGTGGAGGAAGAGACTAAAAGAGAGATTAACAGAACTGTCACAGGAAGCCACACAGACTCTGGTGGCATTTGAATTGCCAGAAGTTCATAATTTTCCCTTTGTCTCCTCCTTTTCTGCTATTTGTCATGTGTGAAAGATGGGGACCCAAAGACGTTTCTATTTGGAGAAGTCCATAAGCTGTTGAAGGAATTCTATAGGACTGACACAAATATGGATAAATTATCTGACAGCTACTAGTGAATTATTAAAGCTGTATTGGGTGAAACACAAAGGGAAATCATGTAGGAAAGCCAGGAAATCTGTACCTTGTGTTGCAATGTGCCATAACACATGCGGTACCGAGCAAGATCAGTGATTGCTGTTGGGGTTATATCCCTTGAAACAGAATATAGGTTACACAAGCAAATATGCATGTGCTCAGCACCCTGTCAAGTGTGCAGCCACTCCCTCTGCTACTCATTCAGGCACAGCTGATTTCTGTTGTCAGTGAAATCAGTAAGACGTAATGTGAGTGCAATCAGTAGCATGTGATGAACAAGTGAGCAGACAGGGGTATGCGAGCAGACTCATGCTGAACCCGCTCTCAGCGAGCTTCCTGACCAGCCTCGCAGTGCAGAGTGGCCCCCTAACCATGATGTGTAGATCCAGGACAGGGAGTCCACCTCCCGTCCCACTCTCCTGCTGGCCCCTCTTGCTCTTCTCATAGATGTCTATAACACCACAGCCGTCAGGATTTGACCCATTGCCTTCAGCACAGAGATCACATCTTCATAGGAGAAAATCTGAGGGCTCTTAAGTGTGAATTTGGACTGACACTCCTTACTGGAAGATTTGGATGCCTGCCTGAACCTTGGTTACCTCCTCCAGGGGCTGACTTTGTCATCATAGAAGGTCATTGCTAAATCAAGGTGATTTCTGTGTATTCTGAGAGGCTCCATTGTGTAACCACATATGTGTGTACCACACATATTCTGAATGTAGCATAGGAATGGTGTTAGTACCTTGGAAGCAAGCCCTCTAAAATAAGAGAGCACTGACACTTTATAAACTGTGGGGAAAAATTTTGTTATTATTCCAGGTTAATTTTCAGAATTTTTGGCATTATTTTTGTTGGCAGAGTCCATATTGTGTTGGTGAAGTGACATTTTCAAAATTATTTCATGTTGGCCAGCCTTCTTTTGATAGTGTTATTTATGTTGCTCTATTTAATAGGAGCAGAGAAGGGTCAAAGCTAAGTGTTACTGAAGATGCTATCCACTTCTTGAGTTTGCTTCAAATATTCAGAGGTATCCACTCTTTTGGCAACCATGCTTTGAAACAGCATTGATTTCAATCACTGATGCATGGACCTTGCAGGATTCCAGCCTGAAATATCATGAGTGATATGCAATCAGCAGCCCTTAAAACAAGGGGTTACACAAAGGCATCTGGATACAGGCAGTCTAGACTTGTGGACACTTTGTAAAATTCTAGTCCTTGTTTTTAAATGGTAAACAGTAATGTTGCTTTTAAAATAAAATTGAAGAGCCTGCCCACCAGACATTAGAGAATCACCACAATTTCCTCTTAACATTGTGGTTGTAGAAAGAATGAAGCTGTGATCCTGAAGCAATTAAAGAAACCTTTAGTATTTTCAAAGCTTTCTGTATCATCTGTATGGCACCTATTTTGCTATCTGCTGAGTGATTAGGAAAGAATAAGCTGCTCAATGACTAAAATTGAAGTTCCTGGTGTATTTGTGAATCATGAGACCTTACCCTGCTACTGGGACAGGTCCATCTCAGTGAATGCCACAGAAGTCAAAGGAGACACACTTTTGGCCTAGCCTGTTGTTTCTATGGCTTGAATACCTTTAAAAAAGAATATTAATATCTTGCAATGATTTGTGATGAATGGTTTTAGAATTTTCTCTTTAGCATTAAAGAACAAGAAAGAGCAGCTGAAGATTGACTGTGAAAATGAAAACCAAAATAAATACAAAATAAGCCTACAATTTTGTCATTTGTACATATCCATTTTTCCTTGCAAGTTCTGTACTGCTACAAGTTGTCTCATACCAGAGGTGTTTTTCATCCTTAGGTAAAAAACCAGAAAGACTCCTACAAAGGGCACCAGCTTACTAGTTTCATATTCTGGGTCTGATCCTTTTCTTCCTCAGGAGTAATTCCATTAAAATCAATGGAGCTTTACATCTATAAACCCTGCTAATTGAAAGAAGAATCAATGCCTCTTAGTTCATGGGTTTTGGTCAGTTCCAGTGGAAGTCTTTAGGCTACTTTAACAGTTCGGATGACCAGTAGAATGCAAACAATGTTTTACATAGAAAAGTGTACCCCAACATGCAAATAAAATTAAATTAATAAGAAAAATAATCTGAATCTCAATGTGGAATTAATTTGGTTGTCAGTATACATACTCTATTTTCTCCACAGAAAAAAGCATTTAGAGTCTGAATTGTTCTCCTACTGGATGGGTTACTTATTTATACTTATTTATGGGATACTAATTACATAATTACTATACAGGCATTTTATGAGTGCATACCAGATACGTTCAACAGACATGCACTATCTGTGCTGCCTTACGTACCTGGATCTTCTTGACCTCCCATTGATTTCAATGAAATGTCCATTTAAAAAACAGCAGCGCACAAGTATGCAGGGGGCTCCAGCATTGAAGGGGTTAAAGGGCCTAAGAATAGAATACCCCATGAAAACAGCTTCACTGCTACAGCCCATCTTAATCTCAAACCATTATACTGAAATTGCAGGCTTTAACAAGAAACAGCAATGAACACGGTATCTAAGGTACTCCATTTATATTTTCTAAAGATGTGTGGTATCTTAAAGAAGAGCTTGTCCATGTGCATTTTGGTATTATCATATTAGCTTTACAGTACAGTGTGACTTTGGAAGTTGAGACAAGACACAACTACACCTACCTGAAAGGCATTCTTACATTCATCAGTTCAGCATATTTGCCCAGGACCTCCCAAGGGGCATGCAGTTTCACAAAGATGATGTCACTGTTTGTTAGAGATGACTGCAAGAGAAAAACAAAACAGCCACCAGGGCTTACTTTTTCAAGTAAAATAGGAAGAAGCCGTGGTCAGAGGTCAATATCTTGTGTCACCCTTCCCAGCTCCCAATTCTGCCTCAAATGTGTAGTTCTATCAGTATTTTGTCGACTCATTTTACTTTTGCTTTCCTGAAACCCATGCTGTGACTCCCTTTTGGCCTGCATGTGTGTTTCCTTCACATGGAAAAGAGGACATAGAGGAGAGACTGACGTGCATCTATGGGTTAGTCAAGTGTTGAGTGGAAGGAAGGTTGGCGGGTAAATCTGGGTCAGAAAGCTTGGTCCTGAATTTCAGTTAAAAGCTAAATGGCAGGTCAAGATTGATGCTTTCAACTGATATGGTTTTATGTGTTCACACAGAAGTGCAGATGTGTGGAGGTACATCTAGCAACCAAGACAAGTTTGTATGACAGTGTGGTTTTATTTCTGTTGCCTCGCGTGGACAAATAATGAAGTCAAAGCTACCGAGCCATGGTTTTCAGCATCTCTTCCTCCTGCTTCTCTCTTGGCCACATGAATTCTGAGTGTTAGAACTAAAGCCAGTGAGAGAAAACAAAAATTGATGCTGTCTAAAGCATAAAATATTGTCCAGATTTGTTGCCCAGAGAGGTCAAGGGCCATGACTATGCCAGCAAGATCTCTTCCCAATGCTACCATCTTCTTTACTATGGATTGTACACAGCATGAAGAGAACTGTATGTAGGGTGTGCACATCAGAATGGCTGTTACCTAACAGAAAACTGCATGGCAAAGATCAGTGAATATGCAGCAAAGAGGAGAAGAGAAGAAATTTAGCTCTGTTTGCACTCAGGAGGAGACACAGTGCTTTACAAGAAAGCTACATCACGTCTGGCTGAAGCTGATGCGAGAACACAGAGAGCCACATGATAATACTGGAAGATAAAATGTTCAAATTCTAATGAAAATTAATGAAATTTTCATAAAATTACATACAATACAGTTTTAGACAACCAAATGGATGGCATTCCAAGAAATGGGTAAAGATGTACTTAGTACGAGAAAAAGTAAGTATGAAGACAGAAAACCAGGCAAGAAAATTGTTAGTTAGCTTTGAGGATGATTTCCTAGTTTTTTAGGCATTGTATTATGTTCAATGTTTCTCACATTAATTTTTGGTTAACACAACTTACTGAGAGTTCTTAAATCTAGTATTGTTTATCTGGGAACTACTATAACTATATGGTTGGGAGGCTAACATTTATATTTTTGATGCCCTTCCTCCATTATCTGGATAGATGCTGAAATTATTGAAACTGCTATAGCACATTCATGTCCTTGGAGTAGCTAAGACATTACTACTAGTTTGTGACATGATAGGAATGAAAGCTCCAACAGTTAAGTTATATATGTATGATTTTCTTCAGCACATCAAAAAAAAGGAAGAAAAAAAACCCCAACTCAATCACTACAGAGGTAACATTTTTTAGACAAATATAATATTGGAACATAATGAACACAGAGAAATATCTGTACTCAAAGTTTCACCGGGCTGCACGAAAAAATGGATTTAACGGATGAAGAAACAAGTGACTTTCTGGTGTTAAAAACTGTGGAAAAAAATCTTGCTGTTCTTTTGCTGATGAATTTGTGAAAAATATTTCAATACAAAATGATACAACAGCAACAAAATTCCTTCATGAGACTTGCTTCAGAGACAATGAATTCACTTGTACTCTTTCCATTGACTTTAATGGATTCTAAATCAGGCTCTAATGATGTTTTTCCTTTATAGGTACATTTCACAAATTAACTTATATTTTCCCATAAGACTTTAGCAAGTAGATACCACAAAACCAAAACTAAATTTTTCTGCCCTAAAAATCTCCTGTAAACTGCTCTCTCAAAGATCAGGTTAAGTCAACAGTGGACCGGCAATTTTGTGATAAACATCTTGGATTAAAAACAAAACAAAACACAATCCATCAAAACCCAAAAGAACCATCTAATAAGCCCAGTATACAGAAGAACACTACAGTCCTGACACACCAATAAAGACTGAGAAATGGAAGAAATTAATTAAAAACAGCCTATAGACTTAGTGATGGCTGTTAAACAGGAAGCTTATAGGCATTTTCCAGCACATTGTAGTTTAAGCCATACTAGATATGGCAGCCAAACATACCTTATGAAGATGCTGTTTCACAAACGAACACTATCTTCATCTAAATTTTATTTCTCATGTGTTATGTTTTTATACAGAAACACAAAAACTTCCAAATAGTTATCACAATACAGATGTTTAAAGAATATTTTTTTACTCAATATGTTGCAGTTATTTTATCAGCTTTGTCAACAGAAGATCTAACCAAAATACATTTGGGAGGTTCAGTTATATTCAGGAGAAAAAAAAAACACAACACTGAATTATTAATATGGAAATCTATTTCTCTTTGGTTTGCTCATATTGTGTTCATAAAGAACAGCACTAAACAAGGCTGAGAAAAACAAGATTGGAAAGAGAATAACAAACCCAGATGAAGGGCCAATTGAACAAACTGTCACTCTTGCTTAATCTAAGGAGAAAATAGCTAACCAAAATATCTGGAAAAAAATAGCATGAACATCATCTTAGTTCCAAAAATAATTCAGTGAATAAAATATCCTAAACTTTCTTGGTTAGATTAGTATTTAGACACAGTATTCTTCAGCTTATAACTCTGTCATTGAGAGGAGAGGAGCATTCTTCTGTAAGAAGAATCTGTAATCAGCCTAAGGTTTGGCTCATTGAATGGTTTGGAGATATAAACTCAATTTCACATTATGGGAACAAGCAAACAAAAATCAATGTAACATTACTCCCTTTTGAAATTTAACTAAGACAACTATTGACATGAGCAATCTGCTAGAAAGTGATATTTTGATGATGAAGAAAGAAAAACAGAGGAATCAAGGGGACAGACAATGAGATAAAACACTTAGGAAACACAAAAATGGAATAAGTGTTTGGAATTGACTTGTGGCACCAGTGCCTATGGAGTTATCACCAAGCAATAACAGTCAGACCACCCATGATCAAACAAATTGGTTTGATCAAACTGACCAGTCAAATCAAATTGATTTATTGAGGACGAATACCCATAACAAAATAGATTTCTTCTTGTCAGTAATAACATTCTTGCTGGTCTTCAGAACAGTGCAAACTCTAGGTGAGAAGAGACTTACCAGAACTAGAGAACCACAGACTCATCTAGGTTGGAAGGGACTTCTAGGGGTTATCTGGATTTAGTCTCTTGCTAAAGAAGGGCCACCTGAGATCAGCCTGCTCAGACAGGGGCTCGTCCCATTGAGTACTGAGTATCTCCACAGGCAGAGACTTCACAGCCTCTGGGCAACCCACTGACTGAAATTGGCTAGAGAAAAGAATATTTTCTATGGAAGAATGGCTCTCTTCTCTAGAGAAATATTGGATTAAAACTACCAGTTTCCAGGATTGAATTCTTTAAAAACCAACTTATTTCTTAGAAGAACTTTATTTAATTGTTATTCTCATTGAGAAACTGTAGCAAGGTGCATTTAGTTTAATTGAACCCTGATCTTCAAAGCGGGTTTGTATGGTAGAATTCAGATGATCAGAATCTGGGTTACAGATAGTCAATATACTTTCTGGCTTCACTGACAAACCACTTTGTACCATATCATTGCTGCCAGTCGTAGAATACAGGCCGTACCATAAGACCACAATTATAGATTTGCCCTTCTGGCAAGACTATCTTTCTGTTTTACCATTAAGTTTATAAAGACATTTTTATTTCCCAAAGACAAACATGTTTAAAAACTAAGCTCCATATTCTTCTCCAGTATCACAAATATAAGGAGTGGAATAGACTAAAGGGGGGCCATTTATAGAACTCCAAAAGCAGAAACACCAGCTTTGGTGAGTTACAGTCGTCAGGTTAAGGAAAACTTGCAAAGTTCAGGTTCTCATTTTCCTTCTAAAGCAAGAACAGAGTGGTGATAACTGCTGTTTAATTTCTGGCTACTAAACACACACGTAGTCCTGCAAGCATTCTAATGCTTTTTGATGGCAGGAGTTAAACATATATATTCGTTATTGACCTGACTCTGCTCATTCTGAACTTACCATTGCTAGCTTGAATGGAAGCAAAGTTATGCTGACATTGAATGTCTCTTGAGAAGCCCATATTTTCCTGTATTTGCAGGC
The DNA here is from genome assembly GCF_036250125.1 of Pseudopipra pipra. NCBI lineage: Eukaryota > Metazoa > Chordata > Aves > Passeriformes > Pipridae > Pseudopipra > Pseudopipra pipra. The sequence continues at coordinate 27,901,761 of NC_087553.1, forward strand.
TGCCTTCCAGGAACAAGGCTAGAAATTAGAATCTTTTGTCAAATACCCTTTTGAACATTCTCCTCCTGCTAACTAATTTTAGTTAATCTTCAATAATATTGTCTAGTCATTTTAAGACAAAAACTGCTGTAGGTACTCATCTTGATACAAGCATTTCTTGAGTCTAAAAGTTAAAAAGGTGAGAAAACAGATTCACAGGATACAACCTTGAAAAAGGGTAAAATTACAGTGCCTCCAGTTGAATGGTACCATTGTTTATTTGCCTTGAGGTTAATAGGCAGGTTTTAATTTAGGTATGAATAGCAATAGGGGAAAAAAGTTAAAAAGCCAGACTGAAAAGCTATGTTTTGGTAAACATAGCTAATTTCTGAAAAGACCATACTGCAGCAAAAGCCAGAAAAGGAGAGAAAATCAACATACTTTCTCTAGTAACAATTCTTTCTATAATCTAGCTTTGTATGATGTCTGAGTGCAGAGTAGTAAATAATAACTACTACAGGTTCCACTGTTTTTGATAACTACTCTGATATCTTAAAAGCACAGATTGATTTGCCTTGTGGATGTATTTTAAGTGGAAAAAAAACCTCAGTAAATTTTAGTTGATTAAACTGTTCTTCCTCAGTCAAACCAAAGTACTTGTAAATTCACAAGGGTAATTCCACAGAACAGGAAAAGCAGCAGGAATATGCTGCCAGTATTTTTCAAGTGCATAGACTACCACTGGGCAATTGTTTAGGTACTGTCAATATATGTTCGGTTTCGGGGAAAATATTACATACACACAAGCATTTACCACCACGTTCATGCCTCTGAGGAATCTAATAAATAGCAGTGCTAATATCTTTCACACATGTACTTTCAACCAGAAAACAGGTTTAGTGAAAAAGGGGAATACACTGTTCACATTTTAGTTAGGATTTTAAGAAACTTTTGACTTAAAAGAAACCTTAGGGCAAAAGGAGAAAGAATGAAAATAAGACTAAAAAAAGAAAGCCCCAACCAAAAAATAGAAAGCTATTGATAAAAACAATTTTGATCTGAGGACACTGACATGTAAAATGCAGAATAACTTGATTTAAGGATTTAAGCCACATGATCACAATTTAAAATAATTTTTACATGAAATCTCACGACAAAATACGATGATGACGTAAAGCTTTATTTTTACTTTGCAAAGTACTTCCAGAGGTTCTGCTTCAGTGGGGTCAATAAAGAAGGCAGGTGGCTGCTTATTGCCAGCATTCAGGCAATGTGTCATCTAATCCAACTCAGAGCAGGTGGCATTGTTACAGTGTTTAATTTCTGGCAGTATTTGACAGGATCGCAATTCTGAAACAGAACAAGGGGAAACACTTGCAAATGTCCTTCCATGTAGACAAAAATATATGAGTGGGCGGACAACTCCAAGAACAGGGTAGTTTACTTGAGTAGAAGTAAAATGCAAACACCATCTCACTGCTCAAATTTACTGTGCAATGACAAGCTCACAATCCGCAATAGAGAGATACAAATTCAAGATAAGAAAAAAACGTGAGAAAGGATGCCTTTAATTCCAGCTAACATAATATAAATCCACTGAATGGATCTCACAGTAAGGTAACTTAGATGTAGGAAATCAACCGTGGAAACAATATCCTCTGACTTGGGCTTCACTCCTAGATAGAAGAATTAGAAATATCTGCAGGATGACTGTATCAACAGCAAAGGTTGATCTGACTGTGAGGCAGCAATAAAACCTTTCTTGATAATCCCATCAGCAAATACTGAATGAATACAGGTTTGACCCACCTGGGTAAGATTTCAGTGACAACATTTCAGTAAGCTAATATGGATTTTATCTGACAAATACCTTTTAATTCCTCTTCACTGGAAAATTGCTATAAATTTGTGAAATCATTATTTGCATATTTAAAAGTGCAAATAGTGAAAACCTCTGAGCACAAATATGTATTTTACTTATGAACACAGTATTTGATATTGTGTCTTTACATGAAACATCAGTTATGGGCTGCAATTTTAGAATAAAAATGTTAATATTTTATACAGTGATAGTTGAGTTCATTAAACCTATGGGCCAAAAAAGGTCTCTTATGTACAATATTTTACTTTTGGCATCATAGGCCATTACAAATACATCATATAATTGAACTACATTTTATAAGGCATCTTCCTTTGTGATTTATCCCAAGAGCAAAATATAAAGCCAGTATTTTTCCGATATGGATTTATGTCTCATTAATAATTTTTTGAAGGAGAAAATACTTACATGTAATGAATTGTCTATTAGATATTCATGTTTGCTTTTAGAGGCTTATTGTAAAAATATTGCATTGGCAAAGAAAAAGGCAATTTATTTTTTGTCCAATTCACAAACTTAATAATCAATCAAACACACAAAACATACAGGGAGGCTTATTATAGCTTTTGCATAAAAATAACCTAGAGAAAATTGAACAAGCTGCTTATCATTGCATCATAGAATAATATAGGTCATCTAGTCAAATCTCCTGATCTAAGCAAATAGAGTGGTTTTTGGAGTCTTGAATACCTCTGTGGATGGAGACCTTGTAACCTCCCTGGGCACCAGAGCATCTCTGGGCACAAAGGCCACAACTACACTCCCACGTGGATGCAGAAGTGTTTGCAGCAGCCCAGGTTCTGAGCACGTGCCCATATTCAAGTAATATGAAGCTCTTTGGTTGTCCAACTCCATCTTCAGAGTCTTGTTTCTCAAATCATACAGTCCAGGAAGACAAGAAATAGTTATATGGCTATTAACCTACACCCAAAGTCTTTTCACTGTCAACCCTTTCCAGGATGGAGTGAACTCTTCTGTAGCTGTCTGTGTACCTCTGTATTTGACAGTGTGATTCAAAATTCTTTCTAAATAGAGACACAAGAACACAGCTGAGGAAGAGCCTACTCTGAATGACACTGTCAGGGGAGAGGCTTCAGTCCACTCTACACAAAACAATAAAGCCCCAGGTTCTTCAAGTCAGCTACACATCCACAACATGAGTAATTACAGGCAGAGATGTTAGCCCTGGCTGTAGGGGGAGTAGTGGGGTAATGCACATGCATATTAGCATGGCTTATTAGGTTGTGTGCTATCCCATGCTGATATGACTATCTTACCTAAGTCAGTTGGTAATGCCTGGATGAACAGGACACACATGTGCCTCTGCTCTCCAGGAAAGTTAGAGAAGAGCACTCTGACAGCACCTCCTCAGACTTAATGCAGGTTCCCATTTTCCAGGAAAGAAAAACTACCAAAGCAAAAGCAGGACCCAGTTAAATGAAGGGGAAAGTTGTATGTGAAGAATGCAAATCATTCACAACTCTACTAGTTACAGTTTCCCATAAACTGATAGTCTGGCTACTCAAATGCCTGTTCCCTCGACTCATATCTCAATTTTCTGTGCCTTGTTTATCTTACTGCTAGGATTATTAGAATCAGAAAGAGTTTGAGGAGCCATCTTCTGATAATTCATTTCACATTGTTCAACTCCTTGCTGCAAAACTCTTCTGCTCATTTAAATACAGAGACATCAACAAGATATTTTCCCTCACTTCTTCCATGTTATACAAATAGCAAAAAAATACAAATATACAAAATCCTTTAATAAGATAGGCACAAAGTGAATTTCTGAGTAATTTCATTCGGTAGTCTTACTAAGGTACTCAAGTGATCTGATACATTGAAAGGATGTAAACAAAATATTACAAGGAAAGCTGTCTTGGAAATTTGCCAAAACACGTGGTAGAGCAGTTGTCTCTCCAGATATGACACTGTAACTGCAGAAGGGGAAGTTCTTTCCAAAGAAAAGTAGGAGGGTGAGAATAGGTTTGATTACCATTATTCAATTTGCAATTCAGATTAAAATAATTAAATAAGTTTACCTTCTTTTAAATTGCAAATTGTGCTCAGACTGTGTAAGATTTCCCCAAAAAATTACATACAAAACAACAAGAGATAAAGGCAAATCCATCTCAATATGTTGGCTTCAGCAAGCCACAGTTCCAGGTTGACCATTAAAAGAAATCTCATGCTCTAGTGCAGAGAGGAAATTTCTAATAACTGATGGTCTACATGATTTTTCACCTGTCTCTGCTCAGCTAAGCTCAAAGTAATTTTACCTCTGTAACTAGATCACATGATAAAAAAACACACATTGAAAACAGAAGGAAAGAAACCACTCAAGCGAAGGTAGAGTAATTAGAATCTAACTGGGGACAAGAAGAAATTGAAATACATAATGTCTGTAAACTAAGAAGAACAACTACTGCATCCTTTGTGCATGTCTGTATAAATCCCTTAATTTGTTAGATGTGCTTTAAATGAAATAAAGTCAAGGTATGACGAGGGCTAATTATGATTTTGCTTCGAGCTATTCTAATTTATTTTGATAAAGCAACATCCATACGTGGCATACATGGTATTGTCAAGGTAGACACCTAAACATGAGCTCCACTAATGATCAATTATTGCTGTTCCCTGTGTGCTCATTGACATAAGGTGCTGGAGGAAAACACCTCCTGTATGACACAGAAGAGCAAGGCAGCACCAGATGGAGCTCAATATCTTAATCGCTCAGATAAATTTCATAGAGCACAGAGATGATTTTCTCTCCTAGTTCAGAGCTCTTATATGCAGGTTTAATGAGAAGAGTTACAGAACAAACAAGTCTTTTTAGTGAAAGACAATATCACTATCACATTAGTTTTTATCTGATTGCATATGTTGCAAAGTGGTGGTACTAGTCCTAAAATTGTTTGCTGAAAAATACCGAATTTTGACACACCTATGATGCTGTTAAACTAAGGCCACAAGTAACACATACACTGGAAAAGAATCCCCCTCTCCATATTCACTTGCACCATGAAAATTGCTGTAACGTCGATGTAACTTTTCTCTTACCAGATTCCCTCTCACCACCACAGAAGGCTACTGTTCTACCCATCACTCTGGCTGTGTAAGAGGTATGATGGAGGCAATTCCGGCCTCTGCCAATGACAACCTCTGGAGCACAATAAATTAGTGATCTCTTTTTTCGAACTTTAATTTGAAAGGTAAAAGGAAGTCATGTTAACTTTTTAACTGGAGGAACCTTGCGTAAAATATACATATACAAAATTCCTCAAACTACCAAGGGAAAAAGAATGTGGGAATTCTTGGTTTTCCCAGATGGTATTTAAGCCCAAAATAGGAGAAAATTGAAGGTTTTAAAATACTTTTTTTTTTTTCTGGCAGCATTTAAGTGACGGACCCATCTAACACAGAATAACATACAGAATCACAGAATCAGCTAGAATGGAAAAGACCTCTGAGATCATCCAGTCCAACCCATGACCCAACACCACCCTGTCAACTAGACCATGGCACTAAGTGTCACATCCAGTCTCTTCTTAAATACCTCCAGGGACTGAGACTCCACCGCCTTCCTGGGCAGCCCATTCCAACGTGTGGTCACTCTCTCTGTAAAGAGTTTCTTTCTAATGTCTAACCCAAAACTCCCCTGGCACAGCTTAAGATGGTGCCCTCTTGTCCTGCTGCTGGTTGCCTGGGAGAAGAGACCAACTCCCACCTGGCTACACTCTCCTTTCAGGTGGTTGTAGAGAGTGATGAGGTCTCCCCTGAGCCTCCTCCAGCCTAAACAACCCCAGCTCCCCCAGCCTCTCCTCATAGGGCCTGTGCTTCAGTCCTTTCACCAGCCTCGTTGCCCTTCTTTGGACATTCTCCAGCAGGTGCAGCCTTACCAGTGCTGAGTACAGGGACAGAATCACTTCCCTGGTCCTGCTGGCCACACTATTCCTGATACAGACCAGGATGCCATTGGCCTTCTTGGCCACCTGGGCACACTGCTGGCTCATATTCAGCTTCCTGTTGATTAGAACCCCCAGGTCCCTTTCTGCCTGGCTGCTCTTCAGACACTCTGTCCCCAGCCTGTAGCACTGCATGGGGTTCTTGTGGCCAAAGTGCAGGACCCAGCACTCGGTCTTGTTAAACGTCATACCATTGGATTCAGCCCATTTATCTAGCCTGTCCAGATGCCATCTCCTCTTTAAAACATGAAAGGTTAACAGGAAAATATTAAAATACTAATAAGGAAAAAGTTCTGGATAAAACCTGAGCAATCACCACCATGGTACATAGTTGGTGGAAAGAGCAGTGACAGCAAGACTGACAAGAAAATAGGAAGTCTAATGTTGAAAATGTCACCAAGTTCCTAAAGTGATGTAATTATCTGGCATATGAAGTTTTTTAACGTATAATGAAGAGCAAAGGAAAATGGGGGGAAAAAAATCATGTTCTGTTCTTAGGGAAACGGCTCTCATATGACACTCTAGATCTGACAAACAAACTCCTGTAGCACAGAAGGCAGAGATAGAGAGGTGGCTGAGAGTTAAAAAATACAGAAAAGATGAACATCACTGTTAGAATCAAGAAGAGAAGTCATCAACAGAAGCCAGAATAGGGTAAGGTGTGTGAAGAGGAAAAAATAATCAAATTAAGACCATACAGAACTTAATACCCCAGTCCTTTATGTTGTGTAACTATTCAGCAGGGGTCTTATTATTTTTGGATATTGGTAGTAGTTTGTTAGAGTTATGGAGAATGTCTGTCAGGCATTTAGAGAGGTGCACATGTGCTTTTAGAAAATACAAATTCTAGGTATTCAAGAAAACTTGACACATAATCATGTGTCCATTGTCAATTTTTAGGAACTGACTGTGATAGTCTCTGGCCATGGGATAAGAAATGTAAGTGCAAGTAATCAATTTATGTCCTTGTATATCCTGAGGAGATCTGAACCAAATTGTGGCCTGGCACTGTGTCCCAGACTGTTGATCTAATTTTACCTTTCTGTAGTCACAGGAAGTAAAATACCTGTGCATGGACCCTGATTGCAAAGGCTTCTGTTAGACAATTTCTACATCAGAAATCTAGTAATGAATTTAGAAAATTAGATTTTCTTTTATGTGACACACTATCTGATGGAAAATATCCTTGATGTCTTACAAGTAGTCTATGAAATTAATTAATAAGAGAATCAGCATATAAAAACTTCCACTAGCTAGGCAAGCTTAATCCTATATGAACATTCCAGTGACCAACTGCGATGCCATTTGAGAGTGAAAAGCATTTTGTTGCAACACCAAACTGAATAAATTATATGAAAATGGAGGAAATTGGACAAGATTTCCAAAAATTTTTCTGGAAACACAAGAAAATTTTCACTTCTTTTAGTTTAAAAAATTCTCCATAAAAAAGAGCATGTTTTTGGTATACTACTGGATTAGATCTGTTTTCTCTTCTGTAAAGATAGCTTTTTTTAACAACTAGCATGACATTGTAATATCAGGTTTTTAATATTGAATGTTTAAATGAAATATTTTCACATATTCAGAATTTTTCCCTCTTTCCTCAGCTAAAACTCTTTGTGGAGTCTAAACTATATTGTGATTATTAATTCCTTGCCTTTTTCCTTCTCTGCATTCTGTTAAGACATTCTCCATAAATGCAAAATATTTGTTTCAAGATGTTAAGGGTTTGTATTGTATTTCTAAAGAGATTTTACACTCAGATTTTTATAGCGGGAGTTACACAGTGAGGAGGGGGTTTTTCTTACATGTCTGTCATGATTTAATGTTGATATGCCTCCACATTTTGATACTAGCTTCCTCTTACGCTTTCTCACCATAATTATTCTTCCCCTCTTTCCCAAATCTCTCATACACTCACCTTTCCCAAATAATGTTTATATTGTGCCTTTTGGCTGGAATAATGCCTTAATAAGATACATGAATTGTGTTTCCTTTCACAATGCAGACCAGAAACAGGTCAACTCATCAATTCACAATCAAACCAGCAAAGAACAAAAAATGGAAAAACTGCAGAAACATTTCTATTCCATAGCTTGGGGAGTTTAGAATGGAAATTTTCAGTTGTTACACAATTCCTTTGGCTGTATACTTTACACTCCACCAGTATTGGGGATGATCTTGTACCCCACAGATCTATTTATGTAAATCCATAGATAACACTTGGACACAGAGCAAACAAAAAAGCTTAACTTGACGAGTTTATAGATAGGATGTGTGACATTATCTGACCCAGTTTTCCCTGCTGGATACAGGCAGGCCACTAGGTTTGAATCAGAACATTGGCACTGTCTAGTCTCTAAGCCCACTGATCCTGAGAAATTCCCTGAAGGCTTACTCCCAAGGAGTAGACATCACAGGTGTGATTCAGGGCAACTAAGTTTAGATATCTGCAATGGAGAGGAACAGGCACCTTCAGGCTATGATTCATTTGTTCTGTTTTCCTCGAATTGAGATGAACTGCTGCCCAGAAGGTCTTGTTCTTCCCCAGCCAGATATGTACATCACTAACAGCTACATCAATAAGATATTTTTCCCCTCTTGGGGCTTTGCAGTACAGCCACCTTATTTTCCCTGGACTCCTCTCACCTTCCTCACTACCTACGCTAACTTCTGCAGTAGTGTAGACACATTACTTCCAACAACTGCTCCCTCATGGGTGACTCTAGTTTACTGTTTAGCTGTCTGGGACACATCACAGTGACAGCTGTTGATTCAGAACAATTTACAGGCCCTTGGCTACCATCTATTTCCCCCAACCCACTTTATTTATTCTGCCCGCAGAGAAGCCATAGGAAAATGCAGATCTGTAACTACCAAAGCCTCCCATAATGTCCTCTGTACCTTAAAAGGCCTCTTGATTTTGATCAGTACTTTCTGTAATTTATTACTTGAATTCCTCTCTGCTGTGAATTTCTGAAGCTAATGATAAAATCCATAAATCTGCTAAACGTTGACCTGGGGTGTTCTACATATCACAGTTTCCATCCTCTCAACTGCTGTTTCAGGACATTTGTTTAATCCAATCCTGTCTCAGAAAGTCACAGTTTCCTTTAGTGATACCACTCACAGTACAACTTCAAGAACTCTGGAGATCAATGGCCAGGCTATAGTCTGCAATGAACTATAGATACAGAAGAAAAAAGTCATGGCCATCCTGATCTAGCATTGGTAACAGCTCTGCTTCATGAAGCTGCCCTTCAGATGTGCCTCCCCTCTGTCACTCCTGTGATGGTAGGAAGCTGGAGCTCCAGATTCCCCAGAAAATGATGTCACAGAACAGATTATCAGCTTATAAGGCACAGAAAGGCACAGGAGTCCAGATATAGAAAGACAAGTTTCTTGTGGAGAAGAACATGAATTTTGCATTTAGCAAGAGAAAGTAAAGAGTCACAGTTTCCAGATTTACATCTTTGTTTTGTTCTTCTCCTATCTACGTTTTAACTGTGGAGATATTATTCTCTACAAAAAGTTTTGAATTTTAGAAAGGTGTAAGAGATGGCTGTTAAAAGAAAAGTAAGCAAAAAGTTTTTATATTTTAGTGCTTGACAGTGGAGACTTCAGAAAGAGGAGTCAATCTTGTTATAAATGGAAAAGTCTGTTTGAGTCTACTAACAAAACCAAAGGTGTACCTAACAAAAGTAACAAGTAGAGCACTATGAAGATCTTCAAGGGGAAACTAAAAGGTCTTGCAGAGTTTTGCCTAAAAGGCTCTTTTACAGATTCTTCCTAAGGCTTTCAGATAAATATATAAAAGATAATTTATGCACAGAAGAGAGTTTTGTAAACGAGATAAGACTTTAAACAGGGGGACAGGACTAACTGGCTGACAGAAGTTTCAGCCAATGTGGCTATCTCAGGAGCATTTTTCCCTCAAGTCAGGCTTTATTAAACTTCATTTACAACACCATTTCATTACCACTCAAATAGCAAAAAACAAATATGTAAATATGCAGTGGATAATGCTGCATTTAATTTGGACCAAGAGACCCATAAACTGAAACATCTTTTTCAAGAAAGTTGAGTCCTGATGTAATTTGACTAGTTCTATTTGTGAGGCTCTTACTGTAATTGAAATACAGTTAATCTAAGGTGCAGAGAGCCAATGCCCCACTTGCTCCATGACTGAATTAACCTAGTATAATAAAGTAATTGGACAACGAGAGGGCCTGGAGTCCTTGTGCCAAGAGCATGTGAGAAAGTGCTGTCCTTTCCAGATTCATGCTTCTCTCTTGGCAGTACTTTCAGGGAGGCAGCCCCACACCACTTCATGCTTTGGAGGAAGATGCAAATGTCCCCAAGACCAATGATTACTACTTGTTTTAGAAGCATAATGCTGTAAACACAGTGCTCTCTTCTCAAAACAAGATCAACACCAAAACCATCAACATGAAATGAGAACTTAAAGCGTACTGTTGCGTTTCTGTATAGTCCATCTTTCTATTCCCTCCAGACAACTCTAGATTTCTGTTTATTAAGCCATTACTACAAAGGAGTTTTGCAGCAAATGTATTCATGTCACCTTTGGGCAATGGAAACTCTCACTGTGAATAAAGTAATTGCAGCCTTGTGCATTGTGCTTGTTCCTGATGCCACTGGCAGGCAAACAACATCTCAAAAATAACTGCAGTTTAAGATCAATTACTGTAAAGGGAAAGGTGACTTTTGACATATAGGGGGCATCTCATATATAACAACTGTCAGTTTTTCTTAATTTATTGCCTGTTTGTTTCCTTCAAAAGGTTCTTGACATTCCGATTTGTGAAGGTTAATGACAGGAAACTCTCTGACAAGAAATTCTACTCATTCCTGAAAGAAGAGATGTATATCAGGGGCTTTTTTATCTGCTTTTGGTTATCTACGTATTTTCTGTATTGCCTCCATACTCCACAAAAAAAGCCATACTTTTTTTCAAAAGTAGACCAAGTTTTCAGCAACAACTTTCCTAGTCTGCTAGCTTTATACAGCCCTGTTAAAGACTGGAATTTGCCAACTCGGAAACATACTCATTTCTGGGCTCCCTCAAACAATCAAGAAAAAAAACAAAAAACTTTTATCTTTAAAAACTGCTTTTGAGTTCAGACCCTATCTAGCCAGACTTTCATGTGCTTCCTCAAAGTTCTCTTCTAAATTGCCACTGTGCTGTATGGTGGACGTAGTATTTGAAATCTGAAACTTTTTCCCTCGGAAGTTCAGGTAGCTGGAAACTTCTCCACAGTTTAGTGACCACGTGTTTTGGTACAGAATACTCTCTGGAAAAGGACATTTTTCTGCTTGTACCAACACATTTTTCTGTAAAGGATTGCTGAGAAAAGACTCCACTTGCTATGTGCATTAGATAATAAACTAACAATAAACCTTTGAAAGACTAGTCTGTTTTCAACTTGCTCTGGCTGAATTTGGATGAAATGAACAGCCCAATGTTTTAAATTAAATAGCTGGAAGCACTTTCACTTAAAATGCTTGTGATGGGCTTGCATTTTAGTCTGGTTCCCTTTTTGCATGCATAGTTTATGTCATTTTGATGTCTCCATCCATGATTTGTGGATACAATCAGGCCCAGTGGTTAAACATTAAATAACAAACTGCACCTGCTAATAATGGCATCTTATGCTGCTCATGAAATCACAGCTCCTGCAGGCTGCGTAATTTGTACTGTAAGTTCATTAGCTGTAGATATTTACATATTGAATAATAGGATTGGAAAAGTGAGAGACTGAAACAACTTACTAGAGCCCTTGAAAGCTACAGAATGCTTGATACTAGTTGCAGTAGTAGAATCACATTGAAATACATCTGTGGTAGGTGGACCCTGGCTAGATACCAGGTGCCCACTAAAACTATCTGTCACTTCCTTCCTCAGCAGGACAGGAGAGAAAATATAACAGAAGGCTCATGGTCAGGATAAGGACAGGGGGAGATCATCCATCCATTACCATCATGGGCCAAACAGGCTCGACTTGGGGAAATTAGTTTAGTTTATTACCAATCAAATTAGAATAGGATAATGAGAAATAAAACCAAACCTTAAAACACCCTACCCCAGCCCCTCCTCTTTCCAGGCTCAACTTCAATCCAACTTTTCTCTACCTCCTCCCACCCAGTGGCACAGGGGGACCGGGAGCAAGGGCTGCAGTCAGTTGTCTTGACTGTTGTCCACATATTGTCTCTGCTGCTCATTCCTCTACAGGGGAACAACCCCGATCAAGTGTGGTGTCCCTCCCATAGGAGACAGTCCTCCACTAACTTTTCCAACATAGGTCCTTCCCACAGGCTGTAGTTCTTCACAGTCTGCTCCAGCACGAGTCTCTTTCATGGGATGCAGTCCATTATGAGCAGACTGCTCCAGCATCGGTCTCTTGAACATGGTCAGAAATCCTGCCAGAAAATCTGCTCCAGCATGGGCTCTTCTCCATGAGGCCACAGGTCCTGCCAGGAGCCTGCTCCAGTGTGGGCTTCCCACAGCATTGCAGCCTCCTTTGGGCATCCACCTGCTCCAGCATGAATCCTCCACAGGCTGCAGGTGGATATCTGCTCTGCTGTGGACCTCCAGGGGCTGCAGGAGGACAATCTACCTCACTATGGTCTCTACCACAGGCTGCAGGGGAATCTGAGCTCCAGTGCTAGAGCACCTCCTTCCCCTCCTTCTTCAGTGACTTTGGTGTCTGCAGAGTTTTTTCTCTTACATATTCTTATTCCTCTCTTCTGCAGCAGTTTTTTTTCCTCTTCTTAAATACTTTATCACAGAGATGTTGCCACTGTTGTTGATGAGCTCAGTCTTGGCCAACAGTGGGTTATCTTGGAGCTGGATGGCATTCATTTCACTGGACATGAGGGAAGCTTCTAACAACTTCTCACAGAAGCCATCCCTGTAGCCCCACTCACTACCAAACCCTTGCCATGCAAACCCAATACAACACCTCATCTTCTCCAAAGACCAAGAAAGCCTAGTTTTGTCCAAATGCCAATTTGACCTAAAGGGAAACCTGTTAGCCATAGGCGACATCCTGCATATTGCTTGACCTATCATGCATGCATAGTATGGATAATCATCACTGTCACACTTGTCCCAGTGCTTCCTATCGCATATCTCACATAGGCATGCTTACAGATATTTTTCTCTCTGTAAAAAAAAGCTCAGAGGACAGTTGATATGATTTCAGTGTTGGAAGCTTTCCCTAGCCATCTTTTTCTCTAGTGGATAGAGATTTTTGATATGTGCAGAGTAAGATCAACATGACAGGGAAAGAATATGAACACCAAAGGATAACCCAGCAGACCTGCAGCTTGCTCCTGGCTGCAGGAGCACACAGACTCTCCTGGCAAGCTGCAAATAGTTAATTGTCCATAGGCTAAGTACTCTGTTTTAAACTGTGGCTGGTTGAATAAATTAACATATATAACAACAATAAATTACAAACAAGTTATTACTCTTTCAGTAACCAGATAAACTGAAGTCATAGCTGAAAAAGAAACTTGGAGCCAACTCTAAAGGCATCGAGATTTTATCGTACACTGCTCAGAGAACTAAATTATATAAGATATGTTTCTAAACCTTTCCTAACTCAGATCTGCAAGTGCCACTTGGGGTCTGGAAGTCAGCTTAATGCTTTTCTAGCCATGAATCACAATCAGCAATAACATTTATGTAACAGAAATCTCATGAACAATTGCAGTGATGACGCACAAATCAGAAAAAAGCAGATCAGTCTCACATAACTGTTTTGGCTCTGCAATATTAACAACAACAACAAAAAGGAGTAGATGCCATTTTTCCAGAAAGATGATAATATTTGATTATGCTCAGAAGCAATAGCTGCTGGATATGACATCTCTTTCACGTCATCACTTTCTGGACACAACTAGTACTCAAAAGTTTGTCTTTAAAGTTCTTGGTTTCTTCATACTCATTCTTTACTTCTGACTTTTACCTCACTTTGACATGATCATAAGTCTATTCTGGTTTTACACTGAGGGATGTGCCAAAAGTCATGGAGATACTCTATTGTGTGCTCTTTCTGTCATCTGCAATTTCTCTCAACATTCATCATATTGAAACCAGATTCCTAGTTGCTGCTAAATACAAGTATCTGACTGAATATGTGTTTCTAGCCTCTGAAGTCCTGCCCAATTAGCACAGTTACAGCAACATTAAGGGAATCTGTTTTGTAGAACTATTAGTACCTCATCATGAACCTATCTACGTTTACCTGCAAATTTGAAAAGTCATGTATTCTGTAATTATATTGCATCAACTACCGAAAAAAGATTTCTAAATACAACTTCTAGAGTCATATTAACGTAACTTAAGACTCAGATTATACCTGCTAGAAGATATTTGTTTATATAACAAAATCAAAGCTTATACTGTGCTTTTTTCCCCTGTCTTTTTGGGTTTTCCCTAGAGAACACTTATTATATATTTCTACTGCCTGTTGTGTACACCAGCTGCATTTTGGCTGCCTGATGTTGCACCAGAAATATCAGCTGCTGCTTGAGGCAGGGAGTGAATGCAATTAGATATGCCCTGGTGACAGCTTGACACTTATGGTGGCAATGTTTAAATTTTTAATCAGGCATGTAACACAAAAACCCACACAACTTGGATTGTTCCTGAAAATTGGACCAGTACTACATTGACATCTTCTTTTATCAGGGAGATACAAAGATCAATGTGCCAGCAGAAGCTCAAATGGATTGGCTGTTACTAGTAAAATATTTGAAACTAGTTCCTGAAACACATTCTGCATGTAGTAGCTGTGAGAGACCTGTTTTCTAGGGCAGTAAGGAATGCTATTGGTTTAAAATAGTGAATTGCTTTTATACTGAAACATTAGTAAACATAAATATACAAAATATATAAAATAAAAGGATTGAATGCTATCTTCACTACTTATGTGATTAGTTCCCATTTACTACATTTCTACCACTCAATTTCTACCGGTATGCCAAATGCTTTTTTAAATGAACTGTATGAAATCAGCTTACAAACTATAAATTTAAAACTTTGAACAAAATCATTAGGCAATGATTAGGTATCAAGTACATTTAGTAGTAGAACTATGCCATATGAATTAGTTTAGTGTAGTCACGAGAAGCAAAAAACCCCAAAACCATGCCAAATCCAAACTAAATGTAGTCAGTTGCTAGGGCTACATGACCAGATCCTAATCCAACATCAGATTTGTTTTGGATACATAGTTTTTAGTTAAAGCTAAGATGACCTTCTTCTTCTCTTTTAGAAATTATATGTCCAAGCAGGGTCTGTGTTGGTTCATCCAGCATAAATTTCTTACCTCTATCCTGCATTTGCATTGCATTACACTGCAGCTTAAAGAATTTGCAAGTGAACAAGTTATGTATGTTAGCTGCTCCATGCTGGCTACCTCTGTTAGCATAGTTTAATTTAAATTACCTTACTGAAAGATATCTATAATACTATATTCAGGTACCAGAACAGTGTAGATACTCTTGACAGGAATTTAGTTCTACCTGGTAATTTAGGTGAAGGATTAAAATACATTAATTCATGCTGCAAGAATATTTTGGGGTAAGGGAACTTATCTAGATTTTGGCCAAAGGTTAAATTTATAAATATTTACTCTTGAGAAAGATACCATGGGCTCAAAGTAATTCTGACTCTTCATTCTCTCTTGAAAAGACAGATTTTCCAGAAAAATGCTGGGCCAGAGGGATGAACATTTTATTTGGAATGACAGACACTATCTGTATTTTCTCTTTACATAAAAGGGATAATAAGTAATTCTTTTCTGCATGTCAGTGGGCTGGTCTGAGCCTCAGGTTTACCTTGTATTTAGATTAATATGAAACAGACCCTCAGATTGTGGACAGTAGCGCCCTGACTCCTGTTAAGCACTTGCCTGTCAACTCTGGAAGGTAGAATCTTGTGTAATATTCATAGATGGTATCAGTGCCTACAAACCAGCAATGCAACTGGAACCTCATCTCCCATAAGAACATGCTCCATTTGGAGACTATACTCTCAATTTTCCCCACACATAAGTCTGTTTCAAAGAGTATTAAAATATGAAAGCAGTAAGGTCATCAAGAATCTCAGAGCCAGGATATCATAGTTACTTATCTCAGTTATGAGACATTGAAAAAGAGGATAAATCAACAGAGAAATTCTACAGCTGGCTGAAAAAAATTACAGTCTCTTTTCCTGGAATAATCAAATATTTTTTATTAACTTAGAGCATCTATGCATATGATCATATGTGTTGGATGTGGTCTGGATGTGTCTGGATGTGACAGGGACAACACACTCATCCTATCCAGAACCAATATACTCTGAAAAGCAGGGAGAAGGGTAATAAAATTTTTTGTGCAATTCCACTCGATTAGCATTCACTCTTAGAGCTTTGCTTTAATTTTAATATCGTCACTATTTTTTTTCACTTTTTTTTTTCACTATTATTTCCCTATTTTTTTCTTTAAAATCTTCACTATTGTAATGATCTGTTGTTCCTTGATCTGGGATCACCTCATTGTTTACTACTGTATATAGTGAGCACCAAACCTGTTAGAACTTCCACAGCAGAGTGGTGCAGCATAGTTTAAGAATGTGAGTGTGAATTCATTGGGGAATATCTGCAAAACATTATCAGCTTTTTCTAGAGCCAGAAATATATACCTGTTCAGACTTTTCTCAGCTACATGATTGTGACATTGTGCCTGAAGTTATCTCAACATTTGTGGATTTTCATTCATTTCATGCTGCATTCACTCCTTCCTGGGTGTTTTGCTGTACTACATTTGTCAGCAAGCCACTGCAGCGTGTTTCTCTCTGCAGTGTTACTGAGGAATATGGTTTTGAAACTGCAGTGCAACAACTTTGTAAGTTTTCCTCTCTGCCACCAATTTCACATAAAAAGAGAGGACTAACACAATCAAATGTCAACATATGAGCAGACAGTAGTCAAAGGAGAATGAACCATCAACCATACAAAATTCATAGAAGGTAGAAAGTTTCTTTCAGTCCACCAGTTACAACCTATTGCCTCTACACATGTTCTGCGGCCAAAGTCACAGACAATCTTCTAGTTTCGTCTGGGAGCAAACTTTATTCAGTGGAAGCAGTATATTATATGTGAACAACTTGAAAGTAAACCTGGAGTTAAAGTCTTCCAGAATTAACACTCAGAATGATGTGTAGTCTCGACAAAAGGAGAAGTGAAAACAAGGAAAAGTAATCTAGGCATGAACTGATCACACAGTTAAAGCTAAGTGTTTTGCAGCACGGTTGTTACTCTCTGGTGGTGGGGGAGGGAGCGTACCAAGAATGAATGTACGCATTTCCTCCAGGATTATAATTAAATTTAGAAACTAATGTGATCATAAAATGTACATGCTAGGCTTTAATTTTAGGTCAGAGTCATATGTTAAAAAAGATTTCTACCCTAGATTTTAAAAACATTAGCTTGAGTCATGTAGCACAACCTCATTTTGATCATTTTGAGTTTAGAAGATGAACAATTACTGATGCTGGCAAGAAGTCACACCAAGGGCAAATGGGATTAATAAGAAATAAAACTGCATGTCAGTAGCAAAATAGAAACTGAAATGAACAATCAAATGGGCAGAACAGTCATGCAGCCTAGGCAGCAAAGTCCAAATAAATGATCTTGAAAGGCACAAGAAAACTCTATAGTAAGCACTTAAACCATCAATTTGAAAAAGTTTTCTGTGCAGAATGTTGCAATAAGTTTCATAATACTTAAAATATAAACAGATTTCATAGCTTGCACTGCTGACCTTAGCACAGTAATAAATCTGCAAAAATTACAAAGTAGGAAAATGGTTTGAAACCACTGGGCATATGCATTAATAGGGAGAATTCATTTCCCGTTCATTTTCTACACTGTCCAAATTTCAAAGACTTTATCAGCATCTCCCCTGGTGGAAGCAGGGCAGCATTCTAGGATGTGAAGCTGAACAGCTGCAACAACACTCATGTTTTTGGGTGTTGGGTTACAACTCCTATAGACACTAGTACTTATACAGGAAACATAATAAATGAACAATGTCTGACATTGAAAACATCTGTCAACTACTGCAGCACTGCAGGTGCTAACATGCAGGTTATTTGAAGGAATAGTTCCGGGTAACTGGTTGATGTAACCGGTGATTTGCTCTTATACACTTACATCTAACAGTACCCATGTTCAATCTAAAAAAATTTAAAGAAAATAAATGTTTTCATTTTTCTGGAAAAAAACAGATTCCCTTTTTTCTTCCCCAAAGAAGTGTGCCTTTTAAGTACCCAGGCAGAATATCTACATATGTACCAGGAATTCAGTGAAAGAAAGGGAGATAGTGTATAGCACCCACATAATTGACCAAAGCCTGCATCCTGAAGATTCCTCTATTGTCTCCTATCAGTGGCAGCATGGCAATGCATGTTAACATGCATGTGAGTCAGTCAAGTAAAAATAAAGCTAAATATTCAGCAATACCTATTCTACATGGAAGTGAGACTTAAGCCCTGTAAGCACATTACCAAAATTTAAGAAAGATCATAGGCTTGGCAAAAGAGACATGGTCTCTTTAAACCTTGCTCCTGCTACCTAACACATCAATGCATTTTTAGGCACTTTGCATTCATTTTTACACTTTTTTCCATAAGAGATTTACTGTTTTAGGACGTTGTGTTAGAAATAACATTGATATAAATTATTCAGATGTACTGTCCAATTATTTAAATGCTTAGGATTAAAACAGAAGGAGAAACTTTAAGCTGTTTCCAAACTACCAAAATACTGCTCAAGTCCCTGTGCCTAAGCCGACAGGCAAAGGTAGGCAGGGATCTAGTTAAGACTCTGAAATAGTGCCAAGAAACTCAGCAAATAGTGAAACAAGCAGTTAGGAGGAAATGTAGGTGCAGAAAAGTGGATTACATTTAGTAGAATTTAGGCTGTTCAAACCCAGCACTCATTTTCTATATTGCACAGCACAGTGGACGAAATTTGGTGACCTACTTGTGCATAAGGTTGAAAAAGATGGCTGTAATGGCCTGTTTTGGCCTTCAACTCTTGTGTCTGATTTTCCTTTAGGCTACGCTTTTGCGCTGCTCTGGCCTATATTTAGGCATGCTTAAAAGCACTTTTCTACTGCTATAACAGAGTAAAGGAGCTTCAGAGTAAACAAACCATATCCTCATATAAGGTGAAAGTTTTTTAAAGGAAGATATCTTACTTCTTTTTCCATTTGAAGTCCTTCTGCTCTGATATTTCTCTCAAATACTTCCCTCTTCTCTGTCTGTGGATTAGATTTTCTATACACAAGGATGTAGTCAATCCGACATTTCCCATCTCTAAAATATAGTCCATTGGTTTTGTTCTTATCAGGTACTTCCTGTAAAGAGAAAGTCAAACAATTCAGTAATGTTAATTTACCTTAGTAATTGCTGCGTTGCTGTTTGCATCATCAGTTTTCAGTAATATTCAACAGGAAAGATGAGGAATCAGAACAAGCTGTTCATGTTTTCAGATGCTTTACACACAGTGCCTCTGATGCCATCTGAGAGGAACACAGACTTCCCCACTTCAAAGTCAGGAGGTCTTCTTAGGCAGATGTTTGGTCATATAGGCATGGGATAGGAGAGAATAGAGAACATATGCCAACCTTCCTCCCCCACTACCCTCCATAAGATTAGGAAAACTTCTTACTTATAAAATAGAGCAGAGAATAGTGTTACTGAAGTGTAAATTTAAAATTAACAACTTGGTATTGTAGAATGTCTTTGTACATGTGAAAAGAATAGACAATGACGTGAGCATTTACTGTAGTGAGAAACACTAAAACCTGACATGGAGATTCTCGTTGCTTTGCCTCACAGGACACAGACAATATGAAGCTTCTGTACCTACCTCACCATACCTCATCAGACTAAATGCAGAATATTCTTTGCTTAAGGAACAGCTGAGGAAACTCACTGGATTTATTTGGAAAGAATTCCTGGTGTTTGATCTAGCAGTACATAAATACAATAAATATTGTTTCTTGGCTATTTCTTGCAAAAAAATCCCACGCCTGTTCAAATGTTTGATCTGACAGAGAGAAACAACTTGATTTCACTGTTAATAAGAGGCCAAACAGGTCTCTCTCCTGAGATATAAAAGACCAGACTAGTGGTCTTTTTCCAGAAATTCAAGAGATTAAATGCTCTACAGATCCTCCTCACAATTTAACACTACTTCCACATAATACAAGTCCTGCCCAGGGGTTAAGTTTTGACTTTCAGACAAGTCGAATTTTTATGGCAGTTTGCAGGTTGAAGTGTTTCATACAAAAAATGCACACTGTGAATCATTCACGGGAACAAACAGCACTCCCTCTGAGTAGTATAATGGACAGGGACCTTCAGGGACCTCAAGATCAGTCCAGCTCTAAGCTGAAGGGAAGGTTAAGCTAATTTATCTCTGTTTTTCCAGAGTTTGCTTCACTATTCCTGCCAGAAATAGCCCGGCCCTATAATATACAATCAATTCTCTGAAAACAATGAATATTTTGCCTTACGCGTCTGGGAGAAGGAGGGAATTTTCAAAATACTTTCTCCACAGGAGAACTGCTTCTGAATTTAAATTACAAATTGAACATTTCAATAGGAAAAATGATTCTTACAGGGGAAAAAAAGACAAAACCAATATTCCGATTCAAAGAATTTAGTGTAAGATGTCTTCCTCAGTAGGCATTTTGGTTAAATGGGAAAACCAATGAAAGCATCCCAAATGTCCCATCCCCTTGGTATATCTGGTTCACTAAAGAAAGAAAAGAATTTTTCTAACATTCTTTTATTACAGTGCCTGACTCCTGACACAATTTAATGCAGACTTGATACAGTGGAACAGTTCCTTGAGCCTGAAAAGAAGGCAAGAAAAAAGATTTAAGCTCTAAGGAAATAACAGTAAAAGACCAATTATATCTATACTGCATATCATGCTGATAAATGTTACTATCAAGATATAAGAAGTATTTTTCATAGAGCATTAAATATGAAAACAGCTCAGGCAGAACATTTTATTTTTTTCCATTAAAAGTATACATCGGGAAGGCATAAAAAAACCCAACTCAAAGGGGTATTTATGTTATTTAAATAAAGAGGGGTGCAGCAGGAGATTAAGAGGCAGTGTGTCAGCTTGGTGGTCCTGGTGTGATTTCTAACCCTCCTGACAAACCGCTCTTCCTGTTCAGTAGTCAGAGTCACTACGTGTACTTTGGCAAGAGGTGTAATAAGAAAGGAACCGCAGAACAAAACCCATGCTGAGGATCTACCATCTATGTAGGTTTAAGGGCTCACTTTGGGCCCACCCTAATCTGGTCCAGGAGACTCACTGGATTTACATCCACAAAGAATCAGGTTTAAATCTAACAGTGTTCTGGACTGCAAGAAAATAATGGATAGGGGCAATTGAGACAGTCACTTCAAATGTACACTCCTCATCTAAACTCAGACTTGTCCTCTGAGTAGCATACCGTAAGGAATGCATCCTTCTCTGCATGCAGTAGTGACTCCACTGGAAAAATAGATTTGCCCTTTATGCTTCCTATATCTCTTCTTTCTCTGTAGAAAATTGATTTGCTCTACACTGATTCATCAGTGAATGCAGAACCTTATATTAAAGAGTATCTAAGAGATTTAGCCAAGCTATTTGACCCGTAGGACTTCTTCCCCTGTATATATGACTTCTTGGGGCAATTACTTTCTCTTGGATTTATGAAATATTACCAACTACAGTATTGTAATTTTTCACTCAGAAAGATAGCTTAGACACTCTTACCATTACTTAAAGGTCCTTTTCATTTTAGTAACACTGTACGTCAGATCCAGACTGATAAACCCTTCTCGGCTGTTATGGACTCTTGGAAGGAACTCTTTCTCTGGCCCTCTGTTACAGCCTCTAAGGAGACTTTATAGACTGAATCTGGACTTGCAAGAACCCTTGAGGATCTAACATAGTACTAAGACAGTCAGGGCTGGCCCAGCAGTGTCAGAAAATAGCAGCTGCAGGGCTTTTGTGTTGTCCAAGTATTACAGGCTTACACTATTCCAGACAGAGACATTTGTCCTGTCCTTCCTCCAGATAATGCATCTCCCTTACCTGTGTTATGGCGTAAAAATTCAGTTGTCCTAAACTAATCAAAAAATGTATCTAAAACCAGGTCTGACTGCAGTTTTTGGTGGAAAAGTGGTGTAGGCACGTATGTCAAATCTCCATTCCTTCATCTGAAAAAGGATGCTGGAAGAAAGTGGAAGAACATGGAAGACTTCACTCTAGCAAGAAGCTTAGCATTTTTTTTCCTATCTTTACAGCTGTATTTGTAATATGTGTTGTATAATTGGGTATTGTTTTCCAAGGAGTGAAGTAGATTTTATATTCTCACATGCTCAATTGGAACCATCAACATTCATAGACATATGACTCATACAAACAGATTCACAGAATATTCATACATACTAGGAGAGCTTTAGGTTAAAGGGCTTACCCAATGTTTCACTATCCAAAGTGAGAGGATTCAAAACCCTAATAGCTATAGAAACTTTAAATGGAAGTTTTAAACAAAAGTGCAGTTTGGGAAATTGAAGAAATTTGAAATTTTACATGTGAGTCTTAAAAAAATAAATCAGAATGGACTCTAATGCTCACTAATTTAATGATAGATCAGATTCTTTCATCATTCCTAATTATTTCAGCACCTGGTTAGTATCAGCATGGATGCTTAATGAAGGTAGATTCTTCGAATGCTAAAGAGGTTGTCTTTTTCTATTGGTGATGTCTACTTGAAACAAGTCCCCAGTATGTGACTTCACAGCTGGTGGAGAAAGTTAACACATTCACCACTAACAGTGATAACTTAAGAACTTAAGCAGAAGAAGAGGAACCCAGAATCACTCAGTCTTAAAAGCATAGTTCCAATCAAAGCACAAGTATATTTTCTTTGCATGTTCTTTTTATTTAATTTCTTTTTGCCCATTTAGATTATAATTTCATGGAACATGCGGTTTTATTTTTTCCATATCTCTTTACTGGTTGGTATATTCTTCTTGATAGCCAGATATACTTAATTACATGGAACTTTTCTAATAGTGAAATTATTTAGGCTGCAAAATCAAGTGTTCAAATGCTAGGAAGTAACACAGTTTTCTCTGAAAGCTTATAAAAATCTCTTTCTGTATCCAGTCTGATCATTGAAGACAACAAGGATTTGGTGAAAAAAAATTATGTAGCTAGCTTGCATTCTGATAAATACATATGAGAAAACTGAGCAGAACTTTCAAAAGCTATCATAAGCGCCATAAAGAATAACTGAATTCTTATTCTGCAACATGAATATCTTTTCTCTGCCTAATCTTCAGTGCAAATTCCAATTTATAAAAGAGACTGTTAAAACAAACTATATTCTGTGCAATATCACAGCCCCCAAATATCAACAATTTGATGCTTAAAGTGAAGGCTGTAGGAGCGACTCCTACCGTTATGATTTTGAAACTACCTGCATTAGCTGGAATGCCAAGGCTGGGCCACAGAAGCCATTTAAGTAGAAGTCAAATTTTGTCCCAACTCCATCATTCTCCCTTATTTGGAGACCGATATAAAATTCCATAGAAAGAAAGGCAGAATGGATGCATACCTGGAACACATTGCTAAATAATTTTTCCTTTAATTTTTACTTTCTTTCTAAGGCTACTCAGAGAATAAAACTTCAGTGAAAGTAATACAGTATTTTAGTGAAAATATGTTCCCGGACTTAAATTCTAAAGAGTACACTTAACTGCTACATTGGCATATGTAAAAAGTATTTTGATCAATGGACAAAAAGGGAAATGGAATTTTAAATCTTCTCAGGCTGTAGCTGTGTTTGAATGAAACATAAAACTCAGGGGAAAAAAAAACAACTTTGGCCAAAAGACAAGCTGAACCCCAATCTGGCTTCAGTTAAGAAGTGTTTAATAAAACTCCATCCATAAAGTCTTCATTGGATCTTCTGATTGAGCATGAACAACTAACAGTTGAAGCAAACAACATTTCAGCTTGTTAGCTAAACAAAAGTGATAAGAAACTCTCTATATGTCCTTGTAAATTTCTTTGATTGTAGATTCATTTTAGTGATTCAGCCAGAAGTCATATTAAATTATTTCACACCAATGTTAGCTTCCAAACTAGACCAAAGAAACATCAATACATTCAGAGAGACTTTCACTGGTGCCAGATTCCCTGTCCTGATGACATTAAGGGGGATCTACAGGCTCTCTTAACTACAAAACTAAACTGAAACCCTGAAGGAAGCTTTATGCTTCAAAGTTCACGCTACCACTATATAGTTGTGCTCCCATATTTATCCATACAAACTATATGACATCCAATGTATCTTTTCCTTCTGGAGTTAAGCAGGGACCAAGTTATTTGAAAATTTTGGTTTTGCAGGCTGCAGCATCCTTGAAGTCCCATTATGACTCTCGATTTTCATTTTTTTCCCCTCCACCTTATATCTATCCATGACCTACATTGTTATTTTCCTCAGCTACTGTTATAAAAAAAACTTAAATCTGTTGATTCAAACAAATTCCTCAGAAGTTTCCCCTTTCCCTTTAAAAAACAACAAAGAATAAATCTAAGAGGGGAAAAAAAGATTTTGAAGTATTGTTTCTGCAATATTGTTACATTAACAGCAGCATGCCCTTCTGATAATTTTCTGTTAATTTTTTCTCTCTAACTTGCAAAAATCATGTGTCTTTCACCTGTGTTTTTTTGTTAAAGACCATATGGTACATGGTCTCAAAATGTAACATAGGAATATTAAGGTTAATAGGCAAAGAGGCCTCTTTGTAACTTGTATGGGAAGCTGGTGAAGAGCTTCGAGTAAAGAAGATGAAATTGTGAGCAAGGTCAAACACATATTCAGGGTGTCCTGAATTTTGCTGCTTTAATTATCTATCTAGACATTCCAGTGATGCAGCTCTCTATGGGCTGAATTTCTAGAACGAAGAAAATCTCTGACTCTCTTCTCAGCAGTGTTTCACAAAAGAACTTGCACCAGAAAACTCTTTTGCTCCTAGAAAAGACATAATCTGTAATGGCATCTTCTAAAATCTATCAAAACCAGTAAATAAAAGAGGGCCAGGGCAGGGGCTTCAGCAATGTCCTGTGGTTTTCTATGCTTTTTAATTGCTAGTGAGGCCCCTGCCAGTTCTGATCTGTGTCAGTGAGCCCTCTGCCAGAAATTCCTCAGGCACAACTTCCAGGTAACATCAGATCAGTCTGGTAAGTAGTCTGGATGTACCCACTTTCCTGAGGTGGGAAAAAGGAGAGAAGTTCCCTGGTCTCTTCAATCCCTGAGGAAACAGCCCTAACATCCATAGGCTGCAGGGCACTTGGAGGCAAAATTAAAGGATATAATGTTCCTTTCTGCACAAGACACAAAAAAAGAAATTTAGGTCCAGATTTTCATTGCGGGTCCATGATGCTTTGCCTGCTTTAAGACATAATTTTAAAGAGACTATGTGGTGAATGTTTCCTCTCTGGTATGTTCTCTGACACCATTATGCACCATTGGGTCACCACTTCTTCACTGGAAGGGTATGTCTCTCATAATTGATATCCAAGGCTCCTTATGAGAGTTTTATGAAAAATTCTCCTCTGCACCCCTTCTTGTTAGAGGATTAATATAGGGAAAACTTTTCCATCATTTTCAGAAGCAGCGAAGCATTAGACTTGTATAGATGTTTCACTGGGGGTGCATGAAATCAAGACTTTTGAACTGGAGATATTTTATATTTCAGCATTATAATCTTTGAATGGAAAATTAGTCCTCATAGGAAAGGTTAGACACAAGTTGACTTGCAGAGAATGAGATTTTAAATCAAATTACTTTTATTCCCTCTTTCTAATGGGCATGGATAAATATTATACTAATAATTCTGTGTGTTCTTACCTCTCCCACAACTTCCAACCTGCTGGCATCATCAGAAGTACTGGTCAAGTTCCCATGGTGAAGCAGGGAGTCATCATCTTTGGAAGGGCTGTTCACACCTTCTAACTCATCAAAGAAAATGTTGACATCCTTAGCTACTAAAAAACAAAAATAAAAATATACATTCAAATCACCACTGAACCAAATGAAGACATCAAGTATAGCCCATCAACAATCCCACTTTTTAGTTCTCATTTAAGTATATTAATTTTAAAATCTGATGAGCATTGTTGGATCTCTTTCTTCAACAGTCAGCCACATAAAAATTTAGGACACCACAATACCTCTCTGATGACAAATAAGCAATCTGCTGTCACAATAAAACAGACGTTAGCTATTTCCTCAGCTTCTCTTGGGATAAATAATTCAAATGATTACCTTATGGATGAGTATCATCTCTGAAAATTTCTTACTATAAAGAAGTAGAATTTGACCTTACTACATGAAATATGAAGTTTGATGTTGTACAGACCTGTGGGGCAGGCAGAGGCAGAAGACCTTTAAATAAATACTGTTACTTGAAAGGCATTGAGTAAATGAGCCTGGGCAGATATTTGTTTTTGCACAGTGTGGCAAGTTTTGATGCATATAAATCTGACACTTTTAAATCTGCCTACCACATAGCCCTCAGTCTTGCATGAAGCAATCACTTTATTCTACAGAATGCTGTAGTAAACACAACTCTGATAAAAAGTATAGGTATTAAGGGCCTGGAGTGTCTGTCAGATGGGAGGTGTGGGGCAGGCAGGTGCGCTCTGCACCCCACATGCTACAGAACTGGTGAAAAAGGGTGATGAGATGTGTGCGAGGAGAAGAAAAAATTCCTTAGCTGAGGAGCAAGCTTCAGCTGTGGATGGACTTCATCTCTCCAACCTTATGCCTCATAGGCAAAATCCAAAATTATGACGGTAGAGTTGCAAGTGTTAGAAGGGACTCCCAAAGGTCCTAGCTACCAAGCTCTTCCCCTGACTACAGTGGGACCAAATGTCTAATACTCTTTATAGACATTTTGCACAATAAGCTCCTGATGCTTTGCTTCTCCTCAGCCACCCTAACTTAGCAACAGGCAATTGTAATTCCTGTTGGTGAGAATCTGTGTTAATAGGGAACAGTCAAAAATCGCTAGTTACTACCAGCAACTTAGTTCCATTTCTAACTGCTGGCTGCAGGTGTAAAAATCCATTCCCCCACTGTGAAGAGACTGAATAGCTTCCAGAAATTAACAGCCATTAACTGTTCCCAGCCATGATGAGCATTTTGTGACCTCCTTTTTACCTTTCCCTTCTTCAGGTGCCGCAGCCCAGTTTAAGAATCCTTATTAAAATATTACTGATGATACTGACTCCCCAGTCTCTGCAGGTGGCCTATTTTTCACTCTCACATACAGGAGAAAGTTTTTTCTGTAATATTCATCCAGAGTTCAAATGTATTAGTCTTTCTCTGTCAATCATGAACGTGGGGAAGAGTTTCCTCCCTTTCTATATGTCTTTTACAGCATCTGAAGTCTGCTATTACATCTGCAGGTAATAGAAAACACTATCAAAGTATTCAAGAATCCTTTGTCTTCATTTTCATGTATAAAATATGGACAAGGTTAATGACAGACATTGTACTTTTAATCACAATACTTTTGCTTAGAAAGCCACTAAAAATTTCAGAAACAACAGAAAAGTTCTCATGTCCAAATTAATCCACTATAGATACCAGGCTAATGTGCTAACCTAAGCAGCATAATTTGTAGGAGAGATTCTGAGTTTCTGGTGCTGTTTTGTTTCGTGTGATGAGAGCCTGCAGCTCTTCAGTGTCAGTGTGGCTGCATCCAACTTGTCCTGGGGCAAGCCACAGAGGTTTTAGAGATTTATAAGGCAAAAAACAGACTCCAATTTGTAGCACATGCAGCAGTAATATTAAAGAATTTTTTGCCACCTTGATCCATTTCAATCCACCAAAATCATACTAGGGATGTTTATAAAAGAGAGGGGAACTGCTGCAAGACAGCACAGTCTAGCCAACTGTCCTTCACTGTCCCCCACTGTTTCAAAGGTCAAGATTGGAAACATTCCACCCCATCAGATAATAATTTGGATGTAGATCATGACCAGATCTTGCATATATGCCCATATGAGAAAAATTAATTTCAATATTCAACGGAAAGAACTACTGAAACAGAAAATATTTAGAATAACTTGAACTTTACTGAACTGAAACCCATCAGAGTGCCTCCATGACAGTGACACATGAATCGGTATATGATTAACACTTCAATATAGGCTGAAAGCAACTGTGGAAAAAACAAAAACCAAAAAGAATTAAATAATGAAGCTTTCTGAAGATTATTGAAGACATATATATCTGTTGCAGACAGGGGCCATGAAAGATGTAAAAATTGTAGTTTTGCTTGTATGCTATACTTGAGGGAATTTGCACTATCTTTGTCCTGACATAGGACTGTCTTGGTATAAAAGAAGATGCCTTTGAGATACTAGTATTGCTTCTTCTTGAAGTGCAATTAATGCTTTGGGTTGCAGAATATAAGGATTCTAAGGGGACATGTTGAGATACACAGCTTGGTGTGTCAGACAGTGAATGTGTCTTGGGTCTTCAAGCAGAGAATTACTGGATTATCCTGAGGACTTTTGAGGAGCAAAAAAATCTTGTTTTAAGGTCACTTTAAAATCCAGCCCATCTCATCAGTGACTAGAAGCTGTGGAAGCAGTGAATCTCAGCTGCTTAGTGAAATTAACTACCAGGACTTGTCCAGATTGCCTGCAGTAGAAAACTGCTTATATCAGAAATATGCAGATAATGGACATGTTGGTCGGTGACTACAGAATAGAATAAGTATGAAGAGATGTGCTGAACTATCTCATCAGTGCTAAAGGTGTCTGTTACCTTTTTCCAGTTGCAGTAAAGGTGTGCTGCTGAGGAGAAAGTGAAGCTTTTTACACTGCAGTTACTTTGATGGTTTATGTTTTTGAAGATGTGCTCTTAGTATATCAGTCCTTGAAACTAAATATGGGGCCCCAACATTTGCTAAGATTATTTTTCTACCCCATCTCATTATATACTTAAAAATAAAATCAGAAAATACTGTTCTACAAAACTAAATAAATAATTTATATAGCAAATCCTCTTTGCTTTACATTAATAATGGTGATGGTACTTCCAAGATAACTCTCCTGCTGCCTGAAGGTAGCTCAGCCCCTCCACTCCAATGGACATGAACACCTACATGGTCAAATATTGCTAAAAGCATAATCAGGGCTCCATCTTTTCTGTCCCCTTCAGACCATGATATGTATATGTCCACAAATGTCCTTAACAGAATGATATATAATCATTTTATTATATATATGCTATTTGGGAGACAGAATGGTGCTACTGTACAGTCATGTATTTTTAAGCAGTAAAATTTACCAGGAATACAGAGCAGCATATACATTGCTACAGGAGATATTAAGAATTCTCCCTCTGCTTTTAGATCAGCTTAAATATGCAAACTCTTTTCTCCACCTCTGGAGAAATGTTCTATTTTGCAGAAACAAAATCAAAATGACTTGATAATTCATAATCCCTTGAAGAACAGGAAAAAAAAGTGAATATATAAATATTTTTATCCCAAATATAGTAGAACTATATATTCTGAAAGCTGAATGCTGAGAAATTCTGAGCAAGAGTCCATGCACAATCTCAATGGGTCTACAAGCCACTTCAGACCAAAAGGCTGATATATGACAGGGCTCAAAGACAAGATATCTACTTTAACTTTCTGAAGATGGATGCTGAAACTGAAGTCCCTAAAAATAAGAACTTTCATAAAAAAAATGGGACCTGAACATATTACTGTGTAGCAAGATGGAAAAATGCTCAGAGATCATGTTTCTGTTCATTAATTGTCATTTTATTAGCAAATGTCACATCAAACCATAGAGTATACTCTAGCTTTGGATAATACGAGATGAAAATCAGTATTCCAGAAACTGTTCTTTGGAAGCTTTTAGTTGTATCAGTAACACTGAAAAGTGAATTTCCTTAAAAATTCTTACTGGGAATGTCTATAATAAGTATAGAGGAATTCCATATGTTAATGGCAGTGGAAAAAATAATTGTGTTTAAAAGCAGTAATATTGGAGAATACCCACTAATAAAAATATTAAGTACAAAATAGCTGCTTTGCAGAGACTTACAAAGCAGAAAAGTTCAAGTATAAAAAAACCAAGAACCTTTCTGCATCTTATTGTACCGTATGTTATGTTTTTACAGCACCTGTGTTGATTTATTGGTAAAAATATTTTTCAGCACTCAGTAAAGCTGTGGATAGAATTTACCAACTTTTGCTTCAAGGAGGCCATCCTAGAGATACCACACAGTACAGAACAGTTTATCATGTTAAATGTTAAATTCAGTAACTACACATCAGTGTTGGTTTCCAGCTCCCCAGAGCCCCACTGTACCAGGGAGGCACCTTCTGCCGGGGTTGGGACTGCCCCAGTGCCACCCAGCTGTGCTGGGGCTGCGGCCTTGGTACAGGCTGTGAGTAGGCATCAACAGGGAATTCTGGTTCCAGTCTGACAGAGTTGCATGCAGAACCTCGACAGCACTGCAGTCTAGTTTTCAAGTTTGGTTTAGATCAGATCCATCATCCTGTTTTGTAATCCCCTAATCTACAGTGTGTTGCCTATAGCTACTTTCAGATTAGTAATTATTTTTTCTAGACTGTTTCTGATACACTACAGATAATTTCTAATATCATGTGGTTGAAAAGAAACTGTTTTGCATAAGAACTACCAGAAATCTTTAGAAAAATGTGTCTGAACTACTATACTGAAATGCAGCATTTAGCCAAAATGCAATAGAAGTGACTTTTAAGACTTTCATAATAGGAATATAATTGCATAAAAGTGAATAATGAGATGGTAAATCTCTATCTTCAGTTGCAGTCTAAGAGACTCAGTAGGGTAAATAAAAAAACAGAGTAGATTGAGATCAAAATGTTTTCAGTAATTAAACTAAAAAAAATATAAAATTCTGTTGGATGATCACTCCTGGCAGTCTACCAAACAGAAAGATATGCCAACTAGCTGACACAAGGCACCCTCTGAATAGGGAAATGCTCAGGAATCTTATGTTAGCAAGAAAAAGCATGTGGTCTTTAAAAGCATCATTAGCCTCTTCTAAATTATCATTCAATGCTAACAAATGGGAATAAAAGTAACATTGACTGTTCAGAGCAACTAACATAGACATGTTTATCCTAATTATATGATATTCACAACAGACTGCAGGTGACAAGACACTGCCCTGGACACATAACAAGCCCCTGCAAAGTGGGTTGTTCAGTCACAGAAACTTTTGTTTCTGCTGAAGGAAATGTAGCTGAAGGACATAGAGATTAACTTCCCAACAGCACCTGTGTCTGGTCTGGATAAAGAAAAAAACACCATCTCCAAGGCTGTAAAAGCTGCATCCTTCTTAAATGGCTTGTAAATAATCCATAAATCAAAACTTTAATTCTTAAGACACTCCCAACTTGATCTGCTTATCCGTGTTTAGCTATCATCTATTCAGCTTCTGAAAGAATATATAGTGCCTTTTCAGGCTCTCCAGTCTGCATCCTAACTGCCCCCAGCCTATATCTGGGCTGTACTGGTGTGGAGAAGAACAGAAAAAGCAAAACCTCATATTAAGATTTCCTGATGGGAAAAGCATTTTAAGTTACAAAACATGAAGTTCATCCCAAACCTGCAGCATAAGTAATAAGTTGATTCAATTTCAAATTATTACCATCATACTAACTCAAGTGTTTTCCTTCCACCCCCAAACAATCAAATCAAATCAAATCAAATCAAATCAAATCAGAAACCACCAATCTGACTCTACCACTGTGTGGTTCCTTATTCATATGGCAAAAATCAAGCAGAATTCAGGATTTTACACATTCTTCTTCATCTTTTATCACTCTAAAGTGGAAGTTCTGTTTCTCACCTTAGAAAATTGCTGCACCAAATACCGAGTTTAAAACAAACCTGGAAAATAAGGAAAACAGGAAGCCATGCCATGCATTTTGATTCTTGCCTTGCATAGAAGTTTTCAAACCATTAGAGAAAATTCTCACTGAAATTCCAGATTCTTTTGGATTCCAGAATTGCATCAATTCTGGATAGGGGGAGTATCTTCCGCTGTTATTAACAGTAGTACTTCTTCTACCACAAGCCTTGAGATCATTCTGAAGTTGGAGTTAAGAAGGGTGAATCAATTATTCTTAGTCCACAGCCCATTACATGTAAAAAGAGATCATTTTATGCAGCATCTAAGACATGTCAACCTTCACTTGTTGTGACAAGCTCATGACTTCTGCTCCTAAAAATTAACAACTGCAAAAATGTAAATACACCCTAACACTTTGGAACAACTGGAACTTCAAATACGCAACTGCAGCATTTGCTCAACATTATTAGTTTACCACTTAGAAGTGTAAAGAATGGATTAAAGTAACAGGAATTTTACAATTCCTGATTATGTCTGCATAGAAAATATATACTGCTGGAATCCTTAGACACATCTTACTATTACTTCTCTGACAGTAAAAGATTTCTTATTGGCCTTCAATAACCTGTTGAACTTTCTCAGAGATTTTAGTCATACATACTTATTATTCAGTTCATCACTTGGTAGGTTCCTTCAGCTATAACTTCAGTGCATCTCAATTGAACCTTCTAGCACAAACACAATTTTACATCCAAGGAATAACTTACTTTCTTGTATTGCATTAAGAATTTCTGAAAAGTCCACATCTGTCTTCTGTATGTCTGGTTTTATCCATATTTGCGTTTCCAGCTGGTTAACCTGCAAATCCTCTCTTCCTTCTGAAGAAATTGAAGACATTGATGGGGTTTATGACAGCGCAGTAGAAAATGCAGCTAAGAGGGTTTCAGGTGAGGAAGCACACACATTGAATGAAGATATTTCCATTTTTTTCTCCTAAGCAGAACCGAATTTTCTTCAAACCAAGCAGTTTCAGATAGAACATGGACTGATTTAAAGCTAAACAACATTCTCTGCTATCAACAATGATGCAGAGTCATAACTAACAAGTCCCTTGGTCCCTTGTTCGAGTGACCATATGTCACCATGCCATGAGCATCACCTCTACAAAGCTAACTCCCAAATGTGAAAACAGACAAAAGGCATTATTACAAATGACACAGGAACAACCAGACTAAAATAAAACACACTAACACACAAAAGATGAATTAAGACGCAAGACAGGAAAAACCATTCGGACAAAAAGAGCATGGACAGCATGCTTCAGCAACAGGCCACCATAAGTTCTCACATGCCAACCTGATGGCATGACATAATCTAGGAAGAAGTCCAGCACTGCAGTGCATTTCAAAGGCATTCACACTTGTATGTAATGCTTGCTGTCTAAAAGCACTGCAGAATAAAAACATATTCTAGTGGGTCACAGTGTGCAAATCTATTTGCACACATAAATAGACACAAAATTTGCCCATTTCAGTGCTCTTTCAACATGAGGAAAGAAAGCAGCAAGTTTTGAAAACAGACTCTTTCCATGCAGAGAAAGGTGGCTGCCTATCAAGAGTAGATAGGAAAAGGCACTGGGCAAATGGGCTTAAGATGCTGGTTACAGGGTATTTGGATACAGGCAGAGAGACAGAGGGAGCTACTGGGAATACATCTGGTTTTTAAAGAGTAGCAGGAAAACCTTTCACAAAGGCATCTATTAGAGATCATGCTCTTGAGCAACTAATGCACAGAGATAGCAGAGAGCTGCAGTGGTCAGGAAGATATATCTGGGAAAAGACTTCACAACAAGAAGGCCAAGGTGGAAGAACAAACCTTCAGGTCATTTAGATCATTACTGTGCTTCACTAGATGCTATCACTCATACTTTTGATAGAGTCATTTTCCTTTTATTTACAGTTGCCTACAGCAAGATGGTCTTATTTTGAATTCCCTCCTAGCCCATTGTATCTTCCCCTTCTCCTTGCCAAATAACTACCTCACTACTGCCTTGACAAGAGCTATGAATTATATTCCTGGGCACAAAATTACTCAAACTTCTTTTAAAGGCCCTTCTTCACTTTTTGGAAATACAGGACTCAAAATGGGTACGCTTGAGCCACTTTTCCTTTTTTATTTTTCTGTTGTTTAAGTATTATAAATTCAAATTGTCTCATGCTTTTTTCAGTGTATTCTTTTGTTTCACAGCAAAGACCCGCTACTAACATAAGAGACAACTCCCCTTGTAGATTCCTGAAAAGCCATCTGTCATAGCAGCAGCAGGAGTCAGCATTTAATGATGTAGAACAAAGAGAATTTCTTAAGTGAGACAACTGATTATTCATACAATAGCAGCCTAGGGAAATCTGCTGATGGCCTCAGAGATGAGAGGCTAGGATTTGCCCCAGAAGAGAATTCTAAGGACCAAGGAAAAATACTCCAGCTGCTGAAAAATACATAAAAACAATAGGACAGATGTAGAAAACTAATCAATGGACAGAAATTCAGTTAAGCACCTTTGTAAGTGATATCATTCTGTTTCTTCTTAAATATTCAGCTACCACTTTTAACATATACCATTACATTCTTGTATCCTCAAATCCAACAGCCTTTCTTCTGCATTTCAACCCTAGTTAGAGCAAATTGATGACAATACTGACAAATGTAAAATGCCCTTTCTTCCCCCAAACCCTTCATCCTTGTTACACTCAAATCACTGCTCCTCAGGACAGATGAAGGTAGCAGGATCACTGCAGCATATCCAGCAGATCTGAACTAATTGGGCCATGGTGAAAGAAGTGGCAATCAGTCAGCTATTGAGGTCCAAAAGTGCTGATATCTGATGGACTATCTATCCACAAGCCTGCTAATAAAATTAAACTGTTGAAGAATGCACAAAGACAATTTCAAAGCCACTGCTTAGTTAATGAAAAATACTGTCTAGGAAGTGATCAGAAAATGACCAGCCTAAACTTGACTGCTGTTCAGACTATGAAATCAAGACAATTTTGCTGCATTAAAATTTCCTCTACTGTATTTGATTCTCTCGCAGTATAGGGAGGTTTCAGTAGTCCATAGAAATTACAGTGTTCTATGCTTGTCTGATTCACAGTAGCCTTAATATCTAGCCTCGTTGCAAAAGTATCAGATCAACAACAGCATCCAGTCTGATTTTACTCAAAATTGTAGGCATACTCTTCTACTAATCACCTGTGGTATAACACATGGCTAATCACAAACTTTCCTTCATCAACACAAGGGAAAAAGAAATTTGTCTACCAACAACATATCTTTTAAGTAAGGAATTGCAGGAATGCTTTCTTCTACCATGACCTTCATTGTGTCAATAAACAGACTTGGATTAGGGCACATATGCTTCTACTCTCCTGTGAGCGAACACACAAAAACATAGCTATCAAAGATCATTATCACATGTGTTCAAACACTTGTCCGCGTTTGAAAAATCTAACTACTTGTGAATGATAAATCCCTTAGTTACCATCTACCTTTAACAATATCATGAGCCATCAGCAGGCATTTCATAAAAGGCAGGAGAAGAAAATATTCCTGGAGTAAAAACTTTATTGCAAAAAACTTGCCAGTTCTCAAGTCAGTTACAAATTGGAACTGTAGAACGGAGGCAATATTTATATATGATTGTGTAAAAATAGTCTTTCTCGAATTTTAAATTTGTCTTTGAGAAAACCCCACAAGCAGCAAGAATCCTGCCCCCAATACTGGTGCAGTTGGCCTTTCTTATACAGCCCTGCAATCTGCTATAATCACCAAAACCCACTAAGAAGAAATAGAGCACTTTGTCATTAAAATGCATGGACTAGTCTTGGACTGTTCACACAGGATGCCTACCCAAAAGAGGTTGTTTTCAGCAACCGGACTTAAGAAGAGTCTCCTTCACAGGCAGTAGGAGAGCATCTGAATAGTAAGGGTCATAATTTTCAGGTGTTCTGGCAGGACAAAAGGCCTTGAAAGTATGTGTAGTTTTGATGACCCTTAATAATCTTTCAGTCTCATCAAAGTGCAAGCTACCTTTTTATACCATTGGTCTAACAGATGCTTGATTCCTTTTATGCGTTAGGTGCATTCCTAAAACAAGGTATAAATAAAGTACCAAACTGTAGTAAAATCTTTTTTTTTCTATTTTAAGTACCTTGACTGTAATCAGTAACGAAGAAGACCTCCATTGGGCCTCTGAAACACAACATGGTACAAAACTGCATTCCCAAAGGATATAACCAGCAAATATTGTGCCTCTGTGGAGTTATCCAGCATGCAGAGAACACATCTGCTTTTCTGAGACATTCACCCACTCATGGCACAGGGACAGTCAGCCTGCTGCATGACTCAAAGGGGTTCTCCTCAGAGAAAAAGAACTGATCAAAAATGATACCACCTTTTTGATTTGTTGCTGCCCTTATGTGTGGTGTAAGATGTGATGTTGAGTATTATACAACTCTTTTGGGCTTTTCTTGGCACCACAGTACATTGCAATGTTTGGAATTTCTAGTGCGTTCTTCAGAACCCTGGAAGCAGTTACCTGTATCGTATCTACTCTCCCAAGGAGTAAACCCCCCTCATAATTTTTTGAGTCTGTTTTTGGTCTTGGTTTTGGTTTTTTTATTGGTTATTGTTTTTAGTTGTTTAGTTGGTTTTGATTTTTCGTTTGTGGTTTTTTTGGTTTATTTTTTTGTTTTGTTGGGTTTTTTTCGTTTGGGTTTTGTTGGTTTGGGGATTTTTAATTATAAAAAAGGTCTGGCTTAATTTTGAGACATCAGAATGAACCAGCAGGTTTGGTGTTAGGAAGGAGGTCTTGAAATGTCTGGGACCGATGCAAATCTTTTGTGGAAATTAATAACACTATGCAGCCCTATTACAGTCAAATCCCTTTTCTGATTTTAAAAGCATCTCTGCCAAAGTAGAAGCTAGTTTGTTCCATCTTTTGACAGTCTTCCTGCAAGAATCTTTCTTTGGAATACATGAAATATATTTAACATTAGAAATAGAGTCTTACATAATACTAACTCCCTTTAAGCAAGAAATGTAGAGCCAAGAAAAAACCACATTTTTCAGTCAAGCATTACAGGAATATAATAGCTGATTATTCGAAGTCTCTCTTGTTGTTTCTTGAATTATAAGCTATTTTTTAAATGAAACTTTCTCAGAAACATTACATAATTTTATATATGTTCTATTTTCATCATAGAGTGGTCAAGAATCTTCTTAGTTATTTTAAGACAGCTACAGTACTCTGGTCTTCGAACATTATAACTTTGCCCTGGGATCAGTGTGTTTACTGCTAAGTTGGTTCCTATTTTTTCTCCTTGAAAGAAATTCTCTGATGGTGGAAATATCAAGAACATCCACAGAGAGCAGCATTTTGCACCCTTTGCAAGGTGACTACATATTGTAAACTAACAACATCCAGGAGCATTGAAATCTGAGGGTGAACTATACTGAATTTAAAGTAACCATACATAATCGATTGCAAGAGTGACTGAAAGATTGTTTTATAACAGCAAACAGGAGACTGATCAAAGCAGGAAGGAAAAGAAATAAGTCTTTCAAAAGACTAGAGTTTAAAAACACGTAGTCCCCAGAGAAGCAGAGCACCATCAAAGCCACCACTTAAAATTATTAATATTTTTGAGGCCCCTGATTGAGGACATGCTCAGGTCCCTCCCAGGTAGGCTCAGTACCCGTGGGTGTCACATGCAGCACAAATTGATACAGAGAGATGTGATTTCTGCCTACATCAAATATATTTAAATGAAACAAGATAGATAGCATTGAAAAACAGTGCTTTTTATGCTACCTTTTTTTTTTTTGGTTGTTAGCATGCTGTTGTAAAACTCTTCTCCCAGCTGCTAGAATAAACATTCTAGGAGACTTTATACCTTAGGATCAGGAATTTTCAAAGAAGTGACTTTTGTCCTAGAAAAGTAAAGGAGTGGATTAAATGGGCTGAATGACCAAGCAAAATGATAGAAGATTTCAAGCTCTGCATCATCTGCTTGCTAGTTCAGCTCCTGATTTCAAAGTACTACCTAATGACCATGTGGTGACCTGTCGCTCAGCCCAGTGACAAAAGGTCCTCACTGTAATTGAGACAAACTTCTTCTCATTAGGAGCTTTGCAGAGGCTCTGAAGCACCAATAGTCAGGAGAATGAACTGTCTCTGTGTTCAGCAGGGAGGTATTTCCAGATCATGCTTGAAGTACCAACACAGGAGAAATTTTGTTTGGTGCATTGAACTTGCATTGTTTTGAATGCAGACAGTAGAGAAAAAGAAAATTTAAATATGCAGGCTGGTTTCTTTGACATTAATGTCCCTTCTGCATAGGGATATTTCTTGTAAATATGGTTTTTTATATACATATATATGAAAATTAGCTTAGTGAGAGAAATACTAAACTTTTTGAAATCTGCTTGCTTTTTCTATGCTTCATTCCACATGAGAGAAAGTTCTATATATATCCAGCAGAAAGCTTATTGAAACAGATTGTTCTGCTAATAATGTTAGACAAGATAACAGCATTACTGTCAGTGAGAATTCAAATTTCCAGGTGAATTTATATCAGCCATTCCCACACCATGCATGAATTTGCTGCCAAGAAATACTTGCATGATAGAGCTTTCTGGCAGAATTAGTTGTAGGATTTTATTCTTTTGATCTGAGAGAGATGCATGCCACGTGTCCTGCCAGTCATCAAAGAAAAGAAAATGGGATTTAACCAACAAGTCACATCTAACTAACACATATCTTCTAAAGACTATTTACAACCAATTGTGAATGCTGACAAACATATGCACACTTTGTGATGAGAAAAGGATATGTTTTGCACAGTAAATTATCGCTGTTGAAAGATTCAGTTCTAGCTTTCTTGATAATTCAAAGTTCATTAACTTGTGACTAAGCTCATTAAGCACACATTTCCTTTTTTCCTTTAATTTTAGTTGCCACAGTTTAAGGAACCATGTATTTTTACTTACTCCCAAGTCAATTGTTCTGTTGGCCAACACCACTAGCTCCTCTTTCCTATTTGCAAGCTTAGTAACTACAGTCATCAGTAAAAATGTTACAGTTTGATAACTAATTAAAAAAAGAGGACCCAAAATAAAGAAAAACATGGCAAGTAAAACATGCCTTCCTTTAAAATTTGTAATCTATCAGAGACTACTTGTCACAAAAGTCAACAGAGTGCAAAAAAAGTTTCTTATGTAATTCCAATGAGCCCAGGAGACCTTCACCATAATGCCAGAAAGGAGTCCTTTCAGGCACATAAAATTCTTTCAAGTATCGTGGATATACCTATATCATTTAATGTAGCAAGGAATGTCCATTCCAAAATGTACAGTTCTTTGCCTTTGAAGGGATTTTTTTGAACAGTAAACTCTTGAAAGCAGAATATTTTTATGTGTTTCCTGGAGTGAAGACTTTACATGGTAAGTAAATTTTAGAAATAAATTATTTCAAAGACAACATTACTGTTGGTTGTTAAGATTGTCTACAGAACTAAGTTGTACAAGTGATATAAATTACTATCTAAATTAATGTATATAAACTTTCATATAATCTTTGAAATGCAATAGGGTTTTACCAGAAACAGAGAGAAAGAAAATCTTGCTGGGGAACCTCTGAATCCCTGTTATTACAAAACAGGTAACAACTATTAGGAAACATTGCAAGTACAGAATAACTAAGAAGATTCCAGAGTTTCACACAATGAAAGAATTCACTTTACTGCTGCTTAGACTTATTAAATAAGACATTTTTTCCACAGCCAGCAAATTTAGTGACTCCTAGGGAAATTAGGTTTGACAAGTTCTGCAGAATCTGAAAATAAAGGAATTTGTCACCAAGAGAAAGAAGTAAGGTAACATTGTTCTCTTATGGAATAGATTAACTATGGAAAGAGCAGACAGAAACTCAGAAACTGAAGTCCTGCTTATCACACAGCAAAGGTGCAATGCCGTCAGATGAGAGTAAAGTTTTTTTTTTTGTCTGCAGATTTGCCTAACCCTGACATTGAGGGAACGGACTGGGACGACAATTTAACCTCCTCTACATTTGTTCAGTACTTTGTTCTACTGCTCTTACAGACAACCTAAATGATGATTACCATTGCTTTCAAAACGAGTCTTCTGTGTGTACCACAGACATATTGATTCTAAACCACTTTCTCATGAGAGTTGTACCAATTCACTGCAGCCAAAGGTCTGCCACAAGCACTTCAAACTCTGTACTTCAGTAGCCTTGTACCTCATTAGCCACAACACACCACAGCTGCTCACATAACTGGAAGATGATAATTGGAGGTTTCTCAAAATCAAAAACCTACTGTCCTTCCCCGGTTTTGGAAGGAATGCATTAATGTCATCACATCTAAACTTACCATCTGATTCCTATACTTGTTGTTGCTTTCCTTCTGTCTAAGAGAAAGTTCTCTCATATGGGTGCATCTGCAAAGGCCTTCAGAGTCTTCACTGTTAATAAACATTGTCTTCCACTTGTTCTCCATTTTCCTCTGTGTTTTGTTTCAGTTACTTGATACTTTTTGATCTGCTTAAAATCAGAGCTCAGAAGCTGTGGTTCTGCTTATGGCTGAGCAGTACTTATTTGCAAGCTTGCACAACGCAACTTTTAAAATTTAATTTATTTTTAAATAAGGTGGAGTACAGACAACTCACGGCTCCCTAGCTGCTCTAACATCCAAATTAATATAAGAAGCCATGAGCCTCAGCCTCCTTACCAGTTACAAATAAAACTGGCAGGGAAGTAGGTTGAAAAGAATGCTGTAACACTAAACAATATCTATCATTCCTCCTCCTTAGCATGTAGTTACCTATGAACTTCATTCAAAGGAAACATCTGTCAATTGAATAGAATTTATGATAGATAATAAAAGGTGTCATTCTGGAAAGAAGAAAGGTGGTGAAAGGTAACAAAGCGCTGTGAAGAAAACAGCAGTAGTATGCTATTAAAGGGAAAAAATACACTCAACTATCATTTTATCAAGGATCTTTTCTTTCCATGGTTCTAGCCTCTCTGACTGACAAGAATTAGAAATGTCATTTTAAGTCCTCAAAATACCTTACTGTAAAATCTATTATGTTAGACTGCCTTCATGTTTGGGGTATTTGTTAACTGGAGAAAGGAAATTTCAGACTGAATATAATGTACACTACTCCAAGAGTGAGACCTACTTGATTGTGATAACGGCACTCAAATAGAGGGAAAACCCCAATTTGTATGAACTATTTAAAATTAGACTGAACAAAAACCTATGAATGTACTACATGCAATAGCAGGAGGATAGCTTAGAAAACACTGGTGTAAGATCTGGTACCTGTTATTAGTATACATAAGGACATCTCCCTTCTAAAATATAAAAATCTTTATGATATCTTAGATAAAATATTGCCATTGGACAACTAGTGTATTAAACTAATTATGAAGCTATAGCTGTTAATTTGTGACTGAGTTAGAATGAAAAATATATGATTTTCAGTTTAAATTGGAATTTTCTATTAGGAGTGTTATTCATTACTGTTGCTGCCTGTCCATAATCTTTCTTAGACTCTACTTGCATATAGCTAAAATGGTTGCAATTTAACCCGGACACAGACAGAAATTCAGTGCTCTTATAGAGAATTAAAAAGTTAGACACAAATCATAAGAAGGTAATTTCATTCCAGATGAAACAGTGCCACTGTAAGTTAGTTAAGAGAAGACTCCTGTCATACAAAACACTCATAAAAATCTGCAGCCTTTAAGGCTGTGGGTACTATTAACTCCTCTTAACTTCAGTAAGGTTCATTAATCTAAATGCCTCCCTGAACCAAGCCGCCAAGCATGTTCTCAGTAGATCATAGATGCTGTTATTGTCTAAAGACCAGAATATGAGAGATAAAACTAATCTCATACACTGAAAGCTAATTCCTCAAAGAATCATCATCTAAATGATGGTCACTGATAAGCTCCATTTTAAGAAACCTCTGGGGTCTACCTAGAAAGGGATCTTTTTCTCAAGCAGAAGCCAACATATGCTGCTTGTACATTATTTAGTAGTAAAGCACAGGCCATGCTTATCAATATGTAGATGTAGAATGTGTAGCATCTTAAAGAGAACATTGTTATTGTGCATATTCAAGATACTTTTTCTGACAAACTGTGATGCAGGGGTTTTTTTGTCAATCTCTTACCATGCTGCAGACACGATTATATATCTTTAGCAACAACAAAATTTCTTTAGTAGTAATTTCTGTACTTCAAAGAAAATAACAGAAGCTGAAAGAACAGGACAAACAAGTGAACAGAAGAACTGAAATAAACAAAGCATATGGTTATGAGTCACTGTAAATTCTTAATTAATCTGTGTTGACAAAGATATGGTGACTAAATAGTATGGGTGCATAAGACTCATGGCAGTAGACCTGTATAGCAACCCACAACAGATAATCTAAAATTTCAACTTCTACAAAAATTAAGCCATTTACTAGATCTTCAAGGTAAGGGGAATACACTAATGGTTTTGCAGGCAGAACTCTCTGTCTCACACAAATAGACTCCGTCCCCTGGCACCCAAGTAGCTGCATACAGCATGTATCATGTCCTTTCCTGGGCAGCAACACTGAAAGATTATTGAGACCCTCCAACACAGAAGCTACAAAACTGACTTCATGGGCAGCCTTAGTTTTCTCTACTCAGAAAAGAAATTTGGAGTTTAATTTTCACTGCGAAGAAAGACTGAACATGGCCAGCACAAATGTATTCCCCTCTTATAAGCAAAGATACTTCTAAAATAGCTCTGGCAATTATCATAATAAGGAATGAACTCACGATGTCAATTAGAATTTGATGGTTCCCAGGAGATTTTGACTTTCTTTTAAAAAGTTTCATTTTATTAACCAGTTAACTTATGTCGTAAAATCTCCTTCGCATCCAGAATTTTTGTTTGTATTATAGCAGGAAGATTTTGATCTACACCCTGGATTGTGCCTTTGTTCAAAACCAGTGTTCGTGTCAATTATTGAGTTCCAGGGGGGGATGCCTGTAGCCTCTAGTACACTGTCATTAACTCGGGGCTTATCAAAATTAAATATATATAAGGGGAACAGTATTAAAAAGCAATAGTGCAAAGCTCTTTCTGCATTAGCATTTTGGATACCAGTACATGTTGTATGATTTTTAAGATTAAACTTACATTTTCATTTCCCACTTTCAGCTGTCCCAACTGCTGCTACTCCCTATAATCTATAACTGACAAAAACATACTGAACATAAAAAAATCAATCAATAGTTCTGACAATCAATAGTTTGATTTCCATGCAAGCATGATCTCATGCTATTAATAACAGCTTCCCAACTTCAAGGCACATCACACAAGAAATGGAACTGAAGAAGGTACCAAGGCAAATCTGTTACCTGGCTGATGGGTTTTTGCTTTTCCACTAGTGACTGCTGAAACCATAGATCCAGAAGATGAGGCTTCCATTTTTATTGACCCTCTGACTTGTGGGAGTGAAGGATGCCCATCCACAGGTGGATGCTGTGACACTGGGTAGCTTCCTGCAGTTCTCCTCTGACAGATTTGCACACGCTTTTCAGCCCCATGAATAGATAAACTTATACCTGACAGGAATAAGAATTAATACTGTTAGATACAAGAGACCAGTATGGAATAAGTAAAATGTAAAAATTGTCGTGGTTTAAAATGGAGCTGTAATGGCCTCCTTATGGGGGGATGGGGGGGAGGAAGCAAACTTTAAAAAGATTCATTTTCTATGAAAATTAAAAATGTGAACATCTTTGCTGCTGTGTTGCAGACATCAGAGTCAGCCACACTAATAGATATTTAAATTAATACACAGTCATGGTTTACTGCATTACTGGCCTGCAGAAGGAAATATCTTCCATTCCTTCAAAAAACCCATATAGCTCACAGAGGGCAATATTAATGAGGCGACTACCACAGAGTTTATTAAATGACAGTTTTCTGACTGATGAATTAGAACTTGGCAATAATGGTTTCTTTTCTTCTGAGCATTTACCAGTATTAGGGAAGTCTCATCATATGGAAAAGATGCTATAATTCAGGTGTTAACTAGATTTTAAGGAGAAAATAAAGGTCTGTTTTGAGGAAAGCAGTAAGGCTACAAACAACAATAACATGACCTTAAGCTTGAAAAAAATTTCCATTTTCACCAGACCTGTGAAACATTACCTTCAACTCTGGAAATTGTCTTTCACAACAAACATTCTCAAATTTGTCACATAATCATTTTTTAAACAGAAAATGTGATTAAAAACAGGCTTTACTTTTCCAAAGAGAAAAGCAAAGTTGAAATTTCCTATGTGTCTTTTGTACAGTCTTAGAAAGAAATCCTATCTTACAGTAAAATTGCTGATTCTGACTTCCTCCTGTTCACATTACTTTCATCATACTCTGGTGGAAACCTTCAGACAACCTCTTCTAGGCAAGAACACCAAATGATAATTCAACAGTACTGTTTTACACTTAATTTAATTATGACTTACTGCTTCTATCAGCAAACAATCTTTGTTAAAAAAACCCAACAAATGAAGCACCCTAACCAGTTATAAATAAGCAAACTGAGAAGCAGATGGAAAAGCAGACCCTAAAAACTGGAAATACAGATATTGTGAGCACATTGTAATTTGCAGTCGCTCAGAATCATTAGATATCACTGATTAGACTGTTTAGTTTTCTGAAAGTGATCCCTCACTGAAATGTCCAAGAATGCCTTAAAGACTCTGCTCTTCCAGTTCCACTGGAAGTCGATGTATGTGAACCTCCAGGTCATGGAAGAGGTTTAGAATCTCTGAAATATTAA
Organism: Pseudopipra pipra; assembly: GCF_036250125.1. Classification (NCBI taxonomy): domain Eukaryota; kingdom Metazoa; phylum Chordata; class Aves; order Passeriformes; family Pipridae; genus Pseudopipra; species Pseudopipra pipra. The sequence goes on from NC_087553.1 coordinate 27,946,536, forward strand.
TACATTTATATCCATAATATACTACCAATGGGAAGAGAGCTACCACTTCCATAGGCAATTTGTGAAAACACTAGCCTTGCCCACATTAGCAAATGCTGTGCAAACTACTCTCCTTTAAGATAGCTTTGTACATTCAGAATTGAAGCTGCACACTCAATACCTGACTTTGCTTCTCACCACCAGAGCTGATCTCCTGCGGGAAATGTGAATGGATGAGGAGCTTCCTGCTGCAACTGCTCAGCTACCTTTTAGGTAGCTACCTTTGTTAGGTTTTAGGGCTAACAAAACTGCAAGCTACCAAAGGCTGTTGAAATCACATCTTCTTTAGCATACAGAGCAAATCACAGTAACTTAATTCTTGTGAAAGGCATCATATCAATCCAAGTGAACAGGATGACAATGAGCATGCCTTTGACCATGTTAGCTATAAGGGGCCTCAAACAGCGAGGAGCTAAGGCCCAGCTGTAAAATGAGCTCTTCACTTCTTGTGCAGTCACTAGAACCTCATGACGCTCAAAATACTGTGCAATCATCCCTAAGGTATAAAAAATTAACTACAGCTGTTTTCTTAAACATCACCACTGGTCATTGCATCATTTAAAACAACCATCCCTCTAAAGCTTACAATGGAGTCAGCCAGTTAGTCAACACTAAACATGAACCTGTAATCACCACATACTTGTTAGATGGATCTCAGTAAGGCTGTGCTTTCATTTGGTCATGAAATTAGGGATCTGTTTTAGGAACTGGTTCCAAACATAAACTGACTGCTACATTTCTCTGAGGTTCACATAAATTGCTTCTTTGCATTCTGAAACTCTTGTGCAGCTGTGAGTCAGCTTCCTAAACCATTTCTGCAGCACATTTTTTTTTCAGACATCAAAATAAAGCATACTGCTGCCAGAGTGCTATTCCTAAGAACTGCAAAATTTGCAGATTGATCATATCCAAAATTAGGTTCTGGTTATATGCAAGCTTTTGTTTCTTCCTCTAAGGAAAGGTGATAAATTATGCCTCCAAACTACATGAGGAAGAATGTTCCAGTATCACTGAAAATTTTACAGACTATTCTTTTGACATATTTAAAACTTAGAAGTGCCCAAAATCGACCACGCAAGGTGTGTCACAAACATATACAATATATTTGGAAGTTCTTCACCCCAATCTCATTGGCACTGCAGTTATTTTTTTCCATGGAAGACATTCTTTTGACTAGAAGAAATAATTTCCATTGCTTTCCTGAGAACCAGGTACAGCACAAAGACACAGGTGTCTTTATTTAATTATAATTTCAGATTTTTCCAGAGAAAGACCTGATCTTGTTTTTCTATGTGTCTTTCTTTCGTTAAACTAGAAGTCTGAAAAAATGTAAGACAATAATACTGAAGCAAGCTTTAGCATTACCTTGTTTCCATGTGGGCAAAAGTTCCTTTAAAAGAGATATTGGCAGCTGAAAATACAACCCCAGATAACATGCAGAAGAGCAGAGGCAAAGGGAGGGGGAATCAGAAGTAGAAAAGATATCGGGAATAGCGCACGTATCTTATGGGAGAAGAAAACCTGGTAACTATTGGCACCAAGCAGACTCTAGAGTAAACTGTCCCTATTCTTCCTGCAAATAAACCACACTGCTGACGAATCCTGGGGTTTGTGGATCAGAGTGTGAGAAAACAGCACAGAGATCTCTCAACAGTAGATGTTAAAATTGACATCAATTATTTTTTAGAAACGTGACAATACCCACACAAAACATCTAGAAAGAAAGAGAAGTTCTCTATCAGCACAGTGCAGACTGGGTCTTCACCTAACTGTATTTGGTGGAGTTTTACTCTTGTCTTTAGGCTTGGCACTATAGCTGCTGACACCAAAATCCCACTGCTGTTGTATGCCTGGCTGTATGACATCTGGTTGTCCTGTCCTGGCAGCATGGTCATTTTTCAGTGAGCTTGGCACTTGTACTCAGTAGCTGGGTGTGAGCACGCTGGCATGCTCTGACAGATAGTATAGATGTCACAAAAATCAAGAGTTTCTCCTGCCTCTCCCTCTGGCAGGGAGCACCTGCTCCTGAGCACCATTTCAATCCAGGGCTTCAGTACAAATGCAAGAGAAAGAGTTAAATACTGTCCAGTAGCCACAGCTGCCTGTTCAGTTTGGAGAACTGGCTTCTGGACAGGACTCATCCACTTGCACCCGGCTGGCTGCAAACCAAATATGTAAGAGTGGGAAGTAGAAGTTTAGTGTTTTAAAGCTGGACAAGATTTGTGCCTTCAAGTATTATACATATTCAGCTCTTTTCCTTTTCTGCATGCAGCAAAAATGCTTCTCTGTATTTTCAAATCTTCACATGCCTTTCTCTTCCTTACCAGCATTTCTACCTTTTTTTTCTCATACAAGCTTTTTGTTTCCATGAGGAGATGCTCTTCTTGCTGCCCTTTTGTTCTTTGATGACTCTGAACTTGCAGGTTCATTTAAGACAAACACCTTCACTACCTTCCTACCAATACATCTCAGCTGTGCAAGTTTGCTGGAAGAGAACAGCCTCTGTCTAGCTTATGGATGACTTTTATTGCTCCCAGATATGTCTTTTTATTATAAATTTTTTCAAAGCATTGTTTCTTTTACGTTGAGCATATTTTGCCTCTTATAAAGTGGTAGTATGCTTAAGACACTCAGGGATTTATAATGCTTCAGATAAAACCTGCATATAAGAGCATTAAAACTGGAGTTTTAAAATATTTCCAAGTCATGAAGCAATAAAATCAAACATAAAGGAGAAAAAAGAAGGAGAAATTATTAAAAGTTCAAAACACTACTCTGTGTCTGCAAACAAAGTTTTATGTGACTAATATTTGTAGCTGATCAGATGCTACAAAGATGAATAACAACACCCTGCACTATGCAGAAGTCATCCTGCTGAGGCATCTGACAGGGTGCCTGCTTTGGTGACATCTTAGCCCTCACCAGCAGCTGTGCACCACTCACCTCTCTGCATGAGCAACACTTGCACCCAGCACACCTCATCCAGTGGGCCTGCACTGTTTGAGCACAGCACAGTGGCTCTGGTACTAATAGAGGTGGTTCTTGCACCTGAACTGGAGGTCAGAAAAGCACTGTGCCCAAATTATACTGTGCTGGGGCTGAGACACCTCTCATCCTGGGGAGGCACTCCTATAGTGACAGTCAGGTTTGTGTCAGCCCCAGTTTTCTTCCACCTTGTACCACTTTGGGTTACAGGCATCCATTTATAGGTTGCTTTCTGATGGGTTTGTCTCTAGATAGAGATTATAAGAACATGAATGAGAAATAATAATACAACGCAGAGTTACAAAATTGTATAAACAATCCATTAGCTAACAGTGCTTAATTAGCCTCAAGTGTCCTGACTTGCTGTGTAGACCTTCTCTGGGATAACAAAGAAGCACTGGCAGGTTAGGGAAGTCCTTTGAGTTTTGCATTATTAGAGTGTCAGCACTCATCTTGGAGGCAAAATACTACACTCTTTTCTATGTGGGTCTTCTATTCTGTTTCAGCCCTACGTGGAGGCCTTAGGAGCAGATTGAGGTAGACCCTTTCTTCAAGGCCCTTTTCAGAGAAGAGCTATACAGGGGAGAATAGAGAAAGAAGGAAGAAAATCTCAGCTGTCACGTAGAGACACAAAAAGTAAAGCAGCTCTGGAAAATTTGCAGTCATTAAGGCACAGATAAGTAAAGTCATAAGGAAGCACTTGGGAAGCATGAGCAGAGTGCAGAAAATGAGGCTTTAAGGAGCAGTATATAAATGGGAAAATTACATATTTAGTTCCTTTCAACTTTTACACACAGGAAAGGAGAAAGCGAGCAAATTTGTCCACCTTAATAAGCTAACTCTTTCCTCACCTTGTGCAAATTGTCACATTTCCCATTAAAGTCAATGAAGCTCTGCAGACAGCTTCATATTTTGCACGTTTGAGATAGCCTTGATAAGGGGGAGTTCAGAAAAGAAAGCAATGTAAAAGGTTGCTCATGCAAACCCAGTTTAATCTGAGACTCAGAAGAGACACAGCAATGCTTGATGCCATGATGGACTCTTCTTGCTCTGAAGTCTAGGTAGAAATGAAGAAGCGTGAGAGAAAAATTCTCCTGCTGCCCTCTGTACACATGCCCAAAAGTATAGCCTAAAGGCAGTTCACTTTTTTTTTTTCTCACACTGTGTCTTAGGTTACAAATACATCCAGAAAGCATGGTTAACTTGGTGAAAAATGTTACAACTTCATTAGGATTCCCACGTTAGACTAAATGAGTTTTCAGGAGTTTAAATACCACCTCTTTAATACAGCATCAAGTCCCTTGCCATTGGTAACACATGATTATGAAATCATATCTAAGACTAGATTACACTTCAAGTATAGCTTTGAAAATGCTAAAATACTTATGACTACATCAGATGTAAAAAACACCTTACAACTGCAAACTTTTAAGCAAGCAAACAGAAAAGCTACTGGTTACAGACCTTCCTGGGAACTACACTGGCTGGAAGAAAGACTAATACTGTGCATCTTGACAAGCTACATGTGTTCATTTTTTTGAGGCTTTACACTATCGCTCCCCCCACCCTCCTTCCTCCCAGATGTTGGAGAGATGACAGTTTCAAGATTTGTAACAGTTTCAGAAACTGTTCCTTAAATATTACTTTTTTTCTCGTTTTCTATCAAAAATTTTGTCCAGTTGGCTTCTGAATTTACATCCATTTTTAGCATATACAGTTTTCCATGGAAAGAAACCACAGAGCTTAAACATACAGTCAGCGGAGAAATAGCTAATTTTCTTTGTCTGAAACATGTTATCCCTGAAAGTTTTGTATTGAAAGAGATCATGAATAACCTCTTTCCTTTACCTCTCCTTCCACTCTTGATACTACAGAGTTTTATCATATCTTCCACTCTGTTTCTATTTCCAAGCTTAGGAAGTCTAGTTTACACTGTTGCTCCTCACTCATAAGCTGTTGTATACCTACAATCATCCCTGGTCACTCCTCCTGTGTTCCTTGCCTTTTTGAAAGAAGGAAGACCTGAAACGCACATTAAGAAAGTTTCAACAAGCAGCATCAGAAATGCCCATGATGTCCAGACTGTGCTTTCACCAAACATTCGCACAGTGACACAAAGATATTTCAGGTTTCATTCTTTCTCTTGTAAATTTAATTTGCCCCAAGATACTTCTAGATGGACTCTGCCTCCCTGTCACATTTGTCAGGTCTTTGGGCAATTTTCCAGCGAATCAGGGATCGCTCTTCTAACCCATCTACTTGAGGTCCCTATGTCAAGCAAAGACAGTAGGAAGAAATACTGCATTATTTTTCTGATTTGTATGTTGCATCTTTTTCCACATCAGTTGCTCTCTAGGTCTTATGTTTATCGCTTCTGTAAGACCATTGATGTACAGCCTTTTTCTATCAGCAAAGAAAATCTTCATGCAAATCTTCACAAAGCTGTATTACTTGTCACTTTTTTTCAATTACCTGCCTTCAAAGGGAGGAGAGTAGCATCATCCCGTACCTGCAAGTCAACAGTGGTGTTAGAATCTGCATTTCGAAGTGGGATCAAAGACGCGTCTGAACTATAACCAGGACTCCATGAAGAAGGGGCTTGTGTATACAGTGAGTTTTATCCAGCTTTACTGCACTGATGTAGAAATGAACCGTTAAAGAACTGAAGATTCTATGGGAACACAAGTTTATATTTGCTTATGTGCTTTAGATCAGAATAGCTTATTCTCCCCTGCAAAAGTAACTACATTATTTATGATAAAACTGCATCCAGAGCTAGTGTTAATTTCAGCCTATCAAAGTCCTAACAACTAGAAAGGTCATCTCACCTTAGGCTCACCACCAAAGGGTTGTTTTTATAGCCCTGGAGGTGATTTATTACATTACAAGCAGCTAGTGACTTCAATGGTGATTATTTAGCATGACTGAAAAACTCCCATAGTGCTCATAGAGAGGCAAGATAACAACCTGAAATCATGAAAACATCTTGGAAAGAGTCATAATAATCCCACTTTGATGGTCTACATGACACTCTGAAAAACCTCTTGTCTTCCTTAGGTATGAAAAGCTTAGCTAAGTGAATATAAAGCTCTTTTGGGTTGCTGTTGAATTAATGGTGATTGTCATAGGCATGTTGCAGGACCATGGTGCTGGACACAAGTTGCTACCTACACAAGTTTTATGAGCCCAGGTGAATAAATGGAACATTTTTCCCTCAAGATGCCTGATTTGAATTATTTATAAGTCTTGTACTTTTATTTCTGTCTGACAATTCATTCTTTAGTTCCTCTCTACAAAAACGAAACACAGTGTACGGTGTATATATGCTACTGTATTTTCCAGGCTACTGGGATAAATGCCTAACAACTGTGTGTGAAATATGCTTCATTTCAGCTCACCCAGCAATCTGCAGTGTTGTTTGTCACCATCCCAGCTGACTGAATTCTTCCTGGGGTTGCTGGCATTTTTATAGTTGTGTTTATTGCTGTTCTCTTTCTGTTTGTTTGTTATCTACTTTGATTTACTTTATTATTACTACTGGATTTTCACTAGTATTAGAACTACATGCATGCTGAAGAGTAACTCAGGGGGAAAAAAAAGGTATTCTAAAATGTTCCTTTGCATGTCCCAGTATGAAAATTGCAGTAAGGAAGAATACCTTGTCTTGAAATATGATAAATACAATAGAAATAAAAAACTGAGGCTGATAAAAAATTTTCAGTAGAATGTTTCTCTGTCAAAAAGTTGACAACTTTTTAAGGAAAAGAAATTTGTCGCCAAGTCAAGAGTTGCTGTCAAAAAAATTGTTTAGAAAATAATTTTGACCTTATCTGGACTGGAATATCTTGAATTTTGATTTGTAATGACTTTACATTTTAAAAAATGTAATCTAACAAATCAAGTAGGATATAAATTATTAATTAGAATACCAGTTATCTCTGAGCAAGCAAAAAAAAAATTATCATTTCAATTGCTGAAACACTACCTGTAATACCAGTCATCAATTAATGTTACTTTAATATACAAATAGCAGGTATAATTCAAACCATAAACATTGAGACCAGAAAGAAAAACGAATCAAAATAATAAAGCAAAATACAATGAAAACAAGAAGTCCAACCAAGATGAAATATTTCAACCATCCAGAAGCAAATTCTGATAGAAATATTTTAAGTATTATGTAGAAATGTGACCCCAGAAAGTGCTTAAAAGAGATTCAAAGGTGGGGGGGGGAGGAAGAAAATAAGAATTTCTGTGGATTGGATATTCTGGATTTTGACTCACTGTTTCTATAATCAAGTAGAATAGACTTGCATTAGAATGAATATAGGTTCATACAAACCCCAACATATTCATATTCCAGTTTTTGTCAAAACAAATAACATCATGTCAATACTTCTTTCTTTGATGCATTATCAATATCAGAAGGCTGAATCTGTCTCCTTAAGCGGCACTTATTGATTTGGAAACCATGCAGTAAATTTTGCCTTTATTCATTTTTCTATATATGTAGAGCATTTACTAGCTGAAAATAGACTCAACTATTTAAAACTTACTTTCACAAAAGCACTGCATTTAAAATTGTTTTCTTTCTTAATAACTAGTTATTACTCTGATTTTCAAAGTCAAGAGCATTCTCACTAAACCTGTTTGCACTGATTTTGAGCTTTTCATCCCTACAGTAAAAGGTAATTGCACACACAGCAGCAATACACAGTACAAAGATCAGGGTAAACCACGATGCTCTGTGAAACAAAGCACCAAGTCAAGTCCCAGACAGTTTTTACCGGCCAAGCAATGAAGAGAAGGACTAATCATGCTGATGTATTATGAATATAGGTATATTTAAAAGCAGAGATTTCTCTTTTTTCCCCCATCTTAATTTGCTGCCTGAATGTTAACTGCTACATTTCAAATACCACAAGTCTCATTTTATCTGATTTAATCAGATATTCTCCATAATGCAGAACAGTGCAATCAATCTGAGACATCATCTGCGAAACAAGAAAAAAACCTCAGAAGACTTCATAGATGGGAAAAGAAGATAGCTGGGATATGTTTGAATGTGTCTGCCTCCATGGTGCAGACAGTAAGGATTTTCAGCACAGCAACTAGGTTTAATTTAACTTTCTCTTTTTGCGTCCCATTTCAGGGACTGGTTGGCCATTGGTGCTCTGTTGCTGCTCCAGCTCCAGGCCAGCCCTGATCACACCCTCTGGGGAACCCACAAGCAGCAGGTCAAGTGTACTCTCCTGCCCTCACCCAGCCTGTGCTATAATCCCAGCTATGGGGCCTTTTACCAGCTTTGTGTCTAAGTGCTCCCTGCCCACAGATAGCTTTATTAACCATCAACTGACTTTTATTTTGATGATATATTATTGTCAAAACTACACAGCCAATGCCTTCAGGGGTGGGTCTTAAGACAAGTTATTTGTCTTCTCCCTCCTCCAAATAGGAAAAATTATCTTATACACCATATTGCAGCGAAGTATAAACTTCAATAAAATGTCTTTAAAATAAATATGCATCTGGACAGTTGCACATCTGAGTAAGCAGGTCACACATGTTGGATCACGTCCAATACCTGGGAGGGTTTTTGCCTTTTGAAACAATTGTTGTGGGCATACGGGCTCTTCCTACAGCCTGGGACTCATGGGCGCTTACCAGGCTTCAGTTACTCTTGTGTCCAGGGTCTGATGCTGAAGCCTCGCTGGAAGGAGGCCCAGAAGCCTCCCATCCCTCCTGGGTAAACTCTCACATGGGCTGGAAGGATGTGCTTTGCAGTATGTTGCATCAGAGCCTGGATGAGCATTGCTCTGCTATAAAGAAGCACCAGCCTCCACAGCCAGGCTTGTTGAAACACCGAAGTCTGCCATCAGGCTCTTCCATGGGAAAGACATGTTAACAAAGGCCAGTTGTATCGGAAATTTTGAGGCATGTGTACCACTTGTCTTTCTTTGTGCATCATTATTTTCAGTACACTCTCTCTTGGCAAGTAATTCTTTTGGTTAAAATAAAGCCTCTGGTGCCAAGCTTTCTAAATGGCCATAAAGTGAAAGTGATCCCCAGAGGAGATGGCAGCTGTAGTGTGCAGCAGATGCCAGTGAAAATCTGTGTTCATCTGCCACCTCATCATTCTGGCAATATGTCAAACAATTAAAAATAACAAAATGCAATTGAAAAGAATATGTAAACCTTCCATGCTTGTGCATATGTTCCTCATAGGGATCCAATTGATCAGCTTATGCTGATCTGGATTGGACAAAGCAAGGGTGCTGCTTATTTCACTTCTGAGCTAGATTATAATTCTGATGGAAGACCAATAAACTCTGAAAGACAACAGTGATCAGATAACAATTGTCCGGATTTGGCAGATAAGTACATAGAGACAGAAAGTGCTCTACTCATCGATACCATTTCAATTTCTTGATCTCTTTATAGCAGAATCAGAAGAAATTGTAGAAGGCTATAAAAATGCAGTAACTGCATCGTCAGAGGTCTATAATATACAGATTTGTTTTTGTAAAAGGCAGACCATGCTCTAACTCATTTACTGAATAACAGCCTTGTGCATGGGCAAGGCCTATTGTTTTTTCATAAATAATTCTCTGATAAGTTAGCAATTCAGAAAAACATGAAAAATATGCAAGGTAAACTTTAAGCTATGTTTTATGCACTACATAAAACACTGGTTATTAATTCAATATTCCTACAGTTTGAGAAAAGGCACAAAAGAGACACAAATTTTCTCAAGCCACCTAAACCAACTTGATTATAGGAAGATCCTATAAAAAGAAACACGTGCCTAAGTTTAGCTCCTGTGACTGACATCTTCTCAGTGAAAGGACATTCATTAATATTTTTTCATAAAACTTTTCCTTTCTTCAGTCATACACCTGACCCATTACTGTTCATTCATTCTAAAAACCATGAACAGAAAGTAAAAAGAAATATTTAAAAAAATTCACTACATCTGTAATAAATATTGCAAATATCTGTAGACTGCACTTGCTAGAATTGCAAATATATTGCAAGTCATATTTGCAAGAGCATTCCAGTCTGGGAATGATGCTGAATTTGCTGTGAATGTCACAGGAGCTTTGAGGATTCAAACCAACAGATAGTTCAGGAAGAGGCAGTTTCTCTTCACAGATACCATTTTGCCCAGAGTCAAGTATAGGCATCAAAAGGTGTGTAGAACGCAATCTTCATGAATAAATCCTAAACTGAAATTTCATCACCAAAACTGCCTATACAATCCTGAAACTTGTTAGTAGTGATTCTGAGAAGAGCTTAATGTGTCATTAAGAGGGTCTTTCTTTGAGCAATTCACAGCACCTGAACAATTAGAGATGATTGTGTACTTTGCTCATACAATGATACAAGATCCTCAAAGAGAAAATCCAAATATGTGGGCAGAAGTCTATTGAGAAACCAAGAAAATAGTAAAGTCCATTAGTAGGGCACTTAACCCTAAGACAACTGATGGGCAGCCTGGTGAATGAAAAAAAAAACAAATGGAAATGACATCAAGCCTTCCAAATGCAAAGTGCTTTAAAAAACCATCACCCAAGACCCAACAAAATAAAAATAACCAATCAAACCACCTACCTCATTCCTTCCCTGAGGAAATGACTGGTTAGACATGACTACATAAAGCTGTCTTATATACTTCCTGAAAGAAAGAGCCACGAGTACCTCTTCATATTAGATCTAATCCCCAGAATCAAAATGGCACTGAAAATCATAGGTCCCATTGGACTGACCTCTTCCCTCTAATTCTTTATGAACACAATTCTAAATCCTGAAAAGGCTGGGTTTAGAAATAATATTATTAAATTTAAATTCCTATAAGTAGTTAACCACCAACCAGAAATATTTTTATTAATTTACAAAGCAATATGAGCCAGCTTACAAAAAGCTGTAGATGAATCACAGTCATAATTACAATTACACGAACAGAATTTGAGAATAAATTTCCAAATATGATTTTAGTGTCTCGATCAATAAAGGATGTTATGTGCCTTTAAGTCAAAGAAGTAGATGACTTAGAACTGAAATGTATGAAGGTGTGTGAAAAAGTGAATAATAGATAAGAATATAATCTCTTAGAGAGTATTTCTTTTCAATTCCTGATAACGTTCATGATATTTTCCATCTCCTTACATGACATCTCTCCTTGTTGAAAATTGGGTATGGTTTTCATTTTATGACTACTGACAATACCTCCTTTGGTGATCAAGCCAGGGCAAGGAAATGATTGTGACACACTCTCTCTTCTTCATAAGCTGCTGGGTTTTGGGTTTGCTCCTGCTTTTGCAGCTGTCAAAACCTATTCCTCTCACAATGTGTTCTTCTATTATGGGTCTCCACCTGGACTTTTAAAAAGTACATCTAAGCCAATCAAGGTAAAAATTATTTCATCATTGACAATAATGAGCCAAAATATTAGACCAAATGCAACAATGATTCATAAAAATTCAGATGTTCTAAAAATTACTGTCTAAATATGCTCAAGATAATTGGTGCTCCTATCAGTTCCATAACTGTTTTTTTCATTTTTGGTGTTTAATGGTATATGTCAAAATGTTTTATGTATTAGCTTCAGTCAAAACAAAATATCTCAAGGCATTTACTTTGATACAATCCCTGAATATCTGCAATTTATAATTCAGCGATTATTCTCACTGACACTAAATTCACATTCAGTGAATGTAAGGACCATATATGTTTAAATTCATGCAAAGTGATAATTCCCTGACTGCTTTTTTTCTCATTTATACCATGGCAAGATCCTATAAATGCATGAAACAAAGTTCTTTTTCCCCTCGGTTATTGCACTCTGCTGCAGCTCATCTCATCTCCTTAATTTTAAAACTGCAATTGTTATCTCTAATGCATAAAGTCTACTGTTTATCTTTGTTATAGACATGAACATGTAGACAATCCGACTTTCTCAGTAAAAGGGCTATGCAATAGGTTTTACTCCATGCTGACAGATGGTATGAGATTGTGACCTAGCTATAATCTCATCTATCAGAAGTGTTGGGGAAGGAGAACATCTGTCAACTGCATAAGGTCAATCTGTCAGACAATTTTTCAGAAACTTGGTCATGGTAATTCACAACAGTCACTTCTTAGAAAGATTCTTGTTCATCTTGCAAACACTTGGCATGACCCATTCTCAGCTTTCTTGCAGACGCAATCCCATGCCTCAATGGTATTTTGTAAATGTACTGCTTGCTGAACTGCTCACTGACCTAACTCCTTGTCAAGCCTTCAGCTGACTTCGGAATTGAATATAAAGTTCTTGACAGGACCCTCTCACATACTAAAAAAAACAACCCGTCAGATCACACTGATCCTATCCGCCACTACAAAAGTACAAAAGACAATCTTTTACTTACCCACACTTCTCACAAAATAGAAACATCACTGAATGATGGCAGACACATCCTAAAAGAGCACACACTTCAGACAACTGTTACTAACTTTACTGCTAACTTTGCTCTAAAAGTTAAACTTTTCTAAAGGTGTTGCATAACATGAGTAATGCAGTAATTGAGCTTATTTTTAACTGCATTTACTTTTAATTGAGCTACTCAGGTACTGAACTTAAGGTTGTCACCTTTAAATGACTCGCTACATGAATAAAATCAGTTTTAAAAAGTATTTCTAAAACTTTCCCTTGCTTAGAGGTACTTTCTAATCTGTTTCTTCCAGATATGCAGTACATGGAGAAATACTGGACTGTTAACAGCACCAACTAGCCCTAATTCCAGCAGAAGCAGCTTTCTTCCTCCAAGATGGGAACACAACCAGTGGAATACAAATGAACTGTGGCCATGCAGCTAAATAAAACCAGGCAGTGAGCTCATGGATGAGGCCCACCGTGCCCTCTCCAGACATCAGCAGTGTGGCTGACACAGCCTCCCATGGGCAACTCAAGCCCTCACAATTACAGATGGCATGAAAGGAGAAAAGGAAAGTCCTCTTCTGACCTGCCCTTCTGCTTCCTACATGCAGTGTGGGAACACTCCCACATACCCTGATACACTTCTGAATCATTATATTCAACCCTGGCAGAGCCAAACAGATTTTTTTTTTTTAGCAGAATGTTTTCCGTGGTATTTCTGCAATCCAATTAAGAGTGGCTGTCTCTTGCCAGTCCATCAGCCTTTCTGCCATCCTCTGAAACCTGCACAGAGACTGAAGTTCTCTATCTGTAAGCTCTTTCTTCAGTCTCACAACTCCTTTGGACATAAAAATTTCATTCTAAAATGCTCTTATTTTAAAGATATCAGACTGAAACACCAGAGTTCCCATTTCAGGAAAAATGTCAAGATTTCATCTGATGTACAATATTTTCACTAGGAAAATTCCAGTGGGAAAAGAAATTACATATTCTTTGGATCTCATACATACAAAAATAGGATATAAAATAACATAGCTGAGTACTGAGAGCAATAAAAGGAACACAGAGATGAGTGCTAAAGTTACATTTCACTGAATTGTAATGTATGAAGGATTTTCTTCTTTTAATACACAAACAACTTGTTTTCTCACCCCTCTGTTCTGTTATCACACTTTTCTTTCCAATTGTAAAAGTATTTCCCAATAAGATTATGAATATGCATGAAAAGGCAGTCCACAACTAGAAAAAGGAAAAATAATATTTTAAGCATGAGAGAAATGTTGGTAAATTGTTAACTAAATATCCACCTAGATGATATCCGATGATATCATAAGTATTATCACCAGGCTCTATCTAGTTCTCCATGTCTATTTTAAGCCAGCATTATGATGAGATTAGTTAGCATGCAGCATCCTTGTAAAAAAAAATAAATTAAGAAAACCCACCAGGATCATATAACTTCCTTTCTGCATATAAAAGTCCCTCTAACTGATTCTTGTCAAATCGTGTATTCTACGGGAACATTGTTAGAAGCTGTAAAAACTCACCTTTCTCTTAGCTGAGGATGCTTCCTAAAGGCAACTTCCTATGTTTGGAAACTCACTGTAAAGGTTGCCATGGTGATTAATTTTAAAAGTGAAATTCTCCCTTTTTAAAGTTTTTTCTTTAAAGAAGAAATGTTCTGTGCTAGTCCTCAGCCCCCAGCAAGGCAAATGGGAGTGAAAATTCCATCCTAATTCTGAAGATTAAAGGACATAACCTCTGTGTAACTGAAACTTCAGCAGCAATGTTTTCAGAAAAATATTGGAAATATCTATTTTTACCTAAAAATGAAAGAAAAAAAATCTGTGGGAGAAAGAAACGAGGTGAAAAAAGCAACATCTTCCAGTGGTCAGACTGTAGCCAGAAATCTAGGTTATACTAGGGAAAGAAAGGAGGAAAGGCAAGGAAGAAATGGTAGGAGTAGCTGAAGCTCAACGCAAAAAACAGCAAAGCAGTCAGCTAGTGTCATTGCTTGTCAAGAGAGGAAACTGCATCCCCAAAGAAAGTGCGTAGAAACCAAAGGTCACGACTGAAAAGCTCTTTACCAAAGGCACCTTCCATTTCCTTTCCACGGCTCAAGATGCAATTTCACATGGGTATCTTCCTCTATTGACTTCTCTGCACAATAACATGCAAAGCTCCGTTAAACCTTTGCTGTCCACATAGCTGTGTCAGCTATCTGGGAGCAGACAACTGCACAGCTCTGTTACTGCATTAAGAGATGGAAAAATAGCATTTCTCCTCTAAAAAACATACAATGTTCAACATTACATCATGCAACTCGTCCTTGCATAAGCTGTCACTGCAGAAATAATAGCAAGTGTTGTGCCAGTTCAATACCAAGGCAATTTGTGGCTTCCTTATTCACATAAAGATCACAGTACTGTGAGACAGCTGCATTATTCATTATGCATTTAATATTTTATCTCTCCTGACAGAAGTATCTGCACAAGCACAATTAAAATATCTGACGTAGACAGAGTTGATTTTAATACAATGAATCAAATTTGTTTCAGAGACCTGCTTGACCTTAAAGCTCTACGGTTTAAACCAATAGAAGGAAAAACATGCTCGGACTCATGTGGTGCAGTGTCTGGGCATTACTCATTTTACCTTGAATGACTACTCAAGAAAGCCTCCTTACTTGATCTACTACCATATTAGTCATGGTAACTGCAAGATATTCTAAGTTATATCAAATTATTTTACACTAAAAACACATGATCATGACAACAATGAAATCACCTTTTTAAAAATGGCAGAACACACAAATAATTACTATTGCTTCTTTGCCATTACCATAAATTTGACTAAATCCATATGCTTTGTAATTATCCACTAGGACTTCCAGGGGAAAAACCATTATCTGTATGGTACCAGAGTTACAGTTATGATTGCAATGAAAATTGAGTAGGTAATAGTCACCATCTCATTCCCCAGATCCCAGAACAGCAATGCTGCTCCTAAATTAGTGATCCCTATGCCTTTTTGCCTTCTCTTACAGGGACAGATCACACCTATCAGCAACTCCTTGCTCCCTAAACAAAGTCCAGTTTGGTTTCAATGTACAAGTCCCAAAGAACTGTATTTTGCAGCAGTTCTGTATTTTGCTTTGGAAACACCACTGCTTAGAAGTGATATAAGTATGGTGGGAGCTAGCCCAAATATTGGTCAATAAAAGAGCAGCAAAGCCCATTACAGCCATTTTATTGGAAAGGCAACAGCATCTTAGCAACAGGCATCAGATGATGCACAAATTCAAAATCACAGCTTGCAGAGAAAGCATTTAGAAGTGTTTTGGTGATCCAGTAAGCTGGAAGACCAGCTTACCTGCTGGCCTGGGACTTCTGCAAGTCTTGGAGCTAACATTAAAAACAGCCAGAGGAAAAAGTGGAAGCTTTTTCAGTCCCTCACCCAGTACTGTGAACCTTTTGAACATAGAAAGGATAAGACCAGTTCTGAACCGTTTAAGCTTTGGCATGCAATAAGTATTTTAAAAACAAACAAATAAATTCTGAGTAATTATCTTGTGTTTTTAATCTGTACTGGGTTCCATGAATAATAAAGCCCAGAAAATTTTAATTTAAAACTTAATTTAAAACTTAATTTAACTGGCACAGTTGTCTTTAAACAGGCAAAGGCACAAAAAGGGAATATCTGAAGATTAGGAAAGCAGTTAAGTATCCAGAACCTATCTGCTTTTAAAAGTAGACGAAACATGAGTGTTGGCCTTTTGGTCCTTCATTAGGACGGTGTCAGCATTCAGAACAATCAGGCAGTACACAAATATACTATGAAGGATGCCAACTGGCAAGGTGAATACAACTGGCTATTTCTTGAAAAAGCAGTATCTGATAAATGTTGTCTGGTGTTGGAAGTGTGTTTTTCAGTTAATACAAGTGTAAATGAACGAAATAAACCAAAAAGAAAATGTTGTGGGTTTAGCTGAACCTTCTCCTTCAGCACCCTTGCTTAAACTGACATCACCAATGTTACAACCAGCTCCTCATACTAAAAAAAAAAAAAAAAAAAAAAAGCAACCCAGCACACAGAGGAAGAGAGAATGACACTGGGGGAAGATGAGTGGAGAACCAGCCAGGGAAATCACTGGGCCACCACAGGCAGACACATATGCCAGCTGAAAAGTATGTTGTGATCTCCCTTCCCTCCTTAAAACATATGTGATGTCTTCCCAGGAGCTTGCTCACCCAGTCAGCAATACAGTGTCCAAAACATTTTAACACACAG
Source organism: Pseudopipra pipra (assembly GCF_036250125.1). Lineage (NCBI taxonomy): Eukaryota > Metazoa > Chordata > Aves > Passeriformes > Pipridae > Pseudopipra > Pseudopipra pipra. The sequence continues at coordinate 27,963,265 of NC_087553.1, forward strand.
TAAAAGTTCTGGACAATTTTTGTTTTGCCATGGAATGGGAACAAAAAGAGACACTTGTTTGTTTTACCCTCCTCTCAAAAAGAGTGAAAGACTCAGTACAAGGAATAGATACTTCCATTATAAAATTGGAAGTTCCATGCTATAGTTAACCCTGGAAACATGCAGGAATCTTTTAATTAGAGACAAAACTTTTGTGGATGTTTCTGTCTTACAGAAAAACACTGCAGAGACATAATCTGAACATAAATAAATGCTTCCAGATAGGAAGGCCATTTGAGCCACTCTGAGACTGAATCAAAATGAGGATTGTTAATAGCATAGAATGAGAAGATGAGGTTTAAAATGACAGAACCCAGAAACGAGAAAAGATAAATTAATTTACCTGTCAAAGGAGAAGAAAAATACAGCTTACTCCCTTCCTCAAGTGACTTTTCCATTAACACTGGACAGTGTGGCTGGTCAACCTCTCCCTTTCCAATCTAGATCATACTTGTATTTACCTCATCATTTCCAGATGGGAATGAGCTGCAGTGTGAATGTAGCAAAGAACTAGGTATTCAGCACTACTAGTACAAGCTGCCAGCAATTCAGCTGCTAAGTTTGTAAATTCACAGAAGATCAATATGACCAGTTGGTTTCTACCTGGATGGAGGAGCCAATGCAATGTAATATCCTGCAGCACTGCTAAGTGGCACCATTAACCTGAATAATGGTGGCTAAGAGTTATTAATATGCTACAGAAGCAATGTGTGACTGCTACACAAAAATATGGCCCCTAAGATATCCAGGAAAGAACAGACATTGCTATTCAGTGTCTGTGGAAGTAGACATGAAGAACACCCTTCACATTACATGGCAGAAGTGCAGGGTAAGACAAGGTCTGAGAGCAGTTTTGGCAGATGACAGCAAGATGGTGACCTCAAGGTGCTGGATGATTAGAGTTCAAGCAATAAATCTTCTGTTTTCCCTCTGTGCAGCCCCAGCTTCCTGAAATACTCGATCGTGTTAACCACAGAGGAGTCATTAAAACTGGTCTGACAGTAATGCAATCACTCCTACTGAGACAGTCAACAGCCTAGTTTCAAGGAGGAGGTCCTCCAGTTGAAAGCCTTCACAGGCCTTAAATCATGGACCACTGCATATAAATTCTTATTTAGTAGGAATAATCCTGATCTGGTCCCTGTCAAAGACACAACACTCTACTTACCCTAGGGCAAAATTATAACTTCCCATGGCATTCAGAAGTCCCATCATACTGAGAAAGATTATGAGGTTTCTCAGTATATTTGACATTGTTCATAAGATCTGCTGTAAACATCAGTCAGGGTCTAGAGGTGAAGTGTAAACTGAACCAAATGTCAAAGTTTCAGCAAGGACAGTCTTGCAGGAGAAGCAGAGCTGAGGTAGAGATGATCCAGGAACATGGTATTAAGTTACATCCAACTCTTAACAAGCACTCGGAGCAGAACATGAAGGGGTGGGAGTGGGGGGCACTATCTTTCCATCAAACATCAGATATCTGAGGACATCCCAAAGAATCCAGCTTAGTCATCCAAGAAATGCTCAGATCAAGGAGATAAAAGTACTCAAATAACAATGTTACGCCTCCATATCCTTCATGGAACTTAGCAGACTCTGAGGGTGCTTGAGGCAGCTAGCACATGCCAATGAACAGTGGGAATGGTCCAAGACCTGGGACCAGACATTTGCCTGGGTAAGTAAAGAAATAAGCAGAACAATAATCCTAGCATACTACTTTATGAGTAATACTAATTAAAAGCTCAACCGTGAACTAGCCAGTACTGCACCTCTATGCCAGAGAAGTCAACCACGGCAGCCATAGTCCAGAGCCACAAGCTCAGCCCACAGGATAGCAGTCCTGACAATACAGAAAGCTTTATACAGAGACTGAAACCTCTTGCTGATCATGGGCAGTAGAAATACCAAACAGCATGTACTTTCTACATTGCCACACCATTAGTCATTGGAGCAGAAGACAAAGACTTCAGCCTCTGACAATAACTTTATATGCCTCGCTGAAGGCTAAAGGTAGTCTGGGGAAATGGTGAAAATTAAGAGCTCTAACAGGTACTGAAAAATTCACACTGAATGACTGTGCAGATTGCAAGGGGTAAAATACAGCTCCTCTATCTCTCCTTATCAGCTGAGAGATGAGGTCTTCTCTCAAGACTGGATTTTGCCTGAGGGGACTTCAGTACTGTCCCATCAGAATTAAAGAATGACATCCTGAGATGAACAAGTTTTCACGAGAAAGGAGAGAGAAAAGCAAAGTAGTATATCAGGTTGCCTATCCTAGGGCACGATGTGTGTTGACATCATACAACGCAAGTTGAGGAACAGAGTAGAAGGGGGATTCATCAATCTGGGAAAAAAATGGAGAAGGTCTGTTCACTTTCAGTGGCAGAAGGCATATAACATAGCAGATGACTCCTCCAAATTCTGAGATCTGGGCTATGCAAAAGCGTTTTGATCCTTTGGCTAGTAACATCATGTGTAAACAGAAGCAGTTGTTGTACTATCCAACATAGTAGCTTCAAAAGACAAGGCAAAACACAGCACAACAGAATAAAGCAGTTCAACCTCAAACAGAAATTTATGCATCTGTAGTCTCCACCTGGATTTTTATTACTAAACAAAGCTTAGTGCAAAGGCAAGGCAAGTAGGAAGGAATCAACACTTTTAAAGCTGGACAACTCCACTGCAAAATCCCAGGAGCTGCACAGCAGCCCAGCACCAGCTGGAGAAGTAAGGCTGTTTTGCAGACAGGCTTGTGGGCAGCGCTGTGAAGCACATGCCACAAGAACAGCTGGGAGAGCACCAGTTGGGCAGATAGATTGTCACAACTAGAAATCAAAGGCCAGAGGTGGCCATTCCAAGTGCAGTTGCCAGGTAGCCACAAAGAGAAAGAGCGATACTCTTAAAGAGCAGCAACTGTAACACTGGGAGACAGCTACTGGTGCAGGAAAATGATGGAGTCAGAAGCAAAGACAACTATGAAGTAACTGCACAGTACCTATCTGCATCAGGCAGAGACTGTCTTCAGCTTGTCCAGCATTAGAAATTCAGCCCCACAGAGGGCCAGTGGGAAGCTGCCCAGTGCCATGCAACCTGGCAGAGAAACTTTAGATGATAAAGGGACTTTTAGTACTTCCCATAAAAATGAACTGGAAGTGGTAAGTTATTGAGAACTGATTTAGAGGAATTCGAAGTCTAGCAGATAGTCTGGACTGATAGGCAAACCTCTGGCCTCAACAAAAGAGCAAACATTTGCAAAAAACTCCACCCACCGTGCAATGGCAAAAATGAAAATAGAAACCTGCAGCAATCTACATAACATTTGGAGGGAGAAATAGATCTTATGGAGTAAGGAGGTTGAGGACTGATCAGTCTATGCATGTCTCCATGGCTGGCACTGTAGCTATACTTCCAATACCTCTGGAAACAGCTAATTCAGATGCACGCTGTTACATGACTCACAAAACATATTGGTTTTCTTTTCCTTGTTGTGAAGGATTAAAACATCACTTCTACATATAAAATACAAGGAATTTTGAAATTATTAAAAAAAGTGATCTTAAGTTTTCCCCTTCGGTGTTCCACTTCTGTAATTAGTCATCCAGGCTGATGCCATCACTGAGGTGACCTTGGGCTGAGCCAAGAGAGGGCCAAATCAGTCCTGAAATGGGAAGAGCTGGGGTCTGCCACTCTGCTGCTGCCCAAGGGATAAAGGTATGGAATGACAATCTTATTTTCAAGAAGACATCTTAACATAAAACTCTGCTGCTTCACATCCCCTTGTCTTGCCCACAGGCCACTTTTCCAGGACTCCTGCAGAAGCACAGAAAACCAAGGTTGGCTATTCCCTCCTACAGTTCTCATCGGCTGCCCAGAGTACCTCTACCAGGAGCCAGCCCTGCCCTCATGGCACTCTGTCCCTGGCTTTGGTCAATTCCAGCTCATGCTACATCACCTCTGGGGATACTTTAGTTTCCTGGGCAGCTCTTCCTCCTGGGAGGCTGCCACCCTTTCCTCATCCAATCTCATCTATGACTCAAAGATTACCCTTCTTTTTAAAAAATATTACATTTCACTTGTTCTCTGTTTCCTTTCAGATCACTTAAAATGTGTTCCTCCATTTCCTCTATCTTTTATCTTTTAATTAATCTGGTTTCATTTGTTCAAGTTCAGTACAATGTCTTTGCAGCACTATTTTCTGTACTGTGTATTGCCTCAGTTATTTAATTCTCTAAAGCCTTCTGGAGACAGTTTATTTACAGGACATCATATAATTATAGGAAGGTTTTTAGACTGTGCTGGAAATGAAGTTGTCATTTTGAAAGTAGCATTGAAATATGCTGTAGATTTAATCCACTGTTGCAGTCATACATCCAGATACAAACAACACCTAAACGCCAAAACCATGAATGTAGATTTCATAGTAAAAGCAATTTACTCCCAAATAGAACAAAACCATCCTCATATAATTGCTCCCACTAAAAGTTTTAATTACATTTTAAAATTTGTATTCAGAAAAAAAATCCAAGCAGGTAGTAAACTGTGTGTTATTCACAAATATTCCAGTATGCTGAATATTATTTAGGTATAGTATTTAGTGAAGGTGAATCCTTGCTTCTCCTCTAATGGTTGGGAAATAGCATTTCTGGGACCAGTATACAACAGGACAAATCTGTTCTGCAGCCTGTGTCGCCCACACTGGCAGCACTGTCCTCCTCTCTGGGCATGCAGGGAAATTCTTAGGTAGTGAAGCCATATACAACATATTTCTTTCTCAGGCTGCAACACAAAGCAGATCAGAGACCACCATTATTTTCTTTCCAGTGTGTGGCTATTGACTAGGGTCAGTAAGTTAAATTCTCCACTAGAATACCCTCTCCACAACTGCAGGCAAAAGGTATAGCTAAAAGCATTAATATAATATGCACTTATGGATTCCAGCTTCAGAATTCCAGGTGTCCTGTGCCAATGCTCTCATTCTGTTTACTAGCTGATGACTTATACCAGTTGAAAGATATAAATACAAACTTAACAAAATCTTTTTTTTTTTTTTTTGGATGAAGATTCTACAGCAGCTTAGTGTTTAAGTTTAGGCCTGCAAGTATCTTGCATACCAGCTTGCATATGGGGTTGCCTAATACATCGGTTATTCTAGTAGGCTGGATTTCTGGAATTCAGCAGAGACTCCTCATTTAAACATCAACTTCCACTTGGGATTTTAAGGCCTTTAATATCCTCATGGTCAGGTTAAAATTCTTATTATTTACAAAGCAAAAAAGAAAACCCAAGAAATATAAACTCGATTTAAAGTACTTTTAAAGAAATAACTTCAGTTGACTTAGCACATCTCTTCTTGCAAATAATTCAAACTATTCCACCTAATGTATACCTAATTTGAGGTCTATCTGCTTTGATATCCATCTACCATCACGCTGTCCATTAATCTGACTTTGCTGGGCCCCATTAGGGGTTCATAGAGTCTTTTCTAGTTTTGTATTACCTAAATAATTATTCATTGTGAATGTTGCTGCACTGGTGTTCAACCTACACAAGGAATTTCCATTTTCTCTCACAACTGCAGTGTCTGTTCTCTTTCCTACTTCTCCATGAGCACTTAACAGCCTCTGCCATGAAGCTATAACTAATCTCCTGCCTTGCACCTTTAACTTTGCCCCAAACTAGCTCTGAAACATGTATTTTTTGTTTGCCCTTTCACTGTGAACCATCTCTTTTTCCTAGAAAATAATGCTAATTGACAAGGCATCAGAAAAATTTCAGTAGGTTTCATTCATGGCTTCCATGTCACACTCACCCTCCCTCATCTCTGCATTCTCTGCTCAGTTCATTTTCAGGGAGTGATACTGCACTTCCCTTATTCTTCAACAAAATGCTGCAGCAGTCTCTGGCATTACAGGCAGAAATAATTTAAATCTCTTACAGCTAACTAAAATGTTTCATAGTCATTGCTTGATTTTGCAGCATTTAAGATATTATAATGTTACAAACATCCTTATCAGACATTTCTCCCACTGTGGTAATCCAGGGAACTCCAAACACAATGTGTTTGATGCAGGAGTCATCTACAAACAACCAGAGAGATTGAAAGAAATAAAGACACAGGTGGTAAATAAAAAACAAACCGAAAACCTAGAGAATAAAAATCCTCTATTAGGAGTCTCTCTTACCCATTTGAAATTAATGAGAAAACTAAACATAAGTGAATATGCAGAACAAGGATTTTTCTATCTTTCTGTGTATGTACTCTTACACATATTTGAAAAAAATTCCATATATATTTAACAAGTCATCAATCATCATAAGTGTTACTATAGTAGCAGTAATACTTGCCATCTCTACAAAATACAGTCATAATGATATTCTAAACCTAACAACACTAACATTCCCGATTTCCCTAGGGAACAATATGGCAAGAAAGAAGATCCACCAGGCTTCAGCAAAATGTAGCAGCACTGCACAATTTCCTCAGGGTAATCTATTTCAAAAAAAATTGCAAAAATAATGACAAGGAAGGTAGAGCAACATTCAAAACAAAACTACACACGATCCTAGAGCTGAAGATTACCCATGCATTGGGTAATACCCATTGTATGGCCCTTGGCAAAGTAGACCATTCCCAATGACACAGGTACATTCTACATATGGCTTTTGAGCAACTGACTGCAACAAAGGTAAGCTCAAAGCAGAGAAATATGCAGTTTGTAAATAAGCTCACATTAGCTCATAAAAAGTATAAAGACAAAGAGAAGTCAGGGAGGCAAGTGGAGAGACCAAGCAAATAAAATCAAGGTTTGACTCAACTCTTGCCTTGCGGGGTTAGGAGAGATGCGCAGGACAGTTCTGAAGTGTGTGTTGCCAGGTGGAAAGTAACACTAAAGGCCATCCTACAGATATGGGATTTGAAATGACATAAAAAGCCACTCATTTGGTCCTAAGAAATCTGGGAAAAGAGACCATTTTTATATGACATCCCTCCTTGAACACATCTTTTTCTCTAGCCCAATTGTACCTACCATAAATAGAATAAAAATTACTATTCCTAAATCCTTTGCAACAAAGTTCAAATTTCCTTGTGAAAAATTGTTACCTGGAGGCTATGAAATACAATATGAACTAATGGAGCCTTCTTCAGTCATAAGTTGCCTCACAGAAGAAGGTTCATTTTAATTTGAGTGGAGTGATTTTTGACTACATAAATACCACCTGGATTGCCTCCAGCATGATTTTGCTATACAGTTCTTAGAAGTATCAGTGTATTGCTTATCCAATTCTATACTAAATATAAAACTTTCCTTCAGATTCACAATAGCAAAGAAGAGGTGCTAGGAGATACTGAGCGTATATGAAAGTTGAAGGCAGGTAAAAGATGTCAAGTGAGCTTACCCTTTTTTCTCAGCACAGATATGAATTAAAATGCCATCACAAGTTCACTGCACTAAGTCTTATGTCATTTACCACCTTATTCCCTTAGAATCTATCCTCCTTCTTGTTTAAAGAATTTTAAATTATTAGCCTTGCTAATAATTTTGCTTAAACCTATTGAGTTTTACTGAGCCACGACCAGCTTTTTTTTGCATGATGAACTTTATGAAATTATCAGTTAAAATGTGACTACCACACAAGCCCTTTTGAAGTACTGAGTGATATTTGCTCAAATAACAGCAGATTGTTGTACAGTGGTTTAGCAGCAAGGTGCAAGTGATTCCAGGTGCAGTCAAACTCTCACAGAGATTTTGATGCTCTCACAGAGCATTTCACTGTAATGCTTCAGGAAGACACAATTTCTTAGCCCACATCTGTTCTCAGATGTAGCAAGCGATGTTTAAAAAGTAAGACAGAAGAAAGATAAACCTCATTATGTGAAATGAAGTTAAATAGTAACTGGGGCTCTTTTAAAGTATTGCATGGAGTCATGCATCCTAAATAAGTCTCACACGTAGCCTTGCAAGCTTGAAACATTAGCAGGAATTAGAGTCATAATCCTAGCAGACACAAGGCATTGCAAGGACCACAGGCATGAAAGTAGACCTAGCTCAGGGCCTGACAGTTTGTCTGGATTTAAAAGGTCAGAGCCTAGCCCGATGTAAAACTGCTCTGCAGCATCATAAAAGATGCTTTGAGACATTGTTTGCTTAATAGGAGCAGGTAATGCCTATAACGATATTAAAACAGTGCCAAAAATCTGGTGCTGTAATGCCCTCAACAGCACCAGGTGGTTGATGCTTGTGTTGAGCTGCCTTACTGTGGAGCTAAGCAGGCAACTTGGCTCTGCAGTGAAGTACAAACCACACTTCTGGGCAAGTACCACAGCAACACAGGAAATAGGGAGGAAAGGAGCCTGCAAGGTCACCCAACCTCCCCTCTACCTTCTGTAATGGGAGACCAAAGTCATGCGGGACACAAGCAACTTTAACCCTCGCTGGAGATCTTCCAGTAGAGATGGCACAGGCCCCTGACACATTCCCAGACAGTCTTCTCTAACGTTATACTCTCCCCATGATTAGAAAGTTTTCCTTGATATCCAAAACTCCCTTCCTGCAGGTAAAGATCTCTCTTCTCCTTAATCTACTTGCTGTGGACAGTAAGATCAGACTACTCCTTATCTGTCTGCTGTCACCTCTGATGTAACATAACTGAAGGGATGAACACACACACTCTCAGTCTTATCTCTGCCAGAATGAGCTCCTTAACCGAACTCCTGCACACCTTGTTATCCAGGTCTTGGCTGCTCTCTCCCAAAATTTCTTCCTTCAGCTTTTCCAACTCCTCCTGGAAGTGTACTTCCTCAAACTAGGCAAGATACTACAGCTGAGATCTTCCTTGTGCCAGCAACAGAAGGAGGATTTCTCCAGGTATCTTCCAGACAGCTATCCCCCTCCTACACCTCAGTATGTTGCCTGTTAGCAGCACTACAACATTATTGGCTCACATTCAGTTTTCGTATCACTGTAACTCCCCCACTCCCCTATCTTTTTCCAGAAAGCAGCTACTGCTTGTTCCCCATCCTCCACAATTGCAGTTGAATTTTTTCTGCCTAAATGTGGTCATCCCAAATGAATACCATCCAATTTTTTTTCCAACTGTTTTTCTGGTTTATCACAACCATTTGGGTTTGGCTCCTGCCCTGCAACACACCTGTAGCATGTCTGACGGGTTTGTGTCATGTGTAAATATACTCAGAATAGTATATATAGAATTTATAATAGAATATCATATTACATAAATAGACTGTCATATTCTATCAGTAATTGTATAGTACCGGCCTCCAGGTAACCTTTGTAAAAAGTCCTGTACTCTACAGTGCTTCAGCATAACAGGTGTAACTTCCAGTCTGTGCCTGTTTTTTTTTTTCAGAACAGTGCTGTACCCCCCTTGCTAGAGTTACATGAGCATCAGGCTTCCGTAGTTTCTAAATGAGAGTATCATGAAAGACTGTAAAAACCACACCAAAGCCAAGAAATATGTCAACTACTATTTCTTCCATATCCAGAAAACATGATACTCTCTCACAGGAGAAAAGTAGATGGGCTTTCACACAATTTCTTCTTGACATAGTCTGATGGCTGCTACTCATCTCCTTGTTACCTCCTAAATATGTATCATCAGCTTACTTGCTCAGTAACTTTTCCTGTTTCTTTTTTTTTCCCCAAGGATTAATGCTAAACTAACAAGTCAACAATTTCCTAGCTCCCCTATTTCTTCCTCCATAAAGGTATAAAGGTGCTATTTTTCCCTTTTTTTTTTCCATTATATACAGTCCTGTACTGTCTTGATAGACCATAATTCCTCTTAAACATATTAACATCAAATTAGCTCCTCTGCCTGCACTGTAAGACAGGCAAGCTACCTTGGCAGTATTGTGTTTTCCCTCTCACTATGCTAAATAAGTATTATTAAGCCAGCCTCTCCTCTTTCGGTTCTTTTTGCCTTTGAAAATGTCTCTCTCCTACTTGCTTAAAATGTACCCTCTTTCTACTAGGAATCCACACTGGAAGCCTCTTGGTTTGAAACATCTAAAAAGGCATTTTAGCCTGTCTTAGAAGTGCTTTGCTCAGAGGTGTCTTTACTTAATTTACATGTAAGTCTTACCCATAGCCCTTACCTCAGAAGTGTCAGAATACTAAGAATCTAGAATTTTACACGGCAGTCTTCAGGAAAGACAGATGTATGGTTTCCTTTGAATATCGAATTTGCTCTCCAATATAACCTTTCTTTATGAGTGCCAGAGTTTGAGACTTTGGGGGAGGGGAGGGTTTAAAAATTATCTTCGTTCTACTAGAGAAAACAGCAACACTGAGGAGATGACAGTATCTTGTCTCAACACAAGTGAGGCCCTTTTCACTTTCTTCATTCACTTCAGCATCAAATATTTTCTATTTGTTTCACGAGGCTCTAACTGCTGCAAGTTAACTTAAATTTGCAAATAATTTAAACCAACATAAAATTACATGTTATCATTTATTTGGGGGAAATAAATTCTGAAATATTTGCTTTGTGCCTCTATTTTCTGTCTCAAAGCACAATTTTACTGCTTTCTCTTTGTCTGTGAATTAATTCTGAATTTATAATATTTTATGTCTTAGCAAAACACACATAGTTTTTCATCAAAGGAGCAAACACCTACCACCCTATCAAAAAAGAATTCGTTATAAACTAAAAGCTTGCTAAAAAGCAAAGTTTTGCAAAAGCTGCTCAACAGAATTATTATTGAGATCATATTAACATTAGCAAAACAACATTTCCATAATGGCATATAAAATAACAAACACTTTAGCAGATGCTTTTGAAGGGTAAAAAAATTGGCAAAAAAATCTGAGGGATTTTTTTATGTGATCTTCACTCTCACTTTGCTGCACTCAGATGTCATATAAAAAAAGCTCAACTGCTCACAGAAGCACAGATGAGATTTACCCAGAGAAACAGCTGTTCAGTGCTGTCTCTGATACTTACTCATCTGAAGCTTTTTCCACCAAAGCTTCAGGGCACCATGCTACCACTGTTTTGTTGTTACAAACAGAAGAGATAGGAGCTGTAAGAAGCATGGGTTTTTTTCTTAACATAAAGAATATGGGGCTTAAGTAACTATATGAGAGTGAGAAATGTAAGTGGGGAAACACCAAGGTTATCAATAGAGAAAACAAAGCACTAATCCCAAGCTTGACCTGAATTTTCCTAGTAAATGTTGGATTAGCTTAGATATTTTGCATTAATCTTTTCAACTAGACATTTTCATTCTGTGGTCTGAAAGTGCCTGGTCTTGCATAGCTCCTCTTCTCATCCTCATCATGTTATATTAACTTAAAATTATATGTATCTATTGTCAAAGAGCTAATGGCCTTCCCTATTTATTTTACTTCTCTTTAACTAAGTTGGATTCTGCTTGCCTTCTGCAATATTATATATAACCTTACATTTATTTACAACCAAGCTCCCTGAAGGAATAAATTCCTGTTCATCCCAGGAATATATACACACTCTCTGCAGTACACAGTCCACTTAATGAAAATAATTACTATTACAATTACAAGTTTTCAGGACTTGTGAAAACCGTATAAATGTTTAGTTCAAATGTTCACAATTAATAGTTTAATAATTCTTAAGTATTTCCCAAATACTTCCTTAGGACAGCTTGATGAAAAAATTCTTTTGTGTCAATTCATGAAAAAAAAAACCAGAAAATGTTCTCTTGGGAGAAGTAGAGTTGACCAATACTAAGCTCTGTTGTCAAAGATCTTCATTTATGGATTGAAGTATGGTTGGTATATTACATTATGAACCTTGTATGCCTTATGCTGATCTTTAAACTGGAACATCACGGATAACTCCCTGGTATGGGAGTTGGTGGGATCCAAACTGAAAGTGAATGGGAAAAAAAGAATGAATGAGATTAGATGATGCATTTGCCAAACAAGAAAGGAATAACAGACAGTTTAACAACAATATGATTACTATTTTGATGGACTAAGAGTATATCATTTAGTTATTCACATTTCTTTCAAAAAAGACATAAAATGATCAATTAAAGGGATATATACTGCACTAGAAAATTGGTGTTTCTGGGGTAGGATGCTATTTTTCAACAGTTACACTTGCGCAAAGAAATCTGGTGTTCTTAAAGCAGAGAAAGAAAGTTTTTGCAAAAGTTCCTGCATTTTCAGTGCAAGTTTAGCAATCAGAGTAAAAAATGGAAGGAGCAGCTGGTAGAGGGTGTAAGAGGAATATCAGCAGTGCCAAGGTTTTCCCGGCTTCTCATCTCAATAACCTGTGGTCTTTCTCTCCCTCACCAAACGGTGTTACTCACCAAAGCAAGTTGTGAAATTTAGAAGGAAAAAACCAAAAAGGTAATGTCAGGAAGCCCTGACAGCAAAAGAAGAGTTGAAGAAATAGCTAGGTAAGTCTCTACTGCTGTAATTAGGGGAGCAGAGGAACAATATAGTAATTAAACGGTCTGCCTTTCTACTGTGTTTCAGCCCACTTCATGGCATCAGCATTTGTTTTGCTATGGAGTAGAGGTGAGAGGGACCTCTGCTGAATTATGGTGCTACTGCTTTAAGTCCCAAAGAGATAAGTATATTCATGCTCTAAATAAATATTTAAATTTATTCCAGTTTCTGGTTTATTCAAACAGCCACCAGTTTTCCCCAATCCTGCCACAAACACATTATCTGCTCACAGTATACAGTAGGGTCACCTGGCATTCAAAAATACTATACTGAAAAAAATGTAAGCAGTATCAAAATCTAGTAATTTCTTATGTGTTAAGAAAAACCTCCCTCTTCTACTAGTTGCTGCTAAGTTACTCAAATAACATCATTTTAAGCACCCCCATGATTACTATATAGATGTCTTTCCAGCCATGTGAGCTTCTGCACTAAGTAATTATATTCAATACTAACAATAGAACAAGTATTCTTAGTGCTTATCTGTAGCTTGCCTACAGTTTTTACCTCATCCCTGTCTCTCTTTATCCAAATTTCCTACTAATTTGATTTTTTTCTGGATACAACAGCCAGATAAAGTAAATTGCTGTAAGACCACAGAGGTTGAAAAGGCATTTTTGAATGGTGCAGGGAAATCAAAACACAGAAGAGGGTGGAAACCACCTATCACCCATGGTCACCATCAACAGGAGCAGCAGTTGGTGTACTGCCCTCCTCTCTGCAGACACCTGGGAACAGCCCTGTGCCAGCCTCCATCAGCAAGACTGGCAGCTACCTAACTCATAGCTGATTGCTGACAGCAGCTGCCACACTTGGACTCTCAAAACCATGACCGGAAAATAATTTGTTTCTAATGTATAAATGACAGGACTTTCAGAAAGCAGTTCTAATAACATTTTCTACAGACAGCTAAGGAAATTCCATCTTCCATACTGCCCCGACTTACTGTTGATTTTGCAAACTGATTTTCAGTTCCTGGAGATCTATCTTGGGCATCAGGTCAGCTCTCTCAAGTACAGGTAACCAAGGACAAAGGACATAATGAATATTTGGTACAAAAAGCTGCAACTTTTTTGTTGTTCTCAAACATGGATCTGCCACCAACTGACACCAAAGTTGCAAAGCAAATGAAAAAATACTTCCAGAAGGACTCCTTGTCTGGGAGAGGAATTGGCACTTCATTTCCCACACATGCTGCAAACTAAACAGCAGGTATTAGCCTCAGAATGGCCACACAATTTGCATTGAAGACCCGTATGATCCTTTAGCCTGATGGACTTTCCACATATATTCATAAGTCAATTTTTTCTTTCTTAAAAAGTGACTCCCAGCTTAAAACCTACAAGTCTGAAAATGCCCTGAGTAGCCTGTTCCAGCACGCTAACTCCCGGCAGAAGTGTTGCTTTCACGTGCCGAGCGGGGCAGACTGAAGCTCACAGCAAAAGAGGCACCATAACAAAAAGCAGAAACCCAGAACTCCCATTCACAGCGTCAGGCAGCAAGGTTCTGTATGCTATCTCCCATCACATTCAGCTTTTGAATAGGCTTGGTCTTGAAACCTCATAGAGACATGAATGATCGTGGCTAATACAAAAGCAGAGAAAATATTCACATGTAGAGGGAATTGCAAGCTCAAGCTGATTATTTACCAGAGTACACAGCCGGTAACAAACCCAGTCATTTTTACATTCATGAGTAATGCCCTTAGGCACCAGGCCTGCTGTTATTAATTTTTAAAAAATTTTTCATAGACTCAGTTTATTTTTTTGAATAGCTTAGCTTTTTAGACTAATTAAATAATAAAAATGTTCTGTTTGCAAAATTGCAGCATATTTGTCTCACACAATGCAAAGAACCAGATGGGTATTTGTGGCAGTTTGAGCCACATTAGAAATCCAAAAATCTCCATGGAACACTGCCCTGGCACCCAATCACCTCTGAGCCCCTCCCAGCCTCTCAGGGGGGCCAATTTCAAACTATGACAGTATTTGTTTGGCTGCTGAAGAGTCTGTTTGTTGTCTTGCTCTCGCTTAAAAAACTGTTAACATTTGGGGCACGGTTTTTTGAGCCCAAATTTGCACAAGTAGTCTTTTCAGACTGCAAGTCTTTGAAATACCCTCTGCACAGAGCTAACTGCTCTCTTGCAGGAGTCTGTGGACAGCTCTTAGTGCTTGGCTCTCTTGAGAATCAGACCATCTACTTAACTTTCAGAGATACAGAACTGGGAGCTTTGTTTTTCTAAAATGCTAGGTTAATCAAATAAAAGAGAGAAAAACTTTAAACTAGATTTGAAGGGGGAACGGGTTGAAACCAGGCTCTCCAGAGATGAGCCTAAGGGTGGAAAGCCTGAGTTAAGGGTGAAATCAGCAGCCCAGCTGAAGTGCATGTACACCAAAGCATGCAGTACGGGTAACAAACAAGAGGAGCTCAAAGCAATCGTGCAGCAGGAAAGCTATGATATAGTTGCCATCACGGAAACGTAGTGGGATGACTCGCATGACTGGAGTGCTACCATGGGTGGTTACAAGCTCTTCAGAAGGGACAGGCAAGGTAAGGAGAGGTGGAGGGGCGCCTCTATATGTTCGAAAGTCTCTTGACTCTGTAGAACTTGAAGTCAGTAAGGATGAGATTGAGTGCCTGTGGATCAGAGTCAAGGGGAAGGCCAACAAGGTTGATATCCTGGTGGGAGTCTGTTACAGACCACCCAACCAGGTTGATGAGGGTGATGAATTATTCTACAAGCAGCTGGCGGATGTTCTTGTGGGTGACTTTAACCTGCAAGATGTCTGCTGGAAACTCAATACAGCAGAGAAGAGGCAGTCTAGGAGATTCCTAGAGTATATGGAGGATAATTTCCTGCTTCAGCTGGTAAATGAGTCTACCAGGGGTGGGGCCCTACTAGACCTGCTCTTCACAAACAGAGAGGGGTTGGTGTGAGATGTGGTGGTCGGAGGCCGTCTGGGGCACAGTGACTGTGAAATAATAGAGTTTTCAATATTCAGGAACGCAAAGAGGGCCATCAATAAAACTTCTACTCTGGACTTCCGAAGGGCAGATTTTGGCCTACTCAGAAGACTGGTTCAGAGGGTACCTTGGGAAACGGCCCTTGAAAACAAAGGGGTCCAGGAGGGATGGACATGCTTCAAGAAGGAAGTCTTGAACTTACAGGGGCAGGCTGTCCCAGTGTACTGAAAGGCGAGCTGGCAGGGAAGACGGCCAGCCTGGCTGAACAGGGAGATTTTAAAGGAAATTAGAGGAAAAAAGAGAGCTTACCAACTATGGAAAAAAGGGCTGGCTTCTCATGAAGAGTTTAGGAATATAGTTAGGTCATGTAAAAAGAAAATTCGAGAGAAAAAGGCACAATCTGAACTCAATTTAGCCACTTCTGTTAGGGATAAAAAGAAGTGCTTCTACAAATACATCAGTAGCAAAATGGGGGGGCAAGGAAAACCTTGATTCTTTGTTGGACATGGGGAGAACATAGTCACCAAAGATGAGGAGAAGGCTGAGGTACTTAACACCTTCTTTACCTCAGTTTTCAACAGTAAGACAGGTTGTCCTCAGGACAAGTGGCTTTTGGAGCGGGTAGACAGAGACAGGAAGCCAAATAGCCCCTGTGTAATCCAGGAAGAAACAGTTAGTGACCTGCTGAGCCACTTGGATCCTCACAGGTTTATGGGACCAGATGGGATCCATCCTGGGATGATAAGGGAGCTGGCAGAAGAGCTCATCAAGCCGCTCTCACAGTCCTGGCTCACTGGGGTTGTCCCAGATGATTGGAAGTTGGCAAATATCACACCCATCCACCAAAAGGGCTGCAAGGAGGACCTAGGAAACTACAGGCCTGTCAGTCTGACCTGAGTGCCTGGCAAGGTTATGGAGCAGATCATCCTAAGTGCAATGACACAACAGCTACAGGACGGACAAGGGATCAGACCCAGCCAGCAAGAGTTTAGGTGAGGCAGGTGCTGTCTGACTAACCTGGTCTCCTTTTATGATCAGGTGACCTGCCTGGTGGATGAGGGGAAGGTTGTGGATGTGTCTATCTGGACTTCAGCAAAGCCTTTGACACCATCTCCCATAGCATACTCTTAGAAAAGCGGCAGCCCACGGCTTGGACAGGGGCACTCTGTGCTGGGTCAGGAACTGGCTGGAGAGCCCGGCCCAGAGAGTGGTGGTGAACGGTGCTGCATCCAGTTGGTTCCAGCTGAAGAAAAACGCTCAATAAATGACAGTTTTTGAAGGGCAACCACCTAAAATGCAAGTAGAGTCTTACAAACACACACATACAAATACATGTGTTCCTGTGGATTATTTGAACACAGAAGTACAAATAAGTTTAGCTAGGTGGTTTCTTTGGGAGCATACTGCATGTCAGGGCTGCAGCTGGTGTCAGGACTTGCAGCTACCACCCACAAGTTTGCAGAGAAGTTTTGTCCATATACATTTCAACTGCATTCCTTCTGCTTCTTCTGATTGTCCAGTCACTGCTGGGTTCAGCTATAGTTTGAAGGATCAGTATCAGTGACAAAATTAGCACATGCAGTTTGTTACACAGAGGTATGTTTGACAGTTAATTCGGTGTGATCATTGAACATTTAAATGAAATGTAGATTAGACCCACAAACACTAAGAAATAAATGGCACAAAATCAAGGCTTAGACAAGTGCTTAAATGCAAGAGGAAAGACTGCCAGCAAATTTGATAGGATCTCTGTTTCCCAAGTTTTGTTTGTGCATGTAACTGTGTGGATCCCTGCTAGACATTTAGATTGGGAAACAGATTAAAATCTGGATTTGTCTGCTTTGGGTACCCCAGTATCTGCCTTTTATAATCATTACCTCATCAGTCTGCAGCTGTACTTTGCAAGAAAAGTGATATCCAATGTCTCAATTTTATAGGTACACATAAAGCTAAGTACAAACTAAATATTTCTGAAAAGCTCACAGTACATTCCCAACAGAACTCTTGTTACATCAATACCGATATGTCCATCTTTTCTTTTTGTTATTTTAATGAAATTCTTATTTCACAAGGTATACTCCAGTAAAGAAATCTCCAACATTCTTTTCTAGGCTCTAGTTCAGAAAACAGGAACATAGAGAAGATCCCTATTTTATAATCTCTCTGTTTTCTTTGGGTGTTGCCCCTCCATTTGATGACACATCAGGAATTAACATCTTGGAAAAAAGGATCAAAAAGAAGGAAAAGACATATTTCGTATTGCTCAATATTTTCCCTGTGTTCTGCAGTCTAATAGCTCTTCAGAAGTAGTAAATTAGCCTGCAGCACTGATTTTTCCCAAGACACTTCTATTACTTTGAATTTGCATCCTTATCATGTATATTATGTATGTCTGTGCGTCACTGTGCCTGAATTAGACTACACATTCCTTGCAACAGAACACCTTATCCTGTTCACAGCACTATGTTCAATTTTGATGTTCAAGTAATAAGCAAAATCAACCCAAATGCTTAATGCAAGATTGACTACAGGTCTAAGAGCTTCTAGACAGAAGTTGATAAGCAGCACAGCCTAAAGGTTCACAGCGGAAGACTTATAAAAGTAGCCCCACAGACTTTGGATAATCATTTCTTTCATAAATGCGCATTGTGGGAGCTCTACTACTGAGGGAGAAGAGCTCTTCCTAAAATAACTTTCTGCATAGAAATGCTTATTCTGAGTTCCTACTAATTAACTACTGTCTCCTCATTTTTCTGGCTCTCTGCAAGGCTGGTCGGGTGGAAGGGGCCACATTTCCACCTTGGGGCTCATTTTCAGAGGAAAAAGGATACCCCTTTTGTCTCTCACTCAGGAGTTTGTTGGGTTGGCATTTTCAGCTCAGTGCAAGGTAGCAGGAAATAAAAAATCCCAGGGCTAAGACTCCAGGTAAAAGGAGTCCTGCCAGCTAATGCAAATATAGGACAGTCCATAAGAGCTATTCTCTGTTATTTGTTCTCCTTTCCCTATCTTGATTATTACACTTCTGACAACACTAAGAATTGCTGGCTTGAAGCCACTGGATCAATAACAGGGGTTTGGCTCATTTTAAATCCATTACATGGACAATGTGTAGGACTCACTGAGAAACAAGCATCAACAGTGCCAACAGCATAAAACAATTTCTACATGTCCTGGATCACTTCAACATATTAGCAATTTTCCAAGTTCTGACAATGAATGTCACATGGGATAATAGACCTTGTCCTTCAGGGAAATTAACTAATCACCTCAAAGAGTTAAAAAAGAGGTTTATTTTTTCAGGTATCACCATAGTATGATGTTAACCATACTATGTATTACATAACTATATGTAGTGGGTTTCTGTGGTTGGGTTTTGGTAGCAGGGGTGGGGGCCTACAGGGGTGGCTTTTGTTAGAAGCTGCTAGAAGCTTCCCCTGTTCCTTGGAGCCAATGCCAGCTGGCTCCAGGAGACTTCCTGCCGCTGGCCAAGGCCGAGCCAATTAGGAGTAACAGTAATGCCTCTGTGATAACACATTTAAGAAAAGAAGATTGTTGCGTAGAAGAAAATTCCAGCCAGGGAAGAGCAGAGTGAGAACATGGGAATAACAACATAGACACCAAGGTCAGTCCAGAAGGAGGAGCAGGATGTGCTCCAGGCACGGGAGCTGTGGCCCCTGCAGCCTGTGGTGCAGACCATGGTGGAGCAGCTGTGCCCCCACAGCCCATGGAGGACCATTGGGGTGCAGAGACCCACCTGCAGCCCATGGAGGAGCCCATGCTGGAGCAGGTGGATGCATGAAGGAGGCTGTGATCCCGTGGGAGGCTCAGGATAGAGCAAGGTCCTGCTGGAGACCTGCAGCCCATGGAGAGGGAAGCCCACACTGGACCAGGTTTTTCCTGGGTAGGACTTGTGGCCCCTGTGGGGGACCCACACTGGTACAGCTCATTTGTGAAGGACTGCACCCCATGGAGGAGTGACCCACGAGACAGCAGATTAGGAAGAACTGCTCCCTGAGGGATGGACTCACGCTGGAGAGGTCCATCAAGGACTGTCTCCCGTGGGAAGGACCCCACGGGAGCAGGGGAAGGACTCCTCTCCCTGAGAAGTGGCAGAAACAACAACTGACCATAACCCCCATTCCCCATCCCCCTGCACCACTGGGGGGGAGGAGGGAGAACATGGAAGGAAGGAGGGGTGGGGGGAGGTGTTTTTAGGACTGCTTTATTTCTCACTCTTTGGCTCTTATCCTGTTAGTCATAAACATAAGTACTATCCCCACTTTGAGTCTTGTTTTGCCTGTGAAGGTGATCAGTCACTGACCTCTCCCAGCTCTTATCTCTACTCATGAATTCTTAGCTGTTTTTTCCTCTCTTCTCTGTCCAGTTGCAGAGGGAGAGTGAGAGTGTGGCATTAGTGGATACCTGATATCTGGCCAGGGTTAACCCACTACACCATACTAAATGTATTCTGAGGAAGCTTCACTGTTCTCTATAGCATTAAGAGCAATCCATTGACAAACACAGTGAAGTAGATGAAGAAATAGGCTGATTTAGCAGTTTCTGCTCCACTTTGTAGCATTCACAGATTTGCTTAATCTTCTGTACTGACTTGATAATCTCAGATTTTCCATCAGGACCTTGGTTTTTGGATGTAAGGAGGCGTTCTGTAATTACACTGCTATATATTAAATTGGCATTACCCCAAAGAGTGCCTGGAATTACTGAAAAGGAGCTGAATTAACAGAAGGAAATAGTATTTTCTGTCTAGCTAGCATTTTTATTCTATTTGCACTGGACAGCCCTCAAGGTATGGTTTGTTTCCCAGTGGTGCTGATTACTTTTTTTCATTAAGTGTTCTCCTACCTGAATATCTTGTGAGCTCTGCCTTCCCAGAGCATCTGTGGCTGTCCTGGATATGGCACAGCTGGGTGCAGCCCTCTCATTTAGCAAAATGATTTTTTGAATTTATGCCTATGTAAAATTTTTATGCATGCTGCAGTACTTATGGAGCAAGCACAAGCTTTATTACATAGAAGTGACTCCTTGCACCTCACTACACATAGAGGAACCAAGAAATGAATTAGGCGGGAGGATGGATTCTCATTTCCCAGCAATGTTTCCTGCTCTCTTCACCTGCTCCTGTGGTTTCCCTTCTTGGAACTGAGCAGAGCATAGGGATGGGAGAAGGTGCTATGTCAGCCAGACACAGCAGTTGTTTCAATGACAGCAATCCTTTCAAAATGGAGATCAGAGCTTAATCAACAAATAGCTAGTGACCTGGAAAGGCTGGTAATTTAGTGCTTGGCTGCAAGATGAACACTTAATTGAAGCCTTATCAAGTGCTTGCAAAATCTAGTCCCAGAGCTTTTAAGTAGGCTCAAATGCCCCATGAAGCAAAAGGGATAGCTGTTATCTTACACCACCCAAAACAGTTGACTTGCATTTCCAAATCCAGATGGAAATAGATGGGCCTTCCTCATGCTTTATTTCTCCCTCCCTCTCGTCAGTAATTTCCAGTGATATCAAAGCTATCGCAGACTAAGCACTGCTGTATAAGCACCAAAGCTCAAGTTCATTGAGATGATGCTCTAGAATCATGCCAATATTCAGACAGCTCTTGAGTTCTTGGTTTAGACATGGTGGAGCAGAATTAAAAACACCAGTCTGTTTCTCATCTACCACTAGAAAGGTGACCTCCAGCCTTGGGCAGGCTACAACCAAACAGTGAGAAAAATAATAATCCAGGAACGAGGGGATGTGTGCCCATAACCAGTTGACATGTACTCATAGGTACTGTTAGGTCTACTCACTTCTGTGGACTGGCTTAGAAAACTGGTCTTTGCACTGTGAATGCTACCGTAATGTCTCCAACCATCTTTATCTCTAGGGCAACACATTAAAACATCCAAACCAGCAAAAGTAGGAGGATAAAAATCACAGACCATTTTTCCTGAGCTTCAGCACAGGTTTTTTCCGTAACTAAATGTTGGAGAAAAAAGATTTAAGCATAACTGCTCATAACTCCCTTTTCTTGCTGCCCTATCAATGTTTGACATGAGAGGAATCATTTCCCAGAGGAGAAGCCTTGTTTGGAAATTTCGAAAGTGTTTCTTTGCTGGTCAGCAAGGCTGCGGAAATATGAATGCAATAACCATCAACTCTTATCCAAAAATGAAACATAAGTTTATCATATCTGTTATACTCAACAAGAAGCTGGAAATGTGCTCCTTCGTTTTGCTCACCCTTTTAAGCATACGAAGAGAAATCAGCTAGCAGTCAGCTGTGCCATGTTCCAAGTGATTTTATTTTTTGTGTGTGCATGCACTGATAAGAGTCATGATGTTAATTTTTTAGTTGACTTTGAGAAATTAATAAGAAATGTTTTGAATTAGCCCCTACGGTAGCAGCACTCTCTTGTGGAATAAACCCCTTCATCAGTGCTGTCAACTAAGAGAAATGTCAGGCTTTGCAGTGGTCCTGAGCAAAACAAGCATAAATCCACAGTGTCAATTCTTTCCCCTCTACATCATCTGAAAAGTACAAATAGGACATAACTTGGCCCCCGCTGCCAAGCAGAGGTCAGCAGCAATGGTGAGGAACACTCAGCAGGCAGGAAAGTAGCCAGTGCTATGCCCTGCACAGACTGGGCAAAGGCAATGGGCTAAAGCAGAAGGCACAAATCCTTGCAAGCTTGCAGTTTGCTGGTGCTGATGAAGCAGAGACATCTGCTACGTCAAGTATCAAGATGGTAGTACAAGAACTGGAAACTGTTGCTCTGACTGTTTTTACCCTTCTTCCAAGTAAAAAACAGAATTTAAGAAAATCTCAACCAATACTTTGAATACTTCTCCTTATAAAAATGTGAATTCATTCACACTTTAGCAATAGGCTTCAGCTCTAAAAGACTTGTTTTGCTTGCTCATGCCAGTGGATATATCCTTCAGAATACAAAAGTATGACAAAGACAGAGCCTTCGTCAGCAAGAATAGGATAGTGATGGACATGTTAGCAACAATATGGATATAAACAGCACCTGACTGAGTGAACTTGTCAGAATAGCTCAGACATTAAGTTGAAAGTCAAAACAAACCCACATTTTCTGGAGGTTTGTTAGTTTTAAGACATCAGGGAAATCTTATGGCTTTTACTCAGGGTTCTTTCAAATGTGTATTTTTGTATCAGTGGATGAGACACTACACTCTGGCTCTTCTGAAACTTCTGCTGCTGTTGCAAAATACACAGTCAATTTAGTTTACCGCACTGGCTTAGAGATAAGCCTGCTGATCTGAAAAAGTGACCTTCAATTTATTTTTATCAGAAGCTCAGGAAGTTCTTGGATGTCATTGGTGTGACAGCACGGCAGACCATTTCTCTAACTCACTTGCAAACGTAAGTTAAAATGCACTAAAAGTGAAGTGATAAACTCCAGTTTCAAGTCAAGGATTGTACTCAGCACAGCATACAGTGCTGAATCTGCACACTTGAATATTGCTTCATCACCAGTGACCTTCTTCAGATTCTCATTCCCATAGCCCACTGCAGATGCTAAACTCTGATCAGGTGAATTCATTTCAGGTAATTAAATAATAATTAAATTAAACAAACTTCTGCTATTTCCCCCTCGATGTAGAACCAAAGTACATTGCAATAGAAATTTACACCTTTGAATTTTTAACAAATATCCTCTGTTTCCAAACTTTGGCTGATCCATTTTTCAAACCTCTCCCACAAGACAAACTCTATTGTACACGCAAGAAGATAAGACATGAAAGGTTACCTATGCTTTAGTTATCAGTGTGGGTCTGCACAAGATGAATATGAAAAGCTGCATCTCACCTATATGTGCTGCTCATTCCTATATGGATGTGGTGCAGCTACAGCAATGGTTGTTACTGAGCTTAATCAGCAAAGTAGTAGGCAAGGCCCAAGTGATATGACCAAAACTCAAAATGCAAAATATTGGCAGAATCAGACAAAAGGTTCCCATACTCCAGATATACTATGCTGAGATCAGCCTACTACCTCATTTTCTGTTTCTCTCCAGAAAAAAATATTTTAAATAAAGGAGCAGTTAAATAATTAAAAAAGCCTCAGTGATTCACTACAGTTCCAAATACTGATCTCACTGTAATGTGAAATTGATCTAAAGAAATCTACCAACAGTGCATTTGGCTGAAAATATTTGCTTTCTATTAAAGTAGCCCAAGGAAGCCCCTATTTAAAATTTATGGATCTTCCTGTATCTACAGAAATATTAGGATGGTTTTGTCATAATGCTGCTACTAACACGGTTTCACGCTGTTTGGTATAACTGTGGTATTAGTGAAGAAGTTTTGTCCAAGTTGATGATGAAACAAACAGCAATGTAGACTGTCTCTGTGTTCATTATCTCTGGATAACAGAACTCAAATAAATTCTCTCAATATAACACAAGTTTATCAAAGTGGACAGAACTCCACCAAGCCAGTGCTTTTTTCCCCTAGTCTGCAGGCTGTGTAGAGTCCCTGCAGCTCCTCTGGATTTGGGTTTCAAGAGTAGGGTAAGGAGTCTGGTTAGTTTGCACTACAGCTTTTTAGAAGCAAGCACACACTGCAGGCTCTATTGGAAGCTGATTCAAATCAGATAAGTTTCTTGCTACACTTAGGATGAATTCCTGAAAAAGAGACTATTTACTGAACCAATTGTTGGATCCCACTGACAAGACTCCTTGATTGTTCCATGTATCGCATCCTAATGGGTATAGGATCCCCCTCTAAAATCCTAGACACATCTCACATGGAGCTTCATTAAGCAGTTCAAACATTCTTTCACCACTACCTGTATTTCTTGCCTAAATCTAATATTTTGTTTTCTCTTTCTTTGGAAAGTTGCAAACCAACATCATATACATGGGAAATTTGTTTCAAAATTATCACCCCAAATTATTTCTTAAAGTCAAAGAGAGAAGTTTGAAAAAAAGCAGTTTTCATCAGAAGTGCTTTGTGAAATGTTAGAGGACTACAACTCACCTAATCTAGATTTTCAAAAACATTAATTTAAACAATTTTTAAGACCCTTTGTCTTGAAACTAGAACTCATATTTTATATTTCTTATACTGTCTTGTTATGATTGTGATAAGGTCATGGTGTGGGATTTCAGTATTTTTAAAAACTCTATAGTTGTCTTCCACTTCTCTCGCTTGTTTTAGTTTATGCACTGCATAAGCAGATATATAAAAATGTCTAAGTCTTCTGCAGATACTTTAAGATGTTTATGGGAAGAAAATGTTTTTTGTTTATTGGGTTTATCACAGGTTTTTAGTGTCAGGTTTGCCCCTATGTGTTTATTTTTACACCTGACAGTACAAAAATGAAAATGCTAAATAAAGTGAGAGATACAATCCAAACCTTGTTTTGAATAATGTTGAATAATGGCTATGGGGAAAAAAAAATTTAAAAAAAGCCTAGCTTCCTTGTGATAATACTTAAATTCTGTTCAAATTAATTTATGTTTGCACAGGAACAAATCAGCACTGAGCCCAAGTCTGAATGGTGCTTTTTCGCTTGCTAAGGTAGCTTCACCTGTGGGCTGTCAGCAACTGTTAGGACTGTCCCAACTAAGCATGGTCAGCATCAATAGCTCTAGAGATGAACCTCTTTCTTCTCAGTTTCATGCTCTGGTAGAATCATCTTTTCTGTTTCTGACTTCCTCACAGACCCTACTGTTACAAGGTCACACATGTAACCATGGCAAGAAACACTCCCCACTTCAATCCTGAATTAAGTGTTGCCCCATTTTAATCTCCTGGAAGCTGCAACAAGAACAATTATGGGCTAAATCAGATCATCTCTGAACATAAACACCTGAGGTTTGTGCAGTAGAAGCGTGCTGACTTAAGCCCACTGAAGCTGTGTCCCTTTTAGCTGTGAAAGTGCCCAAGAGCTAGGACTGGATGAAAAATTTTAAGATTAGTTTTCTTTAGGAATCTGGAAGCACACAGGTTTTGGTCCATAGAAAACAGAATAACTGCTCTTCTCTGTTAAAATTCATAGCATAGGTTGCACACCATGATACAGAGGACAATTGAATGAAGTTAGCAGTGTGTGAACAAAATTGTCAAGGTCTTTATCTCCAGTGACCAACACATACACATCTAGGGATTCAGCTAGCTAGAATAAAGGAGCTCTTTCTGTCTGCAAGTGAATGTCTCACAATAAAAATTAATTGTCAAATTAAACTGTTCATTAATTCGGGGCAACTTCTATCTAATGATCCTGAAATAAGACTAATAAAGTAAAACAGCATCTAATTTTTTCTTTTCTTAGATGATCATTCCATAAACTTTAAGCAAGGAATTGTTAATTTCTAGTAATTTAGCCTTCAAACTCAATGTAGAATTTAGAGCCCATAAAATCCATGGGTCTTCTGTGATCACAATATGAAGATTTAGACCATTTATTTGACTGTAATTACCTAATTATTTTTCTGCACTGACTTGAGTTTGGTTCTGAAAGAGAAAAACATACCTCAAGGAAAAGCTAGAGCTTTACAGCAGTGAAAAAATGCAAGTTTCATTAAACTACATCCAATCTTCATTCACACTTCTGCAACTTTTCTGTGCAAATGCTGTGTTAAAACATGCTTCCTAACCTAGTTCATTGTTTTCTACTTTAGTTTCCCCTTTAAAATAAAACATGTTTCTTTCTAAAGAAGAGAAGGGGGAAAAAAACCTCCCCACTGTCCCTTTATTTTTTAACCCTGAGGAATATAAAAGTCTATTTAAACACAAAAAAGCACAGTCCTGAATTTTGTAGCCTCATGCACTATCTCCACAGCAGGTGGAGACTCCATGCAGACTATGATTGCATGGATGAGAAAGCGTCCTGCCTCTAGGGCTGTCCAGGGGACTGAGTTGCTCCTTAAACCAGGAGGAGTCCTAGAGTCTCCAGGAGGCTGGATTGACCTATGGAGTGAGACTAAATCATCACCATGAATAACTGCTAGCTAACAGCCCCTCTCAGTTACCCTCTCAGTGTGGGCAAGAGAAAAAAAATTCTGCCTGTTTCCCATATACCTGATTTCTTGAACATCCTCGTGAAGACCCAGCACCAAGTTCCATATATCTGTGCTGCTCAGAAACTGCAAACTGTGCTGAGAGAATTCTTAACCCTGCTGCTCCTTGTTCACACTTCCACTTGTTACTGCCATTCACTTCTCCTGCATTAGCAGCAGCATTCCTCTTCAAATACCAGAAATCAGAATCAGTAAAAAAATTGCATAAAATTAGGAGATGTTTCATGTCTCAGCTCCACAAAGAATTTCTACTTAAGCTGAACGTCAATCATCCAATCCAGACATAGAGTGGTTTTATCCCTGTCCCTGCTGCACAGGCTACTGTGCTGACCTTGGTATTATATGGGACTTTCAGCAAGGAATGTCAGAACTTTGACATTACCCAAAACAGACTAAAAAATATTAGGAGCTTAGAGATCTGCACAGGGAACAACAAGATTTAGTAGGCCAGAATCCCAGGTGCTAGACATCACATGCTTGCACAAAAATCAAACATCTCCTCTCAGTTCTTACTATCTTTGTATGAAGCAGGCAAATTAAGCAGAAGTGTGAAACTAAGGTGCTTTTAAAGTGACAAGTAGGAACTGGACAAACCTCATTTGCTCTCACTCATTCCCTGCTACTGTTATTTGTAGAGATCATTTACTAAAACTTTCACAATAATACGCTGTGATTTATAAAAACTGATACCAGTCCATTAAGGAAGATATGACTAAAATCAAAAATATTGCACTGGACTAGGCTTTGAATTTTTAAAAATTTTTTTGGATCAATTTATTCTAAAATCAACTGGACGGGTACCACTGTTATGCTGCGAATTCCAGTTACTGGGATGTTGTTGAATACAGATAAGCAACAGCTTCTGCCATAGCTAGGCACCACTTTTGCAAGAGCAGAATGAAAATGGAAAGCATGCATTTTTACTTACAGTTGATTTCCTGAAAAACTGCAGTGCTGGACACTCTATCACTTTTTCAAAGATTTTCAATTACATCAATTCCTACTGATACAAGATCAGAAGATCTGCAATGTCTCTTGCAGAACTCCATATACTGAAAGCACCTATCTCTGAATTATTTTATCGCCCATGTAGTCTGAGCTTGCTCAGCAAAATGGCAACACTAAGCCCAGAGGATTAACACTGTACCAAAGTGCTCAGCATCTGACAGTTAGCAGGGTATACTATTAGTGGAATGTCAGGCTTTTCATATGAAAAGAAAGGAAAAACTTTTCCAGACTTTCACAAAGCATGAAATTCAACAAAAAGTGGCCCTTTGCTTAGTTATTGAAGGTTGCAAACCTGATTTGTTCTAGATCAACTAATAAGTGCCTGCTTATGCTGAAAGGCAACAGTGTGGGAAAACAAGCATTTTATGCATCCTTTAATGGAAATCAATGTCTCTTATTTGCTCGACACAGAATTGGGTGCTTGCTTCCTTAAAACTGCCATATAGGTAGGTAAACCTACCATCCTGCTCTCCCTGCTTCTATTTATGCAATTGGCTCCCTCCACCTTCTGAGCATCAGTATTTTTAGCATACAATTGTAAGTGTGATTACATGTAAAAACATTTAAATGATGCATTCAAATTACACTTTTAAGTGATAAACAATGATTGAAGAAATATCCCTAATACTGTTTCCTGAGCTCTGCAATTCTCTTTGGCTTCAGATTATATTAAGCCCATGATATTTCCACTGTTACATCCATTCAAAAGAAATTATTGTAAAGCACGAAAAATTAATTCGTGGTTTTCCTTCAGCTGAAGTCACAGTAAGGTGTATACTGAAGCCCAACAGAGAGACAGGGCCAGGCACTTTCCTGGTATTATGTATTAAACACAATTCTTGTTCTTTCCCTGGGACAGCAAAATGCAGGTGACAAACTACCACAAAGCCACAGGCATTGTAGGGTGCCATTCTGTGACATCTTCCTGCTAACAACACTCCAGTAGCATTTAGTGGGCATTGCTGATTCAAAATCTACATTCCCATAACCTTAACTCACTGGCCAGATGCTGGCAAAGCTTCTGAAACAAGACACATCAGCATAGTATTAGTTGCTTTATTCATGACACTTAGGACAGAATAAGATTTTTGAATTTTTTTTTAGTTGATCACTTGCAATTTTACTATTTGTATTAAGTCTTTTACTAAAAACTATGTTAATGAGGTGGAATGAAAACACTTTCACAATTTAATTGGATTTACTTATAACACCGAAACTGTAAAGATGGAATTTGTGCTCGCATAATAGCTAATCAACATTGATTTTTCTTTTTAAAAAGCAGCTTTAAAGTATTAACCACATCAGTGAATATGCTATAAAATCACTAGCCACACACATACAAACACAGCTGCCTCAAAATTTGAAATGCCATTTCTTTCTTGGGACATCTGCTCTGGTAAATTTAAAAGCAACTTTGCTGGAAATTCAGAGGGAGAATATTAAATGTTTCAGGCTACTTTGGAAAATCTTGGCTACAGAAAAGCACTAGTCAATTTTGCAGTTGTGTGCTATCAATATCTATCCATCTATCTATGACAGATAGTTATTACTGTAAAAAAAAAAAGATTACCTAAAGTTATAGGCTGCCTAATCTTTTTTTTTTCTCAGCAACAGATGTGGTGCTTTTCTTCCTTGCATTTTCCCCTTTTATAGCTCAATGGGGTCACTGTGATGGTAGAAGAGATCTGCTCTCCTGGGTTCCCATGGCTAGCAGTTACACCACATGATGAAGAAGGAACAATTACCCTAATGGCAAGATAGAAAGGTCTGTGGAGGTAGAAGACACTTTGTTCCACTAAACTACCCTCCACAGATTAGGGAGCTTTATAGCAAAAGATGCACTTTCCCCTTCTGGCTGGTCTACCAGCCCTGGAATGACAGCCGTGGCTACCAAGCTGACTCCCCACTATGCTTGAGACCAGGAAGAAGAAAATTGAAGCTCTCAAATAGCTGTCCTACATATACAGCCAATGTTTTTGTCAATATCAGAGGATGATAATTCTGGATTTTATATAGTCTTTTAAAATATTTGGGTGTTGCCATACAATACAACTATATCAGAAGGCTGTTGAGTTTGCAGTATCAAGTGTCTAAGAAGTGCTAGGATTAAGGCTGCATCTGTGAAATACACTCAGCACTTCTGTGCAATATATGCAATATGATATGGGTTTTAACTCCAGACCACACAGAATTTTTCATCCTCTGTGTGCACTTAGGATGGACACTTCTGCAATAGGAATCAGCTCCACCTGGCCTCTGCTCCACCTCCATGCACAGGGAAAACTGTACAGATACACAATTTGAAACTGCATGAAGACAAATGCTGGTATCAGGTTCAAAGAATTTCATTTTTAATTTAAGGTCGATTGCATGGCCACCTCTGCCTTCAGTGCTGCTAAGGAAATTACTTCAGTGGGTGTATGTCCCTGTCCAAGCACCCAGAAGAGAACACCTGATTAATCAAAGTTATGGCATTCAAAGATGCAGTCAGTGTCCACTGAGGCTTATTTTGATTATATGAAATTCTATAACGTACTAAAGATATGGAAAAAATCATGCCCTTGACGTTTCACATTCAGGATCCTAAGCTAGTAAGTGTTTCTCCCTTTCACACCAAAAATCTCAGCTCTTTATCTACAAAGTAATAAGAACAGACAATATTGGTGAGGGAAATAATATCATTTCAACTCACAGTTTCCATGAAGAATAATTATTTGCCATCTGGACATTAGCAGAAGTTGTGGTGATTGCCATAAAAATACAAGAAGTACTTGTTTTGGTTTTTGTTTGGAGCCTGGTTTGGATCATAGACAGAATGAAATATTTCACAAGGAAAATAAAAAGAAACAAAGCTAATTCAGTGAAAACTGCATGTGAACATGTTAGCAAAGTCTCCAGGATAACACATAAATACAGCCAACCAAAATTCTGTCATTTAATAATTTTTAAATGCTCAAAACTTCATCCTCCCATGGCTTTCAATAAAATCAAACTAGCAGTGCTAATACCCAAGAATGCAATGAAGTACTCACAGAGCCATACCAGAGTTTAAAACTGATTGACAGACTCACAGATGTTTCTAAAAATGCCATTCAAAAAAATGTAAGTGCTAACAGTATGGCCTCAGAACATGTTTTTCCCCTGGAGTCTATACAGAAAAGAGAACATATGTTTGACAACAGTGAAGGAGAAACACCACATCAATTGCAAGTTACTTAGCCTGGAGTGTATTGCAATCAGAGCACATAAAAAACTAGCAGTCTTCATGGTATGTCCTGGAAAACAGACAACTGGGAATTTTCAGACAGTCAGTGACAAGCTGCAATGTTATCAAAGCTATTTAGTAAGTATCCTGAATATTACTCAACATTCTGTAACAATATGATATTTTTTTCTTTGTTAAAACTTCTCTGAGGACTTTTACCTGCTTTAGAACCTAGAAGATTCAATGTTTTCTTCTTGACCTTATGTATTTGAATGTAGCTTACTGTAGCTAGTGTAGTATCAGAATTTCCATTTCCCCTATACCATCACTGTGGGAAAACAGGCTAGTCTGGCACGGGCAGGGTACTGGCTCAGGTTTCAAGAGTCCTGGGTTCAACCAAAATATACATTTCTGTATGATCTCGAGTGAGACACTTAAATATTTGACAATGAACAAGTTCCTGTGCTATAATTGTGATGCTATCACATGATAGCTGAAAGCACATAGCAGTTCCCAGACACATAAGTTTCTTTCATCACAACCTGATCCTGAGGCAAAATGTCAAAAAAAAAATAAATCAGTGGATCTGTGCCACATCTCTCCTCTTCTCCCTCTTGAGACTGAAATGAAGTACATATCCTGAACCTGTCTTCCTCATTATCTCCCTTCTCAACACAACTTATGAGCAGAGATGACACAATTTTGCAGCGAATCTCAGACAAGGAGCATCAAGATAAACACAGGCCTGTCATCCCTCCTCCCTGCAACATATATTAAATTTCAATTTGATCAATGAACTTAAGGACAGGAAACAAGATTATCATATTGAAACCTGAGACCCCACTTCTGCATTGCAATGTCACCTTTAAACCCCCATTGCATTGTTTCACTAACAATTCATAGACAATTTTATTGCTATTGCAAAGAATGCTGACATGTGCAACAAGCACTGCTGGAGTACCACAGCTCAGTGATCTGAGCACATTTTTTCACAGATTAGGACTGAGTACCTGAGTGGGACACCTGGGCACAGAAAATAGCCTTGAGGAGCACGTAAAGAACAGAAGGAGCAGAAAGAGAAATGCTGCATGGGGAATGGAGCAGAGCCTGGAAGAGAATCAAAGGACAAGAGGTCCAGCCAGAAGCAGAAGTGCAGAATGGAAAATTGTAAGAAATAAGATCAGAGATAGAAGATGAAAAATTAGAGACAGAATTAAAACTGCAGAGAAAGAGTTACTTGAATGATAGTCTGATGAGTTTTACAGAAAGCAACTGGATAATTTAGACCTAAATTTTGTCTCAAATATACCAGGTTGTGGTATGGCAACATAATGTACTAATCACAAAATGATTGAGTCACGTTGAGTTTTAGGTAAAAAAGAAAATAAAGCAGTATTTTTCCCACATAAGAATACATACATTTTTTTGGAGAACTGTTCCATCTGAAAACAGTGCAATGATAAGTTGCAGTAATAGCTTTACCATGGAACACTGAGTACTGATGTAGACTTTACAAAACTTGTTTGCATCGTCAGAATTATACTGTAATGTATTAATCAGAACAGTTCAGAGTCTATTATTACTAGAAATGTAAACCAAGTAAAGTTCATGAAGCATGCTGAAGTAGAAGGTTATCCAATCTTTTGTCAAGGCATTTCTACATCAAAAATTCTAGGTTATAAAGGAAGATAAGGAAGTTCTGTTTATGGCTCAGCAGCAATTTCAGTGTCACCAGTTAGAAAGAACTTCTTATGTTTAAGATGATCCTGTGGTCAACATAAAGAGACAGAGCAACACCCAACATTAGCAACACCCAGCATTATTAGCAACACCCAGTATCATATAAAACAAAAATAAGTTTATGGGTAGAAACTTGACTACCCCAAATTTAATTTAAATTGGATCAGGAATTTCCCTCAATATAATTCTGGAAGTGTTTGTCCAAATGACAGGTTAGAAAAATCAAATGCTGCAGATGTTTCTATGGGAACAAAGGACAATAAGCAATTAAAAGAGGTAATTCTTTTCCTTCTCCTGAGGGCAGAGAAGCACTGAACTTAACTAATTTTCTCCTTCTCATCTAAAATAAAGAATTTTAGTGGCAATAGTGTCAAAAATATTAAGCATAAACTGAAACAGTGTTGCCTGCATGAAACTGTACAGAGGTTGAAACAACTCAGATCAGTATCACCTGCCTAATTCCTCTTGTTATGTTCTTTGATCTCAGATTCCACAACTACAGAATATCCTATTTTCCTACCACATTAAGGAAAAGAGTGTTTATGCTAACAAGGCTGACATTTCACTTGGCTCTTAGGTTCCAGCCCTTTTGTCCTGCTAAACCTGTTTATCATTGCCTCCTATTCTCCATTTTTCCATGCACGCTTCCTAATATATTGGGACTACAGCCCAAGCTCTTAATTTAGAAAAGACAATATTTGCTTTTCCTTAGGCACTGAATCAGAGTAAGCAGCACTCTGCCTAGATGAAACACAGCATAGGATAGCAACTATTATGGTTAAAGCAAAACAAAACAAAAAGCAACAGCCCCCTCTCAACCAAAAAAACTCCAAACCAACCCAACCAAACCAAACCAAACCACCAAAAAGACAACCAACCAATCAAACGAATTTAAGAGGAAAACAAGCATGAAAAAAAACCAAAACCCAAGCAACAAACCTAACACAGATATTATCTCTATGAAGAACAAAGAATAACCAACAAAAGAAAACCAAAACTAAGAAACAAGTGAAGGAAAATCAATATGTGAAAAGACAAAAAAGTACATTAAGGGAAAAGAGTGAAAGAGACAGTGACACGGAGCACAAACAAGAAAAGAACTTAACTGAGCCTGGAGGAGAGATGAACAACATGTAGAGAGGTTGCATGTCTGCCAGGACACATGGACACAATGGACTTCACAAAGCTCTGGATTTCAGTTGACATTTTATAGGAAGTGATTCTCCCAGAAGTATCAAGCTCATTTAGAAAAAGTCTGGTGGTCTAATACACCGTGTCTAAAGTATTATGCTCAATTTTAATGAAAAACACTTCTGTCAAAAAATGGAAATATATCTCCTGGTGATCCAAGACAGCTAATCACTAGGCTAGCTTTTCCATATAGAAAACTGGCTCAAAGGAGATTCTGTCTTTCTTTTCTCAAGTGATTTTGTTAATTAACTTCCTCCTCCAAAAATGAAGGGAGGTAGAATCATTATTCTATATTTGAAGGCTGTAAGCACCATATAAAATAAGAAATCATTGTCAATACTACAGGCGGCTATAACAAGAGCAAATAGAGTTAGTTAGAGAAGCTATTCTGAAATGGGCATCTATTTTAACAATCTCCCAGCAGTAGTTACATAAACCCTACAGATAAATTATACAGAAGCCTACTCTTTCTATCTTTCTATTAAACAGCGATAGGCTCCTAAAGAATATTTGGGACATCTCTCTTAGACATGTTTCAAATCACCCTCTAGAAGTGCAAACTTCTGGTATTCTACCTGTGCAGAGAGCATGAGGAGCCCATCTCCTACAATCAACATCAATACCTTCATAATCCTGGTATCTTAGAATACCCTTTCAGCCAGCATGATGTGTCTTTAATCCTGGACATGTCTTTAATCCTGACTGGTGTCATCTGAATATCAACTGTTTGAAAAAGGTTCTTGTTATGATGCCAGATGTGTCAAATCTCACATAGATGACCTGATAGCTCAGGTCTTGACATGAAACAACAAAGAGGTAACACCAATACTCTTTTCAGGGAATGCATTCAGAATTAATTTGGTTTAGCTTTTAAAAATATTTATTTATGGGTAGTATGGGCTTTTTGAGGAACCGAGTTGTGCAAAAGTTTTGAACAGTCTGCCTTTGGACAATCAGATTGCAAATGCCCAGTCTGGAAATCTCTAAACTCATGTTCAAATTTCACCATCTGGTGGGAACTAGTCTTCTATCAGAGCTGGATTTGGAGGTCCACTTTGAGGTGTGCTTGCTGTATCTCCTCGTGAGGGGTAAAAGGAAACTATTTTGAGAGACTGGTGTTGCAGCATTATTAGCATCTACGTACAGCTCTTCGGAAAATGAGGCTTTTTCTGAAAACATTTTTTCAGATTTGTGTTCTCCTAGAGTAAAATCTATCCACATGAAGAAAGCTGTACACCATTAGCTTCCCTATTTGGGGATCTGATTGCAGCTTCAGTGATACTCATCCTGTTCAGTGTTGTTATTCATAAAGATTGAAACACTTGCTGCTGAAATTACCTGCTCCAATGCAAAGATCTCTTCCACTGGGATACTGAGGAAATAACCCATAACTCTTAACCAGATTATTATTTCCCTTTGTACTGCAAACAGAATAATGTAAAGTTCTTGATTCTAATAATGTCACATTAGCAGAATGTGAACACTTAACCTTGGTTAGGTCAGTTTAGGATAGAGTTTTGCCTTCTTTACATCTTCCACCAGAAAAGCCTACAAATGTTTCTACAATTGCAAGAAAATAAAATGTAATGAAACATTTCAAAGGCAAAATGTTTATGTTCAGGTGCTAAAGAAAGACTGGTCCCTCAGGAACACTTCAAGCCTTCAATATTTCTTAAGGCAAGCAGGCCTAATGCTGTTCCACTGTTACCACGTTGAGTGTGGAACAACATATTTGTGACTGTTGTAGGAGAAAGTTCTTTAACATACAGAAGAACTCTTGCTTTATTGTCCAGTATTTCCTATGCAGAAATTATACAAGAGCAAATCTGCACAACATGAACTAAAATGCCAGTTTCCATGAGGAATCAGACAGATCTACACAAGCACTATGCAGTTGTATAAATACAGAAAATGCAATCCCTTCCTGAGATATGACAGGCGTAAAGGGCAGCACACGCACAGCAGACACAAGACCCATATAACAATGCCTGAAAGCTAATCCTTCCCCACAGATACAGAGAAAAAATGTAGCACACAAACACCCTGCCTAATGCTTTCCAAAAGCACTAAACTTGTGACAGATTATGTGGCCAAGTGTTCACACACAGGATTTTCAGACATCCACGAACTGTGAAAGTAGCGACTGGACTGAAGAGAGCTCACCTGCTTAAGTCTCAAGATGTATGGAGACAGATTGTTAAAATTTGCAATATTAGAGCTATAAAGTCCTGGACAAAATTATCCTGGACAAAATCTGCAGACAAAGTGAGATTCTGTGTTTAGGAACACCTTAAAAATTAGCTCTATGAATAACAGAGAAAGTCTAGAAGTTGCAGTCACCTTTGGATTATCCATATGTACTCATTCATGGGTCAGTATGTAGTAAGAAAGCCAAGTAAAACCACAGTTAATATAACATGCAATATATGAATAGAATATGTATACTGTAACTTACAATTACATGTGCCTTGTTAAAATACTGGGTACCACATTACCTTTGAAAATATTTGTAAACTTTGAAAAAATGACTAGCCAGAGCACTGCCTGGTACTGATGACTTCAGCTCTGCATTGTGCATATCCTGGTATTACTCTGCAGTCTGGGGCAGAGAGAGAAGTTGGGGCATGGCTAGTCTACTGACTGCATTCTTCAGCCTGTATAGCCTTTGTCAGAAAGGATATGAGCAGATGGAAAGTATAAAATTATTGAAGCAGTATGGATAAATGAGCAAGCTTTCTGTAAAAACATACCCATTTATATTGACAATCTAGATGTATATGGTTGAACATTTGTGGAGCATAAAACTTCAAAGGACTTGCTTCTACAGACGAGTGAAGAATGCATATTGAACATACACAGTAAAAAAAAAAATGCAGTGACTTCATCAGACCATTGGGTGATATTGGCTGGCTAAGGAATAGAGCTTTTTTTTTTTTTTTCCCCTGCAGTTGTTTTCTATGCAGTCTTCAGCCACCCTGCAAAGGAATTAACATGACACTATGCTGTGAAACAAGGAAGCACTATGCATGCATTTCCTATTAGGGCATTCATAGAATTCCCAAGAAGTGAACTGCATATCTACCTACTTGAATTTCCTGTAATTTGGGGGATTTCACTCTATCTCCCAAGGCTTTTACAGAGGATTGTATCTTTATTTTTCAAGCCCTTAGCCTGCAACAGGATGTGCTGGAAAGGATTTTAGATGCATAGACTTCTCAGTTGCAGTACACAGATGTCAGGTTCCAAATGTAAGCATCCCACTGCAAGCTCATGCAGTTTAAACCAGAGAAAATACTTCGGGATCTTTTTCCTCCCTTCCTTTTGCCTCAAGGTTATTGAGAAAGCACATTACATTATGCATTTCGGCTTCTAAAATTTTATTGGAAAAGACAGACATGATTATGCGCTTAGGTTAAAAATTAGCCTTTGCTACATAATCTTACTTAAACATTAGTAATTTTTAAGTGAAAACAGTACTTTTGATTAAATGTGATTTAAGAATGTAGATTACTTTAAGGCACAGGAATAGCTGATTTTACAATAATATTTATAAAAATGAAAAGATGTTGTCTGATACTTAACTCTGTGATCTTCAGAATTATTTAGGTTGTGCATATATTTTGAAAACCCTCTTGTTTTTTAAATTTACAATAATTTTATATGGAACAAAATAAACAGTTCCAAGTGCAATGCACACACACAATTACTTGCTACATTTAATCAAGAAAAGCCTAAGTCCAGTTTCTCCAAGGCAATGTCACAACCTTCAAGGACTCAGGACTGCTTCCCCGTGTGTGTTACCAAGAACCCTGTTGGTCTCCTTCCACAGCAAAAAGTTTCTTAGCTGCTGTCATTATGTGAGCACTCACTGAAGCTGGAAGAGAATTAACTCAGGCACCTTTGTGACTGAATTAAAAAAAATAAATTACACATAGACCTGACATAGTGCTAAAGCCCTTCTGTAGTAGGCAGTATGAAGCACTGCTCTAGAAGTAAATGTTTTTAAACAGTTCCTTGAGCTGCACAGTTGCCAGAACAGACCTGCTCCATATTAGAGCAGGAGGGAGGCAGGTCTGCAGCATGCTCTCACCGCATCAGTTAGAAGGGAAACAAGGCTCAGGATCAGCTGCACCAATGGGTACTACGTGATGTCAAAATGTGTGATCTGACTGGAGAGATGACTTGGACCACTGATATCTGGGCTACGTGCTGGCCACTATGGCTTTTTGTGAAGCCAATGCAGCAGGTACCTCACTGCACCATGAAGTCCCCTACCTGCAGATCCGTGTAAGCCTCCTCCTCCCACCAGTGCCTCTTGCAATTGCCTGACCTGGGTTCCTCCCTTGTCCATCACACTCCTACATGCCTATCAATACAACCAGATGTTACATCCAAGTACAGAAAAGAAATGTAGTGAAAATAACAGCAGTGTTTTAAAGTTTTTACTCATTTGGGAGGGAAAAGGAGGTACACAAACTCTGTTGAACTAATCAGCTTATGTAAGCAAAACTCTCTGAATTACAGGATAAATAAGGAACAAAATTGTTTTATTAACCCACAATGTAAGCTACCTTAAACAAAGAAAACAATTCCCAGACATCAGCATATCTCTTGCTTAAACCCAGAAAAGGCAATGCAGAGACAGAGCAAAAGCTTTATTCTTATCCTACCTCAGTAAAACAAAGGTATAAGAGCACATCACCTCTTTGCCCTCCCTTGAAGTCAGACCACCCTGTGAGGAGTTTGAGCCAGTGTTATATCTATGCCTTCAGCAGACCTCTGAAGAGGTCTTTATTATTCCTGCAGTGTGTAAGGGCTATGCATAGTCAATCCACATAATGGATTCACAGCATGAAACACATTTAAGTTAAAAGAAATACTTTTGCATTTGTCTCATACCAAAAGCAAAGGAAGATATCTGTCTACCAGAAATTGTATATTTGCGTTTACTTTAAATCTCGCAACAAACTAGGAAAAAAAAAAAAGCTAAGGGCACAGTTTACTGTGGTCTAAATAACGACCTTTCCTATTCAGAAAATCAGAGCTGTTAAAATAGCTTAGAGCACAAATTAAGCCAGCACAGATTTTCAGGCATCTAAATTCACTTCTTTCCTCCTACAGAAATGTAAAAGCACTTCTGCAGCCGTATCGACCGGAGAGGGACGAGGGTTATTAGGTTGACTATTCTGTAACTTCTTGTCCCAGCCCGTATGCACTCGTAAGATACAAAAGGTCCGACTTACAAACACCTGGTGACACATGCTTATATTGAAAATGCTGAAAGAGCCAACCTGTTCCATGCCAATGATAGCAAATACAGGTTCAAACCACATGTATGCCCGCACTTGAACATTGAGGGGCTTCAGAGTTTTCTAGATGGCCAGACAAGCAGGGGATTTCTGTGCCCTTCCAGTGTGACGGTACGGACCTAGAGAAATGAGTCAATCACCTTTAACCAATCTCTATTGCAGTTCCCCAGAACTGTATCCCATTGCTGCCACAGGCAATCAGGAGCAATGCTCAAGCCTCCCGTTTCAAGGACAAAGAGGCAGTACTCAGCTTGCAATCAATACTTCAGAGCTCCGGGTCAGAGAAGGGAAAGAGCAAAATAAAGAGAAAACTTGTATTTTACTTAGCCAGCATCTGTTATCAAGATGCTGAAAATTATGATGAGATATTAAGTGAAGGTCACGAGGCTTATCTAAGAATATAGGGGGAGAAAAACAGATGGGAAGGGGGGAGGGAGGGAGAGAGAGGGAGAGAGCACGAGCACTGCAGCAAAGAAGCTATGCTCAGCCAATATATGCTGGCACTTACCATAAAAATAGAAAGATCCAAAGAGAATCAGATTAAGGATCCTTTTTATCTCTCTTCAATAGAAAGATTTCCACATGAAGCTCTGAACACAGCTGTCCAGGGAAAAAGCAAGGTGATACGATGATACACAGAAAACACTAACACAAAAACGGTAGTTCACAGTCTTCAAAAACCTGCAAGCAGTTTGTGCTGAAAAACCAAAGGTAAGAAGTCTGAAGACGACTCCTACATAACACTGCAGCTAAACCAGACTGCTGGATTTCCAGTCACTCACACCGCACTGTTTTCATCTTCATCTTTTCACCATTACTTACATCCTAGAGGTGGGCTTGGGGGTGGGCATAAGAGATTTCTCCTCCAAGTGGAAAGGATCACAGAAACGGCATCAGCATTTTTAATCAGTCGCTGCGAGTACCCAATCAGAGGAACTGAGTGGTGGCAGCGTGACAGTTGTCCAACGCAGGGCAGCCCGACGCGTCAGTCCCCAGCACAGTCCTGGCTTGCACCAGATCACTGAGGGGCTAAGCTGCTTCTTAACCCCGGCAAGGATTTCTTTAGCACATGCAAACAAACTGCCTTCACGCACTGTGTCTGCTCCCCCAAGCAGCAATGCTTAGCAAATGACAAGCTCTTTTGGGTTGCTGTGCTGACAGGCTGTTTGCTACATCCGTGCAATAGTACAAAGGTAAGAAAAGTTTGCAGGTTTAAGTATCAGCATCGTTTAACTTACAATTTTATTATCTGGTATGTTCCCTGTATAAAACGTATGTTAACCATTGCTTCCTCTTTAAAGGTTTCTTTCTGAAGGAAAAAGAAGTCTGTAAGATATTTTACAGCACAGTCCCACTGTTTTAAACTGCTTTGTTAGAGAGTGTGCTGGTTTTGACATGGCATCACAGACCCCTGATGACACCACATCCACAGAGAATACACAATCAAGGTTCCTCTCCCCCCATCTGTCAAGATGACAAGTGGATTAAATGTTTGTGCTGCTATCTATTATACTGTTTGTCACCAGAAAAAAAGAGGGGGAAAAAAACACAACAGATCTGAACTTAATTTACAATAAGGGTAGCCAGGATCTGAAGACAAACATTTCTGTGGCATTTAACCCATTGAACCAATTCCCACAGAAAAGTGATTCAGTCAGAATTAAAGCTGCCAAACACTGTAACTTCCAGGGGATATTCCTGATTCTAAAATACAAAAGCCTGCATTTGACTATGAGGGAGAAATTCTTCTGGTCCTACTGCATAATGCAGTCCACAGAGGAGGAAACTTAAATACAGCGTGGAAATTTATGTTTACTTAAAACAGACACTCTGCCAGTGGACAAAGCTAGATGCTTACCTCTTCAAAACATTTTTAGAACAGTCAGTCCTGAATTTCTGCTCTATCACAAAGTAATCATGAATATCATCCAACTGATATTCACATTTCAGAAGATGAAAAAGCTATGTACTCTAAGGGGGGAGTGTGGGGAAAACAAACATCAAAGCATTTCCAGCAGTGGTACCCATATCCCTTGATCAGTATCAAGTACTTGCAGAACACCCCAGGTAACAGCATAGGCCTATCAGGGAAAGAGGGGGACTAACAACAATTACAAAATTTAAAAAAAAAATAAATAAATAAAAAATTGGAGCTTTTATGGTCTGAAGTGCAGACTAACAATCTAAAGTGCAATTTGATACTACTAATCTGTTCCAAAATGTTTGAGAGTGTGAAAATAGTTCAAGAGCAAACAAATTCCAATAGCAGCAACAGCAGAACACCATGCTGACATCCCATGTTGGTCATAAACAAAAGCACCATTTGGGGTTGATTTGTTTTTATTTTCCCTTTTGTTTTGGTTTGGTTTTAGGTATTTTTATAAAAAAAGCTTCTCCCCTCAGAGGACATTG
This sequence comes from Pseudopipra pipra, assembly GCF_036250125.1. NCBI lineage: Eukaryota > Metazoa > Chordata > Aves > Passeriformes > Pipridae > Pseudopipra > Pseudopipra pipra. Next base: position 28,004,641 of record NC_087553.1, read on the forward strand.
GAAAGTCCATTACTTTCTTATATTTCATTTAAGTTTTAATAAGCTTGTTTCGTGCTATCAAGAGAACACACATGATATTTATTCCTCCCTTTTCATAAACATGATTAGTTCAAAACCATGAGATAACTGCTAGGACAGAGCAGTCATGGCTGAAGGACAGATCAAAAGAATAAATGAGAAAGGAGTACAATTACCATATACAAATAATACACATAAAATATATGCAGATAATAGCACATATCATATAGATAACCAAAATATAAAATATATCTAATATAGGAGTGACCACAAGAAAAGGAGGTAGCAGTAGAAGGAAATACATTTAAGCTCTGCAGTAAGCTTTCAAAACACACTGCAATGCTAGCAGAAAGATTACTGTTTGACACATCACATGCTTAGTGAAGTAGGCAGTTCATCTTTGGTCTAGGGGCTTGTGAGCCTTCCCAAGGTGCTGAAGCTCAGCTGCAGTGGTTGGTATTGAGAAGCTTGATGAGAGCAACAAAAAGCAGGAAAGTTTCTGCCAACTTTACGTTGCCTGAAGGTGACTGAGGAAAATTAGCTTTGGTCCTGCTCAGCTTGAACGTCCTTGAACTTTCTGATTTTTCTATTTTTATCATGTGTTAAATCAAAGTGCTTTCAGTTACCAGATTTTTAGCCTCTACATTGATCTATTGAGCATAGGCAAAAATCCCTCCTTAGTTGTCATATCAGTAAGTTTAGATGTTTTCTGATCTATTCCTCTGTCACATGGCTCTTTTGCAATTTTTCAGGATGTTCTTCAAGTTCAATTGGGAATTTAAACAATTCTTTTAAAGAACTATAAAAGAAGACATCTTTCTACTTATTCTAAAATAATTTAATTTGTGGTTTCTAATTAGAAACTATTGAGTGAGTATTGGAATGAAGTATTTCAGGTTATGATAACATTTTCCCCTAAATACAGAACAGAAATATTTACTGACAGTTTCTGCTTTTAACATTATCATGGAAAATTCTACTATTTCTAAATCAGAATTTTAATGGACCAACATATTTTGAGTAAAAAATCATTTCCTAACATATTGTAAAACCTTATGAGAGGTTATATTATGAGAGGCCCATTACTTATTTTCTACTGAATTAAACAAGCATTAATATTCATGGTTGTCAATACAGCAAATATTTTTTCTATTTTATCATTTTTATCTTACAGTTATAACATTAATATATTCTTCTTAGTAAGACTTCATTCTTCAAAATGTCATTTACTCAGAAAAAAGTAAAATGTTTTAAATGAATTTCAGATACATAAAAAATTCATAATTATAAAAAGGTGATTTCATTATTCAAATCTCTTAACAATGAAACAAGAATTATCAATATCAACTCAAGAAGAAACTTCATCAACCTTTTTTTCCAGAAAAGCAGGTGGTTCACAAGCATTTGTTCATGCTGCTGATGCATCATTTGAAATTGGATAAAGAAGGTTCTGAACTACACATGCAGATGGAAAGAAAGCTCAAAAGCATGATGGGCTTCAAGGAAAAGATGTTGGCTAAGCAAAATCAAAATTACACTAATAAAACAAAAAAATCCATACAGCCATTTCTGAAGTATTAAAAATATCCAGATAGAGGAAAAGAGAGTAAGTAATCATCTAGAGAGATTTCCATTTCTGCAACGTAAGCGTAAATCTCATGCAGGTGGGAAGCAGTACAAGTAACTGACAAGACTTTGTGGATAGAAGTGGTTGCTGATTACTATAGCATCTTTAATTCTAATAAGAGAGCTTCTAAGACCTTTCCTATAAAAATTAAAAAACAAAAAACCAAACCAAAACACACCAACAAACAAGTTTTCAGTCATAAAGCCAAAACCCATGGGAGAAAAGCTCTCCATAAAAAAAAAAAAACAAAACACCAAAACTCAAAAAAACCCCCCCAAACCTATGTTTGTTAGTCACTGTTTGGGAGAAAAATCAGTAATGGCCATGTCTGCATTCCAGAGGTTTTATATAAAAGGAATTTGTCTAGGTAATAATAGCAAGCTGCTATTTAGGGATTGTTTCAGTTATAGAGAATTTTCCTGGCTATTTTATATAAAAGAAATTATTTCACGTAGCTTCATTGTGGCTGTCCATGTACCACGTCTGGTTTCTGTTGTAAAACAAAAAACCCACATCAAAACACTCACAGATTCTACAATTTAGGCATAAATAGACAATGAGAATGTTCCTCCCCCTTCATACTTCCTTCCCAAAGGGACAGTAAAATCAATGCCATACAGAGGTAGTGGAGGGACACAATTCATACCAACACACTATCTACAATATTATATTTGGTCTTTAACTCAGGATTTTCCAATAAGACTTTCCATAAATGAAGTAAGAAAATTATAGACAGGTAGTATTTCTTAAAGGATAAAGTTTAGGTTTTGTTAAAGCAACTTCAGGGGGGCTCTAACAAAAACAATTGCAGCCTGAAGCCAAAACTGGTAGGTATAAACAGAAAACATTCATAGACCAACAAACCAAAGTTTTGGTTTAATGTTGCTTTTCAAAATAGGGAACCAATATTAAATATTTAATGATTAACTATTTTAAAACTTTTTAAAAGCAGTTAGGCTACTGCTGCATAACTCCATATTAACTATATTTTGTGCAATAAGTTTGAAGTTACCATGTACCTTATGAAGACACAAGTGTCATAATGCATGAAGCAGTTTAAGCAGTCTTAACAGATGGTAATTTCTGCAGAATGGTACAGAATATTCAATTTCTTTCTAGATATTTCCTTAACTAAGAAAATTATACTTGTAACAGTAAAAAAAATCTTATGATAGTCCATAAAATTACCTCTATTCTAAACAAAGCATTTATACTTCTATTTATATGAAACCTGAAACAGTTAGACAGGAGATATTCAGAAAAAAAAAACCAAAAAACAACCAAAACCAAAACAACAACAACAACAAACCTTTCCTTAAAAGGTACACATCTTTGTACTTTACTGTCAATGCAAACAGAAAAGTTTACTATTTATTTGAAATAAAGACAAAAATTACAAACCTATCCAGGATGATTCATTGGAGGTAAATTATTCAAACTGCACAAAGGACATAATCTCATAATCAAAAGTTCTACCTGCAAGTTAGTTCCTAGTATAAATAACCACAGCACTAAGAAGACAGTCTGTCCAATAAGGCATTAAACAGAGGTCCACTTATCTTCTACTACCAAAACTTAAATGATCTACTTTCACATCCCCTCAACAGAGAAAGAAAAGAACATTTTTAAAGCCTGTGACAGCATTTTCTGTCAATGGGGTAAGAATTTAACATGGAGACAAGTTTTAAAAAAGCTTCTTTAGAACAAAGGGTGGATTTTATGGAAGTTTTTAAGCACCGAATTAGCAGCAGAAGATGGTAAAATCCAAAAGTTGGTGAAGATTCAGAGATAACAGTGCACTGCACTGGAAGAGCACAACAAACCTTTAACAAAGCAAGTAAAAAAATAATATATGTATGCTTTAAACATGGATCCCAAGACACCTTTCAGGTTTTGTGGACTAGAGAGGAGTGACAGGACTTTTTTACCTGCAAGGAGACCAGCATTTTACATAAGGTCATACAGCAAGGAGAGGCTGCAATACTGAGCTCATGAGAGGAATAGAAAGACATCTAGAAAGCACAGGGCCAGCTTCCAGGAACAGACAGGCCCCCAGACACTCATGAGAGCTTTCTAGTCTACTGTTAAAGCAGGTGGCTTAAGGCTGTGCCAGACCACCAGTCAAATTGGAAGTGACCACCTACTAATCATTCATCTTCACTGAAGTAGAAAAATGAACTGAATTTAATGCTGAAGCAGAGAGCAAGGACCCAGCATGGGTAAATGATAAGAAAGGCCCCAACGGAGAATCACCTGGTAAATTGTGCTCTGTATCTAAATGCACTGCCAATTCTGCAATACTGTTTCATAGCTCCATCCAGCCCTACTTCTAGTACAATTTGCAAAATAGATCGTGAGAGGATTTGCAAACAAAACATAATGTAGTACAGGGTTATAGGAGAAAGCATTAGATGCCATGAACAGGCCACTGAGATTTGGAGATCAGGTCCTTTGCGGTCAGACACCGTGATATATTGAAGCAATCATCAATTAGGAGATGTATGTGCACACATGCACATGTGACAAGCATCTGAGTGTTTACAATAGCAGAGAGAGTTGCTCTCTAGTAGAGAGCATGTAAACACTTGGCACCTTCACTACTCACCCTTAAGAGGTTTAGATAAAGAATCATTCAAAATAAAACGTAATAATTAAGAATGCATGATCGCTGTGAAGAGACAAAGTGTTTTATTAACTCCTGATTTGAGGTTTACCATTCCTATATTAAAGAGTAGGAATCTCATTTGAAAGAACAAAAATCTAAACTGATCTAAGCTGTTCCTGTTTTCAGTGGGGGATTGGACAAGGTGATTTCAAGATGCCTTCTAACCTGAATTACTCTACAGTTCTAAAAAAATCCACCAAATTCCAAAAATAATCAATCCAAGAAACCTCTCAAATAGAAATAAACAACAGCAAAACTGTTAATGATAACCACTAAATAATCATGTCCACTGATGAACATACATACACACACACGCATGCACATCATAACCAAGGAGCCTGAATTTCTTTAACTGGTATTTCAGGCAGAGTCAAAAAAAGAAGAGATTTTTATACTGGGTTCTTTCTCCCTGCAAGGACCTACATAAAAGGCCTCATACTGAGAAGTTTCAAAAATTGGCTAATCAAACTCTGAAAAGTGACTCCATGTAATGATGACCTTTTAAATACCACCCCACCTACCAAGGCCGGGATGAGTTCTCCAGGACCTAGTCCTTTATTGAAGTTTACAGGAGTTTTTCTTGTACAGAAATATTTTAAGTGCATCTTAGAAATAGTAGTAGCATTCTTCCAGAAAGTGAAGCTATTTTTTAAATTAACTTACTACCAATTACCTGGTTCATTATTTCAGCTCATTCAGAAGCATTAACCATTTTTGGTTATTCAACCTTTAAAATGTTATGAATGCAGCAGAAATAAACTAACTACAAAGGCTCATGATTTATTTGAGTTTTCCAACTTTGCATGGTTTTCAAAGAATTGTAAGAAAAAGAAATTCTAGAAATGTCACCATTAATAATCCTCTTGGTTCTCTATAATACCAAAAGCAAGAGCAAATGAAAGGAAAAATCCTTAAGTAGTGTATATAATTGAAACTATACATATAAATGCATCACTCCGGGGCACATCCACAAATACTGCCAGCCACCGACAACAGTAATTCAAAACAACCTTCTAATAGCAGCTTGCATCCCCTTTTAAAATATCTTATAAAAAGAGCTCAAAAGAACTTGGTCCCCACCAAGAAATAAACCCTATGTCATGGCACTTAGATACTAATTTTATTTTATTTTTTCCATTGCATTAGGTCCTATTTGTGATGAACTCAGTATTTTTTGTGTATTTACTAATGACTAGCCCTGTCTATAGTACAGTGATACATAAAAACCTGTGAACTAAAATACACAATATTTTTATCCCACCGTTGATTCTCCAGTGTAGAAAGAGCCTAAAAATGTCAACACAACAGTTTCTTCAGTTTGGCAGGTAAACTGAAGAGTCACAGTAAGGAAAGAGAGAAAAGTTTTCTACAATGTTTTTACAGGTTCTTCAGGCTTAGTTAAGTAAAGGATCTTTATGGCACAGTGTAAGCTGTTTTGACTGAAGCAGACAGAAGTGCTTTATTTAATTCTTGCTCTATGAAACCTTGTATTGATTTCCTCTTTCCTGCATTAATTTAGACAGATTTTTTTTTTAACATGGAAAAAAATAATTTGGAAAAAAAAAGCATTTTTGAAAACTGTTTTTCAAATTTTCACAATATGTTTCTGGAAGAGAGACCTTGATGTTTCTAGTGTAACACTGTGCTCTGCCATCCACCTTCAGCACTTCTACTGGTAGCCTGGTGGGAAATTAATAACCTCAGGGCACCTAGAAGCCAAATGTGAGGTACAATAATTCCTGCATCTAACCACAGAGCGGCTGCTTAGACACACAGAATGAGTCAAGCAAGTTTTTAGAGATCTCTTACATGACTAAAATTTTAATCTACAGGAGAAAAAGCACCCAAAATACCAGAATCTTGAGAAATATCAGTATTTCCCAAACAAAACACCTCAGTCTGAAAGCAAGAAGGTATTGACATTGCAACAGTTCTGCTTGAATAAGATCATTCACTAAATTTCATCTGTATTCACTGTTTTAGTTCCCATTTCCCCCTCTCCCATATCCAGATCACTTCTAATGGTGAACTTATAACTTACTATTTTCTTATTATTTTCATTCTAACTACTGTTATATTTAATTTTAACGTATTTCACCCACTCTACAATACTTTCTCCTTTGTAGTGAAGAAAAGGAAGCAGCATTTGCTGGCAACATGGAAGACGCCTACACATTTACGTGCCAGCCCTGGAAGATAGGAAAAGTACAAAGTCCTACATGGTTCATAGTTCAACAGAAAGATTCAGGAAGAAAATCCACATGTAACCCAACAAACCTATTCCTGTAACTGTCTACAAAGAATTGATATTGATATCTGGAGCTAATGTTTAAGGTCTTAAACAAGTTGCCTGAGACACACATAAATCATGCTCAAGGAAAGAAGATTCAAGGATCATGAATATCCCTAGTGGAAAAGGCTGTTGTGTTAATTAAAGATTTGGTAACTGATGCTATTACATGAAACTAAGACCGGGTGGAAAGATTGCTGAGTTAGGTGCTGATTGCTCTGCTGCTAAAGCATCATGCAAGCAGCAGTGTCCAGCTGGCACTAATGATATATCTCAACGCTCCATCTGCAGCTCTGCATTTGCATGCTGTGCAGGGCAATGTCCTGTGCAAAATATGGGAGATAATTGGGCAAGAGAGGCTAGCAATACAAAGCAAACAAACACTTTCTGCTTATTGTGGTACATCCCAGTTTCCCCAATACCACCAAAGACAGATGATTGACCAGTGCACACTTGGAAGTATTAATTGCCATTTATACTTACATTTTTTCAGCTTAAATATTATCATTGTCTGAAGCGAAACACCATTTAAAGACAGCCCTGAAAGCAGGAATATGTTTTGTATCCAGACTTGCTCTGGTTCTTGTTTTCCTGTCTTAGTCTGAGAAAGGCTCTTCAAAACTAACTTAGTCTCCCATATTGACTTTTTGACACACTCCATGCTTCCTAAAGCCATAGATTCAGAACAAAAATTTTCTAATGTTGCCTGGATTTTTCCTCATTTTTATACTTAAGAGCTTTGGATCTGAGTGCTAGTGAGGCCCTGGACGAAGTAATTCTTTGTTTGTTCAGATTAGTGGCTATCTCCATGCTAAACAAAGACCACCAGCAAGGAAGTGACTTACGAAAAAATAATCGCCACAAGTAGCTGTACAGCAAGAAGTAATGATAAGCCTGAAAAGAGATAATTTTTCACCTACACATATGGTATACCAAATGAGACTGATCAATTGGCTGAAATAATTTATGGCAAGCAGAAAATAAAGCAAACCTATTATTAATACCAACTTTTAGTATAAAGCTCTTTTTTCTTTTTTTTTTTTCACCTTCTTTTCTCATATTTCAGTCACTTTATTGCCTGGGCCTCAGAAGGGAAGATTTTGTTAAATTTCCACGAGGCAGAACTAATGGTTCTCCATTGGTCTCTTAGCCATAGACTCAGAAAAACACATTGTTAAGTTTAAAGGGAGGCAGACTCAGCACACAGTTAAAGTCAGAAAAGCAATTTACATTTACGCATTCACATGTTCCCAAGATGATGTGGGAATATGCTGTCCTGATTGCTGCCACTACACAGTAGGCTAGGAGAAAGTGAGATGGGTTTTGCTCTCCAGTATCTTCCAATTTATCACTGGTTTCCCCTTCAGAGATGCTAGATCAGGTGATAAATTCCTGACTAGATGAAATACCTCAGTTTTCTGATCCCAGCCTGTATTTGACCAAAGCAATTACAGAACAACTCTGTCATCAAGTCAGGTCAGTGAGGAAGGTGACTGGGAGATCACCACTGTGAGCACCATGGGCAAAACGCAATGTCCATATTCTCTCCTTTGGTTAAGCTGAGCTTTCTGCCCCTTCCAGGCACTTGCATCCAATGGTGTGGTTTTGCCATCTCTGTCTGGGCAGGTGTGGGAGCAAGCTGAAGGAGGTTGTCATGGATCAACCTGTAGCTTTCACCATAGCAGTGCCAGTCGTGGGTCACCTCAAAGAGTGCTGCTGCTCCTCCTCCTGCGTGGTACATCCTGTTGTGCCTGCCTCCATGCCCGCTCTGCCTCTACTGAGGCAACAGTGCTTTCCCAAGGAGAAAAGAGCCGCAAGCCACAAATCCCACTGCAGAGACCACAGTGCCAGTGCCAAAACAGCACAAGTGTCTCCTCAGCGTAAAAGTCAAAGCCTCTTAGCTTCCAGCATGGAAGCAAAGCCATTACAGGTTCTACACCACCTTTTTCAAACATGAGACAGCCAAGGAAGGCTTGAGCTGGTTTTCCACAACCTCTGCTTGTGAGGACACACTAGTCTATGCCAGATAGGAAGATTTCTCCCTGTAACTAGACCTCTCATGATACCAGTCCTTAAACTGTCCTTGCAGCTTAGCAGAAGGCATTCTTTTCATCTCCCAAGTGGCTGCCTATACATACAGACTCTAATTGGAGGAGTAACATTCATTAAGTTTGCCAGCTTCATTGGGATTCGGTTTTAATAGCAAGATTGAAAAGGTGAAAGCAGTACAAATTTATTCTGTCAGAGACAAAAGCTTGTTTCTGAGGACAAAGTTGCAGAGAAGAATAAAAGAACCAAAACCTGTTTTATAAGATGATAGAACCTTCCCTGAGCTGTCACTTGAAACTCCCTGAAGCACGTTTTTTGCTGTAAGGGGGAAAAAATGGGGCAGCTGTATCCCTCTAGAACTGAGCCCTGCGGGCATCCTGAGGGCTGCTGCACCACACCACCTAACTCCTGCCAACCAGAGGCTTCCAGCTGCCATACCTGCATTTATTCACAGCTTCCTGCCTTTTTTTTGTTGTTATTCTCATCTGCTTTCTTAACAAGCAGCAAAGCCACTCTCAGTTTCACGTTCCTCAACAAGTGGAGCCATCATTTTCCAAGTTTTATCCCCAGACTCCAGAATATGAAAGCACAGGAGCGAGGTCCCTCCTGTCCCTGCAGCCCCTCTGATCACAGAGGGCCATCATGCTCTCTACTACAGTTCTCCAAGTTTAGGTAGCTTTTGAGGTACTTGCGATACCTTCAGGACCATCTCACTTTTTCATAAATAACAAACCACCAGGAGTATTTGTCAATGCTTACTTTACAAAAATTTCCATTTTCAGTCTGCTTTCAACTCTCCATAGGGACCAATCACATCACAGAATAAAAACATAGGAGACAGGTCTGGCATGGAAAAGAAGCCTTCCACGTTCCTGCCAAATCACAACTCAGATAAATTTGTACTTCTAGTACAGATTAAGTTCCTCAACACACCTCCTTTCACACACAGGGGAGTCAAGCACAGAATTTTTCAGCTGAAAGTTTTAAAAAATAAAAAGAAGAAGAAAAAGCTTTCTGAAGTCTCAAAGTGGAAGTCAATCATCAGAAGACTTCAAGATTTTAAATACATGTGGGTGTTTCTGCAGGTACACACTATTGCAGAACATCAAAGTTTCTTAAGAATTAATGCATTGAGATTGTTAAATCCACACTCTTGGTAAAAAGTTGTAATATCAGTAAAGGACTTAATTTTTATTTCAGTGCAGACTAAACCCTTTCATTACTTAAGCTGCCAAAAAAATTTTATAAATAAAACCTCCCAGAAGTCTCCTACTGACAATTTCCTTACAACCAGCAAAGGTGCAATCAGAGGTTGTTTGTGCAGAGAACCAAATGCCTTTGCTGGAGGGGCATCAACCAAGACCCAGAGCATTCAAGACCTAATCGATCAAAACATTTGAACATTAATCCTAAAGCACACAAAAGAATCACTGAAGTAAAAGTACTACGCACATGCTATAAAACCACACATTAGCTAAAATATTTTGCTAGATCATCCGTAACGGTCTCAGCATTATTTATGATTAATTACTTTTTTGTCTAAGAAAATTTAGGGCCTCTTCAGAGGACTGAATGTAAGGTCTGGACCTTGAATATGCCCATGTTTTAATTTGGTTAGAAAAGAAAAAACAACTATTCAAATAACTTTAAATAATGTAAACATGAATAATCAGATATTAGTATTTTCAGACTGGTTTACTAATACATTTACAGTGATTAACTATTTACTTTTCCCAAAGGTGCTCCGTATAAAGACGTATTAATATAGAAAATTAGCCCAGCTTATTAAATTAATGCATTTGTCTCCATCATAGAAAATTCTAAGTTTAGTAAGCAAATGCACTGTAGAAAGCAAGAGTATCTTTACTTTGTATAAGCAAGGAAGAGATTAAAAGAAACAGATGAATTTAACACAAAAATAAATGTCTTAAAGGCAACAAAACAAATCTTTTTGTAAAGCTAACTATTGCATACAAAGCTGGAGGGATGTTTTTATGTTTTTAAAGACAGACATGCACAGGATCTGCAGAGTCAAATGTTTATTTATCATACAAATATTGAAACAAATATAATCATATTTTTAAATGAAATATCAAACCTTCAAATAATCATGCATGTAAGCAATTTCTAGACAACAGACATGCTTGAAGGGTTATGCATCTTTAAATTGTTTCAGAATGAAACCTAAATCAGTGTAAAATAATATTTAGAATAAAATACATCTATTAAGCCTTTCAGCAATCTGTGTCAAGTCTCCTCAGTTGCCAAAGAGAATTTTAAGCAGTATGCCTGAAACAAAAAACTGAAGTTTTTTTCTCTGAGCCAAACTTTCCTTTGTATATGTTTGAGACTCTCATACAGATATTTTGAAGAATTAGGAAATAAAGTTCTATAGTCTTCTGCTAAAAAGAAGGATTTGATCAATAAAAGATATAAACATGTCTGATTAGTCTTGAGATAGAGGTCACTCAGGCAAGTCATTCTACAGAACTTCAACAGACACTGTCATCTTCAAAAGAGTACTTTCGACAGCTAAAGAAGGAAGATGAGACTGAAGGTCCACAGGATACAGTTAATGTAGATGCGGTCCTGATCAGCAATATTATCTCATTATCAGGAAATAATACACTAAAAAGTATTATATTGAAACTATAATAATATATAAATTTAATAAACTTTGGTATTTATTGATAGCAGTTGATAATAAAAAATTCTTATTTAAAGAGAAATATATATATTATCAGTCAGGTTTATGTGCATGAAAATTTACATTTACTTTTTTTCAGAGGTAGATTTACTGAACTTAATATTGAGTTAATAATTTGCTCAAAATAAGAGTGAACAGTGTGTTCATAATGCAAAAACAGTATCACTGTGCTCATGAAACTGCAGACAATAGAATGACTGTACCCAAAAATATGTACTGAAACTACCTCAGTCCTGTATCAGTTCTCCTATATACATAGGAAATGAGATTTCTCATTTATATGAAGACCTTATCGGATGTTATTCTGAAGTGTCTCAGAAGTTGTTTTACTGAAGCTTAAATCAGTCAATTCCCAGATTTTTTGCTTAAAACCACCTTTATTCAGTCATTAAAGGTTCTTTTGGTTCAGCTTTCAAATATTCACATACCGGAGTTCCAAAAAACCTTCACTGACAGAATTTTAATATTTTCAATCAAAATTTCTAACATACCACAAAATTCAGGGTTGCGAAGATATATGAAGTGTTTCTGGACTAAGAGCCCACAGTGTGTAGGAATAACTTCACTGAGATCATGAGACTGTGCTGAATGTCTGGATGTTTACAAACACAGAGGTATTATTTCTACGAATGTCCAGTTTTAGCCATTGCTTTATTCACAGAATTTTCCACATATTCTTTGAAGTAATTGGCCTTTAAACTTGATGCATGCCCATAGGCTTGTTAAGCATTGAATTCCTTTGCCATCACTTCTATTTTCATGTACTAGCTAAATGGGTTCCTATTTTGCTGAAACAAGTATTTTCCTGTACTATAAAAGCAAATATATTTGCAGTTTCCTCCTTTCTATCATCTAAAAAGTAAACTATAGAGTAGAAGAGGACGCTGAAGAATTTGAAAAAATAATATGGAACTTCATTGTAATCAAAACTCGGTGCAAAGTATTATCAGATATACAACCTCTTCATCAAAAGCCTGGTTTCCATGGTGACCAGCACATCCTCTGCTGGGTGGTTTTATTTTTTAAAGACCTTGCTCTTTAATGTCACCCATCCCCAAAATTAGGATGGCAAGTAAGCTCAGAGAAATGTGAAGTTTTTTTCCCTACAGTATCTAAACCAAACGGAGGACTTAGATGCCCACACAGCACCAGCATAATACATGTTTCCTTTTATCTAAAGCTCACCCATCCACCACAGTTACCAGCAGCTGCTCTACTTTGGTGAAAATGTTCATCAAAGAATTTTTTTAAGCCATATGGATGACAGTGACGAGAGGTAAACCACTGCTCAAGCTCAATATGCTCTGTCTTTATACTGTCTAGGAACATATCTTAAAATTTGTCGTGCTGGATGAGACTAGAAGCCTTCTAGTCCACTTGGTAAAGTATTGTGTTCCCAGCAATAGCCAGAGGTCATAATTTCTGCCATCTTTATCATTAAAAGTGATCACTCCTTCCCTCACCATATAAACTGAACCTTCACATCCTCCTAGCCCTGAGAGAAACTCCATTCTAACTAGATATAACTTAAAACCAAGTTGAGCTCATGATTTCCTATATATACCAAAATAGCTGCTTTTTAATTTTGTGATTTCCACTTGGCTTATACAGTCATTTCCTCACTTGCTACTCATGATATTCAATATAAAGAAAGATTAAAAGATGGTGTGCCTCATCTCCTTGCACAGGAGGAAGCACCTATCCCTGGACTGGTCAGATGCCTTTCTTGTCCCTGTAGTATCAGCTGTAAGAATACACACAATGCTCAGATTGTAACTAAATAAAATCACCAGTAAACCCTAATCACTATATGTTTACATAGTATTCAACGTTTATATAGTATAGACACAGCCTATTTCTCACTGCAAATTGCATCCTCTATTCAGCTGCCCAGCACACTCAACATCTAATTCAAACACACATCCTATTTTTAACAATGACTCATTTCATTTCATCCTCACCCTCTTGCAGTCTCAGTTCAAGACTGTTATATAACTCTAGCCAGTAAAATATACAGCTAGAGATTTTTACTGTTACAGCTTAATTGCTCATAATTCCTGCCAGATGCCTTTTATTTTAGTGTAACAGATGTTTACTAATACAGGTTCTAAACTATCAGCCATAGTAATAACAGAAGAGAAATATTTTGTTTAACCTGCTAACTAGAAGATCATCTAAAGAGATCTGATTTCTCCTGACTCAATAAACACTACCCTTGTGACCATGCAGAATAGTTGGATTATGGCTCCACCTTTCTGTTTCTTTCTCCCTCACCTACTGTCCACAGAATGGCACAGTGTAATATCTGCCTAGGGAAAAAAAAAAAAAAAGCCTGTTTTCAGCAAGCTTGAGGTGCAGCATATTCTTTCTTATCTTTATGCACAGAGCTGCAGTAACACTTTCCCTTCTCCCTCAAACTTAATCTCCAATAACATTTTAACTCTGCAATATTTTCATCTTAAAGGCTGAAGTTTTTCAAGGATGTGAATGACAGTATTTTTGGCAAGGGAGAAAGAAGCACCCAGGGGAAGCACTTAAAAGAATAAGAAAGAAGTATGTAGGCATTTGTGCATGAGGTGTGTTTGCAGTTTTCAGTCGTGATGTGGAAAGATGACGGGACTTTGAGAACTTGTCATTTGCAAAGCAGCAATTACTTCTGGAACCTGAGAGTGGTATCTGTTATGTGCATTATTTTTTTCCTATGCAGACCGTAAGGAATAAGTACCCATTTCAGGGGATTTCTGCAGCTTTATTTCCAGGATAGAAGGGCAAAAAATGAGGTAAAAAACAAGGGACAAAAGGAAACACAGATGGAACAGTTGGAGACCAGTTGTACAATAGCAAAATAAGGCTTGTTCTATAAGCACAGGAATAACAAAGGTAAACAAGTGGACTGACAGGAGGCAGCAGAGTGATGGTTCCAAGACACATGTAAAGAAATTATACTACATCTGAATAAAATTTTGTCCTGGGTTCAATTACCTCATGCTGCAGTACAGGTGGGCCTTTCCATTATTTCCAACAGAGTTTAAACAAAGTCCTGAATTTCAAGCTAAAACTCAGAAATAAGAAGGCTCCTGCAATATGGTAATTAGGACTCAACTAGGAGCACGTCAGTAGACTTTAGAGCTCAAGTTTTTTCCCCTTCATAATAAACGCTACTTGGTCTTCTCAACAAAAAGACATTGCCTAGACATATAGGCCATGGAAACATTAAAAGTGATCAGACATAAGCACAAAACAGCAGAGGGTCTACTGGACACTAGATCAGCAAGAGCCAAATAAGCCCCCTGCTTACCCAGTATAGAAATAGAGGATTGATGTTGGAAGCTGTGCAGGAAAGAGAAGGAATTTAGGAAGAGATTTTCAGAGGTATGCAATGAATAATTAGGGGATGACTAAAGAGGAAGAAATGTAAAAATGCAAGGAAAAAGTGAGCAAAAAGAAGGAAATACAGTAGATGAAAGGGTAGACAGGATTCCATTTTTCAAATTGGTAACGCCAGGTTTTTATTCTGGAATTTGATCATCCTTCTTTCAGTGAGGGGACTGATGGGGTACAAAGTTTGGCCTACATTAAACAAAGCTTTAAAGGCAGAGGAAGAAAATAAATAAGGCCTTTACTGGAGCTATTGTGCATAGTTCATTCCATTTAATTATACTGCTCTCACTCTCTCAGTCTTGTACTGCAGTGCTACATGTGAACGCTTCCCACCTGACATCTGAAACTCTTGAGATGTCATTTCTCTTTCAAAGGACCAAGACTTCTTTATACACATAAAAATGAAACATCTCATTAAAAAATTATTGAAAAACCATAAAGAAAACACATTCACTGGTTTTTTTTTTTTTCTGGTTTACCCTCTTTAACATGACTGTCAAAAGGAGATTTATTAGAAAGTTCTTTTTTTTTTAATAGTTTTTCCTGCTCGTGGATATATCAGTTACTTACAGATACAACACTTCAAGGTTTAACAGTGCTATATTCTCCAAGGAGCAATAAAATAAAAAGAATTCCATTGTTAGACACTTAATTTCTCTGGAAATAAATTTGGGAAATGTCTTATTTTGATTCTGTAATGTTAACAAGAAGATAAATAATAATTTGATGCTTATCTTTTACTATACACTAGTATTTTGGTTAGAAAACATGTCAGACAGGTACACTGTTCACAGTGAAAGGTATGTCATCGACAGGAGAGTGAAACAGATTGCTGTTTTGCACAGCACCAGTAAACCCCTGTTAGACTTAAAGAGTTAATTAAACATTTCCTTCTTGCACTAAGCCTAAAAGACTCTCTATCACTAGAAGTCCTCAATTGGAGGAGTGCTAGAGAGACATCCTTAGCTAAAAAGCATGTCTTCAATTACTGACCTGAACTCCATCCTAACCCTCTTCTACATTAAGTGACTAGCATACAAAACCGAAATATTGCCCAGAGAAGAAGAGTCTCCATGAAACCTGGCATTCAAAACAATTCTTATTGCCCCAACTGTTGTCAATGGACATTGCAGAAATGTATTCAAGAAAGAATAAGACAGCCAAGAAGAATGAAAATGCATACATCCAAGTCTGTGTTAGCTAAGTGGCAATTTGAGGAAGGGACTGTGTACTACAGTCCCTCCTGAGCTTATGTTCACGTGAAGCACCAGCAATAAGCAAACAGTGATAGCATCAGATTCCTGTTTAAATTTGTGCAATAATGCGCCAACCTCAGATCAGCAGAAAGGGCAAAAATCCACATTGTAGGTAAAAAGAAACACCAGGCCTTGCAATTAGTTTCAAAATTAGCAGAAAGAGAACACAGGAGAGTAAATGCACTTCCAGCTCTAAAGATGCTCTCTAAAGACGAGGCTGAAGCACACTGATACAACACTACAGGAGGCATGTGCCAGCACTGCCCTAGTTAAATGCCTTCACAACCAGTGCTGGTTGGCATTTCTGAATACATTATAACAGACACTACAGACATTGTGCTTAGGAAAATTTTGGTTTCTCACTCATAAGTGGTAAGAACCATTAGAGAAGCAGATAAATTGATTTCCATAGCACAACTCTCAAGTTGAAAATTAAGCATGCACTTCATTGCTTTGCTGGATCAGAGCCAGGCAGCTCAGCAGCTTCTACACTTGATCCTACAATAAGGTCAGAAGCCTAGAGAAGTTTCAAAATTTTTTTTCTCCTTCCTTTTAAACATGAGTTTTTTAGAACAGTCTGTGCACTTAATGTAAGCCAGAATTTTGAGTAAACAATATTACACATCTTTGAATCATAAAAGCAATTCTACTGGTAGCCAGAGCCTTGAAACTCATTAAGTACATGCATTTAGATGTTTGGAAATATAGATTTAAAGGCACTCTCTGTCCCAAGACTCAGCAAGGACATTCTTTGTAAAGCACTAATTTATCATAGTTATTGAATGCAGTATGCTTTTTAGCCATATCAGGTTTAAACTTAAACACATTAAGTCTGATTTTATTCAGGGTGAAAACGCATACAGTGCATTTCAGGAGCAAAAGATGACACAGCACTGGAAGAAAGGCATTCTGTAACAAACCTCTTAATTTTGAGAAAAGTAGTGAACGTTGCCATTCACAATACTAGAAGATTCTACTGGAGGCTGAATGAAAGAATTAAGAAGGATAAATCTCTCCTCTTCATGGCCACAATGATTAATGAACAGAGACATGATGCTTTTGCCAGCAGATAGGACAGGACTGTGGGGAAGGCAGGCTGTTCTCAGGGCAGTGAGATAAGTTTATGCAGTTGTCATCTGGGCTGTATTGTTTCTTAGGTTCAGCTGACTTCAGAGATCCCAAGTAATATTTTTGCAAACAGTATTTTTCCTCTTTATAAATCTCACTAGGAACTCACTATTAGGTTTCTATTATGAAACCTAATAGAGTGAGATAGACAGCTCAGTATTATGGTTGTCTATCTCTTTTAAGATCTGTACAGAGAATACCAAACAAACTCCCCAAAATGGTCCCTGCCTTGGTGCAAGAATAAAAAGAAAATAGGCAGAGAAGCATAAGCACTCAGCAACACTGTAGGCACGGCAGATTTTGTCCCTGGCAGTTAAAAAACATGGAAATTCAAGTGAAGATTCTAATGAGATACAACACAGATGTGTTTTCTTTCTACTTCCCAATTTCAGAATTTCATCAATCCCTCTGTAGCTGAAAGCCAAGCAAAAGGGGGTACAACCTCTGCAATAACCATCACATTTCTATTTCCCTTCTTTCTGCCTTCCTTTCCCTCTTTCCCCCCAATATATTAAGTGTGTGTTAGGACCTCTTACTAAAAATCACTTAACTACAAACTGTAGACCAAAGTGAGCCACTGACTTTATTGCTTGCTTGCAGGTTAATACGCACAGAACTCCATGGAAATTTGGTCTGGTTACATCCAGGCCACTGCATTTTCTGCTGACTCTCATAATGCTTTTTGACTACGGTAAGGAGTGTTAGCACCATCTTGTGGCTTTCACTTCTGAACACAGTCCGCAGGAGCTGGGCAGTTTATAAACCCTCCATATTAAGCCTTGTAACTGGAACACAAACTCTAAGCACTATAATGAGCAGTTGCATCTCTGGGGTCCCTCAGCAGTTTCCTCATACTCTGAAGCCTACTGGTCAGGATAAATGAATGGCTGTTCTTCAAACCCAGCTATTTCCCCAAACTTTACAAACATTAGGTTTTTAAGCAGACAGAACCTGAAACGTACTCCTTTGGGTTTTCTTTCTTTAAATTTCTTTTGTTTGGCTAGTCTAAACACAGTAAACTTTTTTACTTTCCTACATCGTTCTGGTAGTTTTTCCCGCTTAAGCTCCAGTACATCTCTATCCTCTTTGAAAATAAGCAGTTTAGGTAAATAACTTCAACCTCTGCCAGGGTAACAAATACTCCACCTGAGGTGTCTCAAGCCTCCATTTCCTTTCTTCACAGCTGCAGCACACTTTTGATTAGCAGCTGGATTTTTCTTCTTCTACCTCTGTCTACCTTTATCTTTCTCTACCTCTGTTTCCAGTTGAAGACTCCCAGCTCATTGGAGGAAAATATACACTTACATATAAAGTAAGAAATATGTAAAAATAAATTTTGTTTTTGTCTGTGTCAAATACAGCGTTCACAGCAGGTGGCAATACCTTCCAATGTAGTAAAAAAGAGAAAAAAGTTTGATGCTATGATTGCACACACAAAATAAGATGGAAAGGTCACAGGAATTTATGCAAACAAAAGAAGGGATACGAGCTGCAGCCAGACTTCCAGCAGATTTGAGGAATAAAGCTGTAATACTCCTTCAGATTTTCTTATGGTTGCAAAAGTTGTGTATTACAACCATAATGCTATTTTTCTCCAGCAGTGTGTGTTTCTGACTAACTATAAGACAGGCCCAAATGCATCTCTGAGAAGGGTTCAGCTGACTTGAGTCCCCTGCATTTTTCCTGTCTCTGCTGTGAGTACAAGTTTTCCTGAAATAGCTCTATTCCATACATTCACACAGCATGGACCAGACACAGACCTAGGAAAGTAACGTAGCTGCCTACTTCATGTTTCAGTAGCCTGGATGGGATTTAGCAACCAAAATATATTTTTGGGAAGACTATCCAAGTAAGGATGGCATAAGGTGCCGTAATAAGGAAGAAGGACAAATAAAGTACTTCAGGTAATTACAGTCCAGTCAGCCAAACACCGGTATTTGAAAAGAGATGGTGACAAACTAGTAAGTAAGCAATAAATCAAGCTGTCTTTAAGCACCTTGAAGAAAACAAGATTATAACAAAGAGTTGACATATTTGTCAGGAACAATTCATGGCAAATCAATATAGTTGCTTTCAAAAGAGCTGATCTAGCATACAAGGGGACAGGTTCCTGTAATAACAAATAAGAAAAATACAGTCTAGAAGAAGGTGCACTAATTTCAGGTCAGAAGTAGTTGGAAAAAAATTATTAACATTATTATTGAAAAATGGGAATGCATTTCAAGAAGACACAGAGGTCTTTTTATATCAAATATCTTAATGAATTATGATATTTTGTATTTCTTTAAAATTTGCAGATGACACAAACTTGACAGGTGTTGCTCAGCTCCTGACTCATTTCTACCCAATGCAAAATCTATTCATCTTAATCCAGCTGGTGTTGTCTAGCTAAGTCTTCTGGATATTCTGAAATATAGTGTTCAATGTAATCAAGAATAATGATTGTAAGAAGAGAAAGTTAATCAACAGGAACTTTTCATGACTCAGTTAAAAATTGATATGTAGCTATGAAACAGTTACCAAAATTATGTTCCTCTCTGGTACTCCCTCACAAGATTACCAAGTTAGGAAATCAGTACATCCTCATGTTTTGCCTCATTCTAAGCAGAAGCCTGGCTTTTATTAACTAGAGCAATGCTCTCAAGAAAACATTATTTCAAATCACCAGTAATATTACAAATTGAAGAATTCCCTTTCAGAATACATAAGATTGATAATTCTAATGTCAATTATACTCTCATATACAAGGACAAAATTTGACACTACTCCGTAAATTATGCAGCATTGCAGAACACTGCAAAGCAACAAAAGCACTAAATTGAGACTAATGTTTCAAGTAGGATGCACAGCACCCACTACAACCAGCTATTAGCTGCAGTTTTATCTCTTTTGTACTGCGTATATGAATACAGAGGTTTTTTATGTCGGTATCTTAGTTTCTGCATCACTATCTCGTGGCTCTGAACATTGAAATCCAGCTCAGACATCGCTGAGCACAGCTTATTACAAGGTCCCAAACATGCCCTGCTCAGAAGGAAGCAGCCAGAGTATTCCCACCATCAGTAGTCAAAAAAATATTTTGAAAAAAATTCTTTTGAAACTACAATTTACGTATTGTATGCATTATATATATTGGTGGTTTAACATAGTTTGTTTTTTAAAGAATTTGTTATTAAAATATTATAGATAATTTGACGTAAATTCACAGAAGAGAAGCAATGCATTAAGCCTGTGATATGGTATTCTTCTGCATTTCAAGTTCCTGTAAATGAGCTGATCAAGTAGTCTTGGATGTAAATGAGCTGGGATATAACTTTGGGATTCACCCTACCTCATTAATCTAACTCTAAGTTACCCTCTGTCTTTTCAAAAAATTTCCCCATTTCAGCTGACACTGTACTCTTGCCTGAGCTTCCACAGACGTACTGTATGCTGCTGAACAGCTGTTCCCTTTGCTACAAACAAGCTTTTCAATCATGGCAGGACCATCCCTGAAAACTGATAAGAGTTGAGGAATCTTTGCATGCAAAATGTTATAATAAGGCCCACAGATAAGGAATATCACTGGTGTTGCAGGCATGACATCCAGCCATATGGAGAAGCTGCTGACACAACATGCTTCTACCCCTATGCGTGGTAAAACACTTCACCCTGGTTATATGCAGAACCCTTCACTCTGCTGCAGGAGACAATTAGAATTAAAATAATCCCATGGATTATGTTTTTTTTTAATTGGATAAGAAATTAGGATATTAACTCATCAGGATGAAGACTGTACCTTCCTGTGCTAGAAGGTGTACTTTGAACCAGAACTGCCTAGCCCTGCTGAAAATGGACATCACTTCCATGCTGACCTGTCACCATGCTGCTATGCTGCTTTTCAGTATGACATTTTCATAAACATCTCAGTGTGAACTCTTCAAAGACCTTGTAGCTTCTTAAATTAGGGTATTTATATTTGGGTTTCTAACATAATATCATAACGGCATCTTAGGTTATATTAATCCATATTTTATAACTGGGAAACTGTTCTGCAGTGCTAACAGCTCCTTATCAAGTTTTATTATACTACTACTATTTTATTTTATTTTAAAGTAACCTTTCTTCCCTTCTCCACAACATTGCCTCTGGGTGTCAGGTGCCTGTGAACCTCACAGGTGCTCACTTGCCACCTTACTGACCCAAAACAACTTCACAATTAAAACCAAGGGTTTCACTCCTCATATGGGGAAAATATTAAGTATCTCACAGTAGTACAGTATTTCTATCATTAAAAAAGATAGTAATATAAACCATGATGCAAATTAAGCTTCTAGAATATAGTCACAGAGTTCATAGAATGAACACTGCCTTGAAGCAGGATGTGCAGATTTACACAGCTCTTAATTGAAAGCAGAAGAAAGATAAATGAAAGTCACAACATTTAACCTTGCTTGAATTGTTCAGCATTTGCCCTAACACTCTTGCTTTGCAAATGTCACCATCAAATCAGGCATTAGAATTGGTACTTGAAGTGCTGGAGCTGAGGATTTTCAGCTGCCATGAACATCCAGTCAGGTTCAGAATATTAAATCAGAAAGTTCTGGAAAAGGTGAAATCAGTTTTGATTGGATTTTAGCACCACCACAGAGTTTCAGGCCCACTATTTTTTGGCAACATGCAGTAGTGTCTACATCAGTTACACTAAATTGCATAAATGTACTACAATACTTACAATGAAAAAAGCAGTAATATAAACAACACTAATATACATATTTTATTATCATTTTTACTACAGATTATATTCAGCCACTGTTGCCAGCAATTATTACAATTTTAAGAACTAAGTCGGCACTAGTTAATTAGACCAGCCCTTTTCCAGCCTTACCCATTTCAGTACTGGATCCACTAATACCCCACTCTCCATATACACCATTCTGTTACCTGGCACTTAGGCAGAACCTTGATAATTCCTGCCACTTAGCAACACAAAATAAGTAGCAGAAATCAAAATCATTTTCCAGGGTTTCAGTTAGGAAGTATGTAGAGATACTCATTTGCCAGCCAGAAAATTTGCCTGAGCTTGTGACCCACTTCCTATCATCATCATCAAGAGACAAATGGGACCAGACTCTGGGTCATGTGATTTGTCCAAACACCACAACTCTTCATCAGCTGTCATCTTTCCTGTAGCTCCTGAGAGATTTCCAAACCTTGGTATGAAAGAACGTCACCAGTGACCAGCATGCTGCTGCTTCTGGTAGATATAAGCCTTTTAAGATGGTGGGAGGACAAGTGTGTTCCCATGAATGTAATCAGATGCTCCTTGTACACCCTATTTTGTGATTAGCCAGGTGCTAGTAGCATTTTGGATACAGATATATCAAGGTATCCTCTGTCATGCAAAGTTTTATGACAGGTATAGAAGAGACAATACTGTCCTCAAATGCCTTCATATGCTACCATGGATCCACCCTCATCAAACAGTTGGTCTACAAGTTTTAAAGCAAATATACACTAATTGTATTATTGTTGCTAAGAACATGATGACCTTTGTTTCTGATACTTTTTGAACATGAGGGAAATTGTTAGAATAAGGATTATTTGGCATAATCATGATGTTTCTGTGGTCTGATACTTTTTTAAGAGCAGTCAAAGCAGTCTGGCAGCAGAAAGAGGCATTTATGTTGACCATGAAAACTGCTGATCAAACAAAGCTCAAACACATAAAAAATAAATAATCACTTACCTGCAGAATCTTGACTCAAAGTTTCTTGACTACTACTGTTGTAAGAAGGCACTGGCGTGATAGAAAGCGATGCTGGACAGGAGAATGGATATGAGAAGTCATTTTGTGTTGCAAAACATTGACATACGGGAACATGGGCATCTTCAGAGAAGGTGAGAGGGAGAGGAGGGTTCCCATAAACACACAGGTTTTTCCAACGAAGCAGTCCTATTGTAAGAGGGCCAACAGCATCAGAACCTGACAAAAAACACCAGGAATTAAAACCTGTGTCCTCGTACTGTAGCAGCTTATAATTTTGGAAAATGAAGCTATAACAAGGTCATATTAATTCCTGTTTTGATCATTAAGTTAGCCTGTCCCATATTTTATTTTGGTCCACTATCAGTAATGTTAAATGCTAGTGTAATGCTAAAAGTATATTTCAGTACACATTCTCCCTGTACTAAACAAGAAAACATTTAACATGGAATAAGATATCATAATTTCAATGTGAATTTACAATTTGTTGTGGTCTTGCTTATACCCGAATTTCTGCAGGAACTCACTCATACCTTACAACCTGAAGGTTTCTCAGGACAAGTGAAAAATCAGTGTTGATTTTTTTTTAATCAACAACTTGCAGCCATTTTTCTGACCCCTATCAGATTCAGACCCCTGTGGAAATCAGGAAGTGGGGAGTACAGCCACTGTCACAATGCACTTTTCTGTTCTTCTGTTATAATCTTCAGCAATTCTCTTATCCACCAATCAGTGTTTTGGAATTTCTTCTATCTGTATCACATTTTCTTCAAATTAGTCTTTATTTTGCACTCTTTAAATTCACTTTCTGAAGACTCATATTCCATCTTACTAAAAGCTTGACTGTATATGACATTGTAATACAAAACAATAGGGCTTATTATGAAATTATACCACATGACTGTGGAGGAGAAATACCCTGTAGAGAGTATTCTGCTGTACTGGATATTACCTCTACTGCCCTACCATCATCCTATCCCAAAATACAGAAGAAGAAGAAAGAAAAAAAAGACAACACTCTAGGAGTATTGATTACCTATAACTGCAAAATAAGGGGACTTCTATATGACTCTCCTACAACTAATTTCTTGGTTTTTAACTCTCATGTTTGTGATACTTAGAAGACTGGGAGCATCTGAATACAAATATCCTGTCCACAAAATTGCACTCTCAAATGCAGACAAATCAAATCTGTAATGGTCTTACTAAACCCCCCCAGACAATTATGGCAACACTCGAGACTACAAGTGCTGCTGCATCAAGCAAGCACTGAAATACAATGCAACAACTCAGACTTCAGACATGATCCTGTAACGAATTCTTCTGCAGGAAACAAACTATGTAACAGTGCAGCATGCCTGAATGGAACTGGTGACTGGCTCATAACTTCTGCAGGAGCAATATGACAGTATCTAACATAATAGTAATTTCAGTTGCTCTAACCACAGTTCCATTACCTACTGTAACTAAGCATCAGACTAAGCACCTGAAGAGTAGCAGCTTTTTATATGTAGATCCCTTAAAAGGGAACAAAAGAATAGAAATTTTTCATCAGATCTCTCAGAAGAGGAATCTCTAGGAGTTAGGAAATAAATCTCTTTAAATAAGTGTGTGTGTGCATCAAGAGCTATTTGAGTTACCCACTAGACAGAGAGACCCATACATCAAGGACTTTCAAGTGTGTGCACTCCAGAGAAAGTGCTTTTTGGCATTGCAGAAAGTTCAGTGAACTGCTGTAAAATAGTGTTCAGTGCTAGCCAGTACTGCAGTAGACATTATGTTTAAAAACAAGCTCTCATCTTCCCTATTTTCATCTTCTTCTTTATACAAAACTTTGGCTCATGCTTTTTTTGAAACATAAAATTGATGGATTTTCTAGGGAGCTATCTGCCAATATATTTTATATTACTTTTGCAGACATTCAACACATTTGAGCCCATCAATAATACTGACAATGGAGCTAGCAACACATAACTTTGCCTGGCTACACCTAAAAGGACACAGGGTTTACTCATCTTTCCTAGTGGTAATTTAGATTTACTTGTATTGAGATACACACTAACTAAAGACTTTGGTTATCCCATAGTGCCTGATTGCTTTATCATGAATGCTCAGGAAAATGGGAGCATTAAAATGTATCCATGTACAGAGGATATGAAATTTATGGCTGTTTTTAACTGTCAATATAGTCATGAAAAATCTATAAGCACTTTATGTTCAGATTTTTAAAATATGCTTGTAGTCACTCCTTTGTATAGTATAGTTTCCTGTAAACATTGATTTTCACTTTTACCAATAGCGAGTCATTCCATAAATTCATTTTCAAGTATATGGAAATGATAATTTCTGAGAAAAAAACCACAAACAACAACCAGATACATCACATCAAAGAGACTATTATCTGTTCACTACTGCAAGGCCATTTTGCCTATACTAAAACCATCAGCTTAATTTTCATTTTTATCTGCAAGAGAGCATATGCTGCAGCTGTAAGCATACACAATACAGACTCTCATACTGAAAAACTAAGCTAGAATACAAAAAGTTCATAAATAGAACTACCCAGAACTCTTGAGTGAAGACAAACTTTGTAAGTTTTTGACCTTGTTTAATCTCATTAGTCACATTGGTTAGCAACAGCTTTCACCATAACCACTTTTTGTAGCCACATTAAAATAAATGTCTGATTAAAGTAACACATACAGAAACCCATATATATCAGTGATACCTATAAGTGTACCTAGATATAAAAATGGATATATATACACATACTCATAAAAGCACAAAATTGTATGTATAAGTGAATGCAGCAGTTTTGAATTCTAAAATTGCAAAGCTATAACAGTTTTGCTTGCAGAAAGCTTTTTTTTTTTGGAAGGTGGAAGAAAGGTCTATGAAGATTTTTCACTAATAAAAAAGAAATAAGAGGGGAAAAAAGCAGCAAAAGCCACTTTAAAAAGTTAATAGAGTTCAAAGTCATATCTTTCAAGGTAAATGCAACACCACGGATCAGTACAGACAGATACACTTGACTGCATGATCCATGCACAAGCTGTTTCTGCCTGCTTTTTCAACTGACAGCAAACCAGTAGCTGAAACAGAAGAAAAACATCCAGAAAAGAAACTTTGGCAGCAATTATATATCTTTTAAGCTGTGCCAAAATTTCAAAATTATAATAGCAAAGGAAAGCAGTATCTAGCTCTCATCATAACTTCTTAACATCAAGGCAGGGAAAAGGATTCCCTGAGATGTGCTGAAAGAGGCTGTTTAGCAGCCTAATAGAATTTGTGGTTGGAAACATGGGGACACCTACAAATTCACAGACAATGTTCCTGCTGCAAGCTTAATGCTATTCCCAAGTGTTCAGCTATAGCTATTCTTTGCAGAAAACCAAGCACTTGAACCCATTATTAGCAATATAGAAATTAAATAAAATTGTATATCCTGGAATAATTTCTCCCAGGAGGAGGACTGAAAGGGGCTTGATAGTCCCTCAGAGCTTTGCAGATGCAATGCCCTGAGAAATAAACATTAAAGCTTGAAAATCAATACAAGCCGGGCTACCCTCGTCCCTCAGGTTTTCTTATCAGACAACCACTTCTTATGCACTTGCTTGACTGTTAGACATGCTTCCCTTTGTCTCTGCAGTTTTCTCAGAAGTGGTTGATTTCCATCTCTGAGTTTTCTCTTTGCTGGCTTGCCCCCAGGCTTGTTCTCTCACAGACACCACCATGTCATGTTTTCTCCCTGAAAACCTAAAATTTTACGTAGCCTCCTGAAGCAGTAATACCCCAAAACAATCCCCTAATATTCCTCTTACCCCACAAATGCACTAATGCCATACAGCAACCACATAACTCCTGCCTCTGCTTCATAACATAAGCCAAAACTAAGAGAGATAAAAAAATAGCATATACCGTGCATGGTCTGTGCATTTGTCCTACCTGGGCTCCAGGCTGAATTTGCTGCAGAGTGACAGCACACTGTCTGTTGTACCTCCAGACCTCTTCTTTTTGCTCGTGTCCTGGAATCCCCCATCCTGCTACGATGCTTCTCTCTGCTGCTGCCCAGCCAGAGCCTCTCACCTGTGCTCCTACTGCCTCCTGAAGCCTGTATGGCACATGCTGGCCACATGGTATACATGCAGTCTTGCCATTTAAGGCTTTTTTTTTCCCCCCTCCCTTCTCTCCTCTCCTCTCTTCTCCCACTTCTCTAGCTAATCCTCATCTTCACAATCAGGCACACCTGTCCTCTCCTGCAGCTGAGGTGAAGCAGGAGCCACTATCCCTTCACATGGTGCTGCTCTAGCCAGGATGCTCCATAGGGAACTGAACTCCCTTAGGGAGGGGGCACAGAAAAAGGCAACAATATGCACATATTTATTCACCTAACCTCTTCTCGCTGCACATAGTACACATTATAACAAAACAAATCTGAGCCCAAGAGACTTGGGTGACAAGTTTAACTACTACATTTCCACTCGATATGCTCTCCCACCTCACCTACCTCTCTTTGGAGCAGGAGGCAGAAAGCCCAACAGATTATCTGGGCCTGATGTTCAGTGAAGGTCAGGACCCAGCCAGTTCCTCTCCTTCACTGATGCCACAGGAGGGAGACTGTGGCCACCTGAGTCACACACACTGACGCTTTCCTCCAAAAGCTTAAGTGTAGCTGTGGGTCCCCAGCTCACAACTTTCTGGAAACTTCTAAAACCCATTCCCAGACCATCCCACTGTAAAGGATTAGCTTTCTGAAAGGTCTCAACATTCTGGGGAGGACCTGTTACATCTGGTCACAGCTAGAACAGGCAAAGCAAGACAGTTCTTATCCCTGGGGTAAAACTCCCCCAGCTGTAGTACCTGCTCTGTTTGTCCCAGGAGGCTGATTCTCTGCAGTGCAGAGAAGGAAGGCAGAAGAGAGACAGGAACAAGCCTGACATCAGAACTTGCCTTGCTACCTGCTCTGCTTGCTTACAAACTGACCTGAAATACTTCCTAGGGCTACATGCTCTGAAAAAGGTTCTCTATATTCTCTGACCCTGGTAAGCAGTTAAGGGATTGAGACATCTCATTCCCAAACCTAGTTTCCTTCTTTGAAATAATTTGTTCTGAATAAACCTTTGCATTTTTTTTCCACTGAAAAAATACATTTTGGGAATAGATGACATATAGCTAATATGACAACAAAATTCACAAAAGCAGACCAAGAGTACCAGTTTTTAAATAAATAAATAAATAATCCAAACGAACAAACAAAAAAAACACCAAAAAACCCCAAAACTTTTAAGTCTATATAACCATTTTTTAGTCTTGCATATTTCTGGTGTGTTCATAGATATATTTAGCCAAATGGGATAACAGTAATTACTTTCAAGAAATTCTGTTCCAGCTAAGCAAATTTGATATTCGCACACAGCATAAAACTGAAAGTGCATACATGGGATTTTTTCAAAGTTTGGATTAAGCAGAAAAGCAGCTTTTAGCTCTTTACTATCCGTATGTGCCCCAGTTCAAGCTTTTCAGCTTAACTCCTTGTCCAGCTTTCAAATATTGGTGTTAGCTGATAGACTGGCTAACACCTAATCAGATACAAGAAGCATGTTATATTAACAGGGATTTGAAATAACTAAATTATTTTCCATCTTTGCAATCACACTACCCTTTCCCCTTTGTGGAAAGGGAATTACCCTTTAGCTGTCTCTCATTTGGAGATATGCTCTCCAGGGTGAGCCAGATTTCCCATGGCCATTATTAATTCACATCTAAAGAACTGAAATTTGTATGAAATTTAGGTAGAAAATTAACACAGCAGTTTACGTTTCCTCTGCTAAAGACCTAAATCCAATTTATATATATAGTTCAGAAATTTAAAAATATTATTATTGTGCATACATAAAAATATTATGTGCAATGTGTACTCACATTACACTTGCTGACATGTGAGCAATTTCCTTTGGTTCATGTCAGGACTACACATGCACATCCAAGGATGGAGTTTTGCATTCAAACACAGAAAAGACACAGCAGACCACATGTTGTACAGCAGAAGGGCATATTCTCACTGCCTAGCTTCAGTTAGCTGCATTAAGTGGCCAGTCTTCATAATTTTCCCTAATAAGTGAAGGGAGAAAGATTGACTGGAGTAATTTGTAGTAAGATTAAAACTCAGGTCTGTGAATCATTCTTGATAACAGCTTTATGCTGTCTCTATTAAGTAGAGACACAGCACAAGGGAAGTAGCTACCTAATTTAGCTGGCTAAATTAGTTTCCTGAAGACATGAAGTGTAAACAATGACCCCATGTATCCATTTTTTCATTCAGTCTTCTTCCATTTTTTTCTGGATTCAATAAGCACTTAAGATTTTATTCTAGAGAGGCAATTCCACAAGTACTTTTTCTAATTCTGTGGGAAAGAGCAGTACTAGCCTCCATTATCACAGCTTGTCCTCTACACAAGGGATGCATTAAAATCAGGACAGAGTGCAAATCATAAGCAGATGATGGAGTTCACACTGCTTTGATACAGCTCAAGGCAAAAATAATAAGGTATTAAGGACAAGATCTCATTGCAGAGCAGTGGGCAGAACACCTGGGAGAGCCAGAATGGCCAAAGGGTTCAAAAACTTCAAAAGATTTCCTTGTCTTCTTACCTAAGGATTTTGAGACTGCTTCCTGTGGAAGGAGAGAGTGTAAATATCAGTTTTGGAAATCTCTAAAAGAAAATGGTAAGAAAAATTTTTACTCTGCTTCCATACAGGAGGATCTGTGTCAGTAACAAAAGCCTTGGTCTTCAGCTGATCACCTCAGACTGCTTATCTGTCAGAGGACTTCAGCTTGATTGAGAGCCCTTGCTGAGCTTTTTCATGTTAGTGCAATAAAGCAGACTGTTATGGATGTCCACTTTATCAGTGGTGTGGTTGACAGGATGGATGTTTTTTTAGGATTATCTGTTTAGCTACACAAGATGTGATAGGAGCACTGTAAATCACTGCTATAGACATACCATAATAGAGTGATTGGGGAGAATTTGAGCATACTGCATGGGAAACAGATTTCATTTACAACAATAATTTACATTTACATTAGGGAGTGCAACTTCATTTAAAATACCCACTGCAGAAAAAGCTCAAGGGAACAATAATTACAAACATCTTCCCTGAAAATGCTTAATGCATAGCCTAATGGAGTTATTCTTACTCACGTCTTTCATATCTCACCAAGATGGCAAAATCACTGCTGAAGAGAGTCTCTAAAAGCCATTTACCTCCCTCCTATGCTGGAGCTGAAATCCACTTAAGTTTCCAGCACTGCAGGCAGTGGGAATTATTCTCTGACTTCTTCCTCCCAAGAACTTCTCCCCTCACTGATCTATAGTGCCATGTACAAAACCAGGCATTTTGCTAGATCCCAGGTAGGAACACAGCTCTTTTCTTGTCTGATCATTATTCCACTTGTAGTTCAATGGCTTTTTTAAGCATTTAACATGAAAAACTATTCTGCTAATTTTATTGTAATTCTTTCTTGTTCATGATCTTATGTGGCATATATTTGCTAGGTGCATTCAATTAAGGCCAAGGCACAGAAGGTCAGACTTCTGACCAGAAAGTCTGGAACCTAGATGATTCAAGATGAGGAGTTATTAGTTATCCTCTTTCCCAGTAGTGGGTTATAAATGTTTAAGGTACTTCTATTACTTTTTAAAATATATGTATCAGTAAAATTTATTGGCATTTTAATAATAAGACAAGTAGTTCAAGAAGAGACTGGCTTGCTGCATTCAGCAGCCTATACAGGAAGAAATCTTTAAATGCTTTGACATCAAACAGTACCAAAATGCACAAGCTTAACAACTTCTCTTCCCATCAGTAACTACGATATTCTAGCTGAATAAAAGTTAAGTAAATCCTAAAAGCCTTACTTTTTACTATGGAAGTGGAGAACAAAAGATCAGACTTCATAGCAGCATGAAATTCAGTCAGTCCTCTCTATTTAACTAAATTTTCTTGTCTAGAAAAAGGAGAATTTTGTTCAGAAAACAGCCTTCTTGCAAGTGCTGACAAACAGATAACACAGGTTTTGCTATAGACCTTGACAAGAAATAATTGAGAACATCAATCACAATCTATTTGGAAAATTTCATTGCGTATTAGATGCAAGTTATGAATGTATCTTCCCAATTCAAGCATTCAGTCAACAGAAGTGAAGAGCTGGATGCAGAGTGCCAGCTGCCTGAAATATATAACCTAACATCATCATTCACCAAACGGGTCCTGTCCCAAGAGCCTTGGCACCATAGGTCTCACCTTTGGTTGAAAGTATGTACACTCAGAGGCACAACGGGCTTTGAATTGCAGTGAGGTTTCCTCATAGAAGATACAAGAGACTGAAGTACAAGTTAAGCCTTTAAAGAGAGACCTCTTTTTCCTGTGAGCAAAACAGACTGAATAAAGCCTTCCCATTGCTCAGAGTAGAACTGGTCCTCTCCTCAACTCAGCAACTTCTACCAATTCCTGTCTTGCACAGACTACGTACAGATCTTCACAAGCTCCTCCTAGTCTCTGTTGCCTCCAAAGGTCCAGAAGGCTCAGGTATGTCTGTTTCACAACTGCAGACTGACATTTGAGTGTAGAGCAATCTTGCTCCTCTGCGAGAGGAGCATTATTTGAATGTAATGAGCTCCATAAGGTACCACCCTGGTTTATCAGATTAAATGAACAATTTTATGGGTAGCAAACAGAGCACCTTGGTTTTTGTTGTCACTGGGTAATGTAGTCTTGCTGGAAATTTCAGACAAATTTGAATGATTTCTCTGCTTTTTTGAACCCTCTCCTGACCTCAGCTCATACCCACACACAGACTCCTAATGTTTTTACTTTTATCCCAAAACATGTATTTCTGTCCTGTTATTGCATCTTTTAGCCCTAAATTACTGAGCCTTAGGCAGTTCTCATTGTTTAAAAAAAAAATAAATCAAAGGATTGTTTTCTGGTTCTTATATATTTTCCAAAACCTAGATTTCTACTTTGTTTTTAAAAACTCCTTTGTGTTTAGATGTGTGTCAAGTGAAAGGCAAGCCAAACACTACCATAATTCATTACCTGCTAGAACATTTGGTGATGAGTGTTTCCAAAGAAGAGTATTCCCAGAGAAGTAAAAACTGAGCTGAGAACAGGCCTGAGCTCACCTACAGACTTGGCTTTACAGAAATCTTACTCAGTCATCCAGCACCCCTAAGGCAACATCCCTCTTATTCAACCCATTGGCAGTCACCTAGTCATGAGATTGTTCTTGTTCAAAATCTCTCTTCTTTTTGGTTTTTGAGAGGTAGACATAGCTTTTTAATCTTCCAAGTGTGACAATGTTGCCTGTATCAGGGAGCAGAGCAAAGTATGTGGCTGAAGTGGTTGTAGGCTGCGACTGGTGTTCTGGGAGTGAAGAGGCAAGGTCTGAACAATGTTTTTTCAGAATTTCAACAAAGCTTTTTGAGACCATAGGTATGACTTCATGACTGATTAATCTAATTGCCTTATTGAGAGAGGGGCAAGCAGTAAGAGACCTAAAATAAGTTTACATTATTTTTTTTAAGGCTTTATAAAACACTCTTGAACACAGTTCTTGGAAAACCAATCACACAATGCCTCTGTGCACAGTCTCAGCAAGAGCAATATTCTCTTCCAAATTACAGTTCTCCAGTACCCATTTACACTAGAATGTTCACGAGAAGTTTGCTGACCAAGCTAGTAATCACTGACTAAGAAGATAAATAATAAAAAAAAGGTTAATAATAAAGCATCATCTGTACATTGTATGCAGCTGCTTTTTCTTAATTTCCTTTCTTTTACCTTTGCCACAGGAACTGTACTGTTCTCTTATAGCCCAAACCCATCTGAATAACTCAAATGCTGTCTGAATCTAGCTTAATCTTTCACAAGCACAAGAACCTACTTTTGCTTGATTTGAACAGGAGCTTGTGCCAGTAACATACAGAGTAGAATAGCTAAGTTGGAATGAACCAATACCAATCATCTAGTTCAATGATACTTCCAGTGTGATCCAGAGCTTGTGGAATAGAGATACTGCGGGTTTCATTCTACAGAGCAACATACAAAACTGTCAAATAATATTGGAGTCAAACATAAGCTTAGGAAATAACAAAACTAAATTGGTCAGAATTGCTTGTAGCTCCTGAACTTAGATCCCTTAGATGCATTTAAGATGAGATGAGCTGCAACTTCTGAACTACTGGTTCTGCTTCCTTGGGAGTGATAGATGGAGATGAACACGGAGGTAATACAGGAAAGCTGGATTGATTATTTTCTCATCTTTTGCTTCAGGCAAATAATTTCTGTCTCTAGGAACAAGATTTATATATTCTTCCTTTTTTTCCTTTGTCCTTTCCTGCACAATACCAGACAAATGAAATAAGCCCACCCTTTCACAAAGAGTTACTTCAATTTCTCATTATGAGTGTCTGACTTAAGCCCATTAGTCAAATTGCAGTGCTGCTAAGCTCTCCCAACTGTAAGTAAAGTCACTTGAAATTTCAAAGTCCTGTATCTCACTAACTATTTTAAACACTGAAGTCTAAGTCAACTCTAGTTAATTAACTCAACTGAGTGGGTGCTTTAATCTCAGTGACTTTCAGGTTTGAATTTCCTTCAGTTTAAGGAGATAAGCCTGTTTGACTTTATACCTCAAGAGACACTCAGGTGCTGGTGATGAGATCCTGGAAATGCTCATGACAATGAATCACTGCCTTCAGCACAGGGTGGAAAATAAGGTAGGGGGGCACCCACTGCGGTACAGTGAGAATCCCCAATACTGAACAGCTGCTTATGCAGCCAGAGCTGTCTCTTCCGCAGGCTGAGTGAAACAGCATCCTGATGAAATTGTAGTTTGTAATGGAAGTATATGTCAAAATTATAGAATCACAGAACGGTTTGGGTTAGAAGAGATCTTAAAAATCACCTAGTTCTAACCCTCCTGTCACAGGCAGGGAAGCCTTCCACTATATCAGGTTGCTCAAAGCCCATTCCAACCTGGCCTTAAACACTTTCAGGGATGGGGCATCCACAAATTCTCTGGGCAATCCATTCCAGTGCCTCACCACCCTCATAGTGAAGAATTTCTTTCTAATATCTAATCTAAACCTACTCTCTTTCAGTTTAAAGCCATTGCCCCTTGTCCTAACACTACATGCCCTTCCAAAAGTCCCTCCTCGGCTTTCCTGAAGGCCCTCTTTAGGTACTAAAAGGCTACTCCAGCCCACTTATCATATTCATGGCCCTCCTCTGGCCTCATTCCAATGGGTCCAGGCCCCAGAACTGGACACAGTACTCCAGATACTCCATGCGTGCTAGAGAAACAGTTGCACTTACCGTCTGAATTATATTTTTTTCTAAACCGTAAATGTTTGAATTTACAGTCCTAATATGTTACTTTTACTTTCCAATGTAAAAGGACTGTGACTTAAGGACCCAAGTCTTGGAGGAAACTTGTGGGTTTTTAAGCAGGAAATCACAAAGAAACTTCTCAGTATTTTTCTTTAAACAATCAAATGCACACAGAGTCTAGCATAGATGTTCCTATGGTCTTTTTCACATAGATCACCAAAAATGCTTCTTCATGTGTATATTTTGTAAGTAATTTGACCTAGCTGAATTTCCTATACAGTTAAGGGTGTTCTAAAATCCAGACTATACAACTGTGTACTCACAAAAATCTCCCAAATCTAATGTATTATACGGGAGCTTAATTCCAGGAATATAGACCCAGACCAAATTTGATTTTAAATAAACTTATTCTGCTGCTCTTTTCTTTGAATGCAGCAATAAATAACGTCAAGGTACTGCAAGGGTCAATGCTGCAGTGTGTACACAATAAAAGTAACTTATTATGGTTTTGTTTCACAGGTGTCTATAGAGTACTGTACTCAGCAAAAATCAAAAACAAAAAACCTGTGAAGAAGCATACTGTTCATCACCATGACACACCATGGTAATTATTTCTGTTCTTCTGGGAATATAGAGAAATGTAAGTTCCAGTACAAGGTACCTTTTGTTACAGCAGCCATGCTTCAGAAGAGTAAATAATAATGATGATTATATAAAAGATCAGCAAACTACAAGATTCTGAAACTGAATTTCAACAACTACTTTTATTTTCAAATGCAAGACAGGTAAAGCATATGCTTTAACACTGTAAAGATGGATGTAACTGACCTTAATATGGTTCTTATGAGGTGCCATGTGTGAGTACTTTGACAAAGACTAATGTATTCTACTTTTCCTGTGTGAATATCCAAGCATGGTCTTTTTTTGAGGAAGCATGCAAGTTTGTCTTTGTTTAGTAGGACCTCAGCTTTGCACAGTACTTTCTGACTCAGCACTAAAGACCAATTTTATATCAAAGTTCTATGCTGCAATCCTACCTCCTAAAAACTCTTAGCACAACTAATCTGTCAATATTTTCTGCCTAGCTACATTCCTTGGAGAAATGGACAGCTGCTCCCATCCTGTAAGTTTTCTCTTCCATCTGGAACATAATACTTCACATAAAGTGCTGTAATAGCTTTGATTTAGACACCAGTACTCCTCCCCAACTAGAAAGTCATCTGCCTCTGCCATTCCCATCAGCTGATACACCTTCAAGTTTGTGTATGAGTTAGTGGGGATTACTGGCTAGCTAGACCTGTACTGTGAGCAGATCTACCTCTCAAATATTTTAATGAGTTTTTTTTCTTAAGATATCTGAAATGTACAAAATGTTCAGCTTATTTACATTTCACACAATTCATTTTTTAAAAGTTTTAGTAAGGAAGTGATCTTCAATCTCAGCTCTTAAAAAAAAAAAGAAAATAATGAAAATGTTTTCAAGACTGTATTTGCCTGAAATGAAAGGTTCTTACAGAATTAAACATTTCTTGCAGTATTTATTGCTTGCCAAGTCTGGATTTTGCCAGCTAAAAGGTTTCATTGGAATCAAAGAGAAAAGTTTTGCCTGTGGACTTCAAGAGAAGTTAAAGAGTTTACATTGCCAGAGTAGCCTCTATAAAACTCATAGACACCAGATGGCCCCATAGCTCTCGCTCATCTAACAAACAGATTTCAGTTTCCCTGTAGGGAAATAGAAAAGAAGCTGTAGAGTTTGCTGTTCAAAGCTATAGCTGCTCAAAGTTTTACATGGAAAACTGCCTTGAATTTTATCAGATATATATATGTATGGGTTTTTTGGTTAGCATATATAGGTAAGGGTTAGGACACTTACCTGAGACAGTCTTGGACTGTCTTCGTATTTTATTGGCCAGCTGTAACATCATGTCTTAAAAGAAAGCTGCAACTAACATCTCTGCAGAACTTGGTCCTGTAGGAACAAGTATGGTAGATGCCACAAGAATGTGACCAGACAAAGCTGAAGTGGAAGCATAAGTATATCTACATGGTCAGGCACCAGCATTGGACTGGCAGGAACTGAAGACACTGGAACAGGCAGAGAAATGCAGATATTAAAAGATTTTTAAAAAATCAAATAGGGATGGGGAAAAAAAAGTTCATTAGGTGGCTCCAGTGAGAAGACTCAATTCTCTTCTCAAAAAAACTAATTAGGTTTCTGTTATTGATAGCGACAGACACAGAGATGGGTCTAAAGTTTGCTGACAAGATGTAAGCATGGAAAATATTAGCACACAAGTGCTTTATATTTCAAGTGGAGCTGCAAATAATAAAACTCTCAGAGGTATATCTGAAAATACTTGGGCTCTCTGTCAGCTAGGGATGAATAGAAAGAGAATAAAAAAGTCTTGAACTCCAAACAAAGCAATGGATTTGATGCAGCTATTTATGTCTTTATCACAGCCTGAGATACTATTTATGTGGTGGTAGAGAGAAAACACAAGCCTTCTGAAATACATTCTCTTTCCCTTCCCACAAAAAGACATGAGGACTAAAAACATGTGTGCGCCTAAAAAGGTGCAGTGTATGTTTATTCAAAGTAAGTACTCATACAGAAGGACATTGATATGACATGAAGAATTCAGTCAGATTCTTGCTCCAAATTATCTTTCCCTCACAAAAAGTAGCACAAGCTGAAGATTAGACTTGCTATTTGGCAATATAAACATTGCAAAAAGAGTATGTATTTCCATTAGGAGGTACTTCGTTACATCTTATTCTTGGTTCGCCTCATGTTACATGGCACTTACAGTTAGAATATGACTATACAGGTGAAGACTACAATATTCACAGAAGTTGGACCACACTCAAATACACTATTTTTATAATAAAATCAAACCAAGTCGATCCATGCATAAAAGGGGAATGATCTTTAGATTAGCTGAGAAAGGTTTCAGCTGTAAAAGCTTATGCTTTTTATGTCATTTTGAACCATAAAAATCAATCTTTTACATGAAATAATAGATCACAAAATGAAGCTATCTGCTTCATTTTCTCTGTAGTTCAA
The DNA here is from genome assembly GCF_036250125.1 of Pseudopipra pipra. Lineage (NCBI taxonomy): Eukaryota > Metazoa > Chordata > Aves > Passeriformes > Pipridae > Pseudopipra > Pseudopipra pipra. Next base: position 28,041,966 of record NC_087553.1, read on the forward strand.
AAAGGTAGATGTTAAAATTGCTTTACACTGAGATCCAAGAGTCTCAGTGTTTAAATTGCTACTAAAAACCTTGTAAATGGTTCAAAAAGTATTGTGGTTTGACCTCAGCCAGCAGCCAAACACCTATGCAGCTGCTGCTCCCCTTATCTCTCTTTCATCCCCAGCAAGATGAGGGAGAGAAGAGCAGCAAAAGCAAGACTCGCTTGCTGAGATAAAGACATTTTAATAAGTGAAGGAAAGATATAAAAAAATAAACCGCCAAGTGATGCAAAGGCAATCCCTCACTACCTCCCACATGCAGACTGATGCCAAGCCAGTTGGCAAACAGCCACCTTGAAAGCCACCCACCCTGCTCCCCCTTCTTTCTCCACCTCTTCCTTGTTTTTATTGTTGAGGTGATGATATATGATATGGAATAGCCCTTTGGCCAGCTTTGGTTGGCTGTCATAGCCATGTCACTCCCAATCTTTTGCCCACCCCCAGCCTACTCACTGGGGGGCAGAGCAGAAAAAAGAAAGACTTGACCCTGGCAAGTGCTGTTCAGCAACACTGGTGTGTTATAAACACCAGTTTAGCCACAAATCTAAAACACAGCACCATATAGGATGCTAGGAAGAAAGTTAACTCCATCTCAGCCAGACTCAGAAAGAAACCCCAACAATTCAGCTATTAATCTGCATGAGATATATCGTATGTAACTCACTATTTGGATGTCCAAAAATCAAAAGCAAGTCATCTACTATAAAATGCTTTCAGCATATAAAACCATGTGCCAAATTTATCAAACCTGACAGCAATCCACTACAGTCAATACTTTTCTTGACATTCATAGTAGTGGCTTTGACCAGTGTACTTATAAAATAAGTAAGCCTAAGGCCTTCCCAAACATACAACTTTGTATGTGAGCTTGTGGGACTTGTGTCCACATTATCAAAAGTGATTTGTTTTCTTCCTACAATTTGCATATTGGTTTTTACTGTTTACTCCCAGCAGGTTGTAAGCAGTATGGTACAGTAGATATGCATAAATAGAATCATAAATAAAATAAAAAAAGCTAACAAGGTGCTCAGAAAGGCAGCTCAATGACTTTGCCACGCACGAGAACTCAGTTCATGATGCTTGCTTACTGTGGTTCCAGGGAAAAAAAAAACAACAAACCAAAACCAATAAAACCTCATAACAGCAGAAACTGTTGTCCTTTTTAGGAAACTTCCTTGTCTGACCATCCAGGAGCCAATCTGGCAGTCACACCTGCTCCTGCCCATAAATAGACTGGGAATGGAGACAAGTGATGATCTGTGGAAGTCAGCAGTGTCTCTTCACAGACCTTCATTGCTTCTCAGTGTTTGCAGGAATGACTGTTCATTAAACCCAAAAAAACCCAAACAGTGCTACTCCCAAAGACAGTAGTTTTTAATCTACCATGAAGCTCCTTCTGTTAAGGGTAAGACGTTTAACACACTGAAAGCCTTCAGAGTTGAGAGTGTAAACAATGCATAGCTTTCTGGCATTTTAAGAGGTTTACAGGCATTACCCCTCACCTCCAGAGAGTAATAGAGAAGAGTCAGTAAGAAGGTCTCCATAAATAAAACAAAAAAGGCCACCACAGACTAAGAGTGCCTACAGAAATGAACCTGTAGCACTGAGAAAAGTATTTAATGATTCAGCCTTACATTCAAAGGCCATTCCTGCAGAGCAGTAAGACTCTGCCAGTGCAGGTCAGTACTTGCAGCTCAGTGTTGCTGCAGCTGGAGCTGCTTTGGGGCTGCAACATGGGAGCAGCAGCTGGTGTAGGGCTCCAGCCCAGGGGAAAATGTCCTCCCAGGAACTCAGGAGCATATCTTAATGCAGCAAGAGCTTTCTAGGAAAGCCTGGGCTCACTTATAGTCAGATTAGAGCATGGACTAAGCAAATTTGTCTGCCCTGGGTTTTAAAGGTAGTATTGGTCACTGAAGAGATCTTTTATGAATTTGAGAGACTAAGGCACAATGAGAGTAAGCAATCAAGGCCACGATTTTCCATGTCCAATTTAACATAGACCAAGAAAGCTCCACTTCCAAAAGAGCTGAAGAAGGCATATGGGGGGCACAGTAAACACTGATAACATCATCTGTAAAATTTAAACATGAATAAAGATTCCTTCCTTTCTAATACATGCAGGTGACCCAAATTTGAATTGTGGGACACCAGTGAACTAAAAACCGTTGTTTTGTTTGAGGTATTAGAAATGTTACAGTAGAGCACAGCTCTACTGCTTGCCATGGGCCTTGATGCAGACATGCCAGAACCACCAGAGTCACTCAGGCTCTGCACTGGGTAGATGTTTCTTGGGCAGACTTTGCTCCACTGAAAATGAGGAGCAGCCTTAGCTCCCCTTTCCTCTCTCCCATTGTCCTAGGTACAGGGGCTGGGACCAGTTTATCACTATGTGGGTATAACCAAAACTGTGTATTCTACACACTCTGTGTCATTTGTGATGGACTGTTAATGGACCGTTTGCAGCAGCTGCCCAGGGCACACCTGGCACCTAAGGCTACGATGTTAAATAAACCCTTCGAGGCTGTGAAGTGTTCTTTTGTTTTCACACCAGTGACTCAGCTGTGATAACTCCCCTTCGGAAAGGCATTAACGCCTTCACACCCAGCCTGAGGAGTCACCTCTGCTAATGGGCCATACTGGACTGGCATAATAGGCAGCTGCAACACTTAGACTTCAAAAATCAAAGACTCCAGAAATATCCCATGACTCACAGAGTTAAATCACCCACTGTGAAACTCCCCGCCCTGGAGGAGGAACTGTGCATTACCACCTGAACTTGAGCGTACATAAACTTTGGGGTTTGGAACTTCTGGTACCACTCATCATATCCAGAGGACCAGAACTCCAACAGGACTGCCATTGCCACTCTCGACAAGACTGTGCTCATTACTTCAACAGAACTGCCACCATCATCTGAACTAACAGGTTTTCTTTTCCTTTTACTTTACAGTCAGGGGGGCCACGTAGTGATCAGCACAGGGGCCACTAAACACTGTTCTGTTCTTGTCCCAGGGTTATATATCTGTTTGTGGGGGGTGAAAACCAGTTTTCTCTGTATCATTTCATTTATTGTAATCTCTTTTTAGGAAATTGTAACTCTGACTTGTAATCTCTGTTGAGTTGCATTCACTTCTACCTCCAGTTTACTTTTAAACCAGCACACCCACCTTTCTTACAGCAGGTCAGGAATATTTTCTATTCCACAGTGCTAAACAGCAAGCAAGCTCACTTCTAAATATATCCAAATAGAAGTTTCTAATTGCAAAATAAACATAGTTCTTACAGTAAGTTATGCAGCAAAATGTAGGTTATACCTAATATTTCATGTTAAATGTAGTGTTATTTAACATTTTTTTCTTGTCCTCAGTGTTTCATAAACTTATTTTGAAGAAAATAAGTTTACTTTCTGGGCTTTTTACTCCCTGTCATAACAAAATAGTGATCATCTTGCCTGCTCTTCACAAGAGGAACTTTTGACACACCAGGTGTTCCTTTGTTACATGACTGTTCCTTCGGGAGAGGCTTCTTGGCTGCTGGGGCCAGGCTTTTGTTTGTTTGCAAGTTTTTGGCTGAAGGCTGACCTTTTGTGGAAGGCTGTGCCGACTTTTTGGTCATTGCCACTTTGGCAGAAGTTTGAGGAAGTCGTACAACAGATAAGGGGGTGCGTTCAGCAGGTTTGGATAAAGAGGGCCCAACCAGACTGGGATTACTGATATTCGGCTGCTTACTGACAGCTGATGATACGTGTTTGCTTGTAGGTATCAGTGAAGGTGGTGACTTTGATGCTTTGCTAACTGCAAGGGAAGGTGCAGAAGCGGAGAGGACCGATGCACTTTTCAAATTCTTTGCCAGGTCAGAAGTTGTTCGTAGGGCTTTCTGAGGATTCTGAGACGCAGTTCCCGAGATCTGAATAGCATTTTCAGAAGGAGGTTTTGCAAGTTGCTGCTGAGAATGCGCAAACTTGGCAACAGCACGCAGATTTGTCACAGGCGGCCGAGCAGCCCTTGGAGCGACTGGATTCGCTTTGGTTTTAGTGATAGATACAGGTTTGCATTTAGCAGGGACACGTTTCTGTTTTGAAGCCATCATTTCAGCTGTCTCAGACAAATGAGACGGCTGTTTTTTAGAGGATGAGAGGGTAGGATGGAGTGCTGGTGCTGCGGAGCCCTGAGGCGGGGCAAATTTCACCTTGGGAGCATCGGGGGACCAAATACGTTTGCGCACTGTTTCGGAGGGAACTAGAGCTGTTCTTGTTCCTGCACGTGAAGAACTTTTGCTTACAGATTGTGAAGAAGCAGAAGCTGGTGAGCTGCATGCAGGAGACTCCAGTTTCTTTGAGGTACCAGCTAATGTTTTGAAAGGAGACTGCACACCTGTTGCTGAAGACCCTTGTAATTTGGACCTGACTGTTGATGACTTGGCTGTGGAAGATGGGGGCACTGGCACTCTTGGTGATGCCAGAGCAGGGGACTGAGGATGTTTAGATAAAGCCTTCTTGGCACCAGCCCCAACAGTTAAAACAGGAGTAGTGACTTTTGATGGCTGCTTTTGAAACATATTGACAGCTGACATTGGATTCATAACAGGAGGCTCCTGATTCCTAGCTGATGAGTTAGGGGTACTGTCACTGGTGACCCCTTTCTGAAACGCAAGGATTTTTTGTTCCAGAGTTGCAAACTGAAGCACTCGGCATGGATCATATTTGAGCAGAAAACCTTGAAGAGTGTCCCAGCCTCCACCAACACGTACCATCACATGCTTGCCATGTAGCATCTGAGAATGGATGAAAAGGGGTTGGAAACAGAAGGACAAGAGAAATTTCTATCTTGTTTTATGCAGCATGAGGTCTTCAGCTTACATTACCATCTATTGAAATTAACTAAAAATAGCACCTCCTTTCTTATAGAGAAACCTTTTAAAACAGAGAAATTATGCTATAAACAAGGTTTATGCTTCCCAATTATTTTATTAGATAGTTTCTCCTGTAGAGACAGTCATTACACATCTGCAAATAATGGAAGCATCTTTACAGAAGACATTTTAACCATTCTGTAAGCATCTTCATTTAGTATTTAGAGTTTTGGATACAGGTTTTGTTCAAATTATAGATGCCCCTGTAACACAATCTCTTATGACTGCTGAAGAGAGTACTCAATTATCCTGAAAATTATAAACTCCAAGAGTCGAGGTTTTGAACAGTCAGCGTTCTCAGGATATTCCATGACATTTCCTTATTTATATTGCAAATAATTGTTGAAATTTTAAAACCACCACAGAAAAGCATTAACTTTTTTTAATGTGATTGTAAAATGAATAGTTGTAAGATCAAAGTAACTACACCTACTTTGAATAGGTGATTGAATGGCAAGTTGTTCCAACACAAATAATTCTGTGATTCTGAAACAACACCATAAAAATGAGGTATTCCACTTAAAAGCATTTCTCTCCCCAGTAGAAACATAAGTTGGAGTTCTGAAAAACAACTTACTCTTATGAAGAGTATTTTATCTCCCAGTCTATAACGTCCCTCTGATAAGTATTCAATTGAAAACCGATGGGAACAACTGCAGGGAGGATCTTCTGCTATATGTTTTACCTAGTTATTAAAATTGAAAGTATTTGTTAGTATTTTGAAAGAAGCATGTGTTGAATACAAGAAAAGACACCAATATCTTCAGCCCATAATATAAGAAAATACTTTAATTCTATTCCTTCACAAGAAAATCTCAGCTACATAAAGATACAAAGTGTAGAATAAAAAATTAAAAGAAAGAACAAATTGTATGTACAGACAAATATTTTGAGTTGTTCTAATCCAATTTTTATGATTTCTTCAATTTTCTGTTATTTTCACTTCTGGTATTAAGACAAATCTATACTACTATGCATAGTAGCCTCATTTCTAACCGCGACCTTGTAAAGACACTCTTATGGTCTCTAGAAATTGAAACGAATGCCTGGGTCTCTCTTGTGACCAAATCCATTGCTACACCTGGCTCAGAGCTACTTCACCATTCTCCCCAGATTTCTGTTAGGCTAAGTTAATCTTCTGTGAGACAACCAAGAAGGAAACCACTGAAAAAAGGAGAAAGGTAGTCCCCAAATATGTGCCAGGTTAGAGAAGACGCGTCTCTTAGAGCCATTTAGAAATGTAATAAATTGGAAGAACAAGACTATTGCCAAGAAAAAAAACAGTGAGAGTTTTGAGAGAGAGCAAGGACTTGGTGGCTGATGTTCCCAAAGAAACAGAATTTTTACATTACTACAAAGAGGACCTTTAAAACAAATGAATTTTAAAGACTTAACATGCATTTTTAAGCAAATAGGAAAATTACTCGTAATTTCTTTTGGACCAATTCACAAGCTGTTGTGAGTTTCATCAAAGCCTACTTTAACATTTGATAAAGTTTTAGGAAAACATCAAATTGAAGAGAAGCATTCATTGCAGTCATAGGATATTGACACACCAGAAAAATTGAATGAGATTATTTCTTATACTCAAAGAAGCAATGAAAAGGGAGCAGGGGAAAGGAACTCAAGGTGGGTTATATGCACCAAGGCATTTACTCCAAAACATATAGAACAGCATTTTCTTTACAAAACAAAAACAAACAAACAAAAATTATAAAAGGAGGTGCATACACTTCTGTTTTCTGTTTAAAGAAGCTAACATATTAGATGAAAACCAGCCAATGCTTACTGAGCCAGATCATACAAGTACGAAACTTAAGAGCTTGATTTAAAGCTCATATCACACTAAGTAAGAAGTACTTACTGCCTCATGTAGCTCCCCATGGTGACAACATGACTTTGCTGTGCTAATAGGTGATGGTGGCCCAGAGGTCATCAGTAGGGTTTCTTCTAGCTCAATTTCCTTCTCTAGTTTTACAAGTACAGGAGGTTCAACTCCATACCTCAAATACCAAAGTAGAGAGTTTAATTGCTAATTTACTAAAGAAAACGGAAAGAAACTGATATTAACAAATTTGCAAAATTCTAAGAGATTTGGCTGACATGGCACAGCACTAAATCAGTCAGAGGGGTAACTGTCTTGATAATCCAAAGAGAAGGAGCAGCTCTGAGTTTTTAGCAGAAGTCTTCCCTAAGGTGGCCTTGGTGTTACCAGAGAATGAAGTAAAAATACTGTCAAAATTACATCATTTAGGTCACAACCAATTTAGATAAACTATTTTAAAGCTTCCAGCTCTGCACTAGAAATAAATCAAAAGTCTAAATGTAGAGAACAAAGAGATACCTGCCAAAAAGATGAAAAATTATACCCCTTAAAATAATCTTTAATGTTCAGTGAGTTCTTCCAAGAGGTATACATATCTATAAGCTGAATGTATAACTTAAACACTCAGCTATAAAAGGCAGCATGGAACAGTGCCTCTCCCTGAAAAGGTCTGATAATTATTTGAAAAAATATTCATATTATATGATGGTCCTAGAAAAGCCACTCATTACTTTTTGTGAGGAATTAACATCCACTGCATTGCACTTAATGACCACAGATTGTCTTAACTTTGTCTCAGCTTTTACTTAATAGGATGTATTCTTCAATTTCTTGTTAAGATTATGTGCAGATCACGTACTTGGATACAATGCGTCCAATTTCCAACAGACAAAGATACACTTGTCTTGGATCCTTGTGCAAAACTAAAAGGGAAGAGAATGAAGAGGAGTTACAGTTCATATTTATTGCAGCAAGGCCTATGCAATTAGGTACAGAGAAGAGAAGATGAGGTATAGATGCCTACAAATTTCCCATTTTACCCAGGGGCAAGTTACATTATCATTGACAAAGCACTATATGCTTTCCAACTCTAATTTTCTATTTCATAAAGTCTTTAAATGCATCTTGGCATTCCTGAAATCAAACTCCTCCTTCTAGGAGAATTGTGTTTTATTTGGTTTTATGAGCTTCTTTCTTGATGAGAACAGGAAAGAAAGAGATCTGAGAGCTTTCCCTACCCCCAAATACATTATCGTAGTCTTAAAGATGAAAAGCATTTAACAACTGCAAATAGGAAAATATGCTCATGCATACAGACAGATAGGCACAGGCACTCCATAGGTTAACATCCATACGAGGATACACTGTGAAGGACCAAGTGGTTGGCTACATAGCCAGTCAGCCTAAGCAGTTTAGTCCCTTGGCTGTGAAAGAACAATCTGGGTGACTGTTACCATTTCAGTTACCAACAGATCTTTTTTCTTATCATTTCAAATGTTCCAGGTGCCAGCAGTGTCCATCCATATGGCAGATTCATCCAGTTCCACTAGAAGATACCACTTTGTCAGTGGCAGCTCCCGTACCTCATTCTATACCCTCATCATTTTACCCCCTCCCAAGCAGCCCAAACCTCCTGCCCCATCCACCAAGAGGTTTTCTTCAGAATTTGGTATCTTTGTGAGGCTGTATCTGAAAAGGGTGGTCAAAACCCCTGAGCATAAGAAGGAGGGGAGAACAATGCTGTTTTAAAATACAAATGCTCAGATTCAAACATGAGATACTAGCTGTGATCACAGAGAAGCAGCAACACACTTTCAGATATGTTAGTAGCACAGTTTTGCACAAGGCTTCGCTTCTCAAAGACTTGCCCATAGTAACTGAGCTAGTGCCCAAAGCAGAGGCTGCTTCACACCCCTCAATTCAGAGCAGCTCTAGCAGCTACATGCACTTGATCTTGTAGGCACACTAAATGATTATCAGGAGAGCTGAAGAATGAGATGCAAGAGTGATAGCTAAGCAATGTGAATATGATGGTGGCAAGTCTGGGTTTTCTTAAGAACTTTGAAATGGAAACATTCAATTATTTCTACTGTTGCACTGAAGAATGGAAGAGGCAGAAGGAAAACAATGTCTGTTTTGGTTTCTTGAAAGTTCCATCTTTAGGTGTGCAAGAAAAAGCAAAAAGAAACAAGGCCAAGAACAGAGAAAGAAAATAGTTTAAAACCTCACGCACAAGCAACTACTTCCTCCTCTGTCCCCATACAAGCCTCAAAATTGAGATTCTTTCAATATGTTCTAAGAACAGTTGTATAAATGCTTTAGAAAACAGACGATCCCTGTGCTTTCTTAACTAAGTAGGAATATTGCCTAAAAACTCAAAAATCAAAGACTGGGAGAAAGGTCATTCAACTTGCCTCAACCCACACATAGCACCATTCCTTCCCCCACTACCATCAAGTATAAGAAACCAGATAAGTTGTAGAACATTTATATGAACAAGTCTGACTTTCTTCACACCATGTACTAACAATACTCAGTAGAAACTGGAAATTCCCTCTGAAGAGAAACCTGAGCCTGCTCTATATTTACAGATGAAATCTGACATCTTTCTGATGTTCAATTTGATATTTAAAATTGCTTTGATTTAAATAACACTGAAGTGTTTCCTAAAGTATAAGCTGAGTATGAACTCAGATTCCCTTGTTTACATCATCTACTCCAGTTTGTAAGTCTGCTTTTTAAAAGGTCTGATTATGAAGGATAAATCTAGAATAGAAAGTTGACACAGCCATAATTTAAAAGTTACTAGAGGTCATCTAATGTCTTTTCTCTGACTGTGTGTGTTTGCCAGAAGTGTTTTAATTTGCCTGAACCCAAAAGAGAAAAATCCAAATATACCCCTAGCAGAAATCAAGATACTTATTTTGGCTTGATGTCAAAGGGCATCCCATGATGTCTACTCTACCTTTCTGCTGTCTCATGACCCTCTTAATTTATTTCCTTCATAGTCATCTACACTTTCAGGAGGTGTTGCCATATGTATCTGATGGGAAAAAGACAACTGTTAAATTACCCTTCCCCTATTTCATTTATAAAGAATGGCTTGAAGGTCTGATGGAAAACATCAGTGGAAAGAATGTTTCGTCAAGGAGGCTGCAAGTCTGCTCATTTCAACTGCCAAAAAGGCTCACAGAAGATATTTATGCCATAAAGCAAGCTTGTGTCAGGAGTCACAATCAGACTTCAAAACACTTATTTGCTGTGAGTGAAAGCCACAGCACCAGGAAATCCTGTCTGCTTATCTCAGGAAGGCTAAACAGGCTCCAGTTACCCATCCACTTACAGAACCTAAGATGTTTAAGCAATACAATTCATACAAGGAACTAAAAAAAAAATTATTAAAACTAATTTTCTTACAGCTCAGTTCTACTCATCTGTTTTTCATGGCACTGAAAAAAGATACACTCACCAGACTAGTTAATCAGAATGAGACAGATGCAAATGATGGTGTTTTCTCAACTATTTTAAAAGATGACTTATCCAGTGGAGAAGGCACTGGCAGTTCAACGAGCATGCAAATGGCATTAAATGGCACAAAGACTTTGAGAAAATCCTGTGAATATTGTGACAAATTCATTTGATTACTGAAAACAAAGGTACTTTTCAATTTTTTTTACTATCCTGCTGACAGGCAGATATTTTGCTTGTTTTAAAAAAATTAACAAAAACAAACAAACAAAAAAGTATTGGCTTGCCACAGAAAGTTTTGGATTAATTAATTTTTACTGACATAATAGCTGGTAGAAGAGCATTTCTTTATTTACCATGTGATAGAAGTATAGTTCCTCTTAATTAGCAGTTAAAAAAAATTATTTCATCTATAAGTATCCGTCTAGATGCTGTTTGTTATAAGAGACCAACTGTGCACTGGGGCAGGCACACAACACACAACACATAGTTGGCAATATTTAGTTCTATAACAATCTTATTGGATGAGAAAACACAAATGGTTTAGGGGCATATCAAGTAGGTGCTGAAGCAAATGTTAATTGCTAACAGACTGTTGCCACTTCAGGCACAACTCCCTAATGTAGTTATCAAATTTATCTGTTATGAATGCATGATTCTGAGGGATTCCTTCAACAAGAATGAGCTCTAATACCAAATAAAGGATCTCATTGTGAGTTGACTCCATGGCCCTGTGGTCTTCCCACACAGGGAAAGCAAAACCACAATTTTCTCCTCTGTTTCTCAGTGCTTCTTTTTACTGAAGGACAACATGCAAGTTTGTTGCACAGCTGTCAGCCCCCGCTTCACCCCACACAGCAAGTTTGGAAAAGCATCATGCAAGTTAGAGCAGTCACGGAACTGATTTTTCAAGGCTTTTACTTGGACACTGCCTTAAAATTAAAAAAAAAAGCATTAGTAGCTTGCACGAGACAGGAACGGGCAAGAGAAAAGGTTCAAAAGACTATACACAAGGGATCTCCCCAACCAGGTAGTTATCCACATACAGAGGGAAGTAAATATTACAAAAAGATAGATTTACCTAAACCTTCAGATTCAAATAGATAAGTCTCCTCAACTCCAATGGCCCTACACCAGTTAAGAAAGTTGGCTGTATTATCTCTGGCAAAAAAAGATCCTGATGGAGCATCCTTCTTACATGGAACTTTTCTCATAGGAAAATTCTGGCAAGGGAAGAAAACAAAAAGTACATTGTGCACATCAACATTGCCAACAGACTTCAAAGCATAGTTGCAAAGGAAAATACACCCTAAATTCAGAGTACAGAAACAGTTGTAACTATTTTGTGTTCAACCCACCATGTACTCTATCAAAAAAGCTACACTAATATAGAAGGCATTCTATCTTATCACTGTGAACAGTCACTGAGTGAAAAATCCTTAGCTCTGCAGCCTCTCCCAAAGCTGTCCATACAGTTGCTTCCCCATTTCCCCACATGCTGGGGTAGAAGTCCTACTGGTGGTTTCACAGGCCTGGATAATTATTCCCCTTTCCCAAGCTTAAGTTCACAGCAGCAGAATAAGCACAACAAGAGAACGTTAAATCAACTAACTATACTTAGCTGACAGATTTCAACATTTTAGAGCCTGTTCTAGAAAGTGAAAGGAATCATAAGGGAGCAAGGAGCAGTTTCCTTTAAAGCAATTCAGTACTTACTCGTTTTTAAATTGGTACCTTCAAAACTAAAAGCGTAGTTCAAAGATACACAAGTTGTACGTTTCATCCTCCTTAAAAAGCCCTAAGGATTTGCTGGGTATCTGATGAACAATGGCTTACACAGTGAAATCCATACAAGTGTGGAAATGCATTGTTGTGTTTAGCAACAGAACCACAGGAATCACTAACATTGTGGATAACTTGCATATTTCTTGTAGACAGAGTAAGGAAGCACTGGGACAGGCTGCCCAGGGAACCAGTTGAGTCACCGACCCTGGAGGTATTTAAGAGATGTGGCACTTAGGGACTTAGGTTTCACGGTGGACTTGGCAGTGTTAGGTTAGCAGTTGGACTTGCTGATCTTAAAGGTCTTTTCCAACCTAAAAGATGCCATAATTCGAGGGTTCCTTATAGCTCTTGTATAAATACTGTTTGGCGTCTTAGATCTGCTGTCTTGTACCCCACAGTTAATAATAATTCTAATATTAGTAATTATACTGCTAACTGGTAAATATCCATTATTTAAAACTATTGTTTTACTAGGTAAACCAGTAAAAGTTAAAACATTAAAAAAATGGTCTGGATATAGTGAAACAGTTCCTCCTGTCCTCCAGGGCAATTTAGCTGGTAATCTACTGTTTAACAAATCCAAGCATTGCTGTAGCTATACAGGGTACTTGTACATTCAACAAATGTTATCTTGACCAGTTTACATGACTGTACTTCAAATACAGAGAGTTGCTTGAGATTCACATTTCAACTGAGCATTGATTCCCAACCAAAACACTGAAGCCCATCTTCAGGTATATCAGTTTGGATATTTTTATGGCTGATCTGTACACTAGAGTACAGCCATAAAACATACTACCAAGTGCCAACATATATCTCATTATCAACCCACACTGATGTCAGAAAACAAACTCCAGAACTGGACTAAATCTTCCTCAGGCAAGACTTCTACTGAAATCAAACTAAAGACCAACCAAGGACCTTAGGATTTGATTAACAAAGCAAGAAGGTAATTTGTTGCACGAGGCCAGTTTATCCATCTACAAAAACACACTATTGTTAATCAGTCCCTGGATACAGAGGGTACAGAGCATTATTTTGGGAAGCCTCACTCATCTGCTTTCCTTTTAATGACAACTACTTACTTAACTACCTACAACTGGAGAGTTTATATATGTATTTTAAAAGTCATGATATGACTCACCCTTAAGTTATTTGAGCTACAACATTTTTTAATTGTGTTTTGAAGAACACCAACCAACTGGCAGAGTAATACCCCATTATCAAGTTCTTCTAGCAGTTGTTCTGCTTTGACTTCCATTCCTTAAAAAAAAAAAAAAAACAAAACAAAAAAGAAGGTCAGTATTAGAGTTACTCTACAGAAGGTGAAGAAGTTTCATATGAACTTAGAGGCAACTCAAACAGCGTTCCAGTGTTAAAGACTGAAAATTAGTGGAAATATATAAGTAAACTAAAATCAAATATCCATTTAATTACATTTTAATTAGACTAACAAAATTCAGAAATATAAATTAGAATTACTAATTATCCTCCCTCTAAGAGGTGGCAGCTAATAAAATCTGAAATCAAAGCATGCATTTTAATGCAATTCTCCCAGCCATTCAGACTCAAATATGCCACATCTTAATAGTAGTATAGATATTAAATGTCACCATTGACTAGAATATTGGAAAGTTCTTTGAAGTTCATTAGACAGTGATTTATTTTTAACCTCACCCAGCAAGCCAGACAGCCAAATGGACAGATCTTCTTGCATAGGCACCAGAGTTGCTTCATGCCGCACAGATATCCATTGGTCATACAGGCACACATCTGCCAAACCCGGCCCGTGTCTGGGAGTCAGAGGACTTCGGGGAGTTAAGGGAAGGTCATCTCCAAACCACACCTGCAGAGGATTTCAGTAAGCTGAAGACAGAAAGCTCTAATACTTGCAGTCAGATGACAAAGAGTCATGGTTCTGAATTACGCTGAAGAACTATTATTCAAAGTGTTCCTTTCCCTTCGGACAGATACACCAGACCAACCCAACACCAATTAGATGGTGAAGCTATCATTAGTAACTCCTGCATCAAAATACTACTGCGTTCATTCTCTTGAATTCTTCGGATTTAAAATTACACTCTTTCTTGAATATTGAATAAAGAAAACATGCATTAAATGTGTGGGTGATTTTTTTTCCTCAGCACATTTTAAGTCTTAAAATCTGAAGTTTATCATATAATTTACTACAGACTACTGATTTCTCTGATCAAATATTTCAGGGGCATTTTATGCTTAAATCATTAAAAATTATGACATTAAAAGAAGAAATATGTTCACGTACAAGAACACAACAGATTTATTGAACGTGAATCCTTAGCATTTCAGGACTGCATATTTTCAAAATGACAGGTAACTTACATTTCAAGAAAAGGACCACACTGAAATTTTGTGTACAAAATTCCCAAAGACAGAGTTCTTCTGCTACTCTTAACTACTTTCCTTCAGTTCAGTGTGTGTAAAAAATATATTTATTTATTTATACTTAAGTAATTAACTAGAATGTTTTAAATATATAAGGTTTTAAAAACTATAAAGTTTTAAAAAACACTTCTTAATCACCAAACAGGTGTTTCAATAATCTCAGCCTCTGACTTCAAAACCTTCTTAGGTAACAGCACTAAGAAGTGAAAGGGTCACCTGATAGTAACAGTGGGTTATTCATTTTGTCACATTACTCCACTTGTAAAATGGAAAATTATAACTTTTTAATTAGAGGTAACTCTGGGGAGTCTAGTATTTCATCTGCCTCAAGGTAGATCTTTGCATTGAAAAAAACAAAAATATATTATACATGTATGCAGGATTGAAACACTTCAAAAGACATTTACCTGAACTGCATTCTGCATGGTCACCTGCATTTACATTCGTTTCTCTCTCTGGGAAAAGAGAATAGATTTTTAATACAGTTTGTCCTGCTTTCATGAAAATCCCAAGAAAAACTCACCAGTACTGTTTTGGAAAAATAAGAAGTCTAATCAGGAAAGGAAGGGGAAAGAGAGAAGTATCTTAGTGACTAAGGTTTTGATCCAGTCAACTTCAGTTCTCTGCCCTGAAATAAAGGCACAATTATTACAGCACAAAGTAGCAACTGCCTTTGTATGTATTAACACTACTCCAAAGTAGCTGTATGGCATTTATTCTGCCAAAGTGTAATACAAACGCTTCAAACCATTCTTGGATTTAACAACACTGGCATTCATCTTTTTCTTCTGAGTTATCACATGTATATCTTTTACTTGTGTGTAGGCAGATATATGCATCCTGACTTCACATTAAATACTCTGAAGATTATGAAAATCTTAAAGCAAGGAAACAATTTTGAAGAATAAGATTTTTTTCTTACAGAATCATAGAATCGTGGGGGTTGAAAGGGACCTTAAAGATCACCTAGTTGTTATACAGATACATGAGAGAAATCAATGCTTTTATTAAATTCTATTGGGATTGTGACTTCCCAGGCAGCATGCATACACCTAAGGTTTCAACAGACAGCTGCAAACTATTGCAGCAATATAGTTACCAGGACAATTCCCTGGCAAAACAAACCTTAAGGAAAGTTTTAGAGGCAACCTAGTCAACACTTTCTCTCCTGAAGCCAACACAGTATTTTCCAGAAATGCTTTTAACTATGGGAAAATCCAGCACAAGCTCTACACTGGGCTGAGGATTAGTAAGTTTCTCCATGGAGGCTCCAGGTCTAGAGATGTGCAGCATTACCAGGTTTGCTAGATACACATGTACTAGAAGGTATTTCTCCATCATAATTCTCCACAGTGGTACTGGGGGGCATTACAACATCAAAAACACCTGCTGTGTCTTGCAGTCAGTTAAAAGACAACTTTCTTGCTCTGTTACTCAATAGCTGCAATAAAGCATCTTACTGATTAAAGTGAAAATCAGACTGAAGACATTATCAGATGTTTTTAACTCATCTGTTTTCCTTTGAAAATAAGTAACTTTCCTCTCCTGTCCCAGATGTTTAAGTTTTGTATGTAGATGGTATTGTTCTCTCGTCCTGCAAAACCTGGCCTTCCTATGACAAAAGGCTTGAATAGCCCATCACAGAAAACACAATTCTTGTAAAAATTCTCCCCCTTCATCCTACACAAAAAGCAGAACAATGTCATTTCCTTCCCCTTTTTTCCTCCCACTGCCTTAAACCCCACACACTACATCAGATCACATGTCAGCCATTTCAAACATTTCAAACTTACCTCTGTGACTAGCAAACAAGCAACCAGTTCGTTTTCAGGCTGAAACCACTTCCCTGTAGCACAACTGCTAGCACTTCTCAGATTTTATCAGAGACACTCCAATTGGTATCTTTCCCCTTCCTTTTATTTCTAGGGAAAGAAAAAAAAAAAAAGACATTCTCTCCTTGATGTCATTTTTCCTTCTATGAATGAACAAGGGAAGGGCAGGGTATGTACCAAGCATTACTAATGAGCATGTTATGTTTCCCAGAGCTTTGTCCACAGGAATACATTTTCCTTTGGCATAAGAAAGCTATTGTCCCAAGAGAAGCTCAGTAAGAGGCTTCATTGATTAAAAAAATAAATAAAACAACAGCAGACCAGCCAGTAGAGATGTTGGTCTCATTAAAATAAGGAGCTTCATATAGGCTAACAAGAGCTCCAGCATATTAACTGCCAAGGGAAAACAAAAGGCAGCCTAATTCACAGGGAGAACTCCAAACATGAACAAAGCAAAATATTCACACAGCAGCTATCACAAGAATTCTCAGCATCTGCAGTTTTGTGGCATGCCTAACAAAAGCTAGTCTTACAAAAAAAAAAAAAAAAGGAAGGAAAAAAGAGGAGATTGAGGAAAACTGTGGCACTTGAACTTCAAGGGCCTGTTCTTCTAAAACAAGTTATTTTGTAAACCCATATGCCAAAGGGTTCCCTAGAAAGTGAAACGGCTTCACTTATTATCAGGGCATCTGAATAACACTTAACAAAAAAACCCTCTGATGATAAAGACTACTCTGCACAAATTTTGAGTTGAAAAGGTAATATAGTAACAATTATTCATTTTCAGATCTCAAACAGTTCAGCTCTGAGATTGCAGAGAATACGGATTAATATAGGCTTACCACTTACTAGGAGAGACATAGGATGAGAAGACCCAGACGTCTGCCACCTTCAAGTAGTCAGCCTGCAAAGGTGCAGAAGGTGTTCTGGTGAGGTGAATGCTGCAGTACCAGGCAGAGTCATAACCAAGTCTGACTTCTTCTAAAACCGGTTGGGTTCCCTGCATCAAAAAGCTGTACATAATGAAGTAAGCATTTGACACTGAAATCTGGCAGTTCCAGCTAGAACTGTATCAATTTCTACACATGCCAGTTTTATCAGCTGGCCTTCATTCAACAGGAATTTGGTGTTCAGGGATCACAGTTTGTGTAAGAAAAGACCTCAGAATGAAAATACACTGTAATATGTTCCCCACATAGCTTCAGGCAATGCCATTCCCATGCCAGCTGATATCCCCAAGGTCCCTTGGGACAAAAGACTTAATAAGCTCATCACAGCAGAAACAATGCTTTTAATAATTCTTTCCCTTCCTCTTACTCTTTCTGGCAGAAAACACTCTTTCTGGTGATGTTTTCCCTCCCTGCTTCACCCGCTAAAACAGGGAAACACCAGAAAGCTCTCTACTTCTGTTGCTAATGGCTCTAGGATGGAAGGATAAGAGAAGTGTCACCTAGCCACACCTTACACCTGTATGAACACAGCGACACTGATTTACTGTGAGATGAGTGGTCAGCCCCAAATGATACATTGGGAAAGGCAAGCACTGCCTTCAGCTGGCAGACTAACAAACCCCCAATGAAGGACTAGAGCTATGGATCAATATTAGCTAAGAGAGATGAGAAAAACATTCCTATCTATTGACATGTGGGGCAGAGGGACAAGCATTTCTCAGGAAAAGGGGTGCAGACACCCCCTGGACATGGCCCACACAGCCTTGCAAGACCACAGTCTGTCTCTGCTCTCCAAAAAGATGCCTGGCACTTTGCCCTCAGGGAATCTGAGAAACAGCAAAGTCAGCAAATGCTAAAGCACTTTATGCAAATACTTCAGGGTGCTAAACACATGCTCTTAGATGCT
Source organism: Pseudopipra pipra (assembly GCF_036250125.1). Taxonomy (NCBI): domain Eukaryota; kingdom Metazoa; phylum Chordata; class Aves; order Passeriformes; family Pipridae; genus Pseudopipra; species Pseudopipra pipra. The sequence goes on from NC_087553.1 coordinate 28,060,107, forward strand.
ACATGAGATAGCCTGTTTAACATCAGTTGTATCAGGATTTATAGATCATTCACTGGTGCCCAACCCAAGAAGACATGCTACACTAATTACAACCCATTCTGTAGCACAAGATGAACAGAGTCCAAGTCCCATTTTACTTGACTGCACAGTTTACAAAGAAAGAAACAAACAAAAAAATCCTCAACTCCATAGGTAGCTCCAACATTGATGAAGCAGCCATTGACCTAGCTGAAGTGGAACCTAAAGGGATTCACAGGCTCATTAAAATGCCTTGGGTTAACAGGCTCATTAAAAAAAAATTGGGTAGAAACACTTTTACATCTTCGCCCTATATTTAATATATATAACACATCATCTTCTATTCCATCAACACCCAAAGGCAGCCACAACAGACTAACCCAGAGCAGCTGGAAACTGTAGATTGGTCTTAACAGTACCTACTGAAACCCATGTTTTTAAACACATTGAAATGAAAGAAGCTGTCATTTCAGTATCTGTTGAAACCTACTACAGGATAGTCAAGATTTTATTTGGTACACGTATCCTTACATGCAGAAGAAAAGAGGTAGGCACAAGAGATTCACTGAGTGGAGCATTACTCCCTCCTCACTACAGCAATTACAGAGACTTTTTGTTGCACTACTGAGTCAGCAGGAGCTCTGCTTCCCTGGGGAGGCCTTAGAGCCATGAAAGAGAAAGAACCAGACTAGTCAGTCCAAGGTGATGGGCTTTAAGGTGGCAACCAGCTCCTTACATTCATGCACGCTGATTGCTCTCCTCAGGGACTGCCTTTCCGCACCTCTCCATGAAGTGAGTGAGCACACAGTGAGCACACTCTCTCCTTCCAAATGGCAACTAAGGCCTTGGATACACCTGTCAAAGCAGAGAAAACCACTTGAAATCAGGGAGGAGTACTTAATCTCAACAGCTGGCATCTCCACAGGAGACATACAGACGGCTCCTTTACCACAGGAGCATCCAGTCTGGGGAGAGGCTCATTAACACAAGGTGCACTACCCCAGCTCTTCACTCGACTTCACAGGCAAGCTCTTCTCTCTCTCTCCCATTTCCACCTCAGACTTTTGCCAGCAAAGCAGCATTGGAGGGCATCACTGCTAGATGCCCATACAGTAGGCTGCTGACTGGCAACAGTCAGGAGGAGTTTATTATGACTTAAATATAAAATCCTGTCTTATTATGAAAGATCCACCCAGTACAATTTCAAATGCATAGGCCAGTTACGCCTTATAGATCCTAAAAGAATACATGTACTTTTTGCCATGGCTTGATCTGATACTATGCCAAAGGTGACACACAGCATCCCTGGAACATAGCCAGCTTTTGGGCAAAGAGAGGAGCCAGACGCTTTTCGGCTTATTAAGCAATATGAATGAGTGTTCTAGCCAAGAGCACTGGGGCAAACTTCCTACAGAAACAGCACTGCATCCTCAAACGCCTGTATGGGGCACAGGAGAGACTGGTTTGAAGGCTGTTATGCAAAAACTGTCCCCTCTCTCTTCTCTAAGGTAAGTTTCGCGGCGCTTTCCCTTCCGACACCCATGCCGGAGACGCTGGATGGGAGCTGCTGCCCCTGGACGGGTGATTTGGCTCAGCCCAACACCGGGCTCTGTCCGCGCTGCTCGGGGTCCCCGACACGCTCAGCGAGTTTCCAGCGCTGACCCTACAGACAAGTGGGACTCACCGAGAGCCGCCGTTCCGGAGCTGCGCGCCCGAGGCACGGACGCGAGCGGGACCCTGCCACGGCCCCCAGGCTGGGCCCGCCGCCGCTCAGGCGCTCCTCACCTTCCACGCTATCCTATGCGGTCCGGTCCGGTCCCGTCCCGTCCCGTGTCGTGCCTTGCCTGTACTCACCAGCCCCGCCGCGCTGCCGGCCCCGCACACCGGGACGGGACAGGACAGGACGGCCCCGCCCGCCCGCGCCGCGCCGGCCGCTCCTTTCGAAAGCGCCAATCAGCGCCCGGGGGCGGGGCCGCGCCCGGCCCACCTGTCCCGGCGCCGGCGATCCGCGCTCGCTGGCGGGGACACGGCCCGGGGACAGCGCTGCTGCCCGGGGACCGCGGCGGCGGGCTCGGCCATCGGGGTGGGAGCAGGGAGCCGGCCACCTGCCCGCAGAGCAGCCGAGAGCCCAAGAGGCCCTTTGGCAGCCGGCGTTCTGCGCCCCGAGCCTTCCGGCGCGCTGCTCGCACGGCCGGCAGCGCGGGGCTCGGCTCAGCGCTGCTGATGAGCCGTCCGGGCTCAGGGCCCTGGGAGCGCACCCGGGCACAGAGAAACTACCCACCCTGCCTGCAGCCCCTGTTGGCGTCAGGAAGCCTCGCACACCATCCGGACGCATTTGCGTGTTCCAGGGATGTTGCTGATGCTATTTTTCAGAGCCATTAAGCACCAACAGTCGAAGTCATAAAGCAAAATAATGACTTGTGTCATTATTTTGTGACACACTTTCACGAAGTATAGATACTGTATAATTTTTACTTTGAAATAGTAATGCAAATGAAGCTACATGTTATATCATGAAAAGGGGTTTTGTTTTCGTGTGACTTTTCTCCATTTCTAGTGTTTCTTCTTGTGAAGAAATAACATCATGCACACCTTATATGAAAACATTTCACAGCTAAACAGCAAATGACTATGGCATTAACCATTTCATATGGTTTATTACAGTAAATATATGGAATATGGTTCTTAACAGAGGCAAAGCACAAAAAAACCACTGAAATGAAAAAATACGAATGGAAACTTGCATTTCCCCATTTCTCTAGAGGAACTGTAACTCCAATCAGCTTAATCACAGAAGGAATTAACTGTTCCTCTGAGGAGCTGGTGGGCTCTTTCTGATCAGACAGTATAAATACAGAAAAAGTTATACTCACATGTGAAGATCTGGTAGCTATACAATATTCTGTGCATAGTGAACAAAATGACTTTTAGGAACCCATGTCATGTTTCTATAAAAATGCATTAAAGAAGATACAATGCACTGCGGGATACTTTTCTATGAAAGTAAATGTTATGTGGTCCTTTAAAAAGATATTTCTCCTAGAATAAAAAAGTATCCATCACTGCACATCCCAGATCTCACAGAGAAGTGGTGTGAATTTGTGATCATTCACTCTCCATGACATCAGCATCTCTGCGTGATGATGGTTAAATGTCCGTAATTCCGGGAGACGACCCAGAAGACATGCAAAGTGTTGAGGGTTGTCTGGGTGGTGAAGTTTGCAGAATTTTTGTAGAATATCCAGCAGTGGTTCTTGAAGCTTTTCCACAGAATCTCTGTCCTTTATGTATTGTCGATCTGGTTATGGTTTTAAAAGGAAAGAAGTAGTTAGCAAATACATACTATGATACATTGCAATTATTTACACTGATAATATAAAAATATTCAAATATTTACACGGGCAACTGATGTTCACACCTACCAAGAATATTTATTTTCAAATTAAGAGGAAATAAAAATGCTTAACATTGTATTTTTACATTAGGGTTTTCATGTAAACTTCCCACTTCTGGCTAGGGAAAACTTTTAACTTTCTCAAAAACCAAAGTGTTTTAACTCTGCAATGTTTCACTGGGGTTTTATCATCATATCTCCATGTGGTTCTGCACCTGAGTATGTTTTGTGATGCACTGCAACAACTGAGCAACGCAGCATAAGACTTGGAGGTGTAGTACTCCTGGGGAATTTGGCCAGTACAGAGAGGTTACAAGTGGGTCACCAGGGCAAAATCAAACATCTTCATCCTCAGATGAAATTTCTTTGTTAGAAAATACTTGTCTTTTTATTTTGTTCATATGGAAGTATGTGTTTGGGTACTTGGAGAGGGAGGAAAAGAGGAGGATGGGGGTTTGTCACTGAAATTTTTAATGTAAAATAATTTCCTGAGACACACTGATTCAAAGAGTGATAGAAATGCTTCACCTTCCCATCTTCCATGAAACCTGATTTGGAAACCTCACTGTCCATCTTTTACCCTGAAGCATCAAGCTTCTCTTCTCCCATTCCTGTGATAGTCAGTTTGATTGATGCACTATACAATTTCTCTATATTCTGTACGTAGAGATGGTTAGCTTTGTGTTGCCAAAGAACTAGATTTCATGGCAGAGCCTGTAATGAGGGCAGAGATGCTATCATGCCAATGCTTCCAAAAGGTCTGTTTTCAACAATTTAATAGTCAAGAGGGCAACTTGCTACTGTCCTTCTGCTCTTGGCATCTGGTGTTTGTCCAACAAAGGATGAAGACCTTCATTGCTTTATTCTATTCTAAGTTATAGGGTTTCCCAATTTCCCTCTAAAAATGTGACATTCCACAATTGTCAGTAGTGAGGAGAAAATCCCCACATGGGATTTTCTGAAGGAAGAAGCCTGTTGTGCTAAGCAGTGAAAAGACACCAGTAATTTTTTTTAAGCAGAGTATTTAACCACTCTTTTCCTTGTATGCAAAACAAAATGATGTAACAGGACATTTGGTGTTCAGATTTGTGTACTTGTTTTCTGGTTTAACAACTAAATATACTGAATAAGCATGTATGCTCACTCCATGTAGAACGCAAGGTCACACTCTGCGTGCTTTCTTCCCAGAATCACAAATATTTAATTCCGGATAGGAAGTTACCTGGAGACAGGATAACTATGGCTGTGAGCAGTGCATATTCTTCCTGTGTCATCTTTAGCTCTCCAATACTTTTGTAAAAATTAAACATGGGAGTTATGAATTCATCTGAAATACCTGTGGGAGAGAAAAAAATTATAGTATTTCTTAATTATTGAAACAATCCAATTTATTGCTATATAGCAATTATTTTTTATTTCATAATTATTGTCTTGGTGGGAGAAATTTACTACACAAATCAGACCTGATGCAAGACAATTACAAAAGTGTGAGCATATCCTTGTTTTCTAGAGCAGACTAGACATGGGCAAATACTGGTAATTCCTTTTTGCATGGTTTCAAAGTCTTTCAAATAATTAATTTTCCTCTACAGGTATGTTCATCTGGCTCTTCAGGACAAGTCTCATACATGGTTTCCTCACTGTCTGATATTCTAACTGCTTCCTCTTTTCGAAGCAGTCCCCATGTTCCCTGTCTCTGCATTAATAATGTGGAATTCTCTCAGGGTATATGGTTTAACTCTAGCCCAACTCTACTCCACAGCTAACTGCCTCAGGCGGTTGCTTCAGTCATCTCCACAGAGACACTTAATTACTCCTTCTATATAGCATGAAACTTTAGTTAGGTCTAGGATTATCTGTAGTCCAAGATCAACTTGCCTGCAACTACTACTACTTTAAAGCATAAAATAGTGTATTATAAAATATAGAGCCATAAATAACTAAAATCCAGCAAATTTAAGCATGAGATTATGTGATTCTCTCACCATCAGCAAACCCTTTTGGGGTTACCAAACTGCGGCATATCAATGGGGCTTCCTCTTACTGACTTTGTCATCAGGTCACAATGTTCTTAGTTTGCCTTAAATTACAGATGTACTCCATTCTGCTCTTTGGTGTAAAAGAGAAGTAGGTCCTGTGACATCAAAATTATTATTTTTCGAAATGATGTATGAGTCACTCAGAGCAGACACTAGATTATTGACAGCAACTGCTTGCAACTCTGAAATGGTGGCGCTGATGAAGTGTAGACATCCAAACCAGCGGTTCTGCAGCCTTTTGGCCTTCCTTGGCTGAAAAGATGGAAACCTCCTCTGTTGCCATACATGAGTGCCATAGGATCTCTTGTAGTTTTACTCTTATTTTTGAGCTATTCTAGGAGAAGCCTTTATAACTTGGTGTGGAAATCGCATGAAATAATGCAGTTTTCAGTGCTCAGTACAACACAAAGCTGAAGTCCAGGACTGGTTATGTTTGGAGTGTCTCCAATAGGGGAAAGTCAAAATGAAACTCACCAGGTGGAACTCAAACAAAGGAAGTCACTTGACTTAACCATGAAACAGTCACATTTTGCTGTGACAATGAATTTACTTCATCCAGTGGAATAGTTATGTGTCCCAACGGTGAAAGAATGGTCTTGCAGGGTGTGGTTTATTTCATGGCTGAGTCATGTGTTTAAACACATGACATGAGCAACCTATATTCACTTCAGATTACAAGCCACAAATTTTGGTTTTGTAATGAGTTCAACACTACTGAGTCTAAGTTAATTAAGCAGATATATATGATGCAGGTCAGCTCGTCCTGTAGAAGTTAGTAACACAGCTGGAGCTTTTTACAGCGCAAACAATAGTCAGAGATTTTAATATTCTGTGAGGATTATGTTGTTAGTCATCAGCATTAACTATTTCAAATTTTGAACACTTGTTATTGCTAACTTTTGGGGAACCACCTGTCTCTCTCCTGGGCAGTTTTAAACGCCAAACTTCCTTACAATATATAAGTTAACACATACCTATGGCACATCAAAGTCTTAAAGTTTGCATGAAACTAGAAACAGGAAAAAAATCTGAGCCTTAAAGCAGAGCAAATGAATTCCTTTCATGGAAGTTAATAACTCAGCAATGACATGAGAAAAGTCCAAGACAAACTTGATATTTTTAGAAGTCTCTGTGCAAGGTATCGTGCTGCCGGGCACAATCGTTTTGGCAGCAGACAAGAAATAGGAGGAAGTGGGCTGTGACTAAGACTCCCATCATTTGCTTCTCATATTCATAATTTGATTCTTTTTTTCTCTCTCCTTTTTTTTTTTTTTTTGAAAGTCAGGTTAGCTTTCAGCTGGATGAATTTATTGTCTTGCTGACCACAAACTCTTGAAGTCCTGCTGTTGATATAGCAGAGGCTGGGTGAAAATGATGCTGGGGAACAAAGTGAGGAATAATTAATTCAGGTCCTCACTGGTCCAAACACTGCATAAGCATGTAGTAAAACAATTCCTGTCTCACAAAGCTTATAAGCTAACCCTAATAAACTAAAGTATGGATGAGTGAAGCAAAAAATGAGTATAGATGTGGAAACAAGTGAAATTATGGCAGAGAACTTCTCTGCATTACTGTACTCCAAACAGAGAAATAAAACAAAATAGAAGAGATGAAAGGGAATAAAAAGGGATAATTCGGCAATGCAACTGATTTACCTTTTGACTTTTACTAAAGAGAATAGAATGCTGAAATCTTTAAACCGATATATATCACAAGACAATTATTAACAAAACCATGCAAAATGAGCAACTTTGAGACTAGGATAATGGAATTTTCTATTAGTTACTAGTTTTGTCATCATCCCATCTGTGCTGTGGTTTCCCATCATCGTTTGCACATTACGCAAATTGCTCTTCCGTCACAAGAGGGGGCTGTTTTCTAATGTGATTGAAATGCTTCAGTTTGGATTTAATAAGCTCCAACAGAAAGAAAATAAAAGCAGAAAACACAGGAAACAGATGTTTGTGGTTCTTACTTTCTTTTTCTTAGCTACTGTAAAATATGTTGTCACTTCAATTCAGATTATCAGAACAAGAATTAAAGGCGACTTGGCACTTGTAATGGGAAACACTAGAGAAGAAATAAATTACATGACTTTCCCAATGCCATTGTTGCAACTTATACCCCAAAAGTGAGAAAAAAATCAAATATATATAGTTATATTTCTGGCCTCAATAAGAATAGAAAAATTTTTCTGTTTAACCCTCTTTATCTAGATCAGCCAAGAGCCCTGCACTGTGCTGTGCCAGGCAGGCAGAGCTTCCTGGTCAGTGCTAATAGTGCCTCCTTCCTAATGCTTATTTCAAAAAGGTTTCAAAACTTTGTTTCACGCAGCATTACAGCAATAAGAACATGCTCGTCCTTCACGGGTCCTTGGGCATCATTCTGAATTGCACAGATTTCTACCAGCCCCACTCAATCATCTGCAGAAGATATTACAGATCATTTGATTGATTTCTCTATGTTAATGCATGACTGGCTGTAAACCCAAGTGTAGTCAATCAGAAATATGAGCTTTACCAAGTACAGCCTTGCAGCATCAGATTAGAGCAGATTTAAACCCATGAACATTATTCATTGAGCACCCCTTACTTGGGTATTTTCATCCCCATTTGTAGGTTAAGACACAACATTGCTTTAGACCCTGCTTTTTTTAGAGTTTCATTGCTATGTTTTCTCTATAAAGTTAAGATGACTGATGCTTTCATAAGGTTTGCAGTTTCAGGCCATAAATAATTATCTGGTTAATGCAATCCTGGTGGTTTTAGTGTGGTTTTAGTGTGATATCAAGTCAGTATTGCCAGCTTTTTGAAACAGTATTCTCACTCCTATCTTCTCTGTTTGATAAAACTGAATAATTAATCTATTGCAAGAAGAAAGCTTGATAGTATGTACTAATTAACAGTAACTAGCGCTGTGTTATTAATATAGATAAAGAGATCTTTTTCTTGATAAACGTGGAGGTGGCAGTGGATATGAAACCAAGGGTATATTAGCAGCTGCTTTATGCAAATAAAATATTTTAATTACTTGCAAACTTACATTTTATCTTGCACAGTATTTTATCTACCAGAACTACTTTCCATGCTGCTTATGAGCTCTCCCTTCTGAGCTATTCAAATGTATCAGTGGCCCTTGTATGTATCAGGGACCAAATTCACCCCATTGATGCCGAATAGGGGAAAATCTAGCTGGTAGAGAAGACACATTGGAGCAGTGCACATGACCTCTCTTCTGTCTGTCACCATCTTGTAGGGTTTAAATGGCTAACTTAAATGAGAAGTTAGCATGTGTCAAGGAGAACTCAGAATCAGGATAGCAAAACTCCATCTCCTTTAAAGCAATCCATAGGACTTTTATGAACTCAGTATTGCAAGCAAAGAAACCTTAGTTAGAAAAAAAAACAACCAAACCTGCAAGGAGGGTGCAAATGACATTGTCACATACCATCCTTTGGCAGTAGCCTGAGTGCTTGCAATCAGGAGACAAATTGGGTCTGGCACAGAGCAGCAGCATCTGCACTGCCTTGAGCTCGTCTTTATAGGTAGAGTCTAAATAAGTTTTTGGCCTGGAGAAGCATGCTTACATAGAAGAAAAGAGACTGAGTCCCTGAGATCTGTTCTTGTTTTCATGGGTATAAATCTACTCTGCAATATAATTTAAATACTTCCAGCGATTTTATTTGTAATTCAGGAACACAGCACTGGCTAACTCAACATGCAGGAAAGATATGCAAACAGAAAAGCTCTTTCTGATATTCTGCAATTTAAAGTGGTCCTAATTTCTAAATGTTTTAGGCAGTGTGCCAGTTTTGAGTCGAGTCACAGAATGGTGTGTCTTTCCATGAGGATGCATGTGACTGTTTCAAGGGTTAGACACTTTGGACTCATCAGTGAAGATAATTTCATTTTGTTTCTCTGCACAAACCCCAGTACAATGGGGGTTTGAAACACCACCATTACTCAGTACCAATAACCAAATGATAAAAGCCAAAGACAATGGAAGTTATTAGCTCTCCATGGTTCTGATAGCAAATTTTGCCTTTGGTTGCAGGAATCTCTTGTCCAAATTAATGGGAACTTTGTATCCCCCATTCAATGGCAAAAGGTGGCCTCTTGCCAGTGGTTTGGAAGTGTAGCTAATTCTTTTTTTTCCTTGGATCTGACTGTACTTCAGCACCTGTAACCCATCCAGGAAGACAACAGTGTATTTCACAATGTCAGTTGTCCTGCTACCAACCTAAAATTTGTGTCCAGATTCTTCCATTTCTGTTAATATCAGATAGTATCTTATTTCCCAATACTCAAATTCGTAGAACAGCTCTGTAGAATAAAATGATGAAATAAAAATCCGTGTCTGTTCATGACCACTGAAAGTTGGTATCCTTAGGAAAACAAACTACAAATGCTCACTGAGAAAATAATTCACTATCTCAGCACTGTTTTTTAACAATACTGTACCGCTCAATAATGGGGAGAATTTACCTTCAAAATAACAGAAAAAAATCTGAGCATTAAATTACTAGGATGTCAGCCTTTCACAGAAAGAGTCAGTCACAATGTGGTGTATGCATAATGAAGCATCTACTAAGATAAATGGCACAAATTCTCAATAATATTAAATAAAATGTCTGTATTTTTCATAAAGTCTTAACATTAGGGTGAGTAGGAGAAGATTTCAGTCACAGGAGCAGCTAATGTAATAATTTCCATAACACCTTATGAAAAGACCATCAGGGCACAGTCTCTGAGAAGCAACAGGACTTGAGCAATATGCACAAGCTAAGAAATAAAAATGCACCTCATCAGCATGAGAATGAAAATGAACGCTGATAATGCTCAAAGGTCATCACCACCAAATCTCTGACTTCTATATCAGAAAAAAACCAACAAACCATTCCACACAATCAAACTGGGGAAGGCATAAATATTAATACAAGAGAGCAGCTTCAAAGTGGACTTGGTGGCAGGTGACATATCTGGACAGCTTGTGACTTTTAGGCAGGATCACCACCACCCTCCCTGATTTTATGGATAGAAGCATCAAGGCTTGACAATAGGACTTTTGTGATATTTAGGCATTTGTCTGCACCTAAAAATATGCAGACAGAAGTTCTGACTAACAGCAATACTTTGTGGCTGCTGGCGTGACGGTGTTTAGGATCTCACTAGGAGCCATGAGTAATCTTGATACTGTTTTTCCATTTATCACCTATAAACTTAATTTTTAAACTCTCATTCAACCATCACTGAATTTCTTCTGCTGTTCTCTATTTTCTTTGTAAGTTCCAGTTCACTGCATTTAGTCTTTTTTTTTTTTTTTTTTTCCAGTGAGGTGTTTGTAAAAAAAAATGTTTAATCTCTTCTGGCAGTCTTATCTCTTGGACCAGCCTATAACATAATGGCCAGCTGCAACTTTTAGTAGTGTTTGCCCTTACTGGTTAAGACCGGAAAAGACTGCTTACGTTTCTACCCTGATGTCACGTTTGGTACAGGTTACTATTCAACCCAGAGTCCTGCTGTTGAGTCTTATGACATGCATATTTAATATTTTTAATATATAATACTTAATGTTTTTGAAAGTCATATGTGTAAACAACGATAACAGAAGAATTTGGATGCTTTTCTTTAATTTTTTTTAAACTTGCAACACCTGAAAATGATGAGGATTTAAGCCACAAAAATAAGCTATTTCAGTAGTAGGTATTTTAAAACTATTTTTAAGTTTTATTTATTTAAATAGGTTTAGTACAGCAATTAAGTTAACAGTGCTACAGTGCAAAGATTTACAAGCTGCTTTTGTTGTTTACTGTCACAGGCCCATTAAATGCAGTCAAGGAAAATCTTTTTAAGTAGGCTTGAATTTGCACAGAGTGGAGAAATAAAATATATGGAAAAGGGTACTTTGTTCTCTATTCTGCTTTTTAATAGAAGGAAAGAATGCAATCAGCAGCAGTAAGCTAGACAATGCATTATCCTTCTGTAATATAGGGAGGGAGAAATTCTAGCAGTATTTCCTCTTATGTCTCCAACTTGAGCCTGGCTTCAGGGAAGATGTTTTAGAAAACCTTTTCCAAGGGCAAAAAGAAACATGCATATATATATACACATTAAAAAAGTTATTGTGTTTCATTTCTTGGGAACTATTCAGCCTAGGTTTTTGGTCTGATCCAGAATCCATTTTTAATTTACCATGGAGGGTTTTTTACCCCCAGAAAAAAAGAATTGCAGGAAATCTTTCTTTGGAGTAAACAATACCACATTTGACATGGTTACTTGTCTTGACATTTTCTCCTACACAAAATGCTATTTTTCAAATCTGTTTCATGACAAGTAAATAATACTAATGCAGAATGCAATGTAATATTCCAGCTAGCAGTGTTGTGAAGTGTTATCATTAAGTCTAATACAAACTTGCAAAAAATAATATTGTATCTTATCTGGATTCAGTAGTTGCAGAGAATTAACAGAGTATTTTAAAATTACGATTAAGGTAAAATTATTGGTATGACATAATGGCTTATGTAATGGTCTGGATTAAGTATTTCCTCTGCTTCTGATTTTTTTATGAACAGTGGATACCTTGAACAAGAAGGATGATACTCACTGTATAGTTTAGAGGAGAGAAGTTTTCAGTAATCATGTAGCCATATGGATTAATTTCTCTAAGACCTATTTTTATAAAAAATTTAGGTTATAAACCAATAGAAAAATCTCTTAATGAAGAGATTTGGATACACTCAATACAGTTTCCAGGAAATACATCTGGCCTTCTTGACATGCTTATCTGCCTGCAGAACCTGGACAAGGAGCTATTCATATCACTCTGGAAGTCATCATTTCCAGTCCATCAAACAGTACCCTCTTACAATCAATCAAAATGAAAGAAATATAAAAAACTACTAAATATTAACCTATAAATAAGTGTGCTAAGGCAAAATAAATACATACCTGCAACAAATGAATTATTATTAAATTTTCTAACTCCTTTTCAGTATTTCCAATATATAAGTATTGGCTTAATTTTGCATACATCAGTAGTACTTTCTGATTAAGAGTTTCAGAACTGAGTTTATGCCCATTTTCATGACTAGTATTGAGTTTACATGTTCTTCTGTCTCTTCTCTTTCTGACTCTTAAAACAGAATGTCAGAAGCCAGAATCTATAAGCTGACTCTCTGATTCAGAATTGTTGGCATATTCTGTATTCCGTGATTTGAATTTTCAATGATAGGTAGCTGAGGCTTAGACAAAGCTTGCTGGTCAATACAGAAAAATGGAAAACATTCAGTGCATCAGTGGAGCACAAAGAATGCATAAGACGACAAAATACTGCTTTGCCTGCTTTAAGGAATAAGCAATATCTAGAACCATTTGGCTTTTCATAATTATTAAGATTTATGTCTAGAACCAGTGGAATTTATCAGAGTGACTGAGCCTTTGATGGACCTTAAGAATCAGAAAACACATTGAGAACATGCCATGTTTGTAATTCTTCTATACACGTTTTGCACCTGTCATTTAGTTTTACCAAACTTACCCTAAGAATAGGTGGTTCCCTTCAGTCGTCTCCAATAACATCCTAAAATCACTTTTTCTTTCCTTCTTACAATGATTGCTTTTTAAAGCACACTTTATGTAAAAAAATTATAATAGTGATATTTCTTCTTCACTGTTCTTTCATGTCTATGATTGGAGACATGCACTGCATTTATTTGATATAGCATTATTCATAATACTTGCAATGTATTTATAAAGAAACCTTAACCTTTTGAGCTTTAGACTCAAGGCTGAGTTAGATTTGCTCTAGTTAGTATAAAGAACAACATTCAGATAAATCTGTTTCAGTGCTAATAAACAATTTCACTAGCTTTCCAAGGGCCGAATACTGACAGAGAAGTGTAATGGTGTGGTTTGTTTTTTCCTCATTAAACAACACACTCACCACTATTGCGAATTCTTTCTTCTAAAAGGACAGTATGTCCTGTAGGAAGTTTCCTGCTGAAGATCTCAGCTGAACGGAGGAACATGGCTTCTACTGCTGAGCCCTTCAGCAAAGCAATCTGGTCTTCATGATCAAGAGTTTGGAAGCCTGTGGAGACATTAGAGATAAGTCAGGCAGCAATGGTGAAAGTTCCCACTTCTTTCTGTCCTGAAATTCTTGCACGTGAGGGGCCACTCACTTGCGTAACCTTGATGTTGGTGTCAGTAGGGTTGCCAAGTGCTGCATAAATTCTAACCTGGATTCCAGAAAATGACACATATTTGAACTTCACCAAATTGCATGAGGATTACATGTGTTTCAGTGTTCATGGTACTTTTAGAGGAACATGATAAGCAAAATCTAGTGGTGTAGCATAACCAGTAGAATTTTGTCTAGCCTTATCCTCTTCCCTAATATCTTCTTTCATGTTTCCACCAGAGCTCTCTATATGGCTTTTCCACTGCCGTGCTGCTTTCAGACTTTTCCATGCTCTGATGGCAAAAATCAGCATTTGAAGCATCTAATTTTAAACATTTTACCTTGCCTTTGGACTAATATACTTTTTCACACAGAAGCTTCCTGCTGTGTTTTAAATATTCATTTCTTTTTCAATTACAAATCTCCTCCCTTCTTCACTTCCTACAAGCCTGTATCACAGTTAACATTAAAAAATACAATTACAACTGCAGTACCAGGCTTTAAAGCAAGCCTGTGAGACACGGAGGAAGGACCAGGAAAATCTTGGTTTTGTACAGCTAAGTGTTAAAATGCGCCTTCCTTAATTAAAGGGAATCTCTACCACGTCCAGTGTTCAGTACTGAGGTAACATCAACTTGGAAGTTAAAAAATACTAGTGATAAACTCAGATTTTCAGTGCTTGTCAATAACACACAGTGCAAGGACCATAAATATTGGTGCCACCAACTTTTTGTGTGTGACTCACAATTCAGTGGATATTATGACCCAGAGGCATTGCTAGAAAGGCAGCAAAGAGCAGGAAGTAGAGTCTGGCAAGTGTTAGCAGTAATTAGATTGCAGCAATAGATGAAAATAACTATATATACATATAAATGTATATGTTATATATATGTAATAATTATGTGTCTCTCTAGAGACACAATCCCTTCTCTGAGCATTTTGTTTGTCAATAGGTAAAGAGTGCTACATCTTAGAGTGGCAGAGTTTGAATTATTCAGCATATTATTCTTCTGAGCACAAAGCACCTTTTCTTTAGACAGTGTCTGAACAATGTGGAGGAGGAGGAGGAATTTTCATATGCTCTTCAAAATATGCACAATTGCCAAATGGCAACTGAAAGGCATTTAAACTTTGCAACAGCAAAATTTGCCCCAAAACACTGGATATACCTGGTAGTTTTTTAGTGAATTCCACAAGAACCTGCACATGACTGGTAGCCATTTCTGTTAAAATCAGAAAATTTCCTTCAGCACTGAATTCCTCGTTTAACTGTTAGAAATCAAACAAAAAAAAATCTGTTAATTTTCACTGACATTTCACATTTAAGAGTATAATATATAAGAACTATTAGGCGGGACCAGGCAAGAGTTCCACCTAACACCGTAATTTGTCTCCAGTGGTTGTCAAAACCAAGTATTTTGGAAGGCCATGTAAGAAGTAAAAGAATTAGACAATGTGTCTTTTCTCTGGAATATATATTATTTTCAGTGTCTAGCAATGATTTAGGCACTTATTGATCTAGAATTTTTATGGCTATCATCATATTTAAACAAAGGCCTTGCTATAAATGAATTTGTCTATTTCTTTTGGCAATTTTTTCTTTTTTGTACCTCTTCAGTCTCCCACAGAAATAAGTTCCACAAGTTAGTTAAGGCTTATTCAACCCTTCCCCTGCAAGTGTCTTTGTTCTAGTTTTCAAAGCTGTTGACTTAGGAAATTATTTTCTACAGTAGTTGTCATTTTAAGTTTGTTTTGGTTGGGTTTTTTTGGTTGGTTTGTTTAGTTTTTTGTTTGTTTTTCAAGACTGAACATTACAGTTTTATTTTAAAAATGTATCTCTTTAAAATCCTTTTTTCCTCTTCTCCCTGTTTCCCAGCCTTTTTCCATCCTACCATGAAAGCTGGGAGTTCTTAAAGGAAAACGGAATTTCTAGAGGGTATAGAGGAAAAAGAAAGAAGAGAGGATTAAACAAAAATCAAAACTTGGAAAATGCTGGAATTTGTGTTAAAAAAATTAGATATTTTCAAGTTCCCAGGCTGGTGTCTTCATAGAAAGGAAGCTCGACAGCAAGTCAAACTCAAATCACTGCCTACACTAACAAGGCAAAAAACAAAGCTCCAATCAACAAAGGTTAGATTTGAGCATAAATGTGTTGTTCTAGAGCTTAAAGTTTTTCTTAACATTTAAGTTTGATAAAGATGTGGTCTAACTGTTGACTGAATGGGAGAGATTCTGCCCCACTTGCAGCATATTTAAACTGTAAGCTTTTACCCAAAGTTCACTCTACTGCTTACTACACCTATTTATGCTGACTACAAATATTTTTTGCCATGTAATCCTCAGCTTCATTATCCCTATCTCAAAAATGAATTCATCAATATACTTACTAGTTTTTTTGACACCTCCTGTGGTATTTGTTGTTTACTGTATGAATCCATGATATAATCAAGAAGGTTCTGCTGTTCTGGGGTAAACTCTACTTTCTCCTATACTGGCAAAAAGAAAAAAAAAAAAAAAGAGCCCATCATGATATTCAGTCATAGAAATGATCTAATATCTCTTGCTTTAGGCAAAAGCCATACCTCTATTTTTCACACTTCAGACCAAGCATATAAGAGGTTTGCTTGTCACTGAGGTTTTTATAGAAGTGTACAGAAGAGAGGTGTATAATGTTTTTAAACTGCATGGGTTTGTGTAGTTAATTATTAGAAATAAGGAAATGTTTAGCAAATAACTAGGTATGTTCAAGCTTTATTATCACACATCACCATATGTGATATATGCCTGACATATGTACCACAGAAAAAAAATACTGTATGGATTTTATAGATGCTTTACAGCATATATAGAGTTTTGACTTCTCTACTCAAGGTACTTCCTTGGCTTGATGGAGGATCGAGTTTTAACTAATAGAGACAGCTTCAGAGAGTTTGCAATACTCTATTTTCACTATACTAGACACATTTAACAAAAACCACCAGTACTGTACAAACTATTACAAGAATTCTCTTACCCTATACATTTTAGTTGTAGATGTTACTTGTTTCACATCATGACTGTCATTATCTTCATTGACTGTCTGATCTGGGGGCTGCTTCACATTTTTCCGGAGCCTTTTTGACTTGCACTGTATCTCGGTTAACAGGCCTAGAACACATAATCCAACACAAAGCAATTTGATTTATATATGCCTCAGGCACTGAATAGGTACATAAGCATGCCTGTGAATGCCCTTTACACCAACAAACCCGCTTACCTGTGCAGATCATTTCCTGAAAGTGTCATTATCTTTGGTCTAGTGAGTCATGCTGTGTACACACTAATGAGTAGTCTAGCCCAGATGGAGCTCATCTGCAGAGCAAAACAGTTGTTTATGGTGATCCAGCATCCACACAATGAGCATGTCACGGGTCCTGCTTTGGACTAGCTCTAATCTATTCTTACAGACAGAAAACCCACTAGTGATGGGAGTGTGCTGGATTATGTCTTTGGTTTAGTTTTATCCAAAAAAAAACCTCTTCCTGTGCTCCAAGACCAGAACCAAAGTGCAATAAAATAGGAGCAATTGGAAGACTGTCATCGAAAGTGTGCTCCTCATCTGCTCCTCATCTGATCCAAAACGGTAATCCAGGTGCATCTGTTTTTACACAAAGGGCACTGGATATTTTCAATAATATTTAAGCAATATTATATCTGTTGTGCAGAATCTTCAGACAGAAAGCCTACTAAGAAGAGTGGATCCAGGGTTTTATCTACTACTGTGTCACTATAGATAAACCAACAGCTAAATATGAAGAGTAAGAAGTAATTCAGGCCGGCAAATGTACCTTTAAAATGTATTTATTTAAAACTTTACCAGCTGGTCTTGCTATTTTGATTTCATTGTATTAGAGGACTGCATAAAACCCTGGCTTTATTACAGAGTTTCTCTTGCCGTAATGAAAAAAGATTTTTGCACTTGTGGTTTGGAGGGATTTTTTGTTTCTTTGTTTTCTTTTTTTTGTTCTAGGCTTCATTTCAGTACCTTGAACTAGGGAGCATCCTTGAGTGGATGTCATAAAAATTATCAATTTGCTTGTGCTAACAAAAGAAAGGGGCAATAGGAACCCTACACAAGCTGTGGAAGACGGTCAGAAAGCACAAATGAACAAGTAAACAGCTAAGTATTCATCTAAAAATAAACCCATCAGCATGGGACTAACTTTTTCTTTCTTTCTTTCTTTCTTTCTTTCTTTCTTTCTTTCTTTGCTTCTTTCAAGTATTCTTCCCATTCTTCATCTTTGAAATGCAGAGCAGGAAAATAAGCTCTTTCGGTGAGTATATGATGTGGAGGAAGATACCATGTAAAGAGTGAATTTCGTTGTGAATGTTTTTAATTTCCTGTTTAAGCCCTATATAAAATAAGCTACCTGAACTGCTGAGAGAAGAGGAAATTTACATGATTAAAATAAGACCTGCAAATAATACCTTGAAAGGAAGGAATAGGAATGATGGAGATAATAATTGGTATTGAGCCATGTAATTTGCGGTGCCACACAGCACCATAGATTTCTTTTTCTAAATTATTCAGTGCATCCTTTGGTAGTGTTAATGGGCTTGTGCTTTTTTCCACCAGCTTAGGGTCTGGTCTACTGCCTTCTTAGGGAAAATTGGCTTTACATTTGCCTCAAGCATTAAGACAAATTTTTCTCACGCTTCCTGCTACTGAGTATTACCTTGACATCTTATTCTGGCTCCATTTAAGTCAGTTGAAAAACTCATGTGTGAGACAGGACTTTACTTTTTACCTCAGAGATATCTAGGTTTCAATGGGTATTAAATTCCAGGAAGAGTTGTAGAACCAGAGTCTTCCCTAGGTAGACATTTCACCCAAATATTTGCAGTTTAGACCAAAATGACAGCAAATTACTGAAACTGATGGGTAGTAATTTTAATCTGTCTGTACTTTGTGTATAGAGGGCAGGAGTAGGATTGTTGAGTAGCCATGCCATAAATATTTATAATACTCTACCTCCTTGTTCAGAGGGGAAAAAGAACCCACAGAACCTGCAATTACAATCTTACAAAATGCGCAACTGAAACAAAGTTCAAGGTAACCTTTTATTTCCTAGTCATATTTTTTCACATAAATGCTCTATACTACTAGAAGTTACATGTTATACTGTCCTGTATTGCCTTGAACTAAAAGCAATTATACAGCACACTCCTACTTAAAAGCCATTAAATAGTACCTTGCCAAACATCCTCATTGCAGTGCATTAGAGCACGCTTATGGTTAAGTCATGAGCAACACGAGATACCCCACGTTTCCATTGCAGAGAGAGAGTCAGATGGCAGTGGCACTCACTGGCTTTTATTTCACATATGCCAGTTTGTGAAAATGATAGACCAGTATAAAAGTTTCATGTGGTCCCAGTCAGTATTATTTACACTGACCTGGTTTTTTTCAGCAATGGATTGTTTCTTTTGTCACTCTGAGTGAATCAAGCTATTTCAAACCCTCAAAATTTTGGAACAACGGATCAGAGATTAGGTCCACAGGGGAGTTATTTTCCTCTGACACTGCAGGACACACTGAGTTCTGTCATCACAGTGTTGTGTGCTCACATATTTGTGTATTGCTCGAGAATATGTCATATCTCAGGATCTTTGCAGCCTGTGCAATTTGCAGAATGAAAGATTAATTACATTATGCTGGCAACGCCTTCCAAATATTGATGAAGCTTATTGTTTCTCACACAACCAACAGTTAATATAGCATCTTCTGATCAGATTAGAGGATAAAAATATATTAAAAATTCCAAGTAGATTAATTTCCTGTATGAACCTAAATTGGTTTCACACATGTGTATGCTAAAGTGACTGGAGCCATCAAGAAAAATAAATTGTAGTCCTATTCATGGAAGGCAGAATAGGAGATGTATACAGATTGTTTTCAGGAGCAAGCTTGGAAAAATAGTACAGTAACTCAAAACGGAGCTTTAAACATGTTCAAAGTAGCACTCAAATATCCCTGTCATTCTGTTATCTAGTTTGAAGCTCAATAAAGTTTATAAACTGTTCATATGAATAGAATATTTACTTTAATATGAAACATTATTAAAATCCATCAGCTTCATTTCTGGAGACAGTTCTACCTATGTGCCTATATGCAAGGCAGGAAAATCTATAGTGCCATAAGAAAAGCTAATGAGACTATAAAAAAGGGCTAGCCCTTAGCAGCCTTTTCCTGATTGCTGGGTGAGGTCTGGGAACATACACTTGGCAAGTCCACAGAAACTTCCTGCTAGCAACATTCTTGCTCTTTTCTTGAAAATGGCATTGTTTGTGTGCCAAAATTTGGACTTGGCTAGCAAGAATTTGACAGGGAGAGCCCCAGAAAGAGCAGGAAATAAAAGCGCCAGAACTTTCCTGCTCTGGTTTTCCCAACACTGCAAACTCCTCACTCCTGGGAGACTTGCTTAACCTGACTGCTCTTCCCTCCCACTCAAGCAGAGTTGTAGCTGTCATCTAGTGCAGGATAGCCCTTCCTTCACCATTTGCTCAGCTCCTACACCCTTGCATCCCTGACTGCTAAAAAAATCCCATTGCTTCTATGTGCATTTGTCTTTTTCAACAGGATTTGATGCAGAGGCATGGCATCGTCTTTAGTACACCTTCCACCTGCCCAATGACATATTTTATACCTTAATTATTAAAAAAAGACTAATTAAGCAAATACAGTATTTGATGCACACTCTGACTATATGATGCAAATACCTGTATACATACATTCAGCCAACATGCCCATTTGCTTGCATTTCCTCAGACGGCACTCCTGGCATTTTCTTCTCATGTACATGTCCATCTCGCAGTTGCCTCCATTTTTACACTTGTATACTGCATTTTTTGTGATACTTCTTCTGAAGAATCCTGCACAACACAGCAGTGACATAGATGAAAGAAAACGCTCAAAGAAGCAAAGTCATCAAGTTGAAGAGCACCTCCATTTGCACTGGATTTTCTGAATGACACATATTCTGCCACAAGTTTCTTTCAGTGTCTGAATGACTGCCCTCTTGATATTTGTATTGACAACAATATCAAAGTCATATAATTTAATAAATTAACACAATAAATCATGGCACCAAACATTAGACATTAACCCCAACTAAGGTCCTAGAATTGCGGATGTTGTGAAAATCCAGACCCAAATCTGAAACCTGCCAGTAGCAGGCTGAGCACCAGGACTAGAGCCGGAGGGTGACACCATACAAATAGCTGGTGAAAAAAAATATGAGTCTATTAAGTCTCTCAAGGTACAGGATATGCAGAAAGAGTTGAGTACCTAATCACCCTTCCTACAGTTCCTGGGAGCAACAGGAGCTCCACGTACTGGTCTGCTCACCCACCCTCAAGTTTAATAAGGAATCTGCATTGTATTGCCTATTGTACATGTGGCCTCCTCCCCTGTTTACAAGATGTTCCAGCCTTATTCACTAAATATTGTCCACTTGATGAGTTAAGCTGTCACCTAATTCCACCTGCACAGGTAGTCTTTGTTTCCTGAATTTTTAGCATGACTCACTGTACCATCACAATCTTTTTATGTTGTTCTTCATTTAGCAGAGACTATTTAGCATCAGATACAGAGAGAATCAGTTTTCCTTTCCATATGAGGGCAGGTTTTTGAAATAAACTCATGGGAGCTTCTACTGGCACATCACTGATTTATACTGTGCTTCAAACTAGAGCCCTGTGTAAATTTACATTAACCAGAGCTATTAAAAATCTTTTGCTTTCTTATCACCACTGGCTGGCACAATAAACTCATCATTTTCCAAGCTGGCACTTCGATGCACTAAAAAAGGCACTTGATAAGACCCAAACTCCCATATTCAAATCATAGAGAAAATTCGGATGTGAATCTGAAGGATTTGTCTGTGTATTTGCAGAATGCATACAGCTAAGTTACCATCCCACTGAATCTAAGCAAGATAACAGATGACATGATGATTTTGCCATTGTCAGATGACAATTTCCCAAATTTGATCCATGTTCTTATAATTGCATAATCTCTTCCAAGCACCAATGTGTAGCAACCAGTAAAACAATTCCACTACCTGGTAAAAAAAAATCTGGCATTTCTCTGGAGCTGCAATATTTCCTGCTTGAAATCTTTTCCATGCTGTCCATTTTATTGGCTGCTTTTCAAATAAATGCAGTTGACTGGCATCAGTCTCTTTTGAAATGCAAATTACTTAGAACCTCCAGCAGCCCCAGGCATTATTTTTATTCATCATTCACATGGTTTTAATACATTACCATTTACTGGTCAGGGAAGGGAGAAAAAGGCCTGGATTTAAACTGTAGGTTCTTACTGTCAGTTAAAGGCAACTGCATCTGCTTTATATCATTTATAAATTCTGTTAACTTTAAATACTGTAATTTATGACAACTTAATTAGTAGTAAATGCTGAAAAGCTCTGCACAAATATTTATGACATTCTAAGACTGATTGATGACTTTATCACTCAACCTATCTACCAGGTGTGCATTTGCTTCTTCATGGGGGAACAAAGAAAAAGAGCTTTAGTAAATGAATTTTTTAAGATATGCAAGAATGTGAAAGAAGAATGCAAAATTATGGATACAAAAGCTAGGAACCAAAAAGATTCAAGCAGTCAAATATTTTCTCTTGAAAACAAAGGTTTTGAAAAAGTGAAATGATGTGAAATGAAAAGTAAAATAATTTTGTTGGCAAAAAGTAGTCTTAACTCTACTCTTGCTTCAGTTTTATCGTGAAGTGACTCTTAAATCATCTTGTTGAACAGACTTCTTCATAATTAATTCTGAAATTAAATTTTGGTATGAATGATAATTATATATCTATTATTCACTATTAATTCAAAATGAACTTAAACTGTCTGAAATACTTGATGTGTGACTATCTATAACAGGAGGAGTTTTACTAAAATTTAAAAGTAAGTCAGAAATGGCAAATATTAAACTAACAAAGGGTGAGTAACCCCAAAAGCTGAAGATTTTTCTGGCACAGTCTAACTTTTATCTGATCTTGCCAAATTACAAAAAGCTTATGTTGGCTGGAAATGTTGAATTCATTTTGTTCTCTTAGATAGTCATGAATATGATTAATTATGGTAGAGCGGCTCCAGTGTTACTGATGCTGATTTTTTCTTATGGAAATCATGAAAGTTGAAAGAGGACAGCTGTAAAAAGTGTAGATGAAAGCTTTGGAAATATCTCTGTTTGCCATCCTGATTGGTTTTAAATTTAAAAGTTTTTGAAGTTCACAATTGCTAACAAAGCACCTGCTCTGCTCTGACAGACTATCAAGACTTCTTTCGGCATTCCTTCCCTCTGCCCACAATGGTGGGTGTTAGTGAGGAGAAGATTAAAGCAGGGACCCTTCTTTGCAAGAAAAATTCTCAGTCTGTTGTGAGAGACATCGAGCAGCACAGGAGTGGTTTGAATACTGCAAAAACTCATAATGCAAACCTGCAATGACTCACAGGGTTATAGCATAGTTTGGGTTGGAAGGAACCTTAAAGATGGAGACCTTTTCTTTCAGCAGAACTGATTCTGTGGCTTTATTAAACAAGCACAACATTATGTCAAATTTGTTCTGTAACATCTGGAAATGGCCCTTAAAATCCAATATCACCATGCAGGCTGAGGCTATACCAGAATGTCTTTGATATCTGTCTGTATAGGTTGTCTCAGAGATGGCCTTTACAGTAACAGGTTTAAATATAGTGCAATGTTCTTTCTACTGTAAATGTTATATAAAATATTAATTAAATAGTTCATACATATTTGTCAATGGATGGTAATGTATTAAAAAATATATAGCAGCGTATGCTCCTGCCAATATCTTCAGATGAATATTTTCATGAGAGACAACAAATAAGATCTTAATATTGTTCCTTCTGCCCAAGAAAGAAAAACAAAAAGAATGGAAGGTGTTGCTGAATGCATTACCCAGGAAAGAATTTTTTTTTTTAAAACTTAACATATTCATCACAGAGGGATGAATCCCATAAAAATATGTGCAAAACCTCTCTCTTTGAATAAGAGCATCCACAGCATCAATGGAGCAGAAAGGGATCAGCATGTAATTTTGGACATACGTGGAGCATGAATTAAGTCTTATTGCCAAAAAGAAGGGCTAATCTCATACTTGGGAGTGAGACACAGACACAGGAGATTGTTCTTCTACTGCACTGATAAGAGCACAACTGAAGTACTGAGCCTAATTTTGGTCTCCATGCTCTGAAGGTAATGTGAAAAATTCCACAGATATACAGAAATGATCAGAGGTCTAGAAAACAGTTTCTGCTTCATTTTGTCAAACAGAATTACTGTCCTCAGCATATCGTTTTACTGAATCAGCTGGTACTTTAATAACCTCTAAAGTTTATTGTAGAAACAGAATGCATTATCTTTAAATAACTCAACTTTTACTGTGTTTGATCATGGGTACTATTCTTTGTAATTGATGTTGCAGTCATGAAACAGAACAAAAACATAAAATAGATTACCCCAATAAGGCAGTAAAATTATGGTTACATAGAGTGATTCAAACTGAATCAGTAGGGAGGTGGATGCATATCTCCTTTCAGTATGGGTTTTGGTCTGGATAGTTGCCTGGTGGTTTTTAATCTCCTAGAAACATTCTTTAGAAATTTCAAAGTCTGCAATTTTAAGTCTGACAAGTTGCTAAGACATTTAATAATGAAGTTAATAAACAGTAGGAATAGCTTACTATCAGAATAAATGGAATCTTGGAATCTTCACATCAAAACTGAGTTTAATCTGATTTGTAATGACAGCATTCATACGAGTTAATTCATAGTTTTTGACTTGGAGACTATTCACACAGACAGCAGAAAGGAACTAATCTCTTATTTATTGGAATTTCTGAGATAAACTGTGTGACTCTTGACTGTATTCATGTTTAGAGTGGTTGACTAGTGTGGTCTGTTGTTTCCTCACAAATGATTTTGTGATAGATAAAGTAAAAGGCCAAAATTAGTTCAAAGTCCACTGTTTGTGACAGTGAATTCCACATAAAGATGTTTTAGTGCTTCAGTAGTTTCCATGCTTTAGCCTTTATCCATGGAACAAAAATGATAATGAAATATTTATTCACAGAACAGAATGCAAAACTGGGGCACTATTTTTCTGTACATCAGCCCTGTCACAGAATAACCATCTTCAGGTTTAATAGTTGGAATAACCTTTTTTCCCTCTCTGCTAAAATATCTGGCAATCATGTTTCCAATAATGGCAATGATTTTCTATATCCCATTTATCCTGATACCAACATGTGAATACTGTTCTTCTAAGAAGCAAGATATTTGTCCTACAAATACCACCTGCTTCCTGAAGAAGCTTTCTCCCTGGAGACAGCGGCTATCCCTAGAAGAAAGTCTAGAACTAGAAATCCTCTTATTTAAAAAGCCTAAAGACACCAATCATATCCTTTGAGAGGTGGGGGCTGCAGTAGGGGCTGACAGCTTTCACTTCCTTTCAATGCACACTACAAGAGGCACCTGGGCTGGTTTTACAGCTATTTTCTAGGGCAGCCTGCCACTGAACTCCCAGCAGCCTCCATGGGTGTGGTTCCTTCCACAGGCAGAGAATAACGTAAGCAGCCTCTGTGAACAGCAGAGCCAAGCTGCTAGGCTCCACATAGAAGTTGTTTTTCAGTTTACCAAGAGCTATTGGTGCTCAAGAGCCATAGGCTGGCATACTGTGATGTATAATCACAAGACAGTGGTGGAAGACACTGCCAATCTGTCTTGGGGAAAATACAGAATAGGGTACAAAATATCAAAATGTAGATCTCTAAAATGCTTAACAACTTGGATAAAATTAACAAGAAAGTAAAAAAATACTCATAAACCACTGTGCTTATTAGCTGAATTGCATTCTGTAATTGATTTCATCCTACCTTTACATCCTTCACAAGTAAGGGCGTTGTAGTGGTACCCAGAGGCTTTGTCACCGCAGACCACACAGAGCTCTTCTCCTTTCACTCTTCCTGTAGAGTGACCCAGTCTAGGTTTTTTGGCTGCAGGGATATCCATTATGTCTGTCTCCCTGGTGAAAAAGGTCTCTGAGGGTAATCTCCTGAGTTCGTACATCCCAGGGGAATACCATTCCTCGTGCTGCGGAGGGTAGAAGCCTAGGTTGGGGTAATAAGGCGGTGATGAAATCTGAGGCTGAACTTGGGGAAATGGCACACTGTTGTACTGTGCATAAGGTGACACATCTGCTTCTTGTACTGGAGAACTCATTGGTTCTGAAAGGACACCTGGAAAATAATAATGCAAACCCAATCTCTGTTACTGCTGTGACACTGTAATTATTAGAGAAGTTTCCACTTCCAGACATCTATCTCAAAAACCAGGCACAAACATAAAGACTGCATTATCTGAGCTCAGATTTGCTACACAAATACACTGCAAGATGTTTTAAAAATAACTTAGTCATCCTCAGCCACTCCTCTGTCATGGGTGAAAATGTCCAGCACTGGCATTTATATTAAAAAAATCTTGAAAGATATTGTGCAGATAATCATATAATTATTCAATTTACAAGAAAGATCAATCCATACCTCAGGAAAGCTAGCAACCCGTATTAGGTCTTATAGCAGAATAGAAGAAATCCAAACAAATGCCAAAAATCCCATGGCATTGGTGAAAGCTAGATCAAGACTCTAACATCATATTAATCCTTATTTAATTCAGAATGAATACATTATGACAGAGAAAAGCAGCACTAGGGAAAAATTACAAGGGTGAGGCTCAATTAGAAGGCTAAGAACATGAAATAAACCTTCAAGAGGGCCTGAAAGATGGAAGTGAGGTTACCATGAAGGAATAGGGAAAATATTCCTAATATAAGTGGTGAAATGCAACCTTCTCACCATCCAGCTTCCAGTGGCCAGCCAGCCACTACAGCCTGGTCCCCAGCCCCTACAAGCCTGTGCCATTCAGTGCAGTTATGCAGTTCTCATAGGAAGCACCTCTGTAAGCCAGCATTAATCACCTCTGA
This sequence comes from Pseudopipra pipra, assembly GCF_036250125.1. NCBI lineage: Eukaryota > Metazoa > Chordata > Aves > Passeriformes > Pipridae > Pseudopipra > Pseudopipra pipra. Next base: position 28,086,801 of record NC_087553.1, read on the forward strand.
GCCAACAACAGACCTGGTGGTGGTATAAGGAGTGGCAACCTTTCCTGTAAGGATCAACACAATATCTGGAGACTACCTTAACTTTGCTCCTTAAATTTCATGTTTTAAATTGCAAACAACTCAAGTCTGCTTTTTTTTTTCTGTACTACAGGTAAAACAACATCTAGCAGTCCCTGGATGGTGTAGTTAAAATCAAGCCCATGTCAAACATCTGAAAGTGGAATTTGAAAGTTATTTGCAAACTACTTCATATTTTCTGTTGAAGAGAGCCACATCTTGCTGTTTCATGAAAACTCTGACTCCATTCCTTTAATAGTTCCAAGAAGAGAGTCTGAGAAAAATAGTGCATATTTCCAGGAAGATGACCAGTCCACTTTTATTTGAGTCAACAGCAGTATTTACAAGGAAATCTTAGATTAATATTCATTGGTGACCATCACTTAACAGCGCTTCAGAAGAATTCCAAAAACATTTTTGCTGACATAAAATTGGTCCTGGGTAAGTATCCTTCACTTCTGAGGAATCAGAAACAATGAGAAAATGCTAACAGTTAGGAAGAGGAAACATCTGCAACGACAAAAATAACTAAAATCTATAGCAGGGGATCCTTCCCTCTCCTTTGTCTCACTTCAGTTAGTGCCAGAAACTAACCTTTTAATTTCAGCTACTTTTTCACTTTCAAGGTCTCACATTTTTGATCTGCAGCCTTCTGCCCTTCCTACTTTCACATGCTGCAAAAGCCATGCAAGTGTTTTGGATTTGTCGGGTTGCTGTCCTGCCCACAACACATCTTTGCCAATAGCAAATGTTGAGATCCCAGTTCCAGAATAAGCAGCAAGATGTATGTCAGGAAAAATGTGACAAAAACCTGAATGAGAATAATGGTCCCATATATTACTAACAATTAGTTTAACTACAGTTGCATCTGGTTGCTCCAGAAGAGGCCAGGGCCCCAAGTACTATACTGGCAGGAGCAGAGTAACAGAAGGCACTCCCCAAACCCAAGTTTATACCATTTAAACAAACAATATACACATACAGAGGGCATCTGGGACTCTATGAAGGAGCCTGGAAGGGAAGTTACACCTTCATGTATCAAATGCAAACTGTCACTGATACCTGCCAGCCACAGTGGTGACAAAAAAAGAGTAGGACAACAATGTTTTGATGTCTGGTATAGGTTTAAGGAGTGGGTGGTAGGTTTTTAATTATATTTACTTTTTGTTGAGACTGTTGCTTATTAAGACTGGTCAAGGTACTTCAGGTACAAAAACTGGTGTTAATTGCGGGGTACACAATCAATCAGTGCCTGTTTGGAAAGGAACCTGTTCACCATGGAAACCTAAGCTGTTATTTGCTTTTAGGAAATTGCTTAGTTGATTGAGTTCACTGAAGGGAAGTGGGACAATCCCAACATGAAATGAAAGAAATTGTTCACTTTTAATTTTATGCCATCCACAGGAAACTCCACAAAAGCTGTGTACCAGCATCCTGAAAGAGCTGGAAGAGCTCTTGTTCTGAAAGAGTAAGAAGATAAGTCAATACTCCTTCCACATCAAAAATCTTAGGGCTGGTTAAAAAACTCAGGACTGTTAAAGAACTGTAGCACATCCTAAGACAAGATTGGGTGTTTATTTAAACCACTGTTGAAGTGTTTGTGTTACACATGTATTTAGAAAAATCTTCACCATCATTAATTCTACTCTGCTTCTGAAGGAAAAAAAAAAAATGAGTCTTAATGCATGAGGTTAAATATGGGCAAATAAAACGCAAAAAGCCTATATCACCTTCGTCCTTCTGCATCAGACACATAGTTAAAGAATTTAGCTGAACTGAGTCCATGCCCAGAGCAATGGAAGGGAAAAGGAAGAACAAAACAGGGTTGAGAGAGACTGCGAGAACATGGTCTTGTTTTACGTAAAACAGACTTAACAGCTGAAACTCTGCAAAGTGGTCAGCGTCCAGTATGATTTTTGAAGATAATGAGGTTGCGATTATGTAGGTTCCCCCACTTTAGCTAAAAGTTTTGAGGGGCTTTTGTTTGGTTTGTTTTAAGTAGGCTTGAACATGACATACCTGTAGACCTGTACATCAGAATCTAGACCAAATAATTTCTTATCACAAAAGAAAAGTAATCTTATCTTGCCAAGGGGAATGTACATAAGCTTTTCTCCAGATACATGTTCGTAGAAGTCTGTGATGGACTTGTCTCGTGTGACTAAAGCATAAGCAGTCCAGTAAAATCATTGGAGTCACAGTAGTTTAAGCAGTGAAACTGAAATCAGAAATGAGTGCACTGGACTACACCGACATTTTATGTTTGTGTGATCTCAGCTATTTTGAAACATTTATCTGTTTTTCTTTTTGGAAGCATACCTTTTACATTTTTAAGGAAAGACTGCTTACACACACACAAATGTGATGTTACTTACAGCTGCAGATCTTTTAGATTATGTTTTGCAAATAGATGTTTTTCAATGAAAACATTTCACAGAAATATGGAAAGCTTACTAAAAACCTTCCCATGGATATGATAATTGTCTTACAAATATTTTTCCACTGTCAAATGAAACTCATTGAAGAGTTTTGCTTTTGTTACTTTCAAGTTTACACAGAATATTTTACATAAAACTTGAAAAATATTTGACTTGTAGAAACTAAAGGTAATTTTCCTTATAGGAACTAAAGAAAGTGTTTTCAATTTGTAGAATTATACTGAGGTTATGTATAGACTAAAGGTGGTTTTATGCAGACTATTACAGAAATTACAATGAGATCGTCAATGTAAAAGTTATTGTTCCACTAATATAAAGCTAATTGAAGAGAATAAAATTCTAGGCAGGTTCAAAATATGAACATCTGGCTCTCCTTTGATATTCATGAAGGAACATAAAGAAAAAACAGTATTCAGGATTAAGTAATTCGAAAATAATGGCATAGCCATTAACAAAATCGCAATTTAATTCCAAACAAATTATTTGCGCATCTTTTAAAAATCTTTTGGCTTAAAAAAAACCTTCTAGCATCTTACAATTTCAAAGAAGAGTGCAAGAATAGTGGCAAAAACATCCAAGCAAGAACACAGCAATATCCTACCTCAGGCTGGGTTCAATCTGACCATTTCTTGAAGTAAAATACTCTCCTTAAGGTGCCCAGTCTTCCTTTCCCTCTCTTTTTCTTTTTTCTTCCTCCTAAAGACTATCTATAAATAAAACTTTTTAATTCTGCTCTGTCTGCATCCTGTTGCCTTCTCTACTGTGAGAACTTTCTTTAAGATTAGAAAGGAGTGACACAGACCAGAGGTTATATAGTTTACTGATTAACTTCATTACAGAGAAACTTGTTTGTAAATGTCTGAAACAATATCCGTTCCCAGCGTGGATTTACCTGGATAAAATTTGGTTATCATTCGATGGGATGCCTTCAAGCAGCCTAGCCTTGTAATTTTGTACCTATTGTGCTTTAGTTACAACAGATTAACAGATGTTAAGTACAGAAATTTTAAATTCTCAAAAAAAGGCCAAAGTGCTTTGACCGTACTGGACACGTCTGTATGAGAAGATAGAATGGTTTGGGTTGGAAGGGACCTTAAAGATCATTTAGTTCCATATCCCCTGCAATGGGCAGGGACACTTTCCCCTTAAACAGATTGCTCAAAGCCCCATCCAATCTGTCCTTCTCATTAAATTTTTTTTCTTAGATTGCCACTCTGTTTGGTTTTGCTCTTTTCAGAATTATTATACATACAAGATTTTCTGTTTTAATTTGTGTTGGCTTGTTTCCTTTTTATTTGGGGGTCAGTTATGAGCCTAATTATCTTCTCTACAGGGATGAAGCCAGATGTTGCATCATCTGCCAGGTGGTGCTAAAGACGAGTAGTTATTTAACATATCTTATGATCTTGAAGCTGTTTAATCAGTTTGGACACTTGACCCTACTACCTTTAAAAGAAAAATAGAGAAAAGCATAACTAGAACAAATGCAGATTTACCTGAAAGGAATCAGCTGTTCAAGCTCCTCTTAGGCACTGTTCTATGCCTATAACAATTTTCAATGGCATTTGGTTGTTCTTTCATTGAGAAGTTTAGATGTATTGCTTTCTTTTCCCCTTTGTTAGGTGTAATTTTTTTTCATGTTCTTCCCTCTCCATTCCAAGACAGCTTTTAAAAGTGCTTATTCACCCAAAAAATTTCTTTCTCAGCAGGGACATACGTAATGAGGGTAGCATTTCTTGTCTTGTTAATGTCATGTTAAAAGAAAACATTTTCAGGCCGTCAAAAAATGGTTTTCATTCAAACTAAGTGCATAATAGTACTGAATTACCTCTTCAGGTTCCTAGAAATAATTCTATTTCTGATATCTGAAGCTTCACACTTAATATCTTGCATACTAATAACTTCTATATAAGGCGCTTTCACAGAAAACAGAATGGAGCTATTACTTCAGAGGTATGCTACTTATAATAGAAATGACAGTTTGAGTCAAATGTTGTATATAATTCAGGTGCCATACAAATATATAGTCTTACCCTCCACATTTAAGATTTGAAGGAGAGATTTGTTGTCTGAAAATTAATTCAGTCCCTTGTGAGAAAGGGCAAGTGATGACCATTGAAAGAAATAAGGTAATGGAAGTACAGGTATTTAAAACACATATTGTCCCTAATATGAAAAACTTTCAAAGGCAATTGAAAGAGGTTATCAAATAACTTTTTGCAACAGTCTTGCTGTCCCAGCTGAATTGCGAAGCCTTAGAGCAAGGCTTGTCACAGTGCTCTGCTAATGCACCTCGCCATATTCTGGGTCACAGCTTGTGTCCAGTCAATTTGGAGCAAAATGGAGAAGTTCAGATCAGTCTACATCTGATGTAGCTCTAAAGTGAACTACAAAGCTCCCAAAGATTTTAAAGGAGACCAGGATTTCAGTCCTAAATTACAGAGGTTAAAAAATACAATTTGGTAGGTGTGCCACTTTCTCTTAGTTCAGGGTATGAACCTGGACCACTCTTCACAGAGCTGGCCCTGTTCAGTCCAATGGGCCAGTTTTTATTGTGAAATAAAAACAGAGTTTGACTGAGGAAGGGAAGAATCTCAGTGAGAAAGGTCCCATGGAGACCCACACACCTCTGGGTTTTCTTGTCATAGAGAGTCCCTTTCCATCACTGGGAAAACCAGAGCTGCAAGAAAGATAAAGTTGGTTTTGCATGCTGATACTATAGAGATTTTATCATTTTATGAATTTGGTTTTGGCCACTTCTTCAAAGATATATTTTCTGTAAAGAGGTCTGGGATGTTTCTAAGTCACCTGAGTAGGGATTTAGATAAAGAGAAGCAGTTTTCCAGGAAGATAGGGTGGAAGGGAACGACTTTTACTAGGTTAAAGATTCTTCCTCATCTGCATTTCTGGACCTTTTTTTCCAGGGACTTATAACTACAGAAGTGAAAAACTGTAGAACACACTGACTCCAAAGACATACAGAGATACTTTACCTTAGACATATACTGTTAAAATGACAACGTACAACTTCCAGCTACTGAAAGGTAGGAAACCCTTCTTTTTTTTCTTTAAGCTCTTCTGAAACCTCCTGCAACTAGAAATCTTGAGGCTAGGTATATAGAAGTGCCCTGGAATTACCATGGTGATGAGGTTCACAGAACAAGCAACTCACAATTGACATTTCTTTTGAAAGACCTGAACCTGGTGCTAATGTTTGGAGATTCAATTAAATTTGTTTTTGAGGTCTAAGGACACTCTCCCCGAAGACTAAGTGAATCATGATGAAAAGAAAACACATTTCCAAGGGGTTTTTTTACAGAATGCTAGTATGTATCTTTGAAAAAAGGAAACTGGTTTGTATAAAGGCTAATGTTTGTAAGCCAACAATTTTCAACTTGTGAGATGTGATGTGTGAGAAGTCCTGAGAGAATTTTGTATTCTAAGGGCATTGAAAAGAAAAGCTTTGTTCCTGTTTCCTTGGGTTCACAAGTCACTTCCTGCCAAAACTGAATTTCAAAAAAAAGTAAGTAATTTACAAATATAAAATTGAGACGAAAAACCAGTTCCTACAAGTCTTTCGAAGAGAAGAGTCATATTTGCACAATGAGTAACTTTTTCTGTGGACTCAGTTGCATATTATTTCTGACAGACTTTTTTTCAGCTATAAAAGCAAAAAAGACACCACATAGGAGTGATGCCCCACTAAACCAAAATCAGCTTAAATGAAACACAGCAGGTGTGCTGTGTCTCCTTCCTAATGGGTCCCCTGATTCAGCCCCTTAATACATTATTTCTTTCTCTTACAGAAATGTCAGCTTGAATTAAATCTCCATTTTGCTAAGGTCTGAAGATCTATAATGGGAGACACAATCCCTCTTATGAAGGCCTCACAACTTGTAAGATTTCCCTGTGAATGGAAAGTATTTTACACATTAACATTTTTCCTAGTATTTTAAGGTACCTGATCATTACTCTTTAAAAATAATGAAATAATTACTGGAAAAGTAGATACTGGGGGTAAATCTTGATAAAAATCTGAAGTATTTCAGTTATTCAGGAGTTTCTAAATGATGACTAGATTTGAATATCATTCTCCTCCTTGTATATCATGGCCTGAGACTAGAATTAACAGGTTGCAAGGAAGTGTTTTAGCTCTTTGCATATACTTTTTTAACAACTCCAAAATATTTCTCCCACCCAACCCCAACACAGAGAGGGATAAAAAGCAGTAACACACAATAATGGAATGGGTTCTGCTTATCATTAGTGATAGTGCTTTAGTTTAGCTGTATGGAGCCAGGAGACTGGAAGTGGTTTGACTTGAGAGATGCTCCTGACTTCTGAGAGCTCTGCAGCTGGAGTGGCTCTGTGTGTCAGAGTCCTTCCATGCCCCAGATACTATTCTTGTTTCAGACAGATAAAACTGGAATGTTTTCATTTTTCCAGCACCCAAAAAGGCAGAATTGTGGAAACTTCTGAAGTGTTGCAGCATTCTGCATATCTCACAATACTCAATGTTTCATGTTAGTCAATGAAGGACCCAGTCAAACATAAAGCTAAAAAATGTATTATTCTCTCTTTTTTTCTTAGTAGAAGATAGCTACCCCATGCTTACAAAATATTGACCAAGAAATTTTCATTCACTAGCAAACCCATATGTAGCCTTGAAATATTCAGTGGGACCAGAGCAAGGAGAATTTCCCAGCCTGCTTTATAAATTTTCTTGTGCACTGAAGTTAATAGATAAGTTTTTAATAGTCTTAATAAGAAAAAGACTTTAATTTAGGTGAAATTACTTTCATAAATTTGCATAATATGGCAATGCAAATACATTGCAGGATAATTTTGTTACTAATTAACTGGAAATACATCTGCTCAGCTTGATTTAAATGACTCGCAGAAAGATAACAACCAGCCTGCATACAAAGGTCTGTCTTCACTGAATGGTTTTCAGTATTAGAAGAGTGTTACAAAAACAAACTACAGGCTCTGCTATGAGCAGTGATGAGAGCAATAGTGTGTGGGATTACATTAATACCACAGATCCATTGTTATTTCTTTTGCAAGTATTGAAGATTCAAGAAGGTTGGCACATGTCTCTCACATGTCCTTGACTTGAAATTTCAGTTCATTTTCTTCTAGGTTCCTGAGTAAAGGACAGCTTGCTATTTCAACCTGATTTGGTGACTTACCAAACAAATGAGGACCTTCAGCAAGAGGAAATCCATCAGCAGTGGCTAGCTGATGATGTCCAACTAAATTCATTTCAGATCCCATTTATTCTTCAATTCAGAAGGAATATGCTGATTAAAAAATAGGTTGAAAGGAGACCCTGAGAACATATAAAGCAAAAAGAATATTTAAAACTTGGTTTTGTGTACCTAATATAAGGCAGGATTCAAGAGGTTGTTTCAATATTTCCTCTGACGAACACTGGCTTGAAGTTATAACACCTAATTCAGCCTTTAAATAAAATGCTGCATTCAGTTTGTTTGTTTTTTCCTTGCTGTGGCATATTTTATTTGCCATCCTTCTGCTATTTATTTTAAACGAATGTCAGTTTTTGCTCAGATTTATTCAAATATTCACAGACTGAAGCACTGGCCTGACCTGCTGAGAGCATGCTGCCCAGTCCCCCTTCCACAGAATACCAATTGTTTGAATTATTTTTTCATCACTCTTTCACCATTTCATTGCTTTCACTTACTGGAAAAGTATAATTTTATGGTCAGAAGAACATAGCCAGGAAACTTGACTTTAATTTCCAGTGACCAGCTCTTTATTTTGCCTTCAGTAATTACTGTCTGAACAAGATAAATGGTAGCAAACACAGAAAGCAAAGCCTTGCTCTGGTAACCAGGCTCACCCATCTGCTCCCTCTGTGGTCTCAAGCAGTCGTATAACTCTCACCTGGGGAGGTTGGGAGATGCTTGTGCCCAGTCACTGGCATATTTTCCTAGCAGGTCAGATGGAACAGCTTTCTTCCACTAAGGCTGACAGTAGCACTCTACCCAGGCCATCTTTATCCCATTCCAAATGCTAGGCTATTAAAATAGAGGCAAGAGACCTGTCATTGCCCCTACTCTAGCAGAAGCTAGAGCTAGAGTAACACTGCATCCAGGAGGAAGGTGCACAAGAGGCTCCCTTGCCCAGGTCTGATTCATGTCAATGGAGTGGGGCAACTCCAGATTACATTTGAGGCAGGACCATCAGCAACAGGAGAACATACAGCTCTGATGACGAGATGTCTCAAGAGGAGATGCCAAGAGGATTCTGCATAAAGTTGACACAAATCTGTTTTGCTTTATTTTCTTAATTATTTATTTGTTTTTATTCCCGTGGGACTGTCCCTGGGAGTGCATTTCCACTAACTGAAGGCGTTTGAAAGTTATAGCCCAACTCTGCTTCCCAGTGAGAGCTCAGCATGCTTCTCAAGCAGAAATGAAGTCATCTGACAAAAATGTGAATGCTGCAGGAGGCCCAAGTTCTGAGCAGGCTGGGAAGTAGCTTATGAGACTGGCAAGCACACTCTGTAATTATATTCAGATTTGTCCCTAAGGATTCATTAAGTTCTTTCTTGACATAAACAGCAGCCCTCTAATTAGACAGATGCATTTTAAATGTCTGCCCACAGATAACTTAAACAGTTTACTCAGAGACGTCAAAAGCTACTTGTATCACAGACCAGATAGGGTTCTTGTGGCAAACAACACATAAACACACAGTCTCAAATCCAGCACAGAAACACAGTTTTGCAACAGCAAAAAAATTCAAAGTATCTTGGATGGGGCTTGGCCACCAGCCCAGCTACCTCAGTAGGTCCATATTTACTTCCAATCATTTTACTGCCTTGCTACCACACTTGCTAGGGAAGGTATCTGCTGGACTCAAGAGGTGGGGCTGCCCACATGGCTGCAAAGGTCCTACAGTTCCTGACAGTCTTGTCATGAACCACCTATGAAAAGCCCTTGGGATGGGATTCCTCTTGGAGCCCATTACAAGTGTTCTGGAATGGGAGAAGACAGCAGCACAGTTCAGACCTTTATAATGGCCAGCAAGAGAAACATCAAAATGAGGCATCTTCAGAGGACTTGTGAATATTTATCCAGATTTTCTTGCTGATGATCAGAGGAGAGAGGCCATCACCACCTTCTCCCCATGTTCAAGCCCTTCAGTATTTTCCTTACAGCCCATGGGAGTGCAACCCTTAGAGTTCCTTGCAGGAATTGCTCTCCCTACACCAAGCATGACGATTATGTTCCATCACTATTACTACTCCTCATGTTTCCTCCTCAGACCCTTAATTTTGGTCTGTATGGATTCAGTTCAAATCAAATGTTCATGATGATTTTACACTTCCCACCATTCTTAATACTTCATTTTCTTTAATATATTCCACTTATGCAGACCATTTACGGGATTTCTTGGAAAAGACTATTCCTATCTCCTTAGGATTTCTGCAAGGCACAAGACATGATCACCATTAAAAAGGCTGGAAATACATTTTCCATTGCACGTATCTTTGCTATTGTAAATTTCCCTGAACACCAAACTCTTCTGATTGACTGATTGACATTTTGCTTTGATTTGCTCCTGAGTCCAGCCTGCTGTGAGCTGTCTAACCTGTATTAAATTTATCCATACAATTAATTTCACTGATATTTAAAAGCAGCAGATACTGATTTCCAGCTTTCAGACCTACACTAGGTACACAGTATAGAGCATTTAAGCAACACTTACCTACACATTTTTCAGTTCTGGGAAATAGGTCACTATAGGTCCGTGTTGCAAAGCATCACTGATCTAGGGGTGGACTCCCTTCCAAAGAGCTGGTTCCACAATGTGAACTCTGTCCTTAACCTCTTCTCAGCCTCATCCTCCTGGACTCTTTCTGAGGTTAAACAACTGTCGTCCCAACTGGCTGCAACTCCCATGGAGCCGAGGCATTGGTCTAGTCAGTGGGATAGGCACACCTAGCAGATATAGAGAGGCACCCAAATTGCTACCAGCATGGCTGGGTGAGAAAGGATGCCCATATGCAGCACCTATACATGGAACCTCTTGGCAGAAGTATTCCTTCCCCAGCTAGAGGGGTTGAGGCATTGTTTTGACTAGTAACATATGTTATGTTAACATATGGTTACATATGTTAACATATGGTAACATATGTTAACTGTGTCATCTTAGCTTCCAGAATGAGTTAATCTACTTGAACTGGATCAATAACCAGTCTCTTAATCCAGATTTCTTTATCCACCAAACCCTATGATACGGGAAAGCTTCTTGATATTTTTAGGCATCTTTGGTATGAATAAACATTCATAAGTATTTCTATGTCATGCTTGCTTTCTTATATGAACTGCTTCATTGGAGCTACTGCTATCGCGATGAATCTAGACTACCTTAGCCAACTTGACTGGTGCTCCACGCTAAGGTGTATCAAAAAGCCCCCACATTAGATAGGTAAAAGCTGTAATAAAGGCAAATAGTAATAAAGTTCCAAAGGAAATCAGTAGTGCTCTCCAGAATAAAAGCCCCTTCAAGAGAAAACAAGAGGCATGGGATAAATCAGAAATTTTATTTTTCCAAATAATTATGTTATTTAACTTTTGAAATAAACCTATTCACTCCACCACCTTCAGAGATTATTGTCATAGGCCAAAAATATACAACAAAGAAAAACAGGGATCAGTATGTATAAAGTAAAATATATGCCCAACTGCTTGAGATTATAGTCATCAATTGCATTTGAAGAGATCCAAATTACATAAAATTTTATTACATGTAACCTTTGACATACTTCAGAACAGTCAATCAATGCATGTTTACATGTTCTATGTTTAATTGAGAAGATCAACATGTATATTATAATACATGGGGCTTGTTTTTCCACTGTATGGATACGTACACATTTATTCAGATTTCTTAAGGATATATGTTCATTGGAGTATACAAATATATATGTATACACATGTGCATTGGGATGCAGGTTTCAGATTTATTGTGGACTCTTATCAGTGCACTGCCTGTGCTATGGTCAATAGTAAAGCTTTCCCTGGCTTCTGTGTAAACAAAGCCAAGTCTGTTAGTAATAGAATTAAAGTTAAATCTACTGAGCTCACTGAAAATAAAGCATCATGGCCTCATCCTTTCAAGTAACAAAATTATGTTTGATCATCAGAAAAGCTCTATGACAGTCTAATTGTGGTTTACCTTCAGAAGAATGATTGAAACTGTTTCAGCTAATCAGCAAAGGAAGGCAAATCAAAGCACTTGCAAAATTTTTCACAAATATTAGTGAGGTATGTTTCTTCCACCTGTCCCATAATATTGTCCCATTATTTACACATCTGACTGCCTATTGCTCAAAGAGAAATTTCAGTAACATCATAAACTATGGCCCAATCCAAACCATTAACATCAATGGGAAGATGGATTCCCATCTAGTTCATGGGCTTTTGATGTGGCCTCATAGCCTTTTTGTAGAATATTTAAAGCAGTGCCTCAGTTATTTGAGAGGCTGTTTTATTTACCTGCTTGGTTTTTTTAAAGTGTATCAAAGAGACATGAAAGCATTAGGAAGATTCATGCTTTCTGTTTCTAGCCTATTGCTGTTAGGTCATTTTGACAAGCATGGCACCACAGGCAACTACATAGCAACTGATGCAAAATGCAAGCAACAGTATAAGCAAGTTTGAGAACCAGAGGCAGGACTGGTGTTACTGTGTTTGTTTGAAATTTTCTGTTAGATTCCTTAATAGGGAGTTTAAAGTTAGAGCAGCAAAGAGACATGGGACACAGAAAAAAACCCATAGGGCATTCTTACAGCTTAGTTAAGAAGCAAAATCAAGTATCTAAGACATAGGTAGAATTTAAAACTATGAGAAGTTTCAATAGCATTCCTGTAGGCAGGCAAGTAACTTCAAAGAGTGGGGCCAGCTTCTGACTGTCACTGGAATGACCTCCTGAACACCATTTCTCTGTGTCTTCCTTTCTCCGGCATCTTTTTCATGTCTCAACTGATAAAACTCCAAACCCTCCATTCCTAACTGTTTTTGGACTCCCATGTAGCCTAGTGGAATCCCAATCTAGTTTGGGATCTCTAGGTTCTCTGTAACACAAGCAATAGCAATAAAAATAACAAAAGCCAAATGTGTTTCACCACGAGAATAGTTGTCTGAAGATAAACAACTAGCAGGAACACTCAGATTAAAATGACATTTTATTAAAAACTAGCAATGGATTCAAATAGTAATCACTTGAAATTTGAAACACCCTTTGCCTTGTGCTAGCTATGCGAAATAAGAGCTAAAGTCCTGGACTTTGGAAGATGCACCTGGAATTTCTACACAAAATTGTCAAAGAAAAAATTACATGAAACAAATATAAAAATACAATAAAATTACATGAAATTGTTCACTTTCTAGATTGTCCTCTGCCCATTAATCACATTGAAAACACTGTCTGTTCCTAAAAGGATACAAAAATTAACAAGTAAAAAAAAACACAATAATTTTAAAGCTAACAGACATAATTAACCAGATAGATTGCAGGAAAGACTCAATATCAAAGTTACACTTTCTTTTCCAGTGACACACAGAAGCCAGGTTTCTAAAGACAAATTTCAGCACTGTCATTGTTTTTCATGACCTTACCATTTTTCCCAAGGGGAATTCCTGCTGTTGAGACAGTTTTTTGCATGAAATTACTTCTCCTTATATTATTCTTCATTGAAATACTAAAGCTTTTAAAATATGATTTTTTTCTGGTCAAAAATCCATGAACATCCACTAAGCAAGTCAGGTGAGAAAATTGCTTTTATACTACACAACAGCAAGAGCTATCAGTTTAAAGAATTATTACTTACTGTTTTTTTCTGGAAGACTGCGGATGGCAGGATATAAGACAGTTCTGTGCTCAGTTCAGTATCCTAATGATTCTCACACAGGAACATTTTTGTTTTGTTTTCTTTTTAGGTTTAGCAGAAGGCTGCAGTGATAACACAGTGAATCAAAGCTTGGACTCATTGGCTCAGTGCCCTAATGGACAAGGATTACTCATTAACAATTCTTTCTTTGCGAAACTCTCCAAACAAGGGCTGTATTAAAATGTGAATTCCAACTCGACCATCAGCACAGAGATTTGAGATGCTCCTTAATACTTTAATTGGGTGCAGGGGGGAAGCTAACTCAAATAGCAGGGTGATAGTACCTTGCTGCTGATTTTAACACTTCTCTTGCACATGTACATTTTTATGGCATTTTCATGGCATTTTCAGCCTCCTTGCCTTTCCTATCCAAAGAGCCAAGATGTCATTCCAAGATTGGAACCATATCTTGATTTCTAAGTAGTTCTGTCACTCTTTACACTTTTTAGTGTACACTTTAGCATTACACTGAGTACTGAAGCAGAATGGGCTATAAATAACAGCATCACAGGGATGTAGGGACATTAAAGTTTAGTTCCTGGATCTGCCACAATCTCCAACAGACTGCATAATTTTGATTTGGGCTCATTCCATGAAGTTTTAGATGTGAAAGTGAGGCCCTTAACTTTAAATCTATTAGACTCGTGCACCGTTTGTGCATAATGGGAAGAAAATGGTACCTGTAGATAGTAAACCACAACCTGGGTGGGCTTCACTGCATCTGAAAATGCTGATCTCTTGCCATTGACAGAAAGGGGACCTTGAGCTACTATATCCCCACTTACCCAGTAGAGGAATTAAAAGTCAAGGGGAGCTGATTGAGGCTGTTCTGTTTCAACATCGCACCTACATAGGAAGGGTAATAATTCCCTGGTTTGCATTGCTAAACATATCTGGTGGGGACAAGTTGATCTGGCAGTGGTGTTGAGAAAAATTTCAGCCAGAGGTGACAGCTGACAGCATCACTCATGATGCATTCATGACTGCCACACAGTATATGGTCTCCATCCTTCCTTACATATTTGCACTGTCTGAGCAAGACTTAATAGGCAGAAACACAGGCTGTGCCTCCTACTTGAGCAGAGAGAGACACTGGGCAGCAAACACAGTCCTCTCTAGGAGAAAGGTGAGAGCTGCTGGTCCTGAGATTACCAAGAGTAAAATTCCCTCACTTTGCCTCATTTTAAGAGAAAATAATAATACTTTTAAAAGATATATTCATCCTCAAGCTTGTATCAAGGAAATTCTCTATCCTTCTCTTGAAAGTATAATTAATAAAGGGTCTTTTTTTATGTGTCCTGTCCCTTGCACATTCACCTGGTAGCCATCCAAACACTTGTAGTACAACAGGTTTCTGAAGAGATCAGTGGGAGAATGATGCCATAAGACTGTCACTGGACACTAATACTCCCAAAGCAGTTCTGTTTTCAGGGATTTTTGCCTACAGTTCATTCCAGCAGGCACTGGCTGTATGATAAGTACATTTAAGATTAAGGCTCTCGCAGTTCTCACTTCTGACTCTCTGAAAGCCATCTCACTACTGTAAACATAGAGATTTTTGTTTGACAAATACATGCTTAGCAGAATTGCCAAAGTATTTTCATATAGGACAATTCTTCCAAAACAACTCTACCCATAGGAGGCAGGAAGTCTCCTGAATTCCAAACATGCCAAAATCCCATCTAACACTTTCCAATACATGTCCACTCCAGTGGAACCTAGAAAACACATGCCAAAAAAATAATTTCTGAAGCCAATGATGGGTTTTGTCCCTTATCCAATGAAAAAGCAGAAGCAGAACCAAGAAGTCCAACAAATGTCATATGTCTCATGGAGCTTTCTGCCTCTTGGCTAGTTCTGCAGTTCTGAAACCTCTTTTTCAGCTTTCAGCTTCCTGCAATGTTGGTCTGAGATAGTTGATGGCACAGAGCGTTGCTATTTAGAAGTCCCTAGAGACCAACTTTCAATAAAGGTTCTTTCCCAAAAAGCATTTTTCTCTCTCTGGGTGCTGTTTGTCTGACAGCAAAGAGCTCAACACAAAAGAGAAGGAATTTAATACCCCTATTCACCAACAAATTTGTTGCATGAAAACATTTTTCCTTTCCTTACAATAATAAAAAGGCAAGTGTCAAAGTAGTGCTTTGTCCGCTAATCAATACTTTCAAGACTTTATAGGGAACAGCAAAGAAAGAATTCACATGATCAAAAGAGATGTTGCCTGTAGCAACGACATGTGGCTTGTTCAAGCCAGGTGTTCATATTTATTGTGGTTCATGTACAAATGAGAATTGAAGAGAAAGGAATTAGAGCAAATCAAATATATCTTTTGTAGTGTTAGGAAAGACAATCTACATAGCACTGGGGGGAGGAAAAAGAGAAAAAGAGAAGATTCAAATACAGTCATTTATAAATGGAATATCTTTTTTGAGATCACTCGCATGCTATAATTTTTTAAATTTCAGAAATTTAAATAACATCTTAAAACTAGTAAACAATAGTAACATCACATCAGTATCTGATAAAAAGCATGTGTTCTAAAGTACATACATGCCATTATCAGTGTAAATACATGTTCAGCAACAAAACCAGGCATACAGATAACATTCAGAGCTAGAAATCTGTCTGCCTAGAAAATACCACTTTGTAAACTTTTAAGATTAGTTTAGCTTATTCAATAAGTCTTTCCTTAATCAGAGCCTCTTCATTATGAATTGCTCTCTGATTATTCGGTTTCTGGAAAGCATAAAATTTATTCAACAATCCTGTGTTGTGCCCCCATGAAATCCAGTAGTCTGTCACTCACATATTTTAAGTAGAGTGTCAAGAAGGGTAAAATGACCACAGCACAATGTCTCCTAAGAGGGGGAATTCCTCCCTGATGGAAGGCAGTTAATTTTTACCTAATGTGCTCTAGCAAGAGCATATATGTTATTAGCAAGATACCATCTTACAGCCACCTGGGTGCGAGAGGAGAGCTGAGCACATGTGGAATCAGCTGCAGTATCAAATACTAAGCTTCAGCAGGGGGGAACTTGGTCTATGTCCCTCTAGCTGACTTCAACAGAAATTCAGAATGTTTTTCTAAGAATAAGTTCTGGTATTCCATGTGTCAGTTCTCTCTCATTATTTTAAATTTTAATTAAGATGCTGATATTACATGCTCTTTCCCACCAGAGTTTACAAGTTTGAAAGTTCCTAGAGAAATCACAGCTTTAAGTTAAACATGCTGGTACAGTATTAGCTGATAAGAAGTTTTACTAGAGGCCTTGGACTAAATATACACTTTATTCTAACAAATTTTTTTCTCTTGACATTTTGATGTTTTACAGTATGGTAGTGATTGAGTTCAATAAGGGTTAGTCTTCATTTATGTAAATATTTGGAGAGATAAAATTATTAAGGAATGTTGATGTTTTCCAGCAAGTGAAAGCACTGTCCTTTCATTAATAAGTTGTTCTCTTAAACTGAATGTCAAAGGTGACAAATGAGTTACTATTAATAAATAAATATTAGAATATTTTTAGATTTTTTTTAATTGTTAAAATAATCACATTAAGTAAATTCATTCTGCAAACTTTTAAACATCTACTTTTGTCTCAGTGTCAAGAAAAAAATACGTGTAAAAAGACTAGTTCAGTAGCTAGCAAGAAATCATTTATTTCAGGATAGGAGAGGAAATGTAGTCTAGACGTATATAAATGGATACTGTAAGCCATTGGAGGTGCAGGAGGAGCCTCTGCTAATGCTACCTGGCAAGCTGGAGTCACTGTTAACCTTTTAAACTCTCGGTTCCATACTTTACTGTTCTAGAGGAGGCTCTACCATACCTTGAAGCATTGCAGGCAGATGACTGCTCTCATTATTTGTTGCGAGGGAGGGCTGCAGAACAGGTACCAGACCCCCAACAGGTACCCAGAGGAAAGCCTAGGGGAATCTCCCCACCCTGCCTCAAGAAGTCCACTGAGACCACCAAGGGAACAGTGGAAACATCAAACACTCAGCAGCTGATAGGAAGCTCATTACATCTGCCTACCCATCCAGGAGAAAGGGGAACATCAGGTTCTGCTACAAGGAATCATGCAGGAAGCTGTCTTCTTCCTTCTACAAGGGAGACACTTGTACATCAGGGAGGAGCAGGAGCAGGTCTATTCCATGAGGGGATAAAATAGAGTTGAGGATAGCTCCACAGTACCTGATGGGTCAACATGCAGATAGCAACAGACCCAGAGAAGACAACATGGAGAATCAGGATGAGGGGCCATCCAGGGATCAGCCAAGATCAGCAGGAAGAAGTAGGGCTAGATGCAGCCCTAGAGACACACTGTTTGCAGCATAGTACAAGATCCTTCCAGGAGGCAGGGCGGCAGCAGGACTGGAGATAATGTAGGTTACAGTCAAACATCTGCAGTCCGCCCAGAGAAAAATACACTCCTGAGCCAGATTATGAGACAGCAACACCAAGCACACTTCCAGCTCATCACAAACCAGGAACAGAGGGCCAGGCTTGATCTTAAATAGCTCATCATAAATAACCCCTCAGCCCACAGTCAAGGCATGTGGGAGGCCCCAGATGAGGCTGGTCAGTTATTAAAGCCTATTAATGCCTCAAGATCCTGATATAGAGCAGTTCTCAAAGGTTTTTTTGACTCCTCCTTGTTCTCTAACAGAATTTAGACAAACGATGAACACAGTTACAATCACTTGTGGCAGGCAACAGGAGTAGCAGCAGGACTAGCTCCTCAATGTCCAACTTGTACTGAAAATACTGAGATATTAAAAAGCCAGTGCCACTAGTTCAGCTGAAGAGTACTCATGACACCACCCATCTAAGGAAAGATGAAAGGGGATGGAAATTGGATAATGTTGGGTCCTCAATATAACTGAAATACTGCCAAGCTCAGAAAAGTACTTTCAGGGACTAGGGCCCAGGTCAGTTGGATCATCCTCTTGGTTTCCACCCTGCTAACAGTTGGTACTGAGGAGAAAAGGGGATTTGAAGGCCAAGAAAAGGTATGGTGTTTGAAGAGAAAGTGAAGGAGATATTGAACAATAGATCTTGGGAGAATTAGTTTATTATTCTTTCTTTCCTAATCTTCAGTTTACATCATTGCATTCTGAAAACAAATTACTTCCCTTTTTAGAAGAAAGAAATTAAATGCGGTATAAAGTTTATTAAATTTAAACAACACATATCAGGAGATGGAGAGGTTACTTATCTCATAGCAGTATTAGCTTGGGCTCACTCTGAAACAAAGCTTTATTTATCAATATCTAATCTGAATACTGTTTTTGTCCAAAATTGGGTCATATCCCAAAATACAAATCATTTGCATTGGCAGATACCTTATTTATGTCAAATCTCACTTGGCTGATATATTTCATCTGCCCATCTCATCCCAAAACAGAAAATATATAACAAAAACAGGTTACCTAGAGAATAATGATAAAGTACATTTCATGCATGGGCAATCTATCTAATTCTGTTTCTTGTCTTTGGTGACCCCTCCTGCCAAACCTTCACAAATGAGGAAGTCTTACATATCCATGAATTTTAGGCTTCAACTGTTTGTCTAAATAGGTGTGTAGGATAAGACAATTTATGTAGAAAAGGGAAAAAAACAATGTGAAGCATTGCAGTTCACCCAGTCAGCAACATAAGCCATTGTCCCTCCTTCTGCACTGGCCCCTCACAAATATAGAGCCAAATTAGAGATTTCTGTCCTTTCCCTCCAGCTTTCCTCAAAATTGCATCACGCTATTGGGGGATCATGCCTATAACTCTCTGAATTTACAAGCCTTCCACCAAAACTTGTATTTCCCATGAGCAAAGGAGTTGCCTACCCAGAGAATCTGTCATGCTCCTACTGGAGATGGCTCTTTCTCAACTGCTAATTGATGGTAGAATAAATCCTCAAGAGCCTGTGGTATTAGTCCCCATGTTTCACCGGCCAGTTTTAGCCATATTTGTATTTCTTGGACACAGAAACTGATTACCACAATGGCAAATGAAAAGGAAGGTTACAGCCAAACATCTTAGTTACAGAAATACCAGCTAGGAAGTTCTTCAGAGCAGTGATTGGACCGAGCAGCCAGCCCTGGTGTTAACTGTTTTGTGCATCAGGAACCAGCAAAGAACTGGGTTGCAGTAGGAATCAAGATCCCTCCTACCAACCTCTTTGATGTACAGAAGAACTGTTTAACAAAAACATCCCCAGTCCACACGAACCAGCTGCCACGTAGCACGGAGAATAAAGTTCCAGTTTCTGATCTTTTAAATTTGAGTGAAAAATTAAAATAAGACAGCACCAATGATTGATAACTATGGAGCTGCTGTTCTAGTTATCATGAGGACTACAGCTAACTCTTAGCTGCAGCAAACTACAGATGTACTTTTTTTGGCCAAAACACATGGGTGTCTGTGTGTAAGTGTTGCTATTTCTACTCAAAGGAAACAGAATCTCTACACATGATAAAATTAATGGCACTGACAACTGAGGGGCAAAAGTCATGCCCTATTCTTTTTCCGGTAGTCTTTCCCCGTAACAGCTGCTGCTGATAAACACAGCAGTAGAAGCTGACAGAAGCATCAAAGGTACCAAATACTGTAATAATACTGTGATTATTAGATGCAACTGCTGCTGTTCTAATATCATTAAACTGATTACATTCAACACGTAATGCATACTTCCTGAAAGTGATCCTCATGTAAACACAACAAAAGGGATTCCTTCCTGTGTGCATGAAAATTACCGAGATACTAGCAGATGACTCTGTATGTCAGATTGTGCCTCACTAATGTGCAGCCTCTAAAAATGCATCCTGCCAAATAAAAGACTGATAGAGGAGAAGAAAAATAATGCATGTGGCAACATTAGTTTTCCAGAACAGAAATACTTTTCTCCTGGATATATGACATCGACTGGAAATGTACATAAAGCCTGAACTGCATTTTTTTTCCTCCACAACCAGGTCATTCCAGAGAAGGCCAAGGAAGGGTATACCTACCTGTTACCACTTTCAGTTTAGTCCGAGTGAGGTAACTCGAAGTTCAAAAACGCAAGGGAACCTCTATTTTCTGTGACAGAACTGCTGTTCAAGTGGGTGATGCACTGCAATCTTAAACTATGCAAGCCCTTTATGCCACTGCTATAGCATGATACTCTCTATATTCAAAAATATTTCCTCTGAAGAAACATCGTCTTAAATCTTTTTGGAAAATTTGACAAAGCATAACCAAGCTGTATTGTAAAGTTGATCTAAAAGTGAAATTTACTAAACATATGCCTCTCCTCAGACATTAAAGATTATACTAAAAAAATTGACTGAAAAAGAAGATAATAATAAGTATCAGAGACTTTAAATAAGCAGAACAGATAAATTTTAGTACTTCAATTTACTTACAACTCAGAGAACTGGGTTTTTTAAATTCTTCTTACTTTCTAAATATCTTTTAAAACTAGCAGAGTTGATACTCTTTTTTTCAGTTTAATCATTGACTTCTTGCTTAACTTGTCTTGTTACCTAGGTCTTTAAAAGTCAACAGATAATAACATGAAATAAATAAAACCTTTGTCACTCATTCCTACATCAAGTTTTATGTAACCCTTCTAAATATGAGTTGCAATAGAAACCTTTGAACAACATGCCAGTAAAACAGAGTGTATTGCAAAGAAGCTGATAAAGTCTTGTTTGGAACACTGTCAATTTATTCCAGGAATTTAACTGCAATTAACCAGATACTTTAGGCTTCTTGAATGTAATAAATCTCTGTTCTGTAAATATTCTGCTCCTTATTTCTTCAAGTGGAAAAGCTTGATCCATAATTCTGCAGACACAGTTCTTTGAGATTGCCAGTAAAAGTGGGCAGATACGATGATTTCTCTAATAGGAGTGTCAACCAGCAGGTGCTAAAATGAAATGAGACCTTGACTGCCTTTATACCCGACCTTGGATTATTTCAAGGCAGTAACTGAGGTGTGGAAAAGCACTGTTTTCTTGTACTTACCTTGATCCCTCCACTTAATATCACAATTTAACAGCATTTTAGCAATCTGCTTCCTAGTCCAGAGTTTTAGAAATGAATTTAAAATTTGATGTGTCTCCTTTTTTTGCCTTTAGGTAGCGGATATTCATATATCTCCTGCTGTAAACTTAGCTGATCCCCAATGCAGCTTGGGGTGGGAGGAAATAAAAGGAATTAAAGGTCTGTGTCTCTCACAGGGCTCTGATCTCTTTGGGATCATGGAGCCATTGTGGGATAGCTCATGTCACTGGAGTGCTGTCTTGGGTGGATATAGGTCAGCAAGGAGACGAAATTGCCCTGTATGTGAGAGCAGCAAGTATATATGGACCTCTGCCCTGGAATGGAGTCTGAGCCAGCTAAGATTTTACAGATGAGGATTAGAGGCAGAACAATGAGGGCAGTGTTGTGGTGTCTCCCACAGATTGCCAGAAGAGAAAGAAGTAGATGAGATCTTCTTCAGGCAATTGGAAGAAGTCTCATATATGCAGCTTGTGGTTCTCATGAGGGAGTTTAACCACCCCAATATCTGCTGGATGCAGATATCCGAGCAAGGACAAGAAATCCAAGTAGTCTCTGAAGTGTGTGATAACTGGTAACTAACTATATGTGATAAGAACTGACTGAGAGACAGAAGAGAAAATATGCTCTGCTGGACCTGATTCTTTGAAACAAGGAAGAACTGCTTGGGAGAATGAAAGTCATGGACAGTTTTGGCTGCAGTGACAATGGTACAGTGATGTTTAAGATCTGAAGAAGCAGAAACAAGACAAAAAGCAGGATCATAACCCTGCACCAGGAGAGCAGACTTGTTTGGAAAAATCTCATGGAATATAGCCCTAGAGAGAGCCTGAAATGAAACAAAACCATCAGGTGGCCCATACGGATGAACAAGGAGTTTCTAACTAAAATCAAACAGAAAAGAAGCACACAAGTGGTAGAAGCAGTGTTACATGATTCGGGAGGACTACATGCATGCAGAGATGATGTTAGCAAAGCCAAAGCCCACCTCACTGCATATGGTGAGAGGTGTGAAGGGCAACAAGAAAGACATTTATAGGTATATCAGGAGCAGAAGGAAAACTAGGGGAAATTTGGGATTGCTGCTGCATGGGACAGGGGACTGGATGACGAAGTACATGGAGAAAGCCAAGTTGTTCGATGCCACCTTTGCCTCAGTCTTCACAGATAAGAGCAACCTCCAGGAATTTCAGGTACCTAAGACCCACGTAAAAGTCCAGAACAAGAAAGACTTGCCCTCTTTGGAGTAGAAGCAGTTTAGGGACTATCTATACAGATTGGACATGCACAGGTCTATGGGCCCTGCCAGAATGTACTGAGTGTTGAGGGAGCTGCTGGCACAACTCTGAGGCCACTTTCAATTGTCTTTGAAGGGTCATAACTATTGGGAGAGGTTTTTGATGACTGGGCAAAAAGTAAATATCACTCCTATCTTTAAGAAGGAGGCAAAAAACCTGATAGACTTCTATGACAAGAAGACAGGCTCAGTGAAGGGAGAGCTTGATTTTAACAAGGCTTTCAGCACTGTGTCCTATAGAAACTTCATGGATAAAATCAGAAAGTTCATACTAGACGAATACACAGTCAGTTGGATTTGAAACACGCAAAACTGTCTCAAATGTTTGGGATCAGAAGCGTGAAGCCCAGCTAGAAGCAGTAATTTGTGATATATCCCAGTGATGAATACTGGGACCAACATATATCCATTAATAATCTGTATGACAGGACAACGGCTTTGCAGATGATGCAAAACTGGCAAGAGCATTGATACAACAGCTCCTTGTGCTGCCATTCTGAGGGGCCTTGACAGGTTGGAGAAATGACCTGACAGGAATCTCATGAACTTCAACAAAGGGAAATTCAAGTCCTCCACCTGGGGAGAAGTAGCTCTGAGAAGTAAGCAAATTAACCTGTGCATCTTTCACTAAGACAGTAGCTACAGAAATCTGTCTCTTTGAAGAAAATATAACATCACTAAATAAATTAAAATGTTAAGCCTACTCCCAATTTGGGGAGAACACCAGGTGTGGAAACTAAAACTCTACACCAGTTTGGTGGATTTTAGTTTCTCATCTTTAGTTATTTCATAGTTTCTTGTGGGAAGCACTAATGAAAATATTACTGAAAAAAATTCTTTTCTTTCTAGAAGGATTTGTCCCAACAATTCCTGAAAAGGAAATCTGCATGTGTGTTGTGTTGGGGTTGAGAGTTTGCTGACATTCAGCTGCTGCAGTAATCTGATGGCTCAAAAAAACACTCTGTGATATTTTTTTCAAACTAACATATGCCTATGTTCTCTGAAATCAATCCCAGCCATTGACATAAACCAAAGAAAAACCTGTTAACGAACTTGTCCTACATGTCTTTTTGAAGAGACAATTATTTGTTAAACTTTGGATGAGTCTTTCCCAATAACTGGCATGAGTCAGTACTGTATCTCCTCTGAAAGACATAGAATTCCCCAAGAATCATAGAATCATATAACAGTTTGGGTTGGAAAGGACCTCTTAAAGGTAATCTAGTCCAATCCCCCTGCTATCAGCAGGGACATAAACTAGACCAGATTGCTCAGAGCCCTGTCCAAGCTGATCTTGAATGTTTCCAGGACTGAGGCATCTGCCACTCTGGGCAATAAAGAAGGGGCAAAGTGCAGAGAGATGTACGGGTCAAAGGTATAGCTCAGGGGCAGTGAAGGAAGGATGAACTGGGAGCACTGAAGGACTCTGGGGTAGGGATACATCTTAGGAGAGAGAAGGAATTAGCTGTGGGACTGGTCCTTGTTATAGGTAAATATAACAGCAGAAGATGCCAGATGACAAGGGGCATTTTGATCTGCTCACAGCTTTTTCATGAAATTGGAATAGAGGTTGTTTGGGAGTAGTAAAAATATGGATGAGGAATGCAGAAAATTACGTGGAAAGAGCAGCTATTTCTCGTGATCTGAAAGTTCATGTAACCTGCCAACCAACAAGGGTAGGGGACAGAGATCCTGACTGCAGTTCCCTTCCCAGCTTCATCAGCAACTTTGCCCTCCAGCCCCATACAAGCCTGACAGTTCCCTCTGTGCTCTGGCAGTGCAGAGGGAGCAGGGCAGGTCAGCACAGCCTTGACCTTTGGCCAGCCAGGGTAACATTTCAGCTACCCGCTGTGGACTGGTGGCTCCAGCTGCTGCTGCCAGCAGGAACATGGCACAAAATGTAAAATGCTCTTCCTAGCAAAAATATAATAAAATAAAACAAATTAAAAATAAAATAAGGAATATGCTAAGAAGTAAACCCTTGCTATTTTTGACTCTGTGTTGTCCTGGTGTCTTGTGCACCATTCCGTTGGTTAGCAAGGGTCAGGAGAAGCCACATGTGGAAACAAGAAAATACAAGTTAAAGATAAGGGTCTGGTGTGACTTTTCTGCACTCTGTCGAAAGCATTTTAACAGGCAAACTAGCAGCCAATACGGGCCACTGGGAAATGTTCCCAGTGAACAGTGCAGGACAGAGGATATTCCGTTGAAGTCCCACGCTGAGGGAAAACCTATCCATTGGGGTACTCCCAGTTGCCCCTGCATGCTGCACACAGCATCGTTATTCCACAAGAGTAACATTACATCCATTCACACAAATTGCCCTTCACTTGTTTGTCCTGAACGTTAATCTCTTTCAAATCTAAATTCAATTTTCATGTGAGCAGTATGACTTCTCCTTGCCCACCGTGGATCAGCAGGGACCCTGAAGCCCCTCCCAGCCCCCTGCAGATTTATACCAGCACAAACTACAGAACTGACTGCTGTCAAGTGATAAATTAGGTCTCTCAGGACATGCAGACATCTTTTTTTTTATTACACACTGGGGAGGGAGCAGAAACCAAGCAGATGGGATCAAAGTCCCCTCCTTAAAAAATGCCATTTCCCTTGTCTTAATCACTGTATCAGCAAGTTTCTTCAACTAAGTCCCTCACTCTTCATTCCAGCTATGCCCAGCAGAGAGAGAGCACCTGGCAGGGTGATGATTGCCATCTCTAGGAAGCAGAGCTATCTTTATTGGGGGTACTCAAATATTTCCTAGTTTACAAAAGTTGTTGTCTTCCTGGTTGGTGTTCCAATGATATGTGAAACACCTCTGGACAATCATAACTGAGCAAATGGAGATTTATTTCTCATGAGTTCCAGTGTTTTTCTGATACATATTTAACAAAACGGCCATGAACTGCTCAGAGGAGCTCTGAGTTTGTCATGCAGGTAGAACTAAGCCTAAAATAAGCAGTGAAGTAATTGTCAAAAGTCTGAGCACTGACTTTATTGAGCAGATAAATACGGTTATACATAAACAAATGTAGTCTGCTACATTATCTGCAGATATCCAATAAACTAATTGAATAGGGTGGGGGTGGGGTGGGAAGGGGGGCTGGGATGAGGTGACATAGGAAGAGGGACAACAAATTAAATGGGTCAACTTTTTATTACGGTCAAGACTTAAAATACCCCAATGGTATGCTTATGTGGAAAAAATGTGTGGCTCTTATGTTACAGATAGTTCAACATGAAGAAGTACAATCTTACTACATTTCTTACACAAATTTCTTTCTTTACTTATGTAATTTTGCATGCAGAAGAACTGTAAGAATGATAAGCAGTATAAACACCAAAACAAAAAACGGTTGAGGCAAAGAAGGGACAACTTTTTCTGTCACAGCTAAACAGTGTTATCAAATGGAAGATAAGAAATAACTGATACCAGTATATAAGTAATTGAAACCATTTTTACAAAGAAGCCTGCCAGACTGTCTTCTGCATGTATATATAGAGCTGCAATAGTATTACTAGTGTTGCCTTGCTAGCAGTGTTATCTAATCCAACATAAGCATTTGGAAGACATAAGGATGAGAAGTTTTTAATCTCTCTATTAATTCCTGATTTCATGAGAGTTAAGGTTTTACATGAGACCTGAGTGAATTCCCTGAACCCTAGGATGGTTCAGGATATCAGATCTTGGTCCATCCTGTAGGGTTTTAACTCAAAAATGTAGAGGACTCCAAGTTCTGTTTCCAGGATTTGAAAACTGATTTCTTAATCCAAACTCAGCCCTCCCTCTGCATTGCCTCGTAGCTGCAATTTGCTCTCTCTTTTTATCTATTCTTCAAACCACAAGAAATACTCACTCCTCTCTCTTAAAATATGAATAATTAAATAGCACTATAAAATTAAGATCTTTAATGGAAAAAAGGAAGAAAAATAAGGTAACAAATCTGGTTTTTTATGAAATTTTATTTAAAATAGTAACTAAACTTTTAGATCTCTGTAACTACCTGTCAAGAGGAGTCAACTGGAATCATACATGTGAAGCCATATCACATTTTGCATGACCTTGTGTTCATTTTTACCTTCCTACTTTCAATTAGTTATGTTACACATGAGACTCCTTCTGGCTCCTTGTTAACATCTGGATGCCCTTGTTATATATTTTGCCCCAAAGTCTGTACATTCTTTTGTACTAAGTGATTATTTCCCTGAAGAAATTCCTGATCAAGTAAATTTTTATCATTTCCATCATTAATTTTTCCTTTTTTCATGACAAGGAACATTTTGTTTAATTCTTACATAAATATAAGAGCAGTATTAATTATCATTGAACTTCTGCTAGTAACACCTAAAAAACACAAGCTGCCAAAGAAATAAAAGCTACAGCTTTCTTTGTTAAGAAAGATAACAACACTGAACAATACATCCCTGTCCTGCTTCTTCTATGCTCAAACTTGAATTCATATTCTGTGGTCTATCTTACTATTTCACGCTATGGAGAGCTGACTCTTCCTCTGGCTTGCTTAAGATCTCTATTCCAGTATAAACTAAGTTTTCCTCCCTTTGCAATCAAAAGCCATTTTCAAATCCAACTCTGAGTTTTATGAGCACTGTCATAGCTGAAAATACGAAGAACTTATTTTGGATGTGGGGACAAAAAATATGCAAAAAATGTGATGAATGAAGTTTAATCAAGCTACTATTTTTCCTTAGAAAATATCTTTTGAGTTATTCACATCCACCGGCATTAGAGACATGACTTTTTGGGGAGTCAAGGCTGGGATATGCCAGCTGTTTTCCTGATTCTTTAAATGTGCCAAGCTGAAACATATTTTAAGAAGTCAGTTTTAGGAGAAACACCCTCAGTGACTGCACTTCCTTAGATTCCACAATAAAATGCTATTGGAGCAGGTTGCAGATAGAGACATCCAGCAAAACTGGAGTTACAGAGTCAGTTTGTTCTCAATAAGTTGTCTGTATTCTTGGTCATACATGATCGTGGAAGCCACCGTGTAAATCAAAGAGTTGATTAACTAACAGAGATTTCCAGGAAAGAAAACTAGTTTCCAACCAGTGCTGCTGTTTATGCTTCATGCAATGTACCTGAAATATTTAAACAGATGAAAAGGAAAGTGAGAAAGGCAGCCCAAACATCTGAATGTGAGTGCCAGGAAAAGCACTGTGCCATGCATATAACTTCAACTGGTCAGAGCTGATACTAGGTCTCTGGAAGAAGCTAAATTTGGAAAAGAAAGAAAGAAAGTGGGTTTTTTTTAAATGCAAAAGCTTGTCCAAAGGTTTTTAAACCATTTTTTCCAGGGTACTAAATAATGCTCAGATGTCCTCTGAAGTCAAACTTCCACTGCACTAAATCAGTGCAGTCTGGATACAAAATGATCCTGCTAAACTGAGCTGCTCACTGTCACTTGTGACAGATGTGGCGCATCTGTAACACTAAGAAATAGGAGCTACATTCTCCAGAGAGGCAACTGAGCTCTCATGGGCCAGTTGGCCATTTCCCAAAATTTTGGGATGTTTGTAGTTCTTTGTCATAACAACAACGTTCACTCCCTTTGTGTTCCTCTTAACAAGACAGGAAAGTTACCCTTTATCATTACTGGGAAAATGATGCTGCTTCTGAGAAAATGTTACTGTTTCTAGAATGGTATGTTGTCTTGTCTTCTCTTTCCTCTCTGTCAGATTACACTTACACTGATTATTATATTAAATCCCTTCATAATATAGTTTACTCTATTAAGAGTTCCTGTAGTAACTATATGCATGTTACATCATTGGGGAGGGAGAAAGAATCTATTTGCTCTGCACATATGTAACGCAATGGCCCTCTTTCCTTTGTAAATTGTGGTAGGCATGCAAAATATCTTGACAGTAGCTGGACCAGCTACTGTGTGATAGACTGATGAAAATATTTGACTCAAGTTCCTGCCAATTAAACCCCCAAATGTTGACTGTAAGCTGCAAGAAATAAGATATTTTCTTATACCTACTCTGAATATCAGTAGTGAAATAAGCAACTCTAGTCTAAACTAAAGTTTAGAATTTTGGAAAAAAAATATTCTTTTCTGTCTTAACAGAATAAAGTTAACAGATTTTTTTGAAGTGTCTCATTAATAAACTGCATTTTTGTCAAAGTAGGATTGAGCTGTACCATAACAATACCCCTATCATTAAATTATCTGCTCATACCAACTAAAGTCTTCACTGTAGTCAAATTTGGCGTGCAACCATTCAACTCACTTTACATCTTATTTATGTACAGTTGTAGATTGGATTTTGCTGAGTAGAAAAGAAATAAGAGACAAGAACAGAGAATCAACTAACTTCCCAGTCTCCCTTTTTAATTACATTTGTAGGGAAGATAAATAATCTGTGGATTCAAATTAATGTACAAGTGTAATTTCACTCCTGGTATTCAATTGCACTTCAAAAAAATAAAAAAATGCTTATGAGAAATATTCAAAAACTTGTGTGCATCACAGTGGCTATATATGGTACATGAGAACAATAATGCTGAAACATCACAAAGCACAGCATAGGCTAGACATCATAGCTTTCACTTAAGTTTAATGAGGCAACAGTCATGATGAGAAACAAATTAAAATACAGCTTACTGAAATTATCCATTCTGAAAAGAGTTTTGATGTTACAATGAGTGTCTGAGCTGCAGCTAACTGCTTGAGATAACATACTCCACTGGTTGATTCTAAAAATGGTAGAAAAAGGCTAAAGCCACTTTATACACTCAAACATATATCAATGACAAAAGAGAATTACTTCTGGACATAGGTACCCTCATAACTCTCAAATGGTACAGTGCTTCATTTGTAGCAAAAACAAGACTGAGGCATTGAAAAGTTACAGATCCAGAACTAAAGACTTTACTCCTGTAAGGAAGCTCATTCACCTAAATGAGGACTGTTGGTGTTGAGACCAGGAACTCTATCAGTATAATACTAGAAAAATATATTTAAATTACTTCACAATAATGAATTGAGTGAGAATCCTAGTCCAAACAGGACTAAGATTTCCTTTCATAAGGAGTAATAATATTGCATCACTAACGATGATTTTGTATTCAAAATTATTTCATGCCAGCACAAAATCTTTGCAGAGGGTGAAATTTTACAAGTATCCATTTTATTGCCTTATCCAGACTCTGTGGGTTATGCGTATAAAGAAGATTTTCAATCAATTTGTACGAACAATTGAAGCAACACTATGCCACTTTTGCTACATATTCCACTCCCTCTTGTTGAGTGACCATTAGTAATTAATTACAGCTGACTGCTTTTCCCTCTACTCTGATCTTTTAGCATGGGCTAGTGTTTTGACACGGAATAAGCAGTTCAAATGTCAATCTAGAGGAATCCTAAAAAGGCAAAGCAGGGGCACTCACAGCAGACTGTCACACCACTGGAGCCCCAGTGATTACACAGATCACCGTGGATCCGTCTGATATGAATTGTCCTTTCTCTGTTCAGATGAGAAGATGAGGGAACTCCTTGCTCCTGCAGTCAGTCTTACAGCTTGCATCAGGCAGGAGCGCTACTGGCTGGTCAGCTAATGGGCACAGAAACACTTCCAAGGGCATACGATGGCTGGGAGAGGATTTAGTATCAATTCTCCCAGTTGCATTGCCGTGAGCCCTCTTCCACACTATTAGGAGGGAACTATCACCCCTTAAATCTGGCCAAGTGGTCAGATGTTACATAATTGAATAAGAGAATAAACATGGATACCTGATGATTTGGGGCAGCTAGGCAGGAGTCGTGGGAGTAGATGCTATACAAATCTTACAGTTTCAAGTATTAAGACAAATCTTGAAAATTTCCATTTTCATAATGGTAAGAAGTCTGTTCTTCCATGTCTTGAGTTACTTGCTTTTGCTTCCTCCATTCCCTTCTCTGTACTTCACTATTTTGACTGGTAGCACCATACATTTTCTTTGGACTTACAAAAGTTTCATTGTTCATCTCCGTTTCTTCAGCCAGTTCATCCTGATCAATTATGCCACATTTCTCTTCATTGAGGTTTTCAGGGTCAGCCCATTCCTGCTTCTCTCCAGAAGCAAAGATGGCATAGAATATCACACCACTGTAATGCACCAGGGCTGCGATCAGAAAGACGTTCTGCCATTCTTCACGGGTCTGAAAGAATGGTGCAGGTCTCATTAAGTTTCCAGTAAAAAGAAATACTACTCTCTGAATTACACCATAAATTAGTGTATATTGAATAAAGATTGTGATCACTGTTTGATTTCTGATGTTGTGGATAAAACAATTTATAACAGTCACTGTGAAGAACTTTTTTTCTTTCCATAACAACAGCTAAAATAATAAAACTTGGGTTTCTTTGGGTTTTTTTCTCATGTTGAAGTTTCTCTCTTGCATGTGAAATATTCATGGAGTTAGAAACACAGGGATTTGTCTAACAACTAACTTAATCTTATTGTAGATCAATGATTACTTAGGAACCCTACCAGGGATGCATTGTAGAGGAGTTTCCCAAGCCCTATAAGCATTGCACAGTTGTATGGAGATATTGCAGAGACTCAGCCTCAGGGGTATAAAATAGTATCTCCCTATACAGATAAGTAGTTTATAATACCTAAGAATCAGGTCACCATGGTACTATAAAAGTGAATGTTTAAGACAAACAACAACAGAAAACAGCTACAGAGACCAATGATAAAATGGAATACCCAGCAGTCTTTGAAAAGTCTTAACTTCCGTTGCACTACCCAATGCTTCTCCTAGAAAACATGGAGGAATGTTACCTTATGTTTTGTCATTGCACCAACAATGAGTGGGCACACCATTCCTGACAGTGTCCCCACGCCGTTTGAGATCCCCATCAGAATGCTGGCATAACGTGGGGCTATGTCCAAGTGATTCACATTGAATCCTGCAAAAAATGAGAGACAGTGGTCAGCTATGCAGTGTTGCTCTACCAGGCCCACAGGGCTTTCTACATCCATTATGGCTGAAGGAGCCTGAAAAAGGTAGGAACCCTACTACCATAAGTATTAAAAAGAAGAATAGTATTTTCTTGGTGATAAATATGGAAGACATTGCAACTCTATTCTTTCTCAAAGCTCCCTTTTTCCCCCAACTCTGGAGATCATGTTGTATATAATTTAAAGTTCTAAGTGCTTGTACCTCACATCTTCTCATCCTGAAACAGCACTCCCAGAAAATATTTTTAATAAAGAAATCAATACCTCATATTAGTAAAATATCTTCTACCTTTTTTACTTAGGTAGTAGTGGTTTTTAACACATGCTTTTTGGTATTTTAAGTAGCAGTTTGACAACATGATAAAAAAGCAGAATATAAACCAGTAGGAAAAATATAATTACCCTTACCAGTGTGTCTTCTGGGTACATATTTTATTAAGAAACAAAAACAAATACTAAAAATCAAATACTAAATACTCAGAGAATTGTCATGCCTTAGATAACGAAAATTAGTCATACGAAGTAAGGTTGATCACAAGAAATGATGGTGAATTCCAAGTGCATGGTATTAAATACAGTAAGAAGTGAACTACTGGGTAAATCCTGCAATAAAAATTGATTAAGAGAAATGACCTGCTATGCAACGATCTCATAACTGAGTTATCAAACCACTTCCCATCTGCATAATCCTGAAATAACTGAAGACCAGCAGTTATTTTTCTGATTAATTTGGTTCAATAGATCCATCTTCCTGGCAGTCTTCTTAGAAGATGTTGTCCTTCCGTTTTCACAACAGAAGGTTTTGTATTTTTTAGGAATGATGATACTGTTGATGCTACAAAACAGCCTGAGATTGGTGAGACCCATGAAAGTGTTAGAAACAGCTGTTCTGGAGAAGGGCTGGTTGTAGGACACAAGAGAGAGAGGGCTGACCTAGAAAGCAGAAACCAGCCACTAGGGCTTGGGGCAGAATTGCAACTGATAGCCCTTGTGCAGCTATTCATTGCAGAGTAATTCTTTCCTTCTCTCTCTCTCTCTCTCTTTCTCCTTTTAGGGATACAGTTTAAACAAGAAGAAAATGGCAACTGACTCTGTAAAATTATATTAGAAAATAGCAGAATGCTGATGTAAACCGGAATCAATAAAAAGCAGGTTCTCTCAAAGTTTCATGTTCTGTGTGCAATATGTTTTATAGATTCTGAAGTAAACTATTTCTGATATGGGAAGAAATAGAGAACAACCCATAAGTAGCCACATTAAGTGCAAACATAATAATAGAAATTATGACAGTAAGAACAGCGAGGATAATAACATCACTTTTATCAGGAACAGTAAAACCAAGAATAAGAGTAATTCTTACCCGAAATGGCAAAGCCACTGAAGCCTACTGCTAACACAAGAAAGGAAATGGCCACTCCTTTTGTATGAGAGTAACCAACCACCAAAAGCAAGGTTGCTTCCATCCCAAAGCCTTCAAATGAAACACATAAGAATGAATTACATTTAAATTACTATTGGTCATGGAGATGCTAATAAGGACTATCCAGATTAGAAGCTTAAAATGAGACAAAATTCTTTTGTATCTTATAGCTATTCTTAAACATACTTGGGAACTCTGTGGATTTGCAGAAATATTTGTATATTTATTGTTTGAGAATATGTTGGGTTTTTTACTCCTCATTCATTGCTGTGTAAACGACCCAAGCAGTTGGTGAAGTTAATTCACTGAACAGTACAGGAAAACAATGAGAAAGTGACTGTGCAAAGGGCAGAAAATTCACAAACACAAAACCATCATAGGCAAAGGAGAAAAACACTTGCCTTCAATTTCTCAGGGTTGTAGTGATGCAAGATGCTCTTGGTAAATGGAACAAAAGAGTGTTTTACATACAAGTGTGCTACCAACACCATAGGACATCCCTGGGCATCACAGGACACTTCCAGTCTTTACTGTGAATTCACATTTTCTAATATGTAACAGTACAATCCTTCTGGTTTGTTTTTTTAATGACACTACTAATATGCCCTGAAAATAAAATGAATTTGAGCATCTTCTGTGAAGATGCATAGCAAGTTGTGTGGTATCTCTAATTGCAGGCATGTCTGTTTCTAGCAGCCCCTACCATCCATAAATAATGTAAGCCAGCAATTGGCAGTGGACAACTAACTACACCACAGGCTATCTGGCTTAAAATCTTTTCTCTAACTTAGTATCAACCTTACAGGTAGATGCCACTGATTTTGCAGTTCAGTGACTGAACTGGAAACAAATTACTTTGTGCTGAGTAAAAATGAGCCTGTCCATCCTTCAACTTTTTTTTGTCCCAAAGTTTCCAGCTTAAACTTGCCAGTGAGTTCTGCTGGAAGTATCAAATGGGAACATCACCAGTTATTACAAGACTGTATCCACTGAGAAAGGGTCTCTCCAGCACCATGGTACAGGATTAACTTTGTCTGTATGAGTTTGCAGTATGAGGCCTATTTGACCATACTACTCTATTGCCCTTTCAATTATTAACTAGACTTCTTGCCTCCTCCGTTTTTAAAAGCATGTTCATATGAATAAGGATTTATGCCATGAGACATCAGCTCTCCATTTAATGTTTCAGATTAATCAGCTGTAAACGCAATATTGAATAAATAATTTCATTAAAATTAAACATGAATTAACTATTATATTTGTAACATACAATTGAAATATCATATTTTCAGAGTCCAGTAGTACCTCCACAGTTCATGACCTTCCTTACAGTGGTGGTGGTTAAGATCTTCCTGCTCCGTAGGAAGTCAGCTAGCTGCCCTCCGATGGGTACAATGATTGTCATGACCATGTGAGGAACAGCTGACAAAAGGCCAACCTGCAATTAGACAAATGACTGCTTACTGCTCACATCCTCCTTCAAGACTTAGGGGGAAGAAATCAGGAACCATAACTTTCCTTCATCTCTTTCCACCTTATTACCATTAGACACTTTTTTATCCTAGATTCTTGTGTGGGAGGTTTGCAGGCAGGTCCAACAGGAACTGCAGCTGAGACCTGTAAAGCTACCTTTATCCCATCTTTAGGGATTTCTAGGAGCTTGAGAGACTCCAGCAAACTTTTGTCCAGTTAATAGAAGGTTTCATCCCAGACCTTCTCAGTAATGGCAGTATATGAGCCACAGCATGGTTGACCAGTGTCTAAGGCACCAGGGAAGTGGAAAGAGCCTGGGCACCTTCCTTAATTTTTTTGGGACTAACCTGGTGGTTTTCCTTCCTTCCCACCTTCCTGCCTTTCTCCCTCCATCCCTCCCTGAAGGAGAGAAGGGCAGGTAGGGTTTTTGTCTGTTCCTATTTATTTCCTGACAGTAGAAAGAGTGCTGCATATTTGTGCATATTTGTACATATTCAAGAGGCAGGGGGAAGAGACACAAGCTATAATAAAGATTAAAAAGAGAACTCTAACTAAAAAGTCTGATGCTTATGCTCTGATGGACTTTTTCCTCTCTCCAATAACCAACAAAGAAGCACAAGAAAACTGCTCTAATTTATCTGTAGACATCACAAAGTCGTGTCTTATGTGTCCTGATATTGGAGTGCTCTATCTTGGTTTTCAAATGCTTTTATATATTTTTGTTATTCAGGTTCTCAAGGAGCTCCTTTCTGAACAAACAGTCTATCCCCACCACCTGCCACTATGTAAAGGAAGGAAACACCTGCACATTGTATATGGACTGAAGACGGTGCAGCATAAAACCTGGCAAAAATTTAATAATTTTACAAATTATTAAATAAGCATATATTATTAAATAAGGTATGCATGCATTTTTATTCTTGTGGGATTACAGCCTACAAACTGATGTTCATCTTCTTTAGATTTCCATAGCATCCCAGAATCACAGAGTGGTTGAGGTTGGAAGGAGCCTCAGGAGGTCATCATCTTCAATCCCTCTGCCCAAGTAGGATCACCCAGAGAAGGTTGCCTAGGAATGTGTCCAGACAGCTTCTGAATGTCTCCAAGGATGGAGATTACACAACTTCTCTGGGCAACCCATGCCAGTGTTGTCACCCTCATAGTATAAAAGTGTTTCCTGATGTTCAGAGGGAAACTCCCATGTTTCAATTTGTGCCCATTGCCTCTTGACCTGTGACTAGGCACTACTGAAAGAGCCTGGTTTCATCTTCTTTACACTGTCCCTTCAGATATTTTCACATATTGATGAGAATCCTGCTGAGCCTTTTCTTCTCCAGGTTAAATAGTCCCAGTTCTCTCAGCCTTTCTTCATAGGAGAAACGTTCCCATTCCTTAATCATCTTCATGGCTCTTCATTGAATTTTCTCCATATGTCCATGTCTCCCTTGTACTGGGGAGCTCAGAACCAGACACAGTACTTCAGGTGTGGCCTCACCAGTGCTGTGTAGAGGGTAAAGATCACCTCCCTTTTCCTGCTGACCTTTCCATAATGCAGCTCAGGATAGCATTAGTCTTTACTGCAAGGGGACACTGCTGGCTCATATCTAATTTGGTGTCCAGCAGGACTCCCAGGTCCTTTTCTGCTAAGCTACTTTCCAGCTGGGCAGGTCCCAGCATGGAACTGTTTCTCCCCAGGTGCAGGATTTTGCACTTTCCCTTATTATACTTCATGAGGGTCCTGTCAGCCCATTTCCCCGGTCTGCCAAGGTTCCTCTGTATGGCAGCACAACCTTGTATAACCTATCAGACACTCCTCCTAGTTTTATGTCATTTGCAGACTTGCTGAGGGTACACTCTGCCCCATCATCCAGATCATTAATGAAGACGTCAAACAGGATCAGACTCAGTACACCCCTCGGGCTACTAAATTTTAGTGATCAGCATGACATCTTCAAGAAGCCTTTCCTTGAAGCAGTAATTTAGTGATAAGTTTGAGTTTACTTTCTAGAATGCACAACCTCATTACATTGACAGTCAGTTTTATGTTGGTTTTAAGTTAGTGAGGTACAGAGGGGTACAACTCCAGCATTAATGAAAAGCAGCTCAGAATAAACAAATCTAATTTTTCTTATATCCACGATCTTCATCTGTATGTTGTACTTGGCCATTCAGAGTGTCATCACTACCATGTTGTAACTTGGACACACTGTGCTCCCAGAACACATAAATAATGATTAACTTTGTTATCATTATCAGCCATAGAGTTGCTTGAAAATAATTACCACATAGCAAGTAGGTTTGTTAAAGGAATGTTTTTTTGAAAGGGAAAACTTTTCTGAAACAATTATTCTGAATTCCTCATTCATGTTCTGAAGAGGGACTGTAACAATATTGATTTTAATGAAATGGTGGTGGCAAAACATTCTGGGAATAATCTACTGGAATTATCTGATTTCTCCTCAAATACTCCGCATAGAATCATAGAAACATTATGGTTGGAAAAGACCTCCAAGATAATCGAGTCCAGCTTTTGACCAAACATCACCATGCCAACTAAACCATAGCTCTATATTTTAAGTGCCATATCCATTCATTTCTTGAACACTTCCGGGGTGATGATTCCACCTCCTCCCTGGGCAGCTCATTCCAATGCTTAACCACTCTTTCAGTGAAGAATTCTTCCTGACTTTCAACTTGAGCCTCCCCTGGTGCATCTCCTAGGGTGAGGTCTGAAGGTCACCGCTTCATCCCAGATATTTACCTTGCTTATTGCAAATCCAAAGACTTCTTCAAAGTAAGCAGGTTGACTTATAAGGAGCAAATAGAAGGTCCAGCTTCTGCAGAAGTTTGCCACAATGATTGCATAAACTGGCATTGAAGTGAAAAATCTCTTCCAGGGAGTACTAAATTTCTAGGGAAAAAAGCCATAAAAATTGAGTAGACAGAGGCAGAATAAAGGACCACTGTTTTTTATTATCAAGCCTATCCAGAACACTGCATGCAACTTACATTGCAGATCACTAAGAATGCAAGTGAAATATACCTCTTGAATTAATGGCAAAAACCAGGTAGAGACATTTTCTTAGAATAGTTAAGAATTTTAAGACGAATACTGCACAAATATTGCCCTGCTTACCGAAATTACACGAGGTCTTCTGGAGTCCTGCTATTGGGATAACAGGATCAGTAACAGAAGCAAAGAAAACTAGAGAAAACCTTGTGTCATTCCCCACCTTTTGGCATGATGCAGTTTGACACTTTCTTCTGAAAGGAGTGTGAAAAAAGCATTATCCAAGCTAAGAGACATAAGTAGCACAGCAACAAGCAGCTACCTGCTTCAAATTAATTAATTTAGTTAAGAAAAAAAAGCCTGTGGTAGAGAATTTAATTTCTGTAACTTGCTTTTGGCATTTTCAATTTCTATTTATGCTCCAGTACTCCATACATGAGGAATAAAACGCACTTCAGAGACCTATTCATTTGTAATAGAATTCAAATCAGAAGGTGAAATATGTAGCTATGGCAACAGGCATTGACATTCTCCTTTTTTAAAAAAAAAAAGTTATCTGTGTTTTACAGGCAGCCGTATGCCTGCAGTTGTGTGCGAACACATGAAAGTGGTACTAGTGTCCTTTGCTTTAAAACCACCATACAGCAAGGAAAATCCATGATATGGAAAAAGGATGTTTGTTTCTAGCCAAGACCTCATTGACTTCAGCCAAATCTCAGGAACATGCTCAAAAGCAGAGCCTCGTATTTTACACTCTCAGCAAGGCTATTACCCAAAATATGTAGAGGAAAAAGCTTGGAGTTACTTTGTTCCAAAATGTTCAAGACTAAAAGCCAAGAAAGAGCAGTTTAACAAGAAACATCTTTGGTTTTTACTACTAGCAAAAATAAGTTACCTAAGGGAATGGAGAGAAGTTCAATGGCAAAATAGATTTTAGCTCAAAGTTTCCAGGATCTTCCAGGATCTTCTCAGAGAGAGGATAAGGAGCCTTAAGGAAGGACCTGAGCTGCTGTGAGAGTGAGCAGGACAGAAAACCTATCCATAAACATTCAGATTTGCAATCATCCTTAATAGGAGATCAAAAGGCAGATGGATAAATTAACATCTGCAGCCAGGTTTCTTATTTAGTTAAATACATTAATGTTTTTTAGAACAAGCATGACAGTTACTCAAGAGCAGGAGACCAGAATGTGTTGTTCTCCCTTGCACCCCATCCCTTCCCTCCCTAGATCTGGGAAGCTCTATAAGCCGTGGGCTGAAAGAGCATTATGTGTTTTCCTGTTGCTGTACTCATCCTCTCCAGCTGCATGAACCTGATCCTGTAATTTTCATAAAAGGAAAAACCTCTAAACATCAACAGAAACTAGTTCTGCCACTCTTATGCAGCTAACAGTATCCATCCAGTCTTACGCTCATCTTGTGCAAAGTGCTCACAAATTATAACAAGAAAGGCCTTTTTTTTACTTACGCTTGCATTAGCCAGGCTAGCTCCTTCTCCTATACTTGTTTCTATATATATTCTTTCTTCATTGGTTATTGTTGGATGCGCAGCAGGACTCTCATAGGCATGAAGCAACCAGAACATGTACCAAACAACCCCAAACATTCCTGCAGAGGCCAGAATAGCAAAGCTTGATTTTAAAACCCAATAAAGCTACACTTCAGTATCTGCAAGTCTTGAAGTTTGTTTCAAGTGCCAGTTAAACCAAACCTGCACAGAAATTATGCCCAGGGAAGTAACAAAGTACTGTAACTAACTCTATGTATATTGTATGCCTGCTGGCAAAGTATTTGAGCATTTTGTTGCTTGTATTACATGTTATGCACGGGACAGAGAAAAGGCAGAAGGAAAGCTCTGTGTAGAACCTGGGAAAGGAAAAAAGCAGACAGGCCATAACATGATCAAAATCTGCATAAAGGGATTTCACAATCAGATGGTGTTGGCAAATCTTGTGGTGTGTCCTGTATCTCCAGAGAAAACAGAGAAAACCTGTCTTAACTGGGTCACTGATATGCAAGGCTAGGTTGGAGCCAGCTCTTCCACATACTGGAGGGGGGAAGAATGCGGCACCACAGATCAGCAACAAGGCCATACCTGTGTAGTGGGACCACTTTGTGGGGGTGGCATTGCTTTATTGAAGATGGGCAGCATGGGGAAGATTTGTCAGGGCAGAAGTTTTCAGAGGTATTGGGCTCCCCCTCGGCAGCATATGCTGTGGCGTTCACTGTTGGTGTGCATCTGGGGCAGATACCACACAAGTGTTTGTGCTACAGAGGAACCTTTGCAACTGTATCCAGCCCTGTCACTGGGTAACCATGGGCTGTAGCCTGGTCATGACAATTTTACAATCTTTTGTAACAGATGATTACAAAATGAAAGCTCTCAAAATCTGCAATAACTAGAGAATAAATTGGAATACCCATTTGCAACCTCTTCATTCATCAAAACAACTTTGATCCATACTTGTTAGGCAGGTTTAAGCGAATAGCTGGCAGTACCAGTCTAGTGGCAGAGGTCCTTCGTGTTAAGCAACTCACCATAAATGTAGAAGACAGATGACCATCCTATATACTGTACCAGCACACCTGCCAATGGCATGGCGACCACCGCCCCTGCATAAGACCCTGAGGAGAAAATGGATTAGTAAAACGTATCAGTCATGATAGGTGTGCCCAGCTTTCAGAACAGATGATCCAGACAGGTGTTCATGGGGGAAGAACCAGAGGGACATGTTTGGCTGATTTTTTATGAACGTGGAAAATTGGATGGAAGCTCCAAAATTTTGCTTGGGGTGGTGGGAAGGACTGACCCTTGTTGGTGTGAGATCACCAGTCTCATTTTGCAGTTAGAAGGGTTGTGCCCTGTAGGTAAATAGGATCTGCAAATCCAAGACTGATGGCAAACTATCACAGAGGCATAAGCTGTATGTATGCACTTGAGTGGGAAATCTCACCTAACCCCATGGTATATGAGGTGAGTTTTGGAGAAGCTAATGACCCAAGTTTTGGAAGTCTTCCTTGGTGCCAAGGAATCCTGATGATTGCAGATATTCGGGGAGGCTCTTGTCATGGCTCTAGATTCATGACCACGCAAGGGCTAGCGGTGGAGAGAGTGTTCAAACCAAACCTGTGTCTGTGTAGCCTTGTTTAGCTCATATCAGTGGCATAAACAAACAGCTGGAATAAATAGGCAAATATTGATGGGAAAAGAAAGGATAAAAACATGGTCTGTGCCAAGGTTTTTGATTGTGAAATATATAATAGTGGTGAAATATATTTCCAAGTGACTTGTAGAAAGAGATGGGTATTTAAGTGCAATCTGGACAGCAGGTTTCAGTGCAAGACAGTGCCAGTGGCTTCACATGTGAAGAGTGTTGCTTTGAATTATTCTAGGAAATGAGATACTTGTGGTTTTGAGAGTATTACATACTTCACTAATAAACACTTGTTAATAATCTAGTCATTAGTAAATATTCCTCTGCAATGGTTCACAGTGATCCTTCTCCTCATCTCCATGTAATTCATTTTTCCTACAGCAATAGAAAAGCCCTAGGCCAGAATGTAGGTAGAGAAACCAGGAACCTGGTTAATATGGGGTTTCCTAATTTTTCCATTGTTCTTATGCATCTTACAAGTGCAAGACTCAGTGATCTGTAGCCACTAAAATTGGTGTTGAGCTGAAGGAGTGGTGGTGAATGGTGCTGCATCCAGTTGGCGGCCAGTCACTAGT
Source organism: Pseudopipra pipra (assembly GCF_036250125.1). Taxonomy (NCBI): domain Eukaryota; kingdom Metazoa; phylum Chordata; class Aves; order Passeriformes; family Pipridae; genus Pseudopipra; species Pseudopipra pipra. The sequence goes on from NC_087553.1 coordinate 28,128,165, forward strand.
GGTGTCCCCCAGGGATCAATGTTGGGCCCA